>NC_092769.1:6120612-7320612 GCF_047496795.1 Chiloscyllium punctatum
ACTTCACTCCCCCTCTGTATTTATCCTTTTCACTAATCCACTTGTCTACCCCTGTCTCTCTACCCTTTCTCTCTCTGTCTCTCTCCCCTCCATCTCTCCCCTCTCCATCTTCTCTCTCCTCTCTCTCCGTCTCTCCCTCTCCATTTCCCCCTCTCTCTCCCCACTCTCTCCCCCGCTCTCTGACTTCCCCTCTCTCCAAACTCTCTCACCCCTCTCTCGCCACCTCTTCCTCCTCTCTCCCCCTCGCCCCTCACTCTCCCCCCCCCCCTCTCTCACCCTCTCTCTCCCCCTCTCTCTTTCCCCCTCTCTCGCACCAATCTCTTGCCCCACTCTCTCCCCCCTCTCTCTCCGCCCTCTCTATCTCCCCCTCTTTCTCTCCCCTCACTCTGTCCCCTCTCTCTCTCTCCCCTCTGTCTCCCGTCTCTCTCTCTCCCCCTCTCTCTCACCCCCCTCCCTCCCAACTCCCTCTCTTTCCCTCTCTTTCCCTCTCTTTCTCCTCTCTCTCTCCTCCTCTCTCCCCCTCTCTCAACCCAGTCTCTCCGCCTTCCCTCACTTCCCCTCCTTCTCTCCCCTCCCTTCTCTCTCCTCCCTGTCTCGCACCCATCTCTCGACCCCACCTCTCTCTGCCCTTCCCTCTCTCCCCTCACTCTGTCACCTCACCCTCCCTCCCCCACTCATTCCCTCTCACTCCCTCGCTCTCCCCGTGCTTAACCCTCTCTCTCTAGCCCCCTCTCTACCCCTCACTCTCTCTCCCCCCTCTCTCTTCACTAACTCTCTCCCCACCCTGTCACCGAACCTTCTCCCCTCTCTCTCCCCCTCTCACTCCCTCCGTCTCTCACCCGCTCACTCTCCCCCACTCTATCCCCCACTCTCACCCTCACTCTCTACCCCCTCTCCCACACTCTCTCCCAACACTCTTTCCCCCCTCACTCCCCATTCTCTCCTCCAGTCTCTCCCCCACTCTCTCCCCATCTCTCCCCCTCTCTCTCCCCTCTCTCTCTTGCCCCTTCTCTCTCCCCCACTCTGTCGGGCCCCCCCTCTCACCCACCAACCTAGCCACCCCACTTGCCTCCACTCTCTCGTCCGCTCTCATTCTCCCTCTCTCTCTCTCCCCCTCTATCTCTCCCCCTCTCTCTCCCCCCTCACTCTCCCGCGCTCTCTTCCCCCTTTCTCTGCACACTCTCTCTCTTTCTGCAACCACTCCCGCTCTCTCTCCCCCCACTCTCACTCTCTCCCCCCTCTTTATCCCCCTCTCTCCCCCTCTCTTGCCCGCTTTCTCACCCCCCCGTCTAGCCCCCTCACTCGCCATCCTCTCTCGCCTTCTCTCTCTCTACCCTTCTCTCTCTCCCCCCTCTCTCTACCCCTCTCTCTCGCACTCTCTCTCTCCCCCTCTCTCACCCCCTCTCGCCCCCTCTCTCCAGCCTCTCTCGCCTCCTTTCGCACCCCCACTCTCCCCTCTCTCTTCTCTCTCTCTCCCTCTCACTCTCACTCTCCCCATCTCTCTCCTCCCTCTCTCACCCCCCTTCTGCCCCCTCTCTTACCCGCTCCCTCACTCCCTTCATCTCACTCTCTCTCTCTCTCTCCATCCACCCTCTCCCCTCACTTTCTCTGTATCTCCCCCACGCGCTCCCCCTCTCTCTCTCCCCCTCTGTCTGCCCCCTCGCTCTCACCCCCGCTCTCTCTCCCCCACTCTCTCACCAAACTCCCTCCCCCTCTCTCCCACTCTCTCTCTAACCCTGCCTCTCCCCTTATCTCTCCCCCTCTCTCTCCCTCTCACTCTCCCACTTTCTCTTCTCCCCTTTCTTTCCACACGCACTCTCTGCCCACTCTCTCCTCCCTCTCCCCCTCCCGCTTTCCCTCTCTCTAGCCATCTCTCGCCCCCACTCTCTGCCCCCTCTCTCTCACACCCTGCTCTCTCACAACCGCTCTATCATCCACTCTCCCTCACCTCCCTCTCTCCCCTCTCTCACCCTCTCTTTCTCTGTCTAGCCCTCTTTCTCCCCCACTATCTCTCCCCTCTCTCTCCCCTTCTATCTCCCCCTTCCCTCTTCCCCTCTCTCTCCCCCACTCTCTCCCCACCACTCCCTCCCCTCTCTCTCTCAACACCCTCACTCACGTCCACACTCTCCCCATCTATCTTCCCCACTTTCTCCCCGCCCCGCGCTCTGCCTCCTCTCTCCCGCCCTCGATCCCCTCTTTCCCCCCTTGCTCTCCCTGCCTCTCTCTCCCCTTCTCGCTGGCCTCTCTCTCCCCGTCTCTGTCCTTCTCTCTCCCCCTCTCCCTTGCCCCTTCTCCCTTGTCTCCTCTCCTTCCCCCTTTCGCCCTCCCTCTCTCGCCCCCATCTATCTGCCCCTCTCTCTGCCCCTCTCTCTTCCCTCACTCTGTCACATCACTCTCCCTCCCTCTCTCACTCCCTCCCTCTCTCACCCCCTCTCTCCCCCTTCTCTCTCCCACTCTCTCTCCCCTCTCTACCCTTCCCTATCTCTCTTCCCCCTCTCTATCTCTCTCTACTGCCTCTCTCTCTTCCCTCTATATCCCCCTCTCCCCCCCTCCTCTCTCCCCTCCTCTCTCCCCTCTCTCGGCACCTCACTCTTGCGCCCCCTCTCTCTACCCCTCACTCTCTCTCTCTCTCTCTCCCCCGCTCTCTTCAATAAATCTCTCCTCCACTCTGTCACCTAACTCTCTCCCACTCTCTCTCACTCCTTCCCTCCCTAACACTCTCCCTCCACCCCACTCTCTCTCCCCCACTCTCTCCCCTCTCTCTCTCCCCTCTCTCTCCCCTCTCTCTCCCCTCTCTTTCCCTCGATTCTCTGTTCCCCTCCCTCTTTCCCCCTCCCTTTGCCACCCCCTGTCCCCCCTCTCTCTCCTCTCTCCACTCTGTCTCTCCCCTCTCTCTACCCCACTCTTCCCCCCTCTCTCTCCCCCCTCTCTCTCCCTCCATTCTCTGTCCCCTCCCTCTGTCTCCCTCCCTCTGGCCGCCTCCCTCTCTCCCCCTCTCTCTCCTCTCTCTCTCCCCCTCCCTCTCCCCTCTCTGTCCCCCACTCTCCCCCGTCTAAACCCTCTCTCCTCTCCCCTTCTCTCCCCCTCCCTTTCCCCTCTCTCTACCCCCATCTCACTCTCCCCTGCTCACCCTCTCTCTAACCCTCAAACTCTCTATTCCCCCCCCCTCGCTCTTCACTAACTCTGTCGCCTTAACTCTGTCGCCTAAATCTCTCACATCTCTCTCTGTCTCTCACTCCCTACCTCTCTCACACTCTCACTCTCCCCCCTCTCTCCCCTCTCTCTCCCCCCACTGTCACCCTTTTCTGTCCACCTCCTCGCCCCCTTCCTCTCCTTCACACTCTCTCTCCCCGTCTCTCCCCCCTCTCCCCGTCGCTCTTCCCGTCTCTCTCTCCCCTTCTCACCACCTCTCTCTCTCCACCTCTCACTCCCCCACTCACTTTCCCCACTCTCTTCCCCCACTCTCACCCCCATCTCTCTCCCCTCTCTCTCCCCCGGATCTCACCCCCTCTCTGTCGGCCTCTCTCCCCCTCCCTCGCACCTTCCTCTCCCTCCCCCCCTCGCTCCGTCACTCTCCCGCTCTCACTCTCCTCTCTCTCTCCCCCCCACTCTCTCCCTATCTCTCTCCCCTCTCTCTCCCCCCACTCTCACCCCCTTTCTGTCGCCCCTCTCTCACCCTCCCTCGCACGTTCCTGTCCCTTCCACCCTCTCTTCCTGTCTCTCCCCCTCCCTCTCCCCTCTCTCTTTACCCCTCTCTCTCCCCATCTCTCTCCCCCCACTCTCTCCCCCTGTCTCTCCCCCACTTTCTGCACCCTCTCTCTCACCCCTGGCTCCCTCACCCCCGCTCTCTCACCACCCTCCCTCCCATCTCTCTCCCTCTCTCTCTCCCCCCCCTCCATCTCTCCCCCTCTCTCTCCCTCTCACTCTCCCGCTCCTCTTCCCACTTTTTCTCCCCCCTCTCTCTCTGCCCCCTCTCTCTCCCCACTCTCCCCCTCTCTCGCCCCTTTTCTCTCCCCCTCTCTCCCTCTGTCTCTCCCGCCTCTACCCGTCGCTCTACCCGTCTCTCCCCCTCTCTCGCTCTCCCTCCCCACTCTCTCCCCTCTCTTGCCCCCTCACTGTCTCCCCCACTCGCTGCCCCCTCTCTCTAACACCCCAATCTCTTACCACCGCTCTCTCACCCCCCTGTCTCACTCCCTCTCTCCCCTCTCTCACCCTCTCTTTCTCTCTCTCGCCCTGTCTCTCCCCCTTTATCGGTCCTCCTCTCTCTCCCTCTCACTCTCCTGCGCTTTCTTCCGCCTTTCTCTCCACACTGTCTCTCGCTCTGCCCCTATCTCTCCTGTCTCTCTCATCTCTCTCTCCCTGCTCTCTTCCCCCCTTTTCTCCCCACTCTCTCTCACTGCCCTCTCTCTCCCCCGTCTCACCCCCTGTATCGCCCCCTCTCTCCCCTCTCTCTACCCCTCTCTCTTGCATCCTCTCACTCCCCCTCTCTCTCCCCTCTCTCACCCCTCTGTCTCACCCCCACTCGTCCCCCCTCGCCCGCCTCTCTCACCCCCTCTCGTGCCCCCTCTCTCCACTTTCTCTCCCTCTCACTCTCGCCATCTCTTTCCCCATCACTCTCCACATGTCTCTCCCCTCTCTCTCCCCGTGCTCTCTTGCCACTCTCTCACCCACTTTCTGTCCCCCCTCTCTCTCCCCCTTCTCCCTGTCGCTCTCCCCGTCTCTCTCAACCTCTCTCTCCCCTCTCTTTCACCCTCTCTCTCCACCTCTCTCTCCCCCTCTCCCCCACTCTCTGCCCCATCTCTCTCATTCCCCGCTCTCTCGCCCTCGCTCGCTCACCCCCACTCTCTCGCTCACTCTCTCCCCTCTCTCATTCTTACCCTCTCTCTCCCCCTCAATCTCTCCCCCTCTCTCTCCCTCTCACTCTCCCGCTCACTCTTCCCCCTTTTTCTCCACACTCTCTCTCTCTGCCCTCTCTCCCCACCTCTCTCTCTTCCCCCTCTCCCCCTCTCTCGCCCCCCTCTCTCATTCCCCTGTCTCGCCCTCCTCTCTCACCCTCCTGTCTTGCCCCACTCTCTCTTCACCCACTCTCACCCTCTCTCTTGTCTCTTCTCTCAACCCGTCTCGCTCTCCCCAATCTCTCCCCGTCTCTCCCCCCTCTCTCTACCCCTCACTCTCGCACCCTCACTCTCTCCCTCTCTCTCCCGCTCTTTCTGTCCTCTCACCCACCCCATCTCGCCGCCTTCCCCGCTTTTCACGCCCCCTCTCGTTCGCCCTTTCTGCCCTCTCTCTCCCTCTCACTCTCCCCATCTCTTTCCCCATCTCTCTCCTCTCTCTCTCTCCAAGCTCTGTCCCCCCTCTCTCACCCCCTTTCTGTCCCCCCTCTCCACCTCCCTCGCCCCTTCCTCTCCCTCCCCCTCTATCTCCCCGTCTCTCCCCCGTCTCCCCCTCTCTCTCCCCCTCTCTCTCTCCGACCCACTCTCTCCCATCTCTCTCGCCCCCCTCACACACCCCCACACTCTCCCCATCTCTCTTCCCCCACTTTGTCCCCCCGCTCTCTGCCCCCTCTCTCCGGCCCTCTCTCCCCTCTCTCTCCCCTCTCTCCCCCACACTCTCCCCATCTCTCTTCCCCCACTTTTCCCCCACTCTCTGCCCCCTATCTCCCGCCCTCTCTCCCTTCTCTCCCCCTCGCTCTCCCTCCCTCTCTCTCCCCTTCTCTCTCGCCTCTCTCTCTCCCCGTCTCTGTCCTTCTCTCTCCCCCTCTCCCATGCCCCTTCTACCTTGCCTCCTCTCCTTCCCACTTTCACCTTCCCTCTCTCGCCCCTATCTCTCTGCCCCCTCTCTTCCCTCATTCTGTCACCTCACTCTCCCTCCCTCTCTCACTCCCTCCTTCTCCCCCCTGTCCCCCTCCCTGTCTCTGTTCTCCCTCTCTGTCTCTCTTCCCCCTATCTGTCTCTCTCCACCGCCTCTCTCTCTTCCCCCTCTCTCACCCCACCTCCTCTCTCCCCTTCTCTCTACCGTCTCTCTGAACCCCTCTCTCGGCACCTCTCTCTCGCACCCCCTCTCTCCACCCCTCTCTCTCCCCCTCTCTCTTTACTAACTCTCTCCCCCACTCTGTCACCTAACTCTCTCCCCTCTCTCTCACTCCCTCCCTCCCTAAAACTCTCCCTCCACCACTCTCTCCACCACTCTACCCCCACTCTCTCCCCGCACTGTCTCTCCCTACTCTCTCTCCCCACTTTCTCCCCACACTCTCTTTCCCCTCCCTCTCTCCCCTCTCTCTCTCCCCCCTCTCTCTCCCTCCACTCTCTTTCCCTCTCCCTCTTCCCCCTCCCTGTGTCCGTCTCTCTCCCCTCTCTCTCCCCCTACTCTTCCCTCTCTCTCACCCACTCTCCCCCACTCTCGCTCTCCCCCTCCCTCTCCCCTGTCTCCACTCCCCTCTCTCACCTCCTCTTTCTATCCCGTCTCTCTCTACCCCGCTCACCCTCTCTCTCCCCTCTCTATCTCCCCCTCTATCTCTCTCGATTCTCTGTCCACCTCCCTCTGTCCCCCTCCCTCTGGCCACCTCCCTCTGTTCCCCTCTCTCTCCTTTTCTCTCCCCCCGACTCTCCCCTCTCTCTCCCCCACTCTCTCCCCTCTGAACCCTCTTTCCCCTCCCCTTCTCTCCACCCTCCCTCTCCTCCTCTCTCCCTCCGCCACTCTCACCCCGAATCTCTCCCCGCCCTCTCTCTCCACACTCTCACTCTCTCCCTCACTCTCTCCCCACACTCTCTCTCCCCTCCTTCTCTCCCCCTCTCTCTCCCCCTCTCTCTCCCTCCACTCTCTGTTCCCCTCCCTCTTACACTCCCTCTGTCCGCCACTCTCTCCTCTCTCTCCCCCACTGTCCCCTCTCTCTCCCCCACTCTCACCCTCTCTCCCTCTCCCCCTCCCTCTCCCCTCTCTCTACCCCACTCTCTCACCTCCTCTCTCTATCCCGTCTCTCTATACCCCGCTCACCCTGTTTCTCTAACACTCAAACTCTCTCTCCCCCCTCTCGCTCTTCACGAACTGTCGCCTAAATCTCTCCCCTCTCTCTCCCTGCGCTCTCTCCCCCTCTCTCACCCCCTTTCTGTCCCCCTCTCTCCACCTCCCTCGCCCCCTTCCTCTCCCTCCCCGTCTCTCTCCCCGTCTCTCCCCCGTCCCCGTTGCTCTACCCGTCACTCTCCCCGTCTCTCCCCCTCTGTCTCCCCTTCTGTCTCCCCCTCTCTTTCCCCCACTCTCTTCCCCCATCTCTCGCCCCTCTCTCTCCCCCCGCGCTCACCCCCTTTCTGTCCCCTTCTCCCCCTTCCTGACACCTTCCTCTCCCTCCCCCTCTCTCGCCCCGTCTCTCCCCGCTCTCTCCTCGTCCTCTCCCCCCTCTCTCCCTCCATCTCCCCCCTCTCTCTCCCCTCTGTCTTCCCACTCTCTCTTCCCCCACACTCTCCCCCTCTTTCTCCCCTCTCTCTCCCCACTCTCAACCTCTTCCTTTCCCCCTCTCTCACCCTCCCTCGCACCTTCAGCTCCCTCCCCCTCTCTCGCCCCTCACTGTCCCCCTCTAACTCTCCTTTCTCTCTCCCCCCACTCTCTCCCCATCTCTCTCCCCTCTCTCTCCCACCACTCTCACCCTCTTTCTGTCCCCCCTCTCACCCTCCCTCGCACCTTCCTCTCCCTCCCCCTCTCTCTCCCCGTCTCTCCCCCTCTCCCTGTCGCTCACCCCGTCTCTCGCCCCCTCTTCCCCTCCCTCTCCCCCTCTCTCCCTTCTATCTCCCCTCTCTCTTCCCCATCTCTCTCCCCCTCTCTCTCGTCCTCCCCGTCTCTCTTCCCCCTCCCTATCTCTCTCTCTCTCTGCTGACTCTCTCTCTTCTGCCTCTCTCCACACCCCTCTCACCCGTCCAAACCCTCTCTCCCCTCTCCCTACTGTCTCACTCTCACCACCTCTCTCTACACCTCTCTCTTTCACCCACTCTCTCTACGCCTCACTCTCTCTCTCTCCCCCTCTCTTCACTAACTCTTCCCCCACTCTGTCACCTAAATCTCTCCCCTCTCTCTCACTCCCTCCCTCCCTAACCCTCTCCCTCCCCCACTCTCTCCCCCACTCTGTCCCCGTACTCTCTCTCCCCACTCTCTCTCCCCCACTGTCTCCCCACACTCTCTCCCCCCTCCCTCTTTCCACCTCTCTGTCCCCCTCTCTCTCTCCCTAACTCTCTGTCCCCCTCCCTCTGTCAGCTTCTCTCTCCTCTCTGCCCCCAACTCTCCCCCTCTCTCCGCCTCCCCTTCTCTTCCCCTCCCTCTCCCCTCTGTCTCTACCCTGCTCACCCCCTCTCTCGACCTCCAATCTCTCTCTCCTCTTCTCTCTTCACTAACACTCTCTCCCACTCTGTCGCCTAAATCTCTCCCTCTCTCTCACTCTCTCACTCCCTGCCTCTCTCATGCTCTCACTCTCTCCTCTCTCTCCCCCACTCTCTTTCCCCACTCTCTCCCCCAGTCTCTTCACCCACTCTCACACCATCTCTCTCCCCTCTCTCTCTCCCCCCTCTCTCTCGCCCCACTCTCTCTCTCTCTCCCCTTTCTCTCTCCACCCTCTCTCCCTCTCCCTCTCTCAACATCTCACTCTCCCCCTCTCTCTTTCCCACTCTTTCTCCACTGTCTCCCCAATCTCACACCCCTCTTCCTCTCCCTCTTTCTCTGCCCCCTTCTCTCCCCACATCCTCCCTGTCTTTCCCCTTTTCTCAACCCCCACTCTTCCCCTCTCTCTCTCTCCCCGTCTCTCTAACACACCCTCTCTCTCACACCCCCACTCTCTCCCCCTCTCTCGCCTCTCCTTCTCACCTCTCTCTATCACCCTTTCTCTCTCCTCCACACTTTCTCCCCTCTCTCCAGCCTCTCTCTCCCCTCTCTTCCCCCTCTCCCCCTCTTTCCCCAACTGTCTCTCTACCCCCTCTCTCCCCCTTCTCTCTCCCCCCTCTCGCACCCTCTCTCGCCCCCACTCTCGCTCCCTCTCTTGCCCCCAATCTTGCTCCCACTCTCGCCCCCTCCCTCGCCCCCCTCTCACCACCTCTCTCGCCCCGAATATCGCCCCCCCACTCGTCTCCACTCTGTCCCCTCTCTCTCACCCTCTCTCTCCGTTCTCTCACCCCCCTCTCACACCATCTCTCTCCCCCCCACTCACCCCCCTCCCTCCCCCTCCCCCTCCCCCACTCCGACCTCTCTCGCCCCCTCTCTCTCTCCCCTCTCTGTCTTCCACTCTCTCTACCCCCTCTGTCTCTCTCCCTCGCTCTATACCCCTGTTTCTCTACCCTTTCTCTCTCTCCCCCCTTCCCACCCCTCTCTTTCTCACCTCTCTCCATCTCCCCTCTCTGCAACCCCCCTCTTTCTCACCCCACTCTCTCTCCTCTCTCTCCTTCCCCTCTCTTTCTCCCTCCCCTCTCTCCCTCCCCTGTCTCTCTCTCCCCAGTCTCTTACCTTGCTCTCTTACCCACTCTCTTACCACAGTCTCTCTCCCCTCTCTCCAAACGCACTCTCACCCCCACTCTCCCCACCCACTCTCCAACCCCACTCTACCCAACCACTGTCCCTCCCCACTATTTCCCCCACTCTCTCCCCACCACTCACTCCCCCACTTTCTCTCCCCCACTCTCTCCTCTCACTCTCTCCCCCTCACTCTCTGCCCCCTCTCCCTGTCTTCTCACTCTCCCTCCTCTCTCCCCTCTCTCTTCGCCATCTCTATACCCCCCTCCCATCCCTCTCTGCCCCCACTCTCTGCCCCCACACTCTCCCCTTCCCTCTCAACCCCTCTTTCTTTCCCCCTCTCTCTACCCACTCTCTCCCCCTCTAACCCCCTCTTCCCCCTCTCTCTCCCACTCTCTCTTCCTCCCTCTCGCTCCCCACTCTCTCCTCTACTCTCTTTCCCCATTCTCTCTCCCACCCCTCACCCCCTCTCTTCCCACCTCTTTCGCCTCTCTCTCTCGCCTCTCTCTCTCACCCCCTCTTTCTCCGCTCACTCTCCCCTCTCTCACACTCTGTCTCTTCCCAACTCTCTTGCCACTCTTTCTCATCTGTCTCTCTCACCCCCTCTCTCTCGTCCCACTCTCTCCCCTCTCTCTCCCCACAATCTCCCCCACTCTCTCTCCCCCACTCTCTCCCCCTCTCTCTTGCCCTCTCTCTCCCCCCTCCCCTCTCTCTCCCGCCTCTCTCTCCCCCACACTCTCCCCCTCTCTCTTGCCCTCTCTCTCCCCCTTCCCTCTCTCTCCCGCCTCTCTCTCCGCCCTCTCTCTCCCCTCTCTCTCCCCCCTCTTTTCCCAACACTCTCTCTATCCCCTCTCTCCCCCTCCCTCTCTCTCCCCTCCCTCCGCCCTCTCTCTCGCCCCCTTCTCGCACCCTCTCTCTTGCCCATCTCTCGCCCCCTGTCTCGCCCCTCCTCTCTCTCCCCCTCTTTTGCTCCCATCCTCGCCCCCTCTCTCGCCCCCCACTCTTGCCTCCACTCTCGCCCCCACTCTCGCCCCCTCTCTCGCCCCCTCTCTCGCCCCCTCTCTCGCCACCACTCTCGCTCCCCATTGTCTCCACTCTTGCCCCTCTCTCTCCCCCCTCTCTCTCACTCTTTCTCTCTCCCATCTCTCTCTCCCCTCTCTCTACCCCTCTATATCCCCCTCTCTCTATCCCTCTTTCTCTCCTTCTCTCTCCCCCCTCTCCACTTCTCTCTCCCCGTCTCTCTACTCTCCTCTCTCTTCCCCCTATCTTTACCTCCCTCTGTCTCTCTCCCCTCTCTCTCTACCCTCTCTTCCGATCCCTCTTCCCTCTCCAACTCCCCTCTCTTTCTCTCCCTCCCAATCTCCCCTCCCTTCCCTTCTCCCCTCCCCTGTCACCCCCTCTCTCCCCCACTTCCTCCAAACTCTCTCTCTCTCCCCACGCATTCTCCCCTCTCTCTCACCCCTCTCTCCCCCTCTCCCCCTTCTCTCTCCCCCACCCCCTCCCCTCTCTCGACCCTTCTCTCGTCCCCCTCTCTCGCCCACCTCCCTCGATCCCTCCCTCTGCCCCCTCCCTCTGCCGCCTCTCTCTGCCTCCTCTCTCTGCTCCCCTCTCCCTGCCCCCTCTCCCAGCCGCTCTCTCGCTCCCCCTCTCTCTCTGTCCCTCTCACTCTGTCCAGCTCACTCTCTCCCCCTCTATCTCCCCCTCTCCCCCTCTCTCTCCCTCGCCCCTCCTTCTCCCCGCTCTCCCACTAGGTCCCTACCCGCTCTCTCTCTCTCCACTGTCTGTCTCCCCCCTCTCTCCACCACTCTCTCCCCCGTCTATCTCCTCCCTGTCTGTGGCCCCTCTCTCTGTCCGCTAGCTCTATGCCCCTCGCACTGTCCCCGCTCTCTGTCCCTCCTGTCTCTCTGTCACCCGCTCTCTGTGCCGCCACTCTCTGTTCCCCTCTCTCTGTACCGCCTCTCTCTGTCCCGCCTCCTCTCTATCCCCCCTCCTCTCTGCCCCCTCCTCTCTGTCCCCCTCCTCTCTGTCCCCCCTCTTTTTGTTCCCCTCTCTCTGTCCCCCCTCTGTCCCCCCTCTCTATTCCCCTCTCTCTGTCCCCACTCTCTCTCCGTTCCAGTCTCTCTGTCCCCATTCTCTCTGACCCCCTCTCTCTCCATTCCTCTCTCTCTGTCCCCCCTCTCTCTACCCCTCCTCTCTGTCCCCCCACTCACTGTCCCCTTCTCTGTCCACCTTCTCTCTTCCCCTTTTTTACCCCTCTCCTCTCCCCATCTCTCCTCTCCCTCCCCCCCCACTCGCTTGCCCTCCTCTCTCTCTGTCCCCTCTCTCTCTGAACGCCCATCTCTCTGTCACCCAATCTCTCTCTCCCCTCTCTCAGTCCCTCCATCTCTCTGTCCCCCTCTCTCAATGCCCCCTCTCTCCGTTTCCCTCTCTCTGTCCTCCTCTCTGTACCCCACCTCTCTGTCACTCTCTCTCTGTCCTCCCTAAATCTGTCTCCCCTCTCTCTCCGTTGCCCTCTCTCTGTCCCCTTTCTCTGTCCCCCACTCTCTGTCCCCCTCTCTCTCCGATCCCCGCTCTCTGTCCCCCCTCTTTCTGTCCCCTTCTCTCTGTCCCCCCAATCTCTGTCCCCCCTCTCTGTCCCACCCTCTGTCCCCCTCTCTCTGTTCCCCCTCTCTCTGTCCCCCCTCTCTCTCCGTTCCCCTCTCTCTGTCCCCCCTCTCTCTGTCCCCCCTCTCTGCCCCCCCTTCTCTCTCAGTTCCCTTCTCTCTGTCCCCCCTCTCTTCTCCCTCTCTCAGTTGCCCTCTCTCTGTCCCCCTCTCTGTTCCCCCCCTCCGTTCCCGTCTCTCTGTCCCCTCTCTCTGTCCCCCCTCTCTGTCCCCCCATCTCTGTCCCCCCCCTCTCCGTTTTCCTCTCTCTGTTCCCCCTCTCTCTGTCCCCCTATCTCTGTCCCCCCTCTCTCTCGGTTCCCCTCTCTCTGTCAACACCCTCTCTGCACACCCCAGGCACCCCTCTCTCTGCGTTCCCCTCCCTCTGTCCCCCCTTTCTCTGTCCCCCTCTCTGTCCCCCTCTCTCTGTCCCCTCTCTCTGTCCCCTCTCTCTGTCGCCCCCTCTCTGACCATCTCTCTCTGCCCCCCTTCTCTGTTTCCCCCTCTCTCTGTCCCCCCACTCTCTGTGCCCCCACTTCTTCTGTCCCATTCTCTCTCTGTCCCCCCCTCTCTTACCCCCCCTCTCTCCATCCCTCCCCTCTCTGTCCCCCTCTCTGTCCCACTCTCTCTGTCCCTTCTCTCTGTTCCCCCTCTCTCTGTCCCCCTCTCTGTCCCCGTCTCTGTCCCCGTCTCTCTGTTCCCCCCTCTGTCCCCTCTCTCTCTCTGTCCCCCCTCTCTCAATCCCCCCCTGCATCCCCTCTCTCTGTCCCCCCTCTCTCTCTGTTCACACTCTCTCTGTCCCCCTCTCCGTCCCACCCATCTCTACCCCCCTCTCTGTCCCCCCTCTCTCCATGTTACCCTTCTGCCTGTCCCCCTCTCTCTGTCACCCTCCTCTCTGTCCCCATTCACTCTGTCCACCCCTCTCTCTCTATCCCTCTCTCTCTGTCCCCCTCTCTCTGTCCCCCCACTCACTGACCCTCTCTCTCTGTCCACCCTCTCTCTCTTCCCCTTGTCTTTACACCGCTCTCTCTCCCCACCTCTCCCCTACTTCGCTCCCCCCACTCTCTTGTCTCCCTGTCTCTCTGTCCCCTCCCTCTCTTTCCCCCTCTCTCTGTCCGTCCCCTTTGTCGCCTTCTCTCTTTCTCCTTTTTCATTCCCCCGGTCTCTTAGCCCCACTCTTTCTGTCCCCCCTCTCTCTGCGACCCCACCTCTCTGTCCTCCCTCTCTCAAATTCTCCCCCTCTCTTCACCCCCTCTCTCTCTGTCCCCCTCTCTCAGTTCCCCCTCACTGTACCCCCGCTCTGTCACCCTCCTCTCTGTCTCCACTCTCTCTGTTACCCTCTCCCTCTGTGCCTCCCTCTCCCTGTCCCCATTTCTCTGTCCACCCTCTCTCTCTGTACCCCCCTCTCTGTCCCCCTCTCTGTCCCCCCACTCTCTGCACCCTTCTCTCTGTCCCCCCTCTCTCTTCCCCTCTCTGTCCCCTCTCTCGCTGTCCCCCCTCTCAATCCTCCCCTCTGCCCCTCTCTCTGTCCCCCCTCTCTCTCTGTTCGCCCTCTCTCTCTGTTCGCCCTCTCTCTGTCCCCCTCTCCATCCCTTCCCTCTCTCTCCCCCCTCTGTCTGTCCCCCTCTCTCTGTCCCCTCTCTCTCATTCCCACTTCTCTCTGTCCCACCTCTCTCTGTTCGCCGTCTCTCTGTCCCCCTCTCCATCCCTCCCCTCGCTGTCCCCCTCTCTGTCCTCCTCTCTCCATCCCACCTCTCTCTCTGTCCCCCTCTCTTTGTCCCCCCTCTCTCTGTCCACACTTTCTCTATCTCCCCCTCTGTGTCTCCCCTCTCTGTCCCCCTCTCTCTGCTCCCCCCTCCATCCCCTCTCTCTCTGTTCCTCTCTCTCAGTCCCCTTCTCTCTGTCCCCACTCTCTCTCTATTCGCCCTCTCTCTCTATTCGCCCTCTCTCTGTCCCCCTCTACATCCCTCCCCTCTCTGTACCCCCCTCTCTGTCACCCCCCTGTCCCTGTCACCGTCCTCTTTGTCCCCGTCTCTCTGTCCATCCCTCTCTCTCTGTCCCCCTCTCTCTGTACATCTCTCACTGTCCCCCCACTCACTGTCCCCCTCTCTCTGTCCACCCTCTCTCTCTTCCCACTCTCTATACCCCCCTCTCTGTCCCCATCTCTCCCCTACCTCGCTCCTCCCACTCTCTTGTCCCGCTCTCTCTCTGTCTATCTGTCCCCTCTCTCTCTGTCCCCCCGTCTCTCTGTCCCCTTCACTCTCTGTCCTCCTTCTCCCTGTCCCTCTCTCTTTGTTCCCCCCTCTCTCTGCCCCCATCTCTGTCCCCCATCTCCGTCCCTCCCCTCTCTGTCCCCATGCTCTCTCTGTCCCCCCTCTCTCTGTGTCCCCCCTCACTCCGTCCTCTCTCTATCACCTCCCTCTCTGCACCCTCGTCCCTCCCTCTGTCCCCCACTCTCTTCATCCCCCACTCTCTGTCCCCCTCTCTCTGTACCCCACTCTCTCCATCCCCCACTCTCTGTCTCCCTCTCTCTCTGTCCCCCCACTCTCTGTCCCCACTCTCTCTGTCCGTCCCCTCTGTCCCCCTCTCTCTTTCCTCCTCTTTCTTTCCCCCGCGCTCTCTGCCCCCCTCTTTTTGTCCCCCCTCTCTCGTCACCCCCATTTCTCTGTCCCCCTCTCTCAATGTCCCCCGTCTCTCTGTCCCCACTCTCTCTGTGTCCCCCTCTCTCTGTCACCCCTCTCTGTCCCCCCTCTCTGTACCCCTTCTCTGTACCCCCCGCTCTGTCACCCTCCTCTCTTTCCCCACACTCTCTGTCACCCTCTCACTCTGTCCCTCCCTCTCCCTCTGTCGCCATCTCTGTCCACCCCCTCTCTCTGTCCCCCTACTCTCTGCACCCTCTCTCTCTCTGTCCACCTCTCTCTCTTCCCCCTTCTCTACCCCCTCCCTCTCCCCTATCACTCCACCCTCTCTCTCCCCCCACTCTCTTGTCTCCTACTGTCTTGTCCCCCTCTCTCTCTGCCCCCTCTCGCTCTGATTCCCCCTCTCTCTCTGACCGCCCCCTCTCTGTCCCCCTTCTCTCTGTCCCTCTTCTCTCTGTCCCCCCTCTCTCTGTTCCCTTTTACATTGCCCCTCCCTCACTCTGTCCCCCCCACTCTCTCTCGGTCGCCCTCTCTCTCTTTCTCCCCTCTCTCTGTCCCCACTCTCCCACTGTCACCCCTCTCTCTTCCCCCTCGCTCCCCCCACTCCTTTGTTCCCCTCTCTCTCTGTCCCCCCTCTCGCTCTGTTCCCTCCTCTCTCTGTCCCCCTTTCTCTGTCCCCCCATCAACCCGCTCTCTGTACCCCTCTCTCTGTTTCCCTCTCTCTGTTCCCACACTCTCTGCCCCCTTCGCTCTTTGTCCCCCCTCTCTCTCTTTCCCCGCTCTCTCTCTGTCCTCCCCTCTATCTGCACTGCCCTCTGCTCCCCTCTCTCTGTACCCCTCTCTCTGCCCCCTCTGCCGTCCTCTGCCGCCCTCTCTCTGTGACCCCCACTCTCTCTGTCCCCCCACCTCTCTCTGTCTCTCCCGCTCTCTCTCCCCCTCTCTCGGTCCTCTCTCTCTTTCCCCTTCTCTCTGTCCCCCCCGCTCTCAGTCCCCCTGTCCGCCCCTCTACTGCGCCGCCGTCTCTCTGTCTCCCAGCTCTTACTGTCCCCACTCTCCCTGCCCCCTGTCTCTGTCCCCCCTTCTCCTGTACCCCACCTCTTTTCCCCCTCTCTGTCCCCCCTCTCTTTGTACCACTTCTCTCTGTCCTCCCTCTCTCTTTGTCCCCCTCTCTCTATCCCACCCTCTCTCTGTCCCCCTCTCTCAGTCCCCCTCTCTGTCCCCCCCTTCTCGGTCCCAGCCCTCTCTCTGTCCCTCCCGCTCTCGGTCCCCCTCTCTCTCTGTCCCCTTCTCTCTGTCCCCCACTCTCAGTCCGCCCTCTCTGTCCTCATCTTTCTTTACCACTCTCTCTGCACCCCTCTATCTGTCCCCCCTCTCTCTGTCCCCCGTCTCTCTGTCCCCTTTACTCTCTGTCCCCCTTCTCCCTGTCCCCACTCTCTCTGTTCCCCCCTCTCTCTGCCCCCATCTCTGTCCCTCATCTCCGTCCCTCCCCTCTCTGTCCCCTCACTCTCTCTGTCCCCCCTCTCTATCCCTCTCTCTCTGTCCCCCTCTCTCTCTGTCCCCCTCTCTCTGTGTCCCCCTCTCACTCCGTCCTCTCTCTATCACCTCCCTCTCTGCACCCCCGTCCCTCCCTCTGTCCGCCACTCTCTCCATCCCCCACTCTCTGTCCCCCTCTCTCTGTAACCCACTCTCTCTTTCCCCCACTCTCTGTCCCCCTCTCTCTGTCTCCCAATCTCTCTGTCCCCCTCTCTCTCTGTCCCCCATTCTCTGACCCCACTCACTGAACCCTACCTATACACCCCTCTCTCTCCCCATCTTTCCCCTACCTCGCTCCCTCCACTCTCTTGCCTCCTCTCTCTCTGTCCCCCCTCTCTCTGTCCCCCCTCTCTCTCTGTCCCACCCTCTCTCTTTCCCCACTCTCTCTGTCCGTCCCCTCTGTCCCCCACCCTCTTTCCTCCTCTTTCTTTCTCCCGCTGTCTCTGCCCCCCTCTTTCTGTACCCCCTCTCTCTTCGCCCCCATCTCTCTGTCCCCCTCTCTCAATGCCCCCCGTCTCTGTCCCCACGCTCTGTCACCCTCCTCTCTGTCCCCAATGTCTCTGTCACCCTCTCACTCTATCCCTCCCTCTCCCTCTGTACCCCTCTCTCTGTCCCCCTCTCTCTCTTCCCCTCTCTGTACGCCCGTCTCTTTCCCCTATCACTCCACCCTCTCTCTCCCCCCACTCTACTGTCCCCCACTCTCTTGTCCCCCCCTCTCTCTCTGGCCCCCTCTCTTTCTGATCCCCTCTCTCACTCTGACCGCTCCCTCTCTGTCCCCCTCTCTCTGTCCCCTCTTTCTTTGCCCCTCCCTCTCTCTGTCCCCCCCTCTCTCTCTCCGTCCCCCCTCTCTCTCTTTCTCCCCTCTCTCTGGCACCCCCGCTCACTGTCCCCAATCTCTCTCTGTCCCCCCTCTCTGTCCCCACTCTCTCTCTGTCACTGCTGCCTTCTCCCCCTCTGCCCCCCTCTCTCTGACCCCCCTCTCCCTCTGTTCCCTCCTCTCTCTTTCCCCCTTTCTCTGTCTCCCCGCTCTCGTCCCCACTCTCTCTGTCCCCCCAACTCTCTCTGTCTCTCCCGCTCTCTGTCCCCCTCTCTCGGTCCACTCTCTCTCTGCCCCTACTTCTCTCTCTCCCCCCACTCGCAGTCCGCCCCCTCTGTCCCCTTCTCTCTTTCCCCTTCTCTCTTTCCCCCCCTCTCCGTCCCCCTGTTCCCCCCTCTACTGCGCCCCGTCTCTCTGTCTCCCATCTCTGACTGTCCCCACTCTCTCTGCCCCTCTCTCTGTCTCCCCTTCTCCCTGTACCCCCCTCTGTTACCCTCTCTCTGTCCCCCTCTCTCTGTACGACCTCTCTCTGTCCTCCCTCTCTCTCTCTGTCTCCCTCTCTCTCTGTCCTCCCTCTCTCTATCCCCTCTTCTCTCTGTCCCCCTATCTGAGTCCCCCACTCTGTTCCCCCCTTCTCGGTCCCAGCCCTCTCTCTGTCCAACCCTCTCTGTCCCACTCTCGGTCCCGCACTCTCTCAGTCCTCCTCTCTCTCTGTCCCCCCCCCTTCCTCTGTCCCCCTCTCTCTGTCCCCCCTCTCTGTCACCACCCTCTCTGTCCCCCCTCTCTGTATCCCACTCTCTGCCCCCTCTCTCTGTCCCCCCCCGTCCCTCACTTCTCGGTCCCAGCCTTCTCTGCCCCGTCCGCTCTCTGTCCCACTCTCTCTATCCCCTTCTCTCTGGCCCCCATCTCTCTGTCCCCCCCGCTCTCAGTCCACCCCCTCTGTCCCTGTCTCTCTTTACCCCTCGCTGCACCCCGTCTCTCTGTCCCCCCGTTTCTCTGTCCCCTTCACACTCTGCCCCCCTTCTCCCTGTCCCCACTCTCTCTGTTCCCCCTCTCTCTGCCCCCATCTCTGTCCCTCCCATCTCCATCACTTCCCTCTCTGTCTCCCCTCTCTCTGACCCCCCTCTCTGTTCCCACCCCCGTCCCGCCTTCTCGGTCCCAGCCCTCTCTATGTACCCCCCTGACTCTGTCCCCAAACTCTCTCTGTCCCCTCTCTCTCCATCCCTCTCTCTCTGTCCCCCTCTCTGTCCCCACACTCTCTGTCCCCCCTCTCTCTATGTCCCCCTCTCACTCCGTCCTCTCTCTCTCACCTTCCTCTCTGTCCACCAGCCCCCACCTCTGTCCCCCACTCTCTCCATCCCCCACTCTCTGTCCCTCTCTCTGTCCCCCACTCTCTGTTCTGTAATCTCTGTCTCCCTCTCTCTGTTGCCCTCTCCCTGTCCCCCTCTCTCTCCCGTTCTCTCTGTCCCCCTTTCTCTCTGTCCCCCTCTCTCTGTCCCACTCTCTTTGTCCCCCCTCTCTGTCCCCCTCCCTCTGTCCCCCTCTCTCTGTCCTCATCTCCTTGTCCCCCTCTCTCTGCCCCCCCTTTCTCTCTATCATCTCTCTCTGTCCCCCTCTCTGTCCCCACGCTCTCACTGCCCCCTCTCTCTGTGTCCCCCACTCACTCCCTCCTCTCTCTGTCACCTCGCTCTCTGTCCCCCCCCGTCCCCCACTCTCTCCATCCCCCACTCTCTGTCCCCCCTCTCTGTCCCCAACTCTCTCCATTCCCCATTCTCTGTCCCCCTTACTCTGTCCCCCACTCTCAGTCCACCTCTCTGTGTTCCCCCCCTCTTTTTCCCCCTCTCTCTGTCCCCCCTCTCTCTGTCCCCCTCTCTCTGTCCCCCACTCTCTGACCCCTCTCTCATTATATCTTCCCCTATTTATCTCTCCCTTGCCTCTCTCTCTCTCTGTCTCTCCCTGTTCCTTCCCTCTCTCTCCACTTCTCTCACTCTCAATCCCCCTACCTCGGTCTCTCTTTCTCCCCACCTCCCTCTGTTTCTCTCTGACTAAATCTCTCTCTCCTGCCCCTCCCTCCCTCTCTGACGTAGTCTGTCTCCCTGACACGTCCCTCTCCATCTGATCCAGAGACTGGGGAGGGGGGTAATGGTTGGTGCTGTGGCTGCATGTGGTTGTAGGGGTGGTTGTGAGATGATAGAGAGATGTGGGAGGTGGGAGGAGGGGGAAAAATGGGGGAGAGACGGAATTGCAGGAGGGAGACAGACGGCAGGAGAGAGAGAGAGAGAGAGCAGGGGAAGGCGCAGAGGAAAGAGTGGAGGCAGGTTGAGAGAGTGGGGGAGAGGAAATGGGGAGATCAGGTTGGAGTGGGGGCGTCAGAGGGATTTAAACCCAGCTCCTGAGCTCAGGATGTGGTGCCCTCCCCTTCCCTGAGCACCAGCACTTGGGGCTGAGTCTGTCTCTCTCCAGCTCAGCTTCTCCAACACAAAGACACACAACAACATCGGTCACTCTGCTGCTCGGCACACTTTAATCAACATTTTTATTGTTTACAAATGGAAGTGATGGATACAATCAGTGGGATGGTGCCTTTTCTCAATGGCCCATGAGTTGTGAGAAACATTGAAATGTTTCCCTGTAATCCCCCTGTGGGATAAGGATGGACAAACCAGCGCTACCCTCAGTCTGTTACCATAGCGACAGGCTGCTCCATTGCTGAAACACTGAACTGAAATGAGAAAATCCCGGATGGATTGATTAATGAGGGAATTTGATGGATGGATGGATTTGGGTGAAGGGATATTTCAGCACATTCTTCAGCTGCTGCCTGAACTTAGTCTGGGTCACGGCATAAATCGCGGTGTTTGTGCAGCAACTGAGGAGCTGCAGCATGAAACCCAATTCGTGCACAAAGTCATGGAGATACATAGACTTATACCCAATATCATCCATCCGGTACCATATAGAATACAGCATTAACGTTGACCATAACAGGATGAAATTGGCCGAGATCACAAACAGTAATATGATGGATTTTTTTCGGTTTCTCATTTCTGTGTCAGACTGAGCGTCCCCATTGTTGTGAGCGCGGAGTCTCCTGCGGGCTCTGCTGGTCACTAAAATGTGTCTGACGGTGAGAACATTGAGCAGCAGAATCAGAAGAAATGGGACACACGGGGTTAGAATGTGGTGGAGGAACTCGATTGTGGCCCAGACACTGGAGAATCGAACAGCGAATGTTACAGAACAAAACCAGGGGCTGTTCCACAGCGAATACCGAGCCCGGAGCATAAAATACCAGAAAATGTTCTTTAAACAGCTCAGCACAGTCACTGCTCCCAGAACCACAGCCGCCGTTTTCTCACTGCAATATTTATTTTTCAGCTTCTGGCAACAAATGGCCACAAACCGATCAAAGGTGAAAGTGACGGTGAACCAGACAGAGCAGTCAGTGGCTGCATAAAGCAGGACGGCGTGGATATTACACACGGCGACGAAGTACAGGAAATAAAACTGTTCATCATAAACAATGGGAATGTGTCTCAGGATCAGGTCGAGGATAATGACCAGGAGATCCGCCGCTGCCATGGCCCCCAGGTAACGTCTGACACATGGAGACAATCCACAATCTTTATAAAGCAGGACGTAGATGGTCACTCCGTTAACTGTGAGGAAGGAAAACAAACCCATTATCCATCAGCCTGGAGGCAAAGGGACCCGTTTGATCGGGGACCCAGTGAGATTTTCAAATGTGTCCCTGTATTCAGGGATTTATTAAAATAATTGGATTTGGAATAACAAATGGGAAGGTCGGAATTACTGACAAAAATGTGACATAAACCACAAGAAACCGTCCCTCCCCAAACACACAGAGAAACATCCATAAGGACAGATGGTTTCTAGAACATTCCCACACACTCGATCATGAGAGCAGACACAGGTCACTCCTTCCCAGTTCCTAATACGGAGGATAGGAACGTTGCTGTCCTGAAGGATTCTCTCCCAGTTTACTGAAGACAAACGGAGGTTGGTAATTTCTGTATTTTGGTCTAAATTGTGGTCGATCCTGTGTCGTGGAGAAATGTAAATGCAGGGAAAACGTATTCACACCTTTAACTGCCTGAGGGGCCTTTGGAACAGTGTCTCCTTCTCCCTCGAACGGGATCTCTTCCCTCGGGATCTTATCGTTTGTTCAATTCACTGACGTCTGGCCGTTCACAAACAATGTCAGGGACAGAACGTTCCGGGGAATATCAGTTGTAGAATGTTGGGGACAGAACGTTCCGGGGAATGTCAGTTATAGAATGTCAGGGACAGAACGTTCTGGGGAATGTCAGTAATAGAATGTCAGGGACAGAACGTTCTGGGAATGTCGGTTATAGAATGTCAGGGACAGAACGTTCTGGGGAATGGCAGTTATAGAATGTCGGGGACAGAACGTTTCATTGAATGGCAGTTATAGAATGTCGGGGACGGAATGTTCTGGGGAACTCCTTGACCTGTCCATGACCTTCCCCCCCCACCCCCATCCACCCCACCCTCCTCTCTGACCTATCACCTCTCCCCCTGTAAACCGGGAGCCATTCCGCCCACCACCCCCCCCCCACCGCCGCAGCATGGAGAACTGAGTACACCGACACAGTGTGTTGATCTGTAACCCAGGAGCAGTTACCCTCCCAGCATGTAGGACTGTGTACCCTACCCCAGTACATTGATTTGTAACCCAGGAGCAGTTACCCTCCCAGCATGTAGGACTGTGTACCCCACCCCAGTACATTGATCTGTAAACCAGGAGCAGTTACCCTCCCAGCATGTAGGACTGTGTTCACCTCCCCAGTGCATTGATCTGTAAACCAGGAGCAGTTACACTCCCAGCATGCAGTGTGTACACCACCCCAGTGCATGGATCTGAAAACCAGGAACAGTTACCCTCCCTGCCTGTAGGACAGTGTACACCACCCCAGTGCATTGATCTGTAAACCAGGAACAGTTAAACTCCCAGCATGTAGGACTGTGTACACCACCCCAGTACATTGATCTGTAAACTAGGAGCAGTTACCCTCCCAGCATGTAGGACTGTGTATACCACCCCAGTGCATTGATCTGTAAACCAGGAGCAGTTTCCCTTCCAGCATGTAGGGCTGTGTTCACCTCCCCAGTGCATTGATCTGTAAACCAGGAGCAGTTACACTCCCAGCATGTAGGACTGTGTATACCACCCCAGTGCATTGATCTGTAACCCAGCAGCAGTTACCGTCCCAGCATGTAGGGCTGTGTACCCTACCCCAGTGCATTGCTCAGCAACACTGTGTTAGATCACTGCCCAGTGTGGGGAAACTTGCAGCCCGTTCTGGAATTGACAGGATGTACAGCTCCCACCCATTTCCAGCTCCATAGCTCCATTGTTGCCCTCACAAGGGGGCGCTGTGTGTGTGAACATCACTGCCAGAGAGAGATAGCGGGGGAATCAGTTTAAATATCACCACATGGGAGGAGCTTGGGGTATAGACAGAGAGGGGGAGACTGAGAGACAGTGTCATGGAAGGATGTGTTCCCAGGTTTCAGAATGCTGAAATGTGGACACTTCGATAGCATCCTGTAACAAGAGCCTGTCGTCCCAGGAAAGATGGGAAAATGGGATATTTGAGCATTTGTACTACAGCTTTGTAAATGGGAGTTGTTTCAACATAACCTATGATTCACTGGGCTGAATCAAACAAAAAACTGTCTCAGTGACATTTTCCCTTAGTCTGACAGAACGATTATCTGCACGAGGCTCAGCTCGTTTCCTGGTGCTATCGGATCAAATTCACCTCATTAACAACCCACCCCACCCCATGGTGTCCCTCTCATTCAATACCAGCCCGATTCTCCCACCCATCATGGCTGGAGGTACTAACCATCTCCCGGTTGACCCTGGATATTCATTGTTCCCTGACACTGGGGCAATTTTTAAAAGGCCAATGAGCACACGGTTGCGCTTTCTCAGTTAGGAGCTGCCCTGCGCTGTTTACCCTGAGCATGGGGGATAAGGGGCAATTACACTTCAGTTTGTCGACAGGGGCACGGAGGTTCTGGTGGATGGGCTAGTACAGAGGGGGACCATTTTCTTCCCAGAGGGTCCACACCACCTGACCCACTGATCATGGTCTGAGCTCCCCACCCAGCTCAGTGCAGTATCTGGGGTCTGAGGAAATGCCCAGCAATACAGGACAAGCATCAATAACCTTCCCCACCCTGTCAGGGTAAGGGTCACTGTATTCTCTCTGCTCCCTCACACTCACTGTATAACAGGTAAAGCACCTTCCCACCCCGCCGTGATCTCTCTCTCTCCCTCTCTCTCCCACTCTCTATCCCTCTCTCTCTCTCCCTCTCTCTCTCCCCCTGTCTTCCTCCTCCCTCCACTTCCCCACCCCCCACGTTAATAACACTGCATGGATACAACACTGTGGACGGATTCCCTCCGGACCCCTCACCATGTCCCCGTCCCCTTCACCTAAACCAGCACTAACAGCAGGGCCACCCACTCCCACTCTCACTCCCTCCCTCCCTTTCTCCCATTCCAGGAGAAACAGCCTGGAATAGGTCAGAAAGGGCCAAGCCGGGTGGTGGAGTGCCCGATATCCGTTCCCTCACCCCTCCCCCCGTTTTGGGAAGGACCCTGATACGAGTCGGTGAGGACCGGGACGCCTCGTGTGGAGATTCTGAAATATCCACGTTCCACTGACCGAGTAAGGAGCAATGTTCAGCGAAGGGCAATTCTCACTTTAAACCCACTGGCAGCTCTGTTTCCCCCGGCACAACTTAGAAGCTGTGGCCCTGATGCCATCTCCCTTTTGTGTCGAGCTGGTACAAATGGAATCCCCACGGTCTTGGTGGGCAGGAGGGTGGGCTCACAACACATCGTCATCACCACCTCCCAGGAAGCGAGCACAGAGACTCCCTCCTACACCTCCCCTGTAAACAGCTCAGATACTGAAACTAATCTGTAATATTTACTGCTCTCACCACTTGTCCTGATATCTTCAACAATCTGTGCTCATATACACCCAGCGCTCTCTGCTCATGCAACCCCTTTATTACGGTTCGGCCTGTATTAAACAGCCTTTCAATGTTATTCCTACCACAGTACATAACCTCACACTGTTCTGCATTGATCCCCATCTGCCTCATAACTGAACACTACACCAACGTGTCACTGTCCTGTTAGAGTTCCACGTTGTCATCCATAGACTTTACAATTCTTCCAGGTTCGGTGCCATCTACAAACATTGAGATTGTTATAGCGTCACAGTCCCCATGAAACAACTGAAATCCTGCCCCACACACACGAGTCTGAGCAAGTGAAATACTGATATATTCCCACGGACAGAGTCGAATAATGACATGCTGTCAATGGAGCAACAGAAGACCTGACACATACGAGACAGAGTAGATGAATTATTGACAAACCACAGAGCAAGAGAAATCCGGTTAGGTCCCACTTATCCACTTCATCAGGGTATAATGTGATGAAGATGAAAGTGTGTACTGTACATTTAAGAGAGGGTGAAAGCTGTTCTGAACTGAGAGCTTACAAGCTCCTGTGATATGAGAGGATGGCAGAACCAGAAACAGTATATTGCTATAGAGCTGGAGTCGGGTAATAAGCAATTAAGAGAAAGAGGGTCCCAGAGTTGTGAATAGTTGATGTAAAATGTTCACTTTCAGAATGAAAAAAATTAATTGATGTTTTTATTTAAATAGTGGAGTTGGCGGATCTGTCCCTCACATTTTAACAGTTTACGAGGCGAATTGAGTATTTCTTTGCGTCATTTAAGTTACCAGATGAGCTTCACGCCGTAACCTCACCATCCCCGTGTGTGTCTCTGTACACCTCCACACACATCATCTATTGTATCCGCTACACCCGATGTGGCCTCATCTATATTGGGGAGACAGGCCGCCTACTTGTGGAACGTTTCAGAGAACACCTCTGGGACACCCGGACCAACCAACTCAACCACCCTGTCGTCCAACACTTCAACTCCCCCTCCCACTCCAACAAGGACATGCAGGTACTAGGACTCCTCCATCGCCAGACCATGGCAACACGACGGTTGGAGGAAGAGCGCCTCATCTTCTGTCTGGGAACCCTCCAACCACAAGGGATGAACTCAGATTTCTCCAGTTTCCTCATTTCCCCTCCCCCCACCTTGTCTCAGTCAAATCCCTCGAACTCAGCACCGCCTTCCTAACCTGCAATCTTCTTCCTGACCTCTCCGCCCCACCCCATTCCGGCCTATCACCCTCACCTTGACCTCCCTCCACCTATGGCATTCCCAACGCCCCTCCCCCAAGTCCCCCCTCCCTACTTTTTATCTTAGCCTGCTGGACATACTTTCCTCATTCCTGAAGAAGGGCTTATGCCTGAAACGTCGATTCTCCTGTTCCTTGGATGCTGCCTGACCTGCTGCGCTTTTCCAGCAACACATTTTCAGCTCTGATCTCCAGCATCTGCAGTCCTCACTTTCTTCTCGGGTAATAAGCAGGTAAGTGAAAGAGGGTCGCAGAGTTGTGAATTTTTGATGTAAAGTGTTCACTTTCAAAGTGAAAAAATAAATTGATGTTTTTATTTAAACAGTGGAATTTGGGAGTTCTCTGTCCCTCATATTTTAACAGTTTACGAGGCAAATTGAGCATTTCTTTATGTTTCATTTAACTTACCAGATGAGCTTCACGCCATGTCCAATCAATTCCTGTCCGTGTATGTGTGTGTCTCTGTGTGGGGCAGGTTTGACAGTCTCTGTGGTGCTTAAAGTGATGCAATTCCACTCTCTGCTGGCTTCCGCACGCCACTGCAAGGCATTGGCAGAGGGTGAAAACCAACAGGGATTCATTCAGAGAGGGGGAGGGAGAGAGCAGCTGCTCACAGCACCATCCAAACTGATGTCTGATCCATGGACTGATCTAAATGTCCTTTAAACGTTGTAACTGTCCCTGCTTTCACCACTTGCTCTGCAAGTTCATTCCACACACAAGCTAGATTCTGTCTAAAATAATTAACTCTTATGGCTTTTGTAAATCTTTTTCCTCGCCCCTTAAAATATCCCTCAGTTTTGAATCCACAACTCTAGGGAAAAGACATCAGCCCTTCAGCTTATCTGTACCCCTCATTATTTTGTAAACTTCTGTGAAGTTACCCCTTAACCTCATCCTCTCCAGTGAAAAAAGTCCCAGCATACCCAGCCTCTCCTTATCGCTCACTCCCTGCATTCCCAACAACATCCAGGTTAATCTCTTCTCAACCCTCTCCAGCTTAATAATATCAAGGTCAATAATATCAAAGTGAATAGTCAAGGTATTTTCTAAGGGTGGGAGAGACCAAAACTCGAGGGCATAGATTTAAGGTGAGAGGGGAAACATTAAAGCGACCTAAAGGGCAGCTTTTTCACCCAGAGGGCGGTGTGCCTATGGAATGAGCGGGCAGGATGACCAGACTGGACACAGTATTCCAGAAGAGGTCTCACCAATGTCCTGTACAACCTGAACATGACATCCCCATTCCGATACTCAAAGGGTCTGACCAATGAAGACAAGTGTGTTAAACACCTTCTTAACCGCACTAACGATATAAGATGCAAATTTTAAAGAATTATACCTGACGGCCTAGCTGTCTATTCTACAACACTGCCAAAGGCTCTACTTTTAATTGTATAGCTCCTGCTGTTGTTTGATTTACCAAATCCAGTACCTCGCATTAATTCAAACTAAACTCCATCAGCCAACCCTCTGCCCAGTGTGTGATATTACTGCCACCTCCCCTCCCCCTTCAATTTTAAAACGCCCATTCCTCTCCAGACGGCCTGCACACTCCGGCCTTGATTTTCACAAAGACCCTGAGCTTGGTTTGCCTTGTGTGGTTAGGGGGAGGAGGGACAGATTGCAGACACAGTCAGTGGGAGGAGAGGCTGGACAGTCATCACCGGTCAGGAAGAGGGGAGTCGCACGTTAGAGTTGGGTAAGAGTGATCGGTGTTTTGTGACCAGAAATTAAGCTCTTCCTTCGTCTCTGCTGTTCAGTAATAAATATCCATTTGAGACCCTTCATTGGGCAGAGTGTGTCTGCAGGATTTTTTTCCGAAATATTGCAGACTACAGATAATAGCGATTAATCAATGGCATAGCACGTCACTCAATATCCTACAGTTGAGACAAATATCTTGCATTTGATTAACAATACAAAGTGTTTTGTGTAGCTCAGTAATGGTACCCTGATTATAATAAATCCACACCGAACTGAAAGTGGGCACTAAAATATGACCCAAAATCTGGGTATAGTAGTATCGTGGGTAGTGTCCCTGTCTCTGAGCCATAACTCTGGATTTGATTCCAATTCCTGAACTTGTGTGGTAGTGTTCCTAACTCTGGACTATAAGGCCTGTATTTAAGTCCTGCCTGTTGCAGAGGTATGTCACATCATGTAAGAACAGGCTGATGAACTAACACACAGGAGAATACTGTTACAGCTTTATGGGTATTGCTGAGTGATGCTAGTCCCTACCTCCAGTCACAAAGGTCTCGGTGTAAATCCCACAGAAGTTTCTCATGATACATATGAACAAACTGATTAAAATGGATTTAGAATTGTGACTTGATCGATAAGGGAACGGTGTCAGTATTGAATTTCAGAATTTAGGCCCGGGATGACTGAAAGTACAGATATTCGTGTTGATTGGAGTCACATTTCGCAGCAGTAGTGGTTTATAAAATCAAAATGGCCATGGATAAGGTGAGTAGTCAGGGTTTGTCCCCAGGTTAGGGGCGTCCAAAACTAGAGGGCATTGTTTGAAAGTGAGAGGGGAAAGATTTTGATGAGGCCTAAAGGGCACCATTTCACACAGAGGGTGGTGTGCGTATGGAATGAGCTGCCAGAGGAAGTGGTGGAGGCTGTTACAACTACAGCATGTAAAAGGCATCTGGCCTGCCGAGCTTCTCCAGAAATTTCTGCATTTGTTAAAAAATGCAGTCATTTTAACACAGGGGGTGTTAAATATTTTACATTAAATATTTTATTTTTTTATGACGCAGGACCATGTAAACATATTTCAAATCAGTCGAGACCATTTTCTGCTAAGGGTATGGCTCTGTGTATGACAGCAGCAATGATGAACCTACATGGAGCAGGGAGTGTGATGGAGACATAGTTTGGACAATGTACAAGGACACCTCACATGGTCCAGTTTGGGAGAGGATGATATTACTGTGTGATTCAGCCCAGAGAGGGAGAAAATGTAACCTGCCTGAGAAGGAATGACTTATCACACTCTCTCTCTCCTTCATTGTTCCTCATCACAGCAATGTGTGCAAGCTAAAAAAAAATTCTACAGTCATCGTTACTTTTATAGAATCACTGCAGTGTTGAAACAGGCCCTTCGGTCCAACAAGTCCATACCAACCTTCCCAACCCATTTCAGGCTGCAATCAAACCCAAGCCCCTGCTGCTGTGAAGCAGAAGTGCTGACCACCGTGCTGCCCTTTGGGTGATCCTGACCAGAATTCACTGGAATCCCTTCAGTGCCTAAAGCAAAGGGAATTCAGCCAAATCCAACTCTCCCAGGATGAAATCCCATTGCGAGCAACTGTGTGTGTACAATATCTTCAGAAGCAGAATAACGTTTTGGACAATCTCATTTTTTACTTTTGACATGAGTTCCAATAATAGCTGGACAAAGTTCTTTCAAATTAAATTGCAGAAATTTTGTTAATCTGTGTTTGTTTGTGTGTGTGTGTTTGCATGTGTGTGTTTGTGTGTGTGTATGTGTGTGCGTTTGTTTGTGTGTTTGTGTGTTTGTGTGTAGAAAGGGAAATATTAGACCATAAGACATAGGAGTGGAAGTAAGGCCATTCGGCTCATCGAGTCCACTCAGCCATTTAATCATGGCAAATGGGCATTTCAACTCCACTTACCCGCATTCTCCCCGTAGCCCTTAATTCCTTGTGACATCAAGAATTTGTCAATCTATTCCTTGAAGACAGTTAGCGTCCCAGCCTCCACTGCACTCTGTGGTAATGAATTCCACAGGCCCACCACTCTCTGGCTGAAGAAATGTTTCCGCATTTCTGTTCTGAATTGACCCCTTCTAACTCTAAGGCGTAACGGAAACAATTTCTTAGCGTCCACCCTTTCCAAGCCATTGATTATATAATTGCAATACCCAAACAGTTTGCCATTCATCTTTCCACCATAGTTTGAGTAACATTGCTCTGGATCATAAACGTGTTGTTTTAGCAGATTAAAGAAACTAGCCTGACTTGTTCCTAAAACTGACCCTGACCCAGTCTGACACCGATATCCTCGGCCATATCACTAACCTTGTTACATTTAATATTTGTTGTGAGCAGTGGAGGTGTGGGACTAGAAAAGGAAACAGTGAACCCAAAAGCTGGGGAACTATAATCCAGTGAGCCTGATGTCAGTGGTGGGTAAGTTGTTGGAGGGGGTTCTGAGGGAGAGCATTTACATACATTTGGGAAGGCAAGGGCTGATCAGAGTAGACAACGTGGCTTTCTGCATGGGAAATTATGTCTCATTAATTTGATTGTGTTTTTTGAAGAGGTGACAAAGAAGATTGATGAAGCCAGTTTGGTAGACGTTGTCTATATGGACTTCAGCAAGGTGTTCATTTAAAGAACAAAGAGCAAAGAAAATTTACAGCCAAGGAACAGGACCTTCGCCCTCCAAGCCTGAGCCAATCCAAACGTACTGTCTAAATCAGTCGCCCAATTCCTAAGCATATGTATCCCTGTACTCCCCACTACTCATGCATCTGTCCAGATGCATCTTAAATGAATCTACCGCGCCTGCCTCTACCACCTCTGCTGGCAACATGTTCCAAATGCCCACCACTCTCTGTGTGAAGTACTTACCATGTGTATCCCCCTTAAACATTCCAACTCTCACTTTGAAAGCATGACCTCTCGTTATTGAATCCTTCACCCTGGGAAAAAGCCCATCTCTATCCACCCTGTCTATATCCTTCATGATTTTGTAAACCTCAATCAGGTCCCCCCTCAATCTCCTTTTTTCTAGTGAAAATTAAACGAACTTACTCAGCCTCTCTTCATAGCTGTTTTTTCATTCTGATTGTTAGACAGATGAGTAAGGTTTGGTCACAAGGGATACAGAGGAAGCTAGTCACAATTGCCTTGAAGGAAGAGGGATATTTTTCAGCCTGGAGGCTTGTGAGCAGCAGTGTGCTGTAAGAATCAGTACTGTGTTCACTGCATTTCATCATTTATGTAAAGGATTTAGATGTGAATATTGGGGCCATATTTAGTAAGTTTACAGATTTCATCAGAAAGGTGGTGTAGTAGATTATCTCAGAGTACAACAAGACCACAATTAGATGGGACAAAGGGGCAAGGAGTGACAGATGAAGTTTAATTTAGATAAATACGAGGTTTTGTATTTTGTGAACGCACACCAGGGCAGGAATTATACATTTAATGATAAGGTCCTGGGGCGTGTTGTAGAACAAAGGGACATAGGATTGCAGGTATATTGTTCCTTGAATGTGGACTCGCAGGTAGACAGAGTGGTGCAGAAGACACTTGGCACATTTGTCTTAATCAGTCAGAGCATTGAGTATAGGAATTGTGGTTGGATGTTGTATCTGTACAGGATGTTGTGTGGCCACTTTAAAAATACTGCGTACAACTCGGTTTTCTGCAGAAATAACTTACCCGGGTGTTCCAGGACTGGAGGTTTGAGCTTTAATGAGAGGTTGATTAGGTTGAGGTGCTTTCTCCTGGAGTGTCATAGGCTGAAGGGTGACATTATAGAGGTTTATAAAACCATCAGGGGCATGGATATTCTGAACAGCCACGTTCTGCTCTCCAGGATAGCGGAGTCCAGAACAAGAGGGCATAGGTCGAAGGGGAGAGGGTGAATGATTTAGAAGGGACCTGAAGATAAATGTTTCACACAGAGAGTGGTGTGTGTACAGAAAGTGCTGTCAGAGGAAGTGCTGAAGGCGGTTACAATCGCACATTTTAAAAGTATCTGAAAGAGGAGAGATATTTACCAAATGCTGGCAAATGGGACTGGATCAGATTTGATATCTGATCGGAATGAACAGATTGGACTAACAGGTCTGTTTCCATTCTGCATGACTCTCTGGTTCTATAAGAAGGATGTTGAATAATTCTGAAAGGGCCTTTCAAGTGGGAATTCTCTTCACTGGAAGTTTATCATGCCTCTATGTTCACATTGATTGAAAGCTGCATTAGTTAAATATTTGACAGAGAAGTGAGTCACGGATAATGGGATATAGACAGGAAAGTGGGGCTGAGACCCCAACCTGATCAGCCACAATTTTAGTGCCTGGTGGAGAAGGTTCAAAGTATCTAATGACCCACTCCTGCTCCTCAGTCCCATGTTTCTGTGTTCCATTTAGCCCCTCAAACCTGCTAGACAGGAACAGTTGGAGGCAACTTACTCCTATAAATTGGTGCACAGAAACAGAGGAGACCATTCAGCCTCTCAATACTGTCACACATGCTTTGAAATGATTTGGGAAAAGTAATTGGAAAATCCAGGCACAGGAATGAAAAAGAGGCCCCTCATCTCTCTTCACAGAGCTTCCCCTCTCTGCAACTTGTGCTTCATTTGTTGGTCATGTTGTAGACCCAGATTCGCTGTGAATACAGCCCCCATACCTCAACCAGAGTTGACTCACAAAATCCTCTGGTCTCCCTGACTGCAATATTCAGTAATTGCACATTCATGAAAATAACACCCACTACTTTCCAATAACAGAATGGGAGAACATCAGAAACAGGGGCAGGTTGTTCACTCCCCAAGCCTGCCTTGCCCTTCACTAAGATCATGACTGATCTGCTCTTGGTCTCAAATCCTCTTTCATACCAAATTCTTCATAGCCCTCACCTCACTGTCAGGACAATATCCATCTACCTCCTCTTCAAATACTTTCAGTCATCTATCTTCCCGAACACTCTTGAGAACAGAAATCCTGACATTCAATCCCACCTGTTTGAAGAAAACACTTGCTGATCCTATACCATGGTTTATTGATATGAACAAAAGAGGTTGAGACAAGGGTTCAGGTAAAAATGACTGGCCCCGATATCAAGGCAGTGGTTGACTTCTGTTGACATCAAGGAGCTTAACAAAACTGGACTTAATGGGAATCAGAGTAAACTCTCCAGTGTTTGGAGTCAAACATGGCACAAAGGAAGATGTTCATCATCTCAGTCCTGGGTCACCTCTGTGGGAGATCCTCAGGGTAAGTTCCTCTTCACAAACAGCTTCAGCTGCTTCATCAATGTCTCCCCACCCCCACCTTCCCCACCATAAGATCAGAAGTGTGGATGGTCACGAAGATGCCACAATGTTCAGAACATTTTGTTCCCCCTTCAGCTCCTGAGCTGGTCTGTGTCCATGTGCAGCAATACCCAGACTCCATTGAGTCTTGTGCTGTTAAATGGTCCGTAACATTCATCTACCAGCGCTGCCTGTCACTGCACATTGCCACAGTAAAATAAGAGTTCATTCAGCACCTCACGCTAGTTTCACAGGAATATGAGGAAGTCGTTCAGCCCATTGACACTATTGGAGAAGAACAGGGACAGCCCATTCAGTGCCTCCAGCCTATTACTCAGGAAGAGAAGGAGTCTAGTGTGATGGACCACACGAGAGCCCCTCGAAAATATTTGAAGGCGGTCACCTAGACTCTATTTTTTTTTATTTTAAAGGGAATATAAAGTGACTGTTCCAGATGGAATGTGACAGGTAAAACTACTTGGTGTGAAGCTAAACACTATTTATTGAAACAGGAAAGATAAAATGAAAGCAAAGAAAGAGGAATTTAGAAAATCATAATTCCATTAGACAAGTTAACAGAATAACAAATTTAGGAATTATTACTAATGAACTGTACCAATATCGGAAAATCCCAAAAACACAGCCCCTCGCAGAAAGGAAAATTCAGACACAGATTGTCACAAACATTTCTCTAATCCGGGAATTAAAAACAGCACCAAGAGAAAATTCAGAGAGAGTAGCACCCAGGAATTAGTCACTGAAGATTCCAAATCTGTACAGACCCCAATAGTTTCTGATACTACTGAGAAAGCAAAACCCAGAGATCGTAATTTGTGAGAGCTGGCCACACCCATGCAGGCTGCATTAAAATTAACCCAAGGCCTCCCTAGCTGTTTACTCAGTGGTCTTAACTAACCAGATTGGTAACGATCATTAAATCTCTCTCTTAAAAGAAACCAGGACAAAATAACCTCTCAAAGCCTGCAGCATCATCACACTTGTCAGTACATCGAGCTGTCAAACAGGAACCAGGGGTAACCCAATCAGGCCCTTGGTCCTGTCCAATCGGAAGAGGAAGAAGCCATTCAGACCCTTGAGTCTCTTACACAGGAACAGGAGGAGGCCATTCAGCCCCTAAAGCCACTTCCACAGCAATAGGATGAGGCCATTCAGCTCCTTCAGTCTCTTACACAGGAACAGAAAGAGGCCATTCCCCCCTCAACGCACTTGCAAAGGGACAGAATGAGGTAATTGATGCTGATTCCTGATGAATGGCTTATGCCCAAAACGTGGATTCTCCTGCTCCTCGGAGCTGCCTGACCATCTGTGCTTTTCCAGCAATCTACTGTCTACTACAATCTCCAGCATCGGCAGTCCTCACTGTCTCCAGATTGATGCTCCAACATGATGAACAAGTGGAGCAGATGCACATTTGTGCACAGACAGACTGCTCCACGTTGTTCCTCGTGGCTCCGTTGCTCATGATAAACACGTGGGACTTTAACGTGGTTTTCTAGTGTTGAGGAGGGAAGCCATATGTCTTGTGTGAAGTCTCAAGAAGGCACCTTCCATCTCCGAGAAGCCAGCCTTTCTCTAAGTAGGGCGGAAACTGGTGGGAATGGCTACCTGTTTCAGATCGAAGGTATTATGGCTGATGTTGGGGATTGTGAACAACATGGCGTTCAGTACGGGTTCACATGCCAACAGCACAATAACATGGGGAGAGTTAATTTAGTTATATAAACTATTAGGAAAGTCGCGTTAGACTGATGAATCGACTCTCTGTGTTCAAATATTGCTGATCTTGCTTATGTTGATCTTGTCGAGTGCTTGTCTTGTGCAGTGTATCGTGTATGCCTTACTCTGTCCAAGTCTATTTCCACCCTATGATCTGTCTGGCCATGCTTACTATGATCTGCCTCCACTGCTCATAAATAAAGTGTTTCCCTGTACTGAGGTACACGTGACAATAAATCAGATCAATCAATCCTGAGCAAAGTATATAATTTCTCACCCTATCAATGTGTCTTTTGGAAATATATCTGCTACACCTCGTGTTTCAGCATCACCATTTCAGATTTTACAGCTCTGCAGATTAAACTCTCAGGTTCTTCAATCTACCCTCATGATACTGCCATCTGTATCTGTGGTAAGGAGATCATTCCTTACAAAGGAGATCAAATCTATAGAGAGCGCCCCAAATGCTCTCTCAGCAAGGCTCTACAACAGCAGAAAGATGGCTTTACTTATGTACTGGAATCATCTTACAATGAAAGACAGCATAGTATTGACTGCACCCATTACTTGCACAGGGTTTGATTCGGAGCAGTCAGCATAGACTTGTGAGTGGGAGATTATGCTTCCCAACTTTGTTAGAGTTCTTTGATGAAGTGACCAAGAAGGTTTACGAGGACAGAGCTGTAAATTTAGTCTCTATGGATTTCAGTAAGGCCTTTGATAAGGTTCCACATGGCAGGCTGCTCTGGAAGGTTCCATTACGTGGAATGCTGGGGGAACTGTCCAATCGGATACACAGTTGGGTTGATGGTCGGAAGCAGAGGGTTTCGTGGAAAGATGATGGTCAGACTGAAGGCTGTGTCCATTGCTGTTTGTTGTCTATGATTTGGTTGAGAATATGCAAGGCATGATTAGTAAGTTTGCTGATGATACTAAAATAAGTGGTAGCGTGATCAGTGAGAAAGTTTCTCAGAACTTGCAGCAGGACCTTAATCAGGTGGGGAAGTGGGCTGAGAAATGGCAAATGGAATTTAATATAGATGTGTGAGGTCTTGCATTTTGGAAACTCAAATCAAGGTAGGAGTTTCACGGTGAATGGGAGGGTCTTAAGAAGTGCAGTGGGCAGAGGGACCTTGGATTTCACGGGCATGGTTCTCTAAGAGTAAAGTTACAGTTAGACAGGGCAGTGAAGAAGGCTTTGGGCACATTGGCCTTCATCAGGCAGGACATTGATGATAGAAGTTGGGAAGTTATGTTGCAGTTACACAGGACTTCGGTAAGGCCACACTTGGAGTATTGTATTCAGTTTTTGTAACCTCTTATAGGGAGGATGTTATGAAATTAGAAAGTTGCAGAAGAAATTTACAAGGACGTTGCCAGGACCCAATGGTCTAAGTTATAGGGAGAGGTTGGACAAGCAAGGACCTTTTCTTTAGCGTGTAAGAGACTGAGGGAGTCCTTATAGAGCTGTATAAAACCATGAGGGGTATGGATAGTCTTTTTCCAAGGTGTACAGAATCGAGCATTAGAGGGGATCAGTTTAAGGTTAAAGGGGAAGGAATAAAAGGGAACCTGAGGGGCCACTTCTTTAACAGAGGGCTGGTACATGGATGAGCTGCCAGCAGATGTGGTTGGTGGTGGGGCGGGGGTGGTGGTGGTGTACTTTCACAACATTAACAACATTTCAATGCATTTGGATAAATATGTCGATAGGAAAGGACTGGAAGGATATGGGCCAACTGCAGGGAAATGGGGCTAACGTGAATGGACATTTACAAGGTGAAGATGAACCCCTCTGATCATTAAAACCAAACACCCAGAAAAGCTCACCTCACCTCGTAATTTGTTAAAATATGAGTGACACCGATCTCCTATATTCCACTATTTAAACAAAAATTAACAAGTTTGTTTCTTAACTTTAATAGTGAACACTAAACAACAACTATTGACAAATACAAGCCCCTCTTTTCTTAGCTACTTACTATCTGACTCCAACTCTGTAAAAATATGCTGTTCCAACAGCGCACATATTAAACATTACAATCTCAAGAGCACACAGTCTCCATCTTCCCCGTTGTGCTCACTCTTCCAGCTGCTGATCACCCTGGGTCATTTTTTTATTGCAAGTAGGTTTACATGAACATGTGTCTTTGATAGAGAGTGTTTGAGATGGCCAGTTAACACTCCTGCTCTACAGCAGTTGCTCTGCTGTTGCATGGCAGTAGCTCTCCCTCCAGTGTTCAAAATGCTGGGTATGTATACTCCCCATGACATAGTAATTCTCAAAATTTGGTTGCTTGCCAGGTATTCAAATTCCATTGGCTTCTGGTTTCCTGAGCGTTATTTAAACTCTTTGGTTGCATTTGAATGGCTGTCAAAACAGCAACCAAAACTCAGGTATCCATTTCTCAGCTAATGGTGACATGTGGAACAGTTTGACCTTTAGCTGGCATCTGTGGCTTTAATTTCTATTCGGCAAAACCCGTTCTGTTTTCAAGTACTCTACATGTTTTTGGCTTCACAACATCTCCCCGCTTCAGAAAATAAAGTGAACCAGCAGAATGAAAAGATGACTACATTTCTTCTCCTCTAATTCTTAATCCCAATTTTATGAACTACAAAAGTATTTATCTCAGTTATATCATTTATATTAATTCTGCACACCAATACAACACTGGAATAAGGTAAATCTTATCTACACTGCTTTCCTTTAAATCCACGAAAACCCATCTGCTGTCACACTGTCGGAGCCGCAGCATGAACATTTTGTAAGGTTAAAGTCGGGAAGGTAAGACTCCAATGAAATAGTCTCATATTCTGGTCTTTAACTATTCCAAAAAATGCGAGAGATTTGTCATTGTCCACAACCATCTCCGACAATTTGTTTTTCGTATACACATTAAAATATTGTCAGGCCAGTGCGAATCATAATCATTCTTATTCAATAATGGAGATTTTGTATCTTTTTTCTGGTGGATATTGAGTTTTTTCGACAAGTAGCCAAATAGCCATTGAGTTCCATCATCATCTTTCTGTATCAATACATCTCTGACCCCGATATCCCGAGCATCAAACACAATTTGCAAAGGGTTTCAGAATATTTGGTGTAGCTAAAACGGGTGCGGTGATTAATCCTGCTTTAAAATTCTCAAATGCCTCCTGGCATTGTTCTGTGCACCACAATTATGTGTTCTCCTTTAATAAATCCATCAGTGGTGTCCATACGCTGCTGAAGTTTAGAACAAACTTCCGATAGAATCCACTCAGTTCCAAAAGTTGAAGCATCTCTTTCTTCGAGGATGGTTGTGGAAATTCCTCAAAGACTTCGTCTTTGTGTTCCATAGGGTCAACCTTCCATGTCCAATGTAATGTCCCAAGAACGTCACCTCTGCCTTCGCGAATTCTGTTTTCTTTAAGTTTATTACCAAGTTTGCTTCTTGTTCAACATGAGCTGTCAACTGTTACATGTGAGCTTTCAATCACTTGCTAAAGATCACTACATCATACAGATAAACTACACAATTTGTTCATCTGGCGACAGCTCTGTTCCTGAGTCTTAAATGTTTCTGGAGCATTATTCATCCATATAAAATACTTAATAAATTTTTTTGTCATCTCCAGTATCTTTACTAGATAGCTTAACTGACTCCACTTTTTTTTTAATTTGAAAGGGGCCACTAAACCTGGCTTTGAAGGGATTACCTACCACTGGTGGCAATACTAATACATCATCCCCACGGGATATCCTCAAAGTTTCAGAGTTTTTATCTACCACCTGCTTCAGTCTATGTTATGCTCTTCAGATACTATTTCGCAAACTCACCTACTCCATCTACTCTCTCCTTCACCTCACACACAGAATCCAAGTGTGAGATTTCCGACTTTGGTCCTGTCAATTTATATTTAATTAATTTCAAAGGACCTCTCACTTCATGTATGAATATTAACTCAAAGGAAGTAAAGTGAGTAGATTTATTTGGGGCATCTCTAATGGCAAACAATATAATGGGACACCTTTATTCCAATCATTCGGGTAATCATAACAGTACGCTGTTAACATGGTCTTCAGCGTCTGATGCTAACTTTCCAAGGCTCCCTGGGATTCAGGGTCCGACGCACTTGATTTAAACTGCTGTATGCTGAACCTATCCATGACTTCCTGAAACAGCTGAGCAGTAAAATGAGTTCCTTGGTCTGACTCAATCTTACTGCCTAGCCCACAGCGAGTAAAGAAAGCTACCAACCTCTCCACCTTCTTTTTTATCTTAACATTCCATAATGGAATTGCCTCTGGAAATCTGGTAGACATATTCATTATTGTCAGAAAATATAGTTTTCCACTTCTATTTTAGGAAGCAGAGCTACGCAATTAATCATAACCCACGTGAAATGTTCTTCGAATGCAGTAATTGGCACGAAAGGCGCTGGCTTTATTCCTGCCTGTTACTTACCTACCATTTGGGATGTATGTCATGTACAAAAAAACCCGACGTCCTTGTGCATTCCAGGCCAGTGGAAATGCTTCTGTACCTTAGCCTGAGTCTTCTGTACACCGAGGTGACCGCCTGCAGTTAGTTTATGTGCTAGCCATATGTTACACGTAACACAATGTGGTGTACTTCAGCCCATTTCCCGTCTGCAGTAACCTATCGGGGTCTCCATTTTAATTTTAGGATTCTATCTTTAAGTTAATAACGTTCAACAATATATTCTGATTCCTTTTCTGTGTGTGTGCATGTATATGTGTGTGTGAATGTGTGTGTATATATCTGTTGTAAGTCCATTAGCCTTTCAGGACTAAACACCTCTGCCTGATCCTCTGCCTGTTCAGGGTTTTCCTGCACCGTTACATCAAACAGGGGGTCAGTTCACTGAGCATGAACTCATTTGTCTTTTTCTTTTGTTTTTCCTTCCTGCTGTAACTTATGACAGTGGGATCTTGTTACTACACAGTCTGGAAAAATTCCTCGGTATTTTTCTTTTAACACCCCAATTCCCTAGACTTCTGTTGGCTTCTCCACCACAAGGGGTGCGTCTCCCACCTCGCCTCCTGTTAAATCGTTCACAAGAACAAACCGTATTCCTGGAACTGACACTCTGTTACTCACTGTCACTGTTACTTCCCTAATCTTGATTTGGCATTCCATCCTGATGTTACACAAGGGAATGCTTAATTTCTGTCCCCATTCCACAAATTATCACACTCTTGATTAACATGCCAGAAAGAGTGAAAATACTTTCATCTCTTAATATTAGCGGCCGAGAGAAATTGAGGACTGCAGATGCTGGAGATGAGAGTTGGAAAGTGTGTGGCTGGAAAAGCACAACACGTCGGCAGCCCGAGGGGCAGGAGAGTTAACGTTTCAGGTATAAATCCTTCATCAGGAAAGTGGGGGGTAAGGGAGGGGGAAGGAGGTTGAGAAATAAATAGGAGGGTGGGGTGGAGCTGGGTGGAAGGGAGCTTGGAAGGCGATAGGTAGATGCAGGTGGGGTGTGATGGTGACAGGTCGGACAGAAGGATGATAGGACTCCTATCGGTGGTAGGACAGCTGGAATCCTCGAACTATATAGCATCAAAGTTGACTTCACTAAATTCCAAATCTCCCCTCCACCAACCTCTGCCAGATCCAACCGTTCAATCTAGCACTGCTCTCGTGAACTGCCCGAACTGGGCATCTTCCTTCCCACCGAACGACTCCACCCTCCCCTCCAACATATCACTATTACTCCCACCTACATCTTCTTATTGCCTTCCCAGTGACCCTCCCACCAGACCAGCTACTCCCCTCGTATTTATCTTTCAGTCTCATTGTCCCCCAACCACATTCTTGACGATGGGTTTCTGCCTGATATTCAACTGTCCTGCTGTTCGGATGCTGCCTGATCTGTTGTGTGCTTCTGGCACCTCACTTCTCAACTATTAGAGTCTGAGCAGATCCCGTATCTCACAAAATTATAACTTCTTGTCCTTCTCCCCCTGTTCTTTCTGAGTAAACTTTATCTACAGAGACGAATTCTTTCAGAGATCAGGCACTGCCTCCATACCCAACCCTTGTCTAGGCTGTGCACTCTTCTGCAGCTCTGCATCTCTACTTGGGGTCTCCTTTACCAGTTTCACTAATGCCACTGGGCTTAGCCTCTTCTGCCACATCTTTCCCCAAAGTGCCTTCAGTCAACGCCCAGTACGGTGTGTCCCAGCTTACTGCAGTGAAACCACCTTTTCCCAGTGACCTTCTTAAACCATCGGCATTGTCATTTTATGTTTTCCACTCCCTTACAGTGAGAACACCTGAGGTCTTTCACCACCTTTCAACCCCCTTGGGCTTCTTTCTTCACTTGTGGTAAAGTATTGTGTGCTACTGTTTGTTTGTAATGTGTGATCTTTCCTTCTCCCTATTTCTTCCCTCACAGGATAAAACTCCTGCCAGAAGCTAAATATCATCTCATGCCCCAGTACATATTTACCTGCCCTTTCTGCCGTGCTTCTCACTTCTTGAACTTTCGGTACATTCACATGAATTCTTACTATCTCTGGAAGTGAGTCTTTTAACTTCTCCAGCAAATTAATCTCCCTTCAAGCCTCACAGGTCTTATCCATTTTTAAGTCCAGCACCCATCTATCAAAATGACTGTGGTTACTTCTTTCAAACACAATATAAGACTGACCTGTTTCCATCTCTATTTTTCTGAACTTCTGTCTATATGCTTCTCGTACCAATTCATAACCAACCAAAATAGCCAATTTGACATCTTGATAATCTCTTGACCCCTCATCTGATAGCGCTGCACATACCTCACCAGATGTGCCCACCAGCTTAGTCTGAACTAGCATTACCCACAAGTTCACTGGACACGTCATCTGCCTAGCCATTTTTTCAAATGAATTAAAAAAGGTTTTGACATTTTTGTCACCGAAATATGCCAAGTTATTAACATAGTTGTATACATCCCTATGTTCTCCCTTCATCTCCATCCTGTTAACTTAACTTTCCTGTCTAATTCCCAACTTCTGAATTTCAAATCCTCTCTCTCTTTCTTTTTCATCTCTTTCACTTTCTTCTCTCTCTATTTCCTTCCCTTTAGTTATCTTCTATCTCCAGTTGCCACATTTGCAATTTCAGTTTTTTCTAACTCCACTGCAGTTGCCTATTTCTCTGATACATCAAAGTGCTTGACCAATTCCATAACAATTTCAGCTTCCCTTTTCTCCCTGGTTAAACTCAATTCCAACCTATTTGCTAATTCTAAAAAATGTCCTCCTTCTGTCCTTCTAAACTTCCTTGGTAAATTTGGGAATCTCTTTAGTAATGTTAAAAGCCATTTCCCTCACTTTTGATTTAATGAACCACAAGTAACAAAATTAAACGAATTTTCCCACTGGTTTTATTTGAAGATCAAAGTCACGAGTTTCAATGAGTTGGAATTTGCTGGGACCTGCTGTATCTCAAATCTGTTCAAGTCGGTACAAGTGCCACACGGTAAGGCCCCAAACAGTTATGACATTAATGTCGAATCCCTCTGCTAATTACAACCACACACCCAGAAAAGCTCACTTCACATCATAATCTGTTAAAACTTGAGCGACAGCGAACTCCTAAATTCCACTAATGAACAAAAAGTAACAATTTAAATGTGTGCAAGTTAGCTCGCTGAGCTTGAAGGTTTGTTTTCAGAAGGTTCGTCACCATGACTGGGTGACATCCTCAGTGAGAGTATCTGCTGAAGTGCTGGTGGTATGTCCCGTCTCTCTCTTTATAGGTCTTGGTTTCTTAAAGTGGGTGATGTCATTTCCGGCTATTTTAACAAGACAATGTAGACAGGATCTAAATTGATCCGTTTATTGATGGATTTCTGGTTAGAACGCCATTCCTCTAAGAAGGTCCTTGCATGTCTTAGCATGTGTGTGTGTGTTTTGTCCCAAAGTGGTGCCTTTCTTTGTCTGTATGTATGGAACATAGTGATAGTGGGTCATGTCTTTTGGTGGTCAGTTGGTGTTCATGTATCCTCGTAACACGACAATAGGACAGTTTCAATGGTCGAAAAGTGATTTTATACACACTGTTTAATCAATGTGTGTGTGCAGTTAAGTCGCATTTTTCACACGTGCACAACACATTGTAAATGAACAACAGAGACACAGTTAACGAAAAATGATGCACATGATTTATAAAATTGATAAAACATTAAAACATGATTTGATCCTCTCAACGTTCCCTCCTTTTCTGGAATTCCCTACTCTACTCTCTCATTCTTCCCAGGATGAGTGCTCCAAATTCTTGATTCTAGTGTCCCAAATTATTACAGTTAATCCCCTTCAATATATTGGCCTGTTGGGTTATTTCCAAAGCTAGTGTCTGTCATATAATCGGAGATAAATATTCTGGCATCAGACTCAGCATTCGAACATATTACTCTGTTGTACATGCACTGAACCAAGGACCACAGCACACAGGCGTTGCCAAACCATTGGGGAATGTTCATCTACTTCTTTCGATCATGTAGTTTTCTCATTTTCCACATCTCCAGATCTATATCCTCTCTCTCGTTCTCCCTTTGCATCTAGTTAAGAAATCCACCAATTATTCTTCGTGTCCCATATCCCAAAACTCCTTCTTTCAGTTTATATCTAATGCTCTCTTCAAGATGTAATGTGGTTATAATTAAGCAATGTAACTACAAAGACATGCGGGAAGATCTGGCCAAAGTTATTTGGAAGGGGAGCTGAGCAGGAAAGACCGTGGAACAGCAATGGGAGGAGGTTCTGGGGATAATTCGGAAGATAATACCAGAAATGCAACCCCAAGAAGATGAAGCATACTCATGGGAGGACAAGGCGGCCATGAGTGATAAGGCATCAAACCAAAAGAGAAAATATACAAAGTGGTGAAGGTGGTTGGGAATCCAGAGAATTCATTGGCTCTGCAACTACATAACGCTGGCATCACTGACATTACAGAGGTCTTAGTCGTGGTCAGGGAAAGAAACAGAGGAAACACATTCACTTTAAACACAGAAGATGGTATTTCTCAAGGAAAAACATTCAGGTGAATTAAACATTTGCATTAAGATCAGTTAAATTCTTTTGCGGAATGTGTCAGGTTGGAAGCAAGACCCGGGGAGAGAGACCCTCAGCGGAATGAGAGTATGAAAATGGAAGTATTGCCACATCAGAAACCAGGTTAGGTCACTGAGTACAGGGCTGATGGGTGAATGGGTCTCAGTGAGAATTGGGGAACAGACAGCAGAATTGCATTGCAGATATTGCAGCTCGAAACTGCGTATTCATGTAGTGCTGTAGACCGCAGCAGCAGGAGAAGCAGACCTGCATTCAACCAGAACCTGTAACTTTTTGCCAGGGAAACACCTCACTCTGTCAATACCATCAACACCATCTATGGCTCAGTGACGAGTGTGGGTGAGTATGTCAGAGTCAGATTCACATGAACCTTAACCCGATGCTAACTCATTAAAGCTACCAGACTTGACCAACAGATCTGATCGAAGCCCTGCAGTCCTGTCACGTTCAGTTATAAAATGATGATGGACGATTAAACAAATGACTGGAGGAGAGGACTCCACAAACATTCCCATCCTTAATAATAGAACAGACCTGCACATCAGTGTAAAAGAGATGGATGTTTCATCTGCAGCATCCTCTGCCAGAAGTGTTGAGTCGATGATACACCTCACCCTCATCACGATGCCCACAGAATCACAGATGTCAGTCTTCAACCAATTTCAATTGCTGCACGTGACATGAAGAAACAGCTGAACAGAGTAGATATGACACTGGCAATGAGCCCTGACACTATTTCTGCAATAGGACTGAGACTTGTGCTGCATAACAAGCTGTGTCCTTGGGGAAACTGTTTCATTCCAGCTCCAACTCCGACATCTCCCTGGCAGTGTGGAAAATTACTCAGCGATGTCCCGCTCCCTAAGAGGGGAATAATTACAATCTGAACAATTACCACTCCCTCACTCCCATCACGACAGTCAAATTGGTTGAAGTTCTTTTTGACAGAGCTGGTAAACAGCAAAGAAATAACCTGCTCAGTGTGGTTTCCAATAGGTCCCCATGTGGAGATGGTGCTGTTGTGGAAATGTTACTGGATTACGAATCCAGACCAGGCTAATGCTCTGGCAGTGGGTGGAAGTTAAAGACAATTAATAAAATATCGAGATCTAATATCTGCGATCAGTAATAGTGACCTTGAAGCCAATATGGATTGTAAAGAGAATTTCCTTCTCCAATGGACTTTTAGGAAGTGAATCTCCCATGATTTCCTGGGCTGACCTAAAACTGACTCCAAAGACCCTGACATGTGATAAACATTTCAATGGTCATTGAAACGGTCAAGCAAAGCAGTCATTTGTGCCTAACTACTCCGAGGTCTGAAAGGATGAAACCAGACAGAACACCCGGCCTCAGCATTAGTATCGGAAAAGGGAATGGGAACACAGTCCTGTTGACCCTGCAGAGAATTCCTTCCTAACATCTGAGAGCTTGTGACAACATTTACAGAGCTTTCCCACAGACTACACAGAAACAGCGGGAAAGGAGAAGATCATACAACACATTGAGCCTCTCCCATTTTAGTTCATGGAAAAAAATATCCTCAATGCACTTACCCCACACGATATACATATCCGTTAATGTGAGTAACCTTGGGAAGCTACAAAATAGGAAGTGCAGTAGTACGTTTGGTCCATCGAGTTTGCTAACCAATTCAATGCAATGATGGTTGGCCCTTCATTTCAACACCGTACTCCTGCTCTCCCACCATCCCTTTACTTTCTCTAAATCCTTATCTATAATCAATGTCTCGGTTTTCAGGTGCGAGCGAATTCCCCAGGTTCACCAATCTGTGAGTGCAGACATTTATTCTCATCTCAACGCAGAGTGTCCTGCTTTCAATCTGACTCACCCTGTCAGAGATTTGTATATTTCACTGAGATCTCCACTCATTTTGCTAAACCCAGTGGAATACTGACCCAGTCTCCCCAATTTCTGCTCCCACAACAAGCCCGTCATCCCAGAGATCAGTCTGGTCATCCTTCACTGCTCTCCATCAATGTCAGGTTTGTCCTTTATTAGGTACAGAGACCAAAACTGCACACAATACTGCACAATGTTCGGGATGATATCTCACCAGGCCTTGTACAGCTGCAGTAAAACACCTTTACTTCTGGGCTCACATCCCCCTGAAATGAAGGTCAACACACCATTTATCTTCCTCACTGCTTTCTGTTTCTGCAATATTACTTTCAGTGACTGGTGTACAGGGAGACGCAGATCCTTTTTAATGTTACAGCTCCCCACTTGGTGGGTCTGTGTACACTGGACAGTGTGCCAATCTCCATGCCCAGTATTGTCATCTGGTTGCAGAACTCTCTGCACTGCAGGGGACTCAGAGGTTTATGCAGAAGGAAACAACAAAAAGGAGCATACGTCCCTTTGTAGATCAACATGTTTCAACCAATCCTTTCCAAATGGTAGGCTGCCAATTTATCGTTTTCACCAAAGGGCACACCGTCACCTCTATCCACATTGTTCTCCATCTGTCACGTATTTACCCATTCACTCCACTTGTCTAAATCTTCTTGGTGTTTTTTACATCCTCCTCACCCACTCACAATCCCACATCCGTTAGTGCTGTCAGCAGGCTGGGATATATTGTATCTGATTCCAGTAACCAAATGTTTAAAGGGCATTGTGAACAGCTGGGCCCCAAGCACCGATCCCTGTGACACCTCAGCAACAGTCCTCTGTTAATTTCTATTTATTTATTTCTCGGAGTCACTGGCTGGGCCAGCATTGTCCTGTCTCTAATTGCGAAGGTGGTGGTGAGCTGTCTTGTTGAACCGCTGCAGTCCGCCTGCTGCTGTTGACCTCCAATGCCATGGGGGAGGGAATTCCAGGATTCTGACCCAGTGACTGTTAAGGAGCAGTGATATATTTCCATGTCAGGATGGTGAATGGCTTGGCGTGGAACCTGAAGATCACAGCATTTCCATACATCTGCCGCCTTTGTCCTTCTAGATAGACGTGGTCGTGAGTTGGGAAGATGGTCTCTGAGGAATTTTGGTGAATCATTTCATTGCAGCATGTATATAGTTAAACACTGCTGCTGCTGCTGAGCGTTGATGGTGGAGCATTGTGGGTGAAGGGACAGTCAAACTGGCTGCTTTGTCCTGGATGGTGTAAAGCTTCTTGAGTGTTGTTGGGGCTGCACTCATCCAGCCAAATTGGGAGTCTTCGACCACACTTCTGAATTATGTATTGTAGATGATGGACAGACGTTTGGAAGTCAGGATGTGAGTTCCTCGCTGCAGTATTCCTAGCTTCTAATCTGCTGTTATAGTTACTGTGTTTATGTGGTGAGACCAGTGAGTTTCTGAGCAATGATTACCCACCAGGACTTTGATACTGGGAGATTCAGTGATAGTAACACCATTGAATGCCAAGGGGCAGGTTAGGTTGTACTTTACTGGTGATGGTCATGGCCTGGCCTGAATATTACTTGCCACTTGTTAGCCTGGATACTGTCCAGATCTTGTCGCATTTGGACATAGACTGCTTCAGTATCTGAGGAGCCACAAATGTTGCAGAACATTGTACAATCATTGGCAAACATCCCTACTGCTGACCTTAAAAGGAAGCAGCCTTGAAGAAGTCTTCTGTCGCTGCCCGAGGGACTCCTACAGACTTGTCCTGGAGCTGAGTTCACAGACCTTCATCAACCATGACCACCTTCCTACGTGTTAGGTATGAATCTAACCAGCAGGGAGTTTCCCTCTGATACCCATTGATTCCAGTTTTGCTAAGGCCCCTTGATAACACACTTGGTCGAAGGCAGCCTTGATTTAAAGGGCTATCGCTCACACCCCACCTCTGGAATTCAGCTCTTTTGTCCATGTTTGAACCATGGTAATGAGGTCAGGAGCTGAGTGGCCCTGGTGGAGCCCAAACTGGGCGTCATTGACCAGGGTATTGCTGAGCATTTGCTGATTAAAAGCACTGACACCTTCCACCACTTTACTGATGATCGAGAGGAGACTGATGGGGTGGTCATTGGCCGGATAGGATTTGTTCTGCTTTTTATATATCGGAGATACTTGGGGTAATTTTCCACATAACCAGGGAAATGTCATTGTTGTAACTGTATTGAAACAGTTTGGCAAGGGGAGCGGCAAGTTATGGAGCACATGTTTTCAGTACTGTTGCCAGAATGTTGTCAGAATATGTACCATTTGGAGTATCCAGTATCTCAGACCGTTTCTGGATATCGTGTGGACTGAATCAAATTGGTTGATGACTGGTAACTGGATCGTTGTGGACCACTGGAGGAGGCTGAGATGGATCATCCACTCAGCATTTCTGACTGAAGATTGTTGCGAATGCATCAGCCTGATCTTATACACTGAAGTGCTGGGCTCTTCCATCATGGAGGAAGGGGTTATTTGTGGAATCTCTTCCTACAGTGAACTGTTTAACTGTCCCCAACATTTCTTGCCTAAATGTGGAAGGACTTATACCTTACAGAATCATGCCTTACAGACAATGTCAGGCTGTTGCTTGACGAGTCTGTTTATTTCTATTCCCTGTTTCATGCCAGCTGCACCATTCTAGAAACATGGCCATACATTAGCCCCAATCCACTCAGATTTGATTTTGTAAACTGGGCTTGGAGCTTAAGAAAATCTTTTCTGAAAATCCACGTGTGTTACATCCATTGGTTCTCTATCATTTGTCTGCCAGTCTGTTTTTCAAACATAATTCCCATTTCATAAATCTATGTTAGTGTTGTCTATGACTATTACTTTCAGTCCCAATAATTTATACTAAACCATTTCCTTACAATGTTCTATGTTCCATGTGCTGTATCATTTTCCCACACCAGACTTGTTTTTCCTTGTACTGTTAGAAAGTTCTGTGAAGACAGAACGGAAGTAGTGGCTTCAATGTTTTGCCATTTCCCTGTTCCCCATTCTCCATTCTCTGGTTTCAAACTGTAAGGAAACTGCACTTGTTTTCTCATATTTCTCACATTGACATAATTTAACAAGTTGTCACTGTTCACTCTGATCACCCTTGTGAATATACTCTTCCGAAACTCATCAATTCCTGCCTTAAACTGCTCAATAATTGACCTTCCTCACCATACGCTCACAGGAGCATGGACTCTGTGCCAACAGAAGTACAGCACAATCTATATTAGTTACACTTCCCTACAGCAGATCCACAGCCTAAAATGTTATTACACTTCCAAATGCTCGTCTAAGTACTTTTTAATGATTGTGAGGTTACTCGTGATAATTCCCCTCTCAGGAAGTAATCCCAATTCACAATACCCTCTAGGTGAAAAAAAGTTTCAATCCTCTCTGAACCTCAAACTCTTCACTTTAAAAGTGCACTGGCTTGAGCCACTGACTAAAAGGAACAGCGGCTCTCTATCCATCCTGCCCGTGTCGCTCATAATCTTATCCTTCTGAATCACGGACCCCTCAGCTTTCTCTGTTCCAAACTAAGCAACCTGAGCTTATCCAGCCTCTCTCCACAGCTGATATGCTCCATCCTAGGGAACATCCTGGTGAATCACCTCTGCACCCTCTCCAGTACAATCACATCCTTCCTGGAATGTGGCTCCCAGAGCTAGATACATTATTCCATTTTGTCCCAACCAAAGCTCTGTATTGTTCTAATAATCTACACCCTGATTAGGAAACACAACACCCAAGGTCCAATTCTTAACTAGTCCATTAACCTGTCCAGTCACATTCAGGGATGTGTGGAGAAGCAAAATCTGAACTTCCCAGTGTGCTGCCATTCATTGAGTCCTCCCCTGTCTGGTTCCTTCTCTCAAAGTGCATCACCTCATATTTATCAGGGTTACATTCTATCTGCCATTGATTTGCCCATCTGACCATTCTATCTGCATCTTCCTGCAACTTAATGCTTTTCTCCTCACTGCTAACCACCCAGCCAATCTTTATGTCAAACATACACTTACTTATCACATCTCCCCCACTCTCCACCAAACCCCCTCCACATTCAAAACTATCGTTTTTTTTTATGAATGGCACAAACAATAAGGGACACAGCACTGATCCCTGTGGTACACCAGGGGACATTCATATTGTGAGATTTTACTTTATGTTTCAGTTTCCCAGGTGGAAATTTGTCAAAGGCCTTCCTACAAAACTAAACAATCGATCTCCTCAAAGTAATTCAATCAAATCCATTGGATGTGACTTCCTTCTGATAAAGTCATGATGATTATCCCTGATCAAATCTTGTGACTCTGATTGGAGTTCGATATTCTCCTTCGCTATTTTATCCAGTAGTTTCCTTAACAGTGATCTAATACTCGCTCGTCTATCGTTCCCTGGTCTATCTCTCCCACCCTTACTGTGAAGTGGAATCGTATTAACAGTTCTCCAGTTCTCTGGCACATCCCCTATGGTCAGATTCTAATTAAAATATTCAGTCAGGGTCTTTCCTCCCTTGACCTCATCACCCACCTGTGATACAACTCATTCAGACATGGAGATTGGTCCAAATTTATACAGAACAAAGCCTCAAATTCTTTCTCGAAATTACATGAATGTGTTCAAGTTCTTCCCCATCCATCTTCTTGAATTCTGTACCTGCCTCCTCCTTCTCCCAAGTAAAATAGATGTGAAGGTCTCATGTTACAATCAATCAGTGTTCTCCAGCTTGACACACAGATCGCCCCTTTGGTTTCTAATGGACACTAGCTGTTTGCTGATTAGTCTGTTCTACTTGTCCGTGTAGAATATCGTGGGATTCTCCTTGATCTCGCCAACTTGTACTTCTCCATTTTCTTTAAAAAAAAGCTCATGAATATTCAACTATACGTTATCCATTGGTTCTTCATTGCGTATGTCTCCAAGAACAATCATGGAACCATTTTAAAACGATGTTTTCCACTTCTGAGTTTTCTTTCATCGATACATTACCACACTCCCCAGTTATGTTATTACCGTCTATATATCTAGTAGCATGTTCTTTGTAATCGAGTCCAATAGACACCCGACCGTGGATGATAAGTTACTGGTCTGTAGTTCACCACTCTCTATCTTCATCCTTTCTTAAACTGTTGGATAATATTTATAACCTTTGCCTTCTCCAGATTGGCTAAATGACTTTCGGGAATGTGTCAGAAAATAAAGTGAAAATCTGCGACGCAATCAACATGTCTATTGCTGCTTCCTCTGAAATTCTTGTATGATGTGCATCTAGTCTGTCAGATTTATAAATCCTCAATCCAGCTTTCTTTTCAAAGATAACCCCAACACTGATAAGAATGACCTTAGACTTTACTTACACAAGTCCCATTGTCACTTGGTATTTCTGAAGAATTTCTGGACATTCTTCCATGAAGATAAACACAAAGAAACTGTTTCTTTTCTCTGTTCTCTGCAATAAATTATCCTAAACGCAGACCAACTGTTCCACATTTGGCCTTGTTTTTATTATTTTTTCCATACATTGATAGACGGTTTTTAGCAGTCTTCATGTTTTTCTTTCGTTTGCACGCTTTTTCTCTCTTTGATTTTCTTCTCAGTTTCTTGGTCATCCTTTGCTGGGTCCTATATTTCACTAAATCCACTGGCTTACTGCAACATTTGGCATTTTTCTAAGCTGCCTCCTTTCATCTAATAGGTAGAAGAAGGTGGGGATGAATGTGATAGTCGGAGAGGAGGGTGGCCCAGATTGAAAGGAAGAAAGGTGGACACATAGGAACATTCAAAAGGGCGGTGCTGACTTGGAATTTTGGAGTGGGATATGGTGGGATTCGGGGAAATGGGGAAATGGGGAACTCCACTACGATCCCCTGTGGTTGGATGCTCCCAACGCAGAAGATGAGGCTTTCTCCCTCCAGGCTTCTGATGGCTCGGGTTTGGCGGTGGAGCAGGCCCAGGACCCACATGTCCTTGGCAGAGTGGGAAGGGGAGTTAAAGTGCTCAGCCACAAGGCGATGGAGTTGTTCAATGTGGCTGTCCTAGAGATGTTCTCTGAAATGATCCACAAGTTGACCTCCTGCCTCGCCAATGTAGAGAAGACCACATTGGGTTTAATGGATGCAGTAGATGAGGCGTTCTGTCTCCCTTCGTCACCTATTTGAACCCCACCTTCATCTACCTATCGCATTCCTAGCTACCTCCCCCCTGCCGCACCCCCTTCTCATTTATCTCTCAGTCCCCTTGGGCCATAAGCTTCATTCCTGATAATGGGTTTATGCCCGAAACATCGATTTATCTGCTCTCAGTTTGCTGCCTGACAGTGCTTTTGCAGTACCACATTCTTCGACTCTGATCTCCAGTATCTGTAGTCCCCATTATCTCCTCACACCTTCATGGCTTGCATGATTCCGATTTATAACGGTTACTTCAAATAAAAATGAAACTATCGTGTACACAAGCAGCATAAAAGAAAACCAATACATTGTGGTCACTGTTCCCAAAAGGTCCTTTCCAGCAAAAATTTCCATTAGCTATTCTGATCACCCAACACCAATTCCTAAATAACCTGATCTCGAGCTCAGTGCTCGACATAATGTTCATTTAAACCATCTCGCACGTGGTCATGAAATCCATTTTTCCAGCATTAGCATTCAATTGGGTTAATACAGTTTAGATATAACTTAAACAGTACACTATTACTGCAGTATTCACAAATGTGAATATCTCATTTCCTGTTTTATAACATGTCCAGCATTTGTATTGCAGCTTTCACTTTGATATATAACTCCCTTCAATGTTTGCTCCTCCTTGCTGTTTTTGCACTCCACCTTACTAGATTCTGTCGAATCTGACCGACTTGGGCTCTGGGGAGATTCATGGTAGAGATCATCTCGCCACATCATTTATGATCTTCTCAAACTTTAATTTCTCCAGATCTCCCGTTATGCTGATGGAGTAGAGAAGGACAATGATCTTCCAACAATGCTCTGTATTCCCCCAGAGACCTGAGACAGCTCTAACCTGTGTGGTAACCTTACAACAGGCTGGTAATGTGTTGCTGCTGCTGTACAGGGTCTTAGTGAGATCACATCTGGAGTAGTGCTTACAGATTTAGTCTCTACAATGAAGAAAGGATGATGTTATATTTGACGTAGCTCAGAGTTGGTTCCCTCAACTGATTCCTGCAATGAAGGTGTGAGCTTATAACGAAACGATGGTCAGGTTGACCCAGTAGCCATTGGAGTTTACATAAATTAACGAGTGTCCTATTTCAACAAAGATGACAGAAGGAATCAACAAGTGAAGAAACTTACACAGATAGTGGAGGAATCCATTCCGTTCTCCAGCCTGTTACACAGGAACAACAGGAGGATATTCAGGCGTTAGAGCCTGTTTCACCAAAACAGGATGAGGCTATACAGCCCCTAGAGCCTGATATACATTTACAGGAGGCCAATCAGCCACTCAAGCCTATAACAATAGGCCATGCTGCACCAGTATCCTGTTAAACAGCAACAGGATCAGTTCATTCAGCCACCCCAAGTCTGTAAAAACTGTAACAACTGGATGAGGTCACACAGTGACTGGAGATTGTTACAGTGGGATAACAGGAGGCCATTCAGACCAACCGAGCCTATTTCAACAAGTGAAGCAAATTACACAGATAGTGGAGGAATCCATTCTGGATAAGGATAAAAACTGTCTGACATTTCTTTCATGAGATAGGAAAAGGTAATTCCGATGCATGTCTGTTGTAAGGGAACAAGAGAAGATCAATCACTCCTTTGGTCCCATCTCCAGGATACATTCAGAGACCGTTCAGCATTTTCACCAGTTATGAGGAAGCATGCAAAGAGCCATCAGCCCCTCAAAATGTTACCCAGCAACAGGAGGATTCCATAATCCCCCAACCCCCTAATGCATCAACGGGAGAAGGTCGTTCTGGCCTTGGAGACATCAGCATGGGAACACCAGAAAGATGCCAGCCCATCGAGATTATACACCAGCAGGATGATGAGTCCAGCCAGCCACACATGCCTCAAACAGCAATTGGAGTAGACCTCTTAAAACCTTTTGCCCATTAAACGGAAATTCAAAGAAAACGTAAAGGTTTTCGAAAGGGAAGAAATTATAATAACTGTATACATTTGGGACTAAAACGTAATGATAAGCTATTGTAATTTAAGACAATTATTAGAATCCATTGTTGAGGATACTTGCAAAGTTAAACCACTATCCATCGGAGTCAACATGGTTGTATAAAGGATAAATCGAGTTTGAAGTGTTTGCTTAAAGATGTAACAAGCAAGGTGGATAGTAGGATTCCTGGAGATGGAATGTATCTGGTCTTCCTAGTATGATTCCTGGAGATGGAATGTATCTGGTCTTCCTGAAGGCATCGCATATATCGCTTCTCCACAGAGTAAGTGGTAAAGATCAGACAACATGGGTTTAGGAGTAATTTATTAGTTTGGATGGAGGATTGGTTAACCAACAAAATGCAGTCAGATGGACTAAATGTGTCATTTATTTTGGGAAATGCTATTTGTGGTGTGCTATTGATTTCAGTTCTCATTTGCGATCATTAGTATTACTGTACTTAGTTGGCTGGATAGAAAATACGACATCACATTTTCAGATGACACTAACATTGGTGGGAAATTACGTCGGAATGATAATGCAAGAGATTTTAAAACTATATGGATAGGTTGGGTGAACGGGCCAACATTTGGCAAGGAAAATTAAAGTGAGTAAATATGGGGCTATTCAAATTGGTCAGCATAATAGAAAGACAAATTATTATCGAAATGGAGAGAAAGTTCAAAGTGCTTAAGTGCAGATGGATCTGGGTGTCTGCTTGCATATCACAGAAAACCTGCTTGCAGGTACTTCAAGTAATGAGAAATGCAAGCCTAACTTCATCGTTTATTTGTAAAAGGATAGAGTAGGGAGTTTTGGTGTAGCTATGTAAGGCATTAGTGAAGCTACAACTGGAGTACAGTTTGGGTGTCCTGCAGAATGAGGTATTTCCATTGGAGGCAACTCAGAAGAACTTCATTAGATTGATTCAATAGTTGAAGTGCTCGTCTTATGAAGAGAAATTGAGCAGTTTAGGCCTATACTCTCGAGTTTATAAGAATGAAAGGAGATCTCATTGAGGTCTGTAAAATGCTAAAAGTAAATGAAAGTGTAGATGTGGAGTGGATTTTTTTTAATGTGGCACAATCTACAATAAGAGACTAGAGTTTTAGGATGGAGAGATGGCAGGAAAGTGGAACAGAGGCCGCGATGACATCAGCCTCATCGAGCGGTTGGATTCCTCACAGATGCTCCTTGTTCTTATTCAACTCTTCAACTGTGTTGCACAGGAATGGGGTAGGACTGGATATCATACAGGAAGCAGGCACTCAGGATAAGTCATTTAGAGAGAACGTAACCAGTAGGGTCACACAGTGACCAGCGCTGGGTTCTCAACTATTTACAGTCTAAATTAATGATCAGGAGGATGGAACAGATATACAGATGCTGAGTTTGGTGATGTCGCTGTGGTAAGCAAGAGAATAAATTATCAAGAGAGGGTGAAGAGTCTGCAGATAGATTCAGAGAGGTAAAGGCAATAGATAATACTTTAGCAGGTGGAATTTATCATGATATAACCTGTCATTTCATTTACAGAATAATGCAGGCAGTATGTTACTGAAATGAAGAGGGAATGCAGGACTTAATGGTACTGTGTACTGGGGGGTTCACTCAGACCTGTTCAGACATGGGAGATTTTGCTCCATCCATGATCGTCAGCTCACAAGACACTCCAGTGACCCCATTGCTCTCCGTACAAATGGACTACTTTGATGTGGTTGATTGGTGGTGGGGATGGTGTTTTGAAACGTGCATCAAGGGGACAGCCTTTATCCAAGATATATTCATTTCTTTCTACGTGGAGACCCGATGTCGATGGGAATGGCTTACTGCTTCTGAATGAAGAGGCCGTAACTGCTGCTAGGACAGTCGGCATTCACCAATATGATGTGTACTGTGATGGGCAAACTGTAACATTAATAAAGAGAGAGCTCCTTCAGTTCCTCTACCTCTCCCCATTGACATGGATACTCTGCAGATGCCAAGTACACCATCGGGAATCCCACTGTACTGGATACACCCGGCAGCTCCCTGCTGAGGGAGAAACAATCTATTTACCTCAGCCACCATATATATCCTCCATCATGGAATGGTGACATTAATGTTGAGACACTGGGAGATGATGGATATGTCACCCAGTCCTGCCTGGAAAGTTCTGGATCATCGAAGCTGAATGAAACAGTGACCCTAACAGCCACGGGCAGCACCATCCTCCCCCTGGGGTGAAGCTGTGGGTCGTGTTGAAGGAGGTGACACTGCTCTGTGACCAGCTCCTTGTTCAATCAGTGTCCCTCACACTTTGATCCTAGGTTAAGTGGAGCTTGGTAAGCTGTTCCTGGAAAACCCTTTCCCCATACACACTCACTCCGTGGTTTCAGCGCTTCCCCTCTCTGCAGCCTCTGCTCCATTTGTTGTTCATGTTACAGGCCCAGATGCTGTAACCACAGTCCCCATGCTCCATCCAAAGTTGGGTCAGCAAATCCTCAGGTCTCCCTGAATGTCTGAGGCAGCTCACAGCACATCCTCCAGCAAACCATCCCCAGCCCCTCCACAAACTTTTCAGTAACAGGAGAGAGTCAGAAACCCCTCGGCTACAGATCCCCGCAAGATGTTTCAAGAAGGCCGTTTAGACCCTTATTTTAAACATAGATTGGAAGTGTGCGTTCCAGATATGTTGTGACTGGTCAAACTACTCGTCATTTAGCAAAATATAATTTATTCAAATGCTTCAGCTAAAAACCAATCAAAGAGAACATTTTGTGATAGCTTATATGTTGGAGCACTTACACAACAATAGATACCATACTTTCTTGGTATACACTGCTTGGCACAAAGATATATTCAAATACAGATTCTTACAGCAATTTTCCGATCCAGGAGGTATCAATGTCAACAGAGATCTCAGAGAGAAAAGCAGCTATGGATCATGTATTGAAACTCCTAACCCTTCTTGGATTCCAACAGCTTCTGAATGCTTCAGCTAAAAACAAAACGAGAAAACTTGGTCTGTGAAAGCAGGCCACCGCCCTTCGATTGTTATCACCATTTAATGAAACCTAAAGGCCTCCTCAGTTATTTACTTAAACTGTGTTCAGACAGTAGTTCTGCACCTCTGCCTTTAGAACCTCTCTTCAAAAACAACCTAAAGAAAATAACCTTTTTACGGTGATAGTAAATTCTCAACTCACCTTTAATAAAATGATCCATCAATATACAAAGATGAATTAATTTTAGACCTCCTAATCGTCCTCTATTAGTAGACTGAAATGCATATAAAGGTAAAAACAATGACTGCAGATGCTGGAAACCAGAGTCTGGATTAGTGGTGCTGGAAGAGCAGAGCAGTTTAGGCAGCATCCAAGGAGCAGTAAAATCGACGTTTCGGGCAAAAGCCCTTCATCAGGAATTCAGGCAGAGAGCCTGAAGGGTGGAAAGATAAATGAGAGGAGGTGAGGGTGGGGAGAAACTAGCATAGAGTTTTATAGGTGAATGGGGAAGGGGATGAAGGTGATAGGTTGGGGGCATGTGGATTGGATAGGTGGAAAAGAAGATAGGTAGGTGGGAAAAGTCATGGAGACAGTGCTGAGCTGGACGTTTTGAAGTGGAGTGAGGTGGGGGAAGGGGAAATGAGGAAACTGTTCAAGTCCACATTGATGCCCTGGGGTTGAAGTGTTCCGAGGCGGAAGATGAGGCATTTTTCCTGCAGGCATCTGGTGGTGAGGGAGCGGCGGTGAAGAAGGGCCAGGACCTCCATGTACTCGGCAGAGTGGGAGTGGGAGTTGAAATGTTGGGGCACAGGGCGATGTGGTTGGTTGGTGCGGGTGTCCCGGAGATTTTCCCTAAAGTGCTGTGCAATGAGACGTCTAGACTCTGCAATGTAGAGGAGACCACATCGGGAGCAACGGATACAATAAATGATATTGGTGGATGTGCAGGTAAAACTTTGATGGATGTGGAAGGCTCCTTAAGGGCCTTGGATGGAGGTGAGGGAGGAGGTGTGGGCGCAGGTTTTGCAATTCCTGCGGTGGCAGGGCAAGGTGCCAGGATGGGAGGGTGGGTTGTAGGGGGGCGTGGACCTGACCAGGTAGTCACGGAGGGAACGGTCTTTGCAGAAGGTGGAAAGGGGTGGGGAGGGAAATATATCCCTGATGGTGGGGTCTGTTTGGAGGTGGCAGAAATGTTGGCGGATGATTTGGTTTATGCGAAGGTTGGTAGGGTGGTAGGTGAGCACCAAGGGGCGTTCTGTCCTTGTTACGGTTGGAGGGGTGGGGTCTGAGGGCAGAGGTGCGGGATGTGGATGGTATACGTTGGATGGCATCTTTAACCACGTGGGAAGGAAAATTGCGGTCTCTAAAGAAGGAGGCCATCTGGTGTGTTCTGTGGTGGAACTGGTCCTCCCGGGAGCAGATACGGCGGAGGCGGAGTAATTGCAATACGGGATGGCATTTTTGCAAGAGGTAGGGTGGGAAGATGTTTAATCTAGGTAGCTGTGGGAGTCGGTAGGTTTGTAAAAAATGTCGGTGTCAAGTCGGTCGTCATTAATGGAGATGGAGAGGTCCACGAAGGGGAGGGAGGCGTCAGAGATGGTCCAGGTAAAGTTAAGGACAGGGTGGAATGTGTTGGTGAAGTTGATGAATTGCTCAACCTCCTCGAGGGAGCACAAGGTGGCGCCAATGCAGTCATCAATGTAACGGAGGAAGAGGTGCATATATATATATATATATATTATATTGACTCTGAGCATACAAATGTTCACAACTCGATTCGATTTCAGTCACTTTACTCCTGCCACAGAATGCCTTTGTCTTCCTTCATCCAATTATCCATAACGTATCAAAACCCTTAGGTTTTCTCACCCTGTCATCTGTATAATTTCAAATTTAATGGCAGTAGTAATAAGCTCAATCGAAACAGACTGATATTCTTCTCCCTAAACTTCTCCACAAACTTTAACGGCTCACGATCAGTGAAAAGGATTTGTCTCATGTATGTTATGCGCAATTGAAATGCTGAAATACTGTAACGCCAACACCAAGCTCAAGGCCTCATTCCCGATTGTGGAATAAATCTAGTGATGTTTCCACTGGACACTCCAACCACACTTTACATAATGCAGCACTTCTCACCTCTCCAATAGTCCCTCTGAATGACATATCTCCTCATGTCTCAGCATAAAAGAGTTACATACTTCTGTACCTCTTAATGCTGTAACCTCTTTACCTGCTACTCCTGGCCTATGCCAGTAAACCTTACTCTCACAGGGATATGTTTTAAGAAGATCTCACACATTTTTCTCACTCCCTCACAGCAACCAAACTTTGATTTCTGAACTCAATCATCAGCAGCAGCCATTTCAGCTTCTAATCTTGCCATTGTAACTCTCTGCTCTTCCACATGAGTTCTCATGACTGCAGGAAGTGAATTGTTGAACTTCTCCAAAATAAGAATCTCTCTAAGAGTGCCATAGGTTTGCTCTGATTTAATACCCTTACCCACCTTTCAAAATCACTTTGTTTGATCCTTTCAAACTCAATGTGCGTTTAACCACGGACGCTATTTTAGATCCCTGAAACTCTGTCAGTCTCTGGCACAAGCTCATGTGCACTTCAGATGGCTTTCTTCACCTCCTCCTACTCCCCAGACACCGCCTCTGATAGGGATGCAAATGCCTATCAACTTTGTTTGAATCAACTAAATCCACATTTTCACTGGGCACTGCATTTGTTTAGCCACTTTCTCATATGAAATTAAGAAGGCTCCCCCATCATTCTCATCAAATTTAGAAAATGTCTGGATGTATTTAAACAGATCCCCATCAAGTCTTTGGCCACTATAGGATTGCTCATCCTCACTATCCTCCTCATGCAGCCTTCCATCTACCTTCATCACCACCTACTATGTCAACGTTCCTCTTTAATTACTAACTTTTGAAGTTAAATCTCTCCGCTTTTCTTCTTTCTTTTTCTCTCCTCTTCTTCATTTTATTTTTACTTTTCATCATAATTCAAACAGTTTCAATTCCTTCTCATGTTCACGGTGCCTCATTTGAAATTGAATTCTCGCCATTTCCAAAGACTCTGATGGCGTTTCCACCAAATGTAATTTCCGAGCTATAGCTGTAATTATCTCTCATTTTCTCACAGACAAACACAACCCCAACTCCAGCTCGTCTGCCAATTCCTACAGCTTTGCCTTCATTACCTTTTGTAAAACTCCCAACTTCACTTCTTCCACACCCAGAGAACTCTCAGTGACTGAAATAATCTTTATACACAAAACACTGTTTAAACCAACCGAATTCAATATCTGGAACCAAAGACACTAACAACTACCATACGCGACCTTTGAACCCAATAGCCTCCTGGTGCGTACTCTCCAGTGTCTCCATGAGCTTATTCTGGATTCGCTGGTTTCCTCTCACAATCCAAAGGTGTGCATGTCATGTGAATTCGCTTTGCTAAATTTCTTGTAGTTTTCAGGGATGTGTGTGTTATTAGTCTTTGTCGGGGTAAATGTGTAATATCAGGGTCGAGGAATGGGTTTGGTTAGGTTACTCCTCGGAGGGTCGGTGTGGACTTGTTGGGTCGAATGGCCTGTTTGCACACTGTAGGGATTGTAATTCTATACCCAATTTGGTGTTACAAGACAAGAGTTCCCAATTTGCTATAGACGAACCAGACTGCCTCAAACTATTTTAAGCAGGCAGCTTGGATGTGAACCTTTTCTTATTTTAAATGTCGTTGTGAAGTGGCAGTTCCAGATGTGATGCTTCTCGTCAAACCACTCACCATTAATTAAAACACAATATATTTAAACACTCGAATGAAAAGCCATACAAAATGAAGAGGAATTTAGAATAACTTAACTATTGGAAACCTTAACCGAATAATGGATACAGTACTTTCTACAAATGAACTGTTCCATTATACTAACATCACCTAAACACACTGCATGGTAAAAAGGAGCATTCAGACATACAGTTCTCCATTCCAGGACGAAACAGCATCAAGTGAAGCTTCAGAGAGAATAGCAGCTAGGGATAATTTACTAAAACTTCCACGACAGTCAGCGATCCACCTGACTGAGATTCTCTGGACCAGTCTCTCACACAGTGGGGGTTGTTATCATTCCCTGCTGTTCCTGGCATAGTCTATTTTTTTTAAAACCCACCTTCTCCATGGTACTGATCTATTGGCTGAATGGATTTTGTTAGCTGTCAGTAACCTAGCTCTGTGACTTTATTGGGAATAAGTGATCTGGGATGACAGCCAGTATCAGCACACTGCTCACAGTGTCTGACACCCAGACAAAGGGGTTGCAGTCCAGAGGAATTTCTAAATACAACTTGTTACTTCTGTTTGTCCATATCTATCCATCTCATTACAGCCTTGGTTCAAACATAGAAAAAAGAGCTGAATTCCAGCCCTTGACATCAAGCTACATTCTTTCAAACGTGGCATCATGGAACCCGACCAAAAAGGATATTGCGGGCAAATACTCCATTATTGGTGTCATAGCTGACAGATAGGAAGATGGTCATTGTTGTTGGAGGTCAGTCATCTCTGCTCCAGAACATTTCTGCAGCAGTCCCTCAGGATAATGTGAATGTAGTTTTGCTCGCTGAGCTGGAAGATTCATTATCAGACGTTTCATCACCATACTAGATAATATCTTCAGTGACACTTCAGATAAAGCTTCGATCCAAGCATCTTCAGCTGCTTCATCAATGCCCTTCCCTTCATCATAAGGTCAGACGTGGGGATATTTGACAATGACTGCACAATGTTCAGCACTATTCGCAAATGCTCAGATATGGAAGTAGTCAATGCCCAAATGCAACAAGATCTGGAACCTCACAGGGTTTGGGCTGATAAGTGGCAAGTAACATTCAAACCACACAGATGCCAGACAATGACCATCACTAATAAGAAACAATATAACAACTTGGTATTCAGCAGCATTATCATTACTAAATTCCCCACTATCAATATCCTGGGGGTTCTAATTGACCAGAAACTCAACTGGACTCGCCACATAAATATAAGAGCAGATCAGTGTCGAGGAATACTGTGCGAGTAACTCACCTCGTGACTAACCAAAGCCTGTCGATCATCTACTAGGCACAAGTCAGGAATGAGATGGAATTCTCCCACTTGCCTGAATGAGTGCAGACCCAACAACACCAAGTAGTTTGACACCATCCTGGACAAAACAGTCCATTTGATTGGCATCACATCCACAAGCATTCACTCCATCCACCACCGTTTCTCAGTAGTTGAAGTGTGTACTATCTACTAGACACAATGCAGAAATTCCCCAAAGATCCTCAGACAGCATCTTCCTATCCCACGAACACTTACGTCTAGAATGACAAGGGCTGCAGACGTATGGAAATACCACCACTTACAAATTCCCTTCCAAACCAGTCAACATCCTGATGTGGAAATATATCGCCGTTCCTTCACTGTTGCTGTGTAAAAACGCTGGAATTCCTTCCTTAATAGCATTGCGGGTCAACACACAGCAGGTGGGCTGCAGCGGTTCAAGAAGGCAGCTCAGCACCACTTTGTCAAGGGGGCAACGAGGGACGGACAAGAAATGGTGGGACCATCCAGCAATGCCCGCATCCAAAAAAAGATTTTTAAAAAATAGTTCCAAGTTGTGCATCTCAATGGGATAGGTTATCTGATTTGAACATGAACAGGAAAGCAGTGTTTTGTATACAGAACATTGTAGACTTTTTGTTATTAGAAGGGTGTTCAGTGTTCGATGACTTATTGTTGCTGAGTGCTGTGATAAATTGCATCTGTTTTGTTGAATTCAACAATACTGGCGTAACAGGATCAATCCTTCGAAAATACCAAACTGAAAATGACAATCATCGGAGAGACGATGTCCTCCCGCCAGATGAGACTCACAGATCACTGTTTATATTCAAAGTTTAATGAACTACTGGCTGACACTGAATACTCCAACCATCCATTTCATAAGGGTTACCATTGAACAGAACGTGAAGTAAAATCACCAGACAAATACAAGGCTTACAACAGTAGGTCAGAGACTTACATTTCTGCACTGAATAATAGACCCTACTACCGAAAGAGCATGAGATATAGTACTAGATTTAGGCCATTCAGCCCATTCCTTCACTCTGAAACTGCCATTTTGTCATTGTCTGTATGACTAGTGGAACTATCTTCTACACACTGACTGTATCAATCTTTGCAGTGATCAATCAGTTTCTATCGGATATCTCACCTCCCATTCTTCTAAATTCCATCGAGTACACACACTGCCGTGTATATGACAAATCACCTTCCCCAGGATGGATCTCCTCCAACACCAGCAGATCATCCCCCAGAGATAGTGCCCAAAACAACTTCCAAATGCCGTCTGAACATAGCCTATTACATTTTCAGCAGTGTGTCTCCTCTCTTGTATTCTAGATCCCTTGAAATGAATGCTAAAATTGCATTTCCTTTCCTAACTGTACATTAACCATAAGAGAGGAGGAGTGCTTCAAAATCCTTTTGTGCTTCAGATTCAATGGATCCTATTAGAACATAGTGTCTGCGTCTATTCCGCCAATCAAAGTGCATAATCTCACACGATCCTATATTGTGTTCAATCAGACACATGTTTGCCCACAGCCCTAAACTGTCCAAGCTTTAATGCACCCTCCCCACTTCATGAATATCGCCTGCAAACTCAACGATCACTGTATCATCTCCAAACTGAGCAAAACTGCCCTCAGGTCCTTTGTTCAGGTGGTTCATTTAAATGGCACTTCCTGACTCCCTAACGACTGTCCACCATTGAAAAGGCACAGCACTCAAGGTGGTTGAATCCATTCAGGTTCAAGCAGTGATTTGACTGGAATTATACCTGTAACATCTTCACTCCCTGCACCACTGACACCCAGTAGGAGCACACCCTGCCCCCGAATTGTTGTGAATTACCCCGTTAAAGTGACACAGGACTTGATGCTGCACAATATCAATCTAATGATGTCACTCTGCCTCAACACTAACTGTGTTGCTCACAACAACCAATGTCACTGTGTGTTGATGATGATGGAGAGAGCTGGGGGAGGGAATGTCTTTGATGAATGACTGTGTGACTGTCAGTGTGAAACCTGCCCTGACAGCATCGGATGTACCTGTGCCTGCTATCACCGCGGCAGACATGATCAGTCTTCCTGCAGGTCAAATCAAGGAAAGTGACAGGCCTGCAGAGTATTCCTGACTGAGCACTCAGATCCTGTGAGGACCAACTGGCAGAGGTATTTAAAAACACCTTCAACTTCTCCCTCCTGAAGCCGAAATCCCAACCCACTTCAAGAAGACCACCATCATCCTTGTAAGTGAGAAATCACATGCAACGTTCCTTAATGACTACCACCCAGTAGCTCTGACTTCAATAAACATGAAGTGCTTTGAGACGCTGGTAATGGCCCACACCACCTTCAGTCTCCCAGTCTGACCTGCTGTCCTATAATGTGCTGACTGATCTAACGGGTCCACAACGGATGCCATATACCTGCCCTGCCCGCATCCATGGAACATCTGGACAACATGGATTCCTACACCAGACGTCTGGTCATTGCAGTGTGTGTGTGCATTATCCCGGCCTCACTGTATGTGCAGGATGCTCCCTTGGTGTGTGTGTGTGTGTGTGTGTGTGTGTGTGTGTGTGTGTGTGTGTGTGTGTGTGTGTGTGTGTGTGTGTGTGTGTGTGTCTGTCTGTGTATACGTCTGCGCATGTCACTCTCTCAATGTGTGTGTGGGTCCCTCTTGCTGTGTATTTGTGTGTCCCACGCTCGCTGCGTGTGTGTGTGTACGTGTCGCTCCCTTGCTTTGTGTGTATGTGCGTCTCTCTCTCACTGTGTGTGTATGTGCCTCTTTCTTGCTGTGTGTGTCTCTCCTTCGCTTTTCTGCACTCCCATGGTTGTGTCCTCATCTCCATACCCTACTCCCTCTACTCCCAAGGTTGAGTCCTCAGCCCCATACCCTACTCCCTCTACTCCCATATCTCTGTCTTCACCCCCTACTCTATGCCCTGAACACACGCGGCTATGTTGTCAAATTCAAAACAACGCCAGCTACAAGTTCGCTGATAAAATCACCAAATCAGGAGGCATATCAAACAACGATGAGTCAGAATACAGAAAGGAGATCGAGTGCTTAGTGGCATGGTGTAATGATAATAACCTCTCTCTCAAATTCAGTCATAGTAAGGAACTGATCATTGAGCTCAGAAAGAAAGGAGAGGAACACACCGTCATCTACATCAATGGTTGAGGCAGTGCAGAGCATCAACTCCCTCAGAGTAACGATAACTGACAACCTACCCTGGTCTTCTTGCGTAGGTGTGACAGTCAAGAAGGTTCAATAACGCCTCTTCTTCCTCAGGAGGCTCAGGAAATTCAGCATGTACTACTTCGACAGGTACACTATTCCGAGCATACTGTCTGGGTGTGTCATGGCTTCATACAGCAATGCTCAGCCCAGGACCACAAGAAACTACAGAAGTTTGGGTGCACAGCCAATCTCATTGACTCTATTTACACGGCTCGTTGCTGGAGAAAGGCTGCCAACATCTAGAACAGAGAACAAAGAACATAGAACAGTCCAGCACAGAACAGGCCCTTCAGCCCATGATGTTGTGCCGACCACTGATTCTCATGTATACACCCTCAAATTTCTGTGACCATATACATGTCCAGCAGTCTCTTAAATGTCCCCAATGACCTTGCTTCTACAACTGCTGCTGGCAACGCATTCCGTGTTCTCCCAACTCTCTGTGTAAAGAACCCGCCTCTGACATCCCCTCTACAGTTTCCTCCAACCAGCTTAAAACTATGACCCCTCGTGTTAGCCATCTACATCCTTAGAAATAGTCTCTGGCTATTGACTCTATCTATGCCCCTCATTATCTTGTATAACTCAGTCAGATCCCCACTCCTCCTCCTATTCTCCAATGAAAAAAGTCCGAACTCAGTCAACCTCTCTTCATACGATAAGCCCTCCAGTCCAGGCCACATCCTGGTAAACCTCCTCTGAACACTCTCCAAAGCATCAACATCTTTCGTATGATAGGGCAACCAGAACTGGACGCTGTATTCCAAGTGTGGTCTAACCAATGTTTTATAGAGCTGCAACAAGATCTCACGACTCTTAAACTCAATCCCCCTGTTAATGAAAGCGAAAACACCATATGCTTTCTTAACAACCCTGTCCACTTCGGTGGCCATTTTAAGGGATCTATGAACCTGCACCCCAAGGACCCTCTGTTCGTCCACACTGCCAAGAATCCTATCCTTAATCCTGTGCTCAGTTTTCAAATTCGACCTTCCAAAATGCATCACCTCGCATTTATCCAGGTTGAACTCCATCTGCCACCTCTCAGCCCATATCTGCATCCTGTCAATGTCACACCGCAGCCTACAACAGCCCTCTATACTGTCAACGACACCTCCAATCTTTGTGTCGTCTGCAAACTTGCTGACCCATCCTTCAATCCCCTCATCCAAGTCATTAATAAAAATTACAAACAGTAGAGGCCCAAGGAGAAAGCCCTGTAGAACACCAATCACCACTGACTTCCAGGCAGAATATTTTCCTTCTACTAACACTTGCTGTCTTCTGTTGGCTAGCTAATTCTGTATCCAGACAGCTAAGTTTCCCTGTATCCCAATCCTCTGGACCTTCTGAATGAGCTAACCCTGGGGAACCTTATCAAATGCCTTGCTGAAGTCGATACATACCACATCCACAGCTCGACCCTCATCAACGTTTCTAGTCACATCCTCAAAGAATTCGATATGGTTTGTGAGGCATGACCTGCCCCTCACAAAGCCATGTTGACTGCATTTAATCAAGCCATGCTCTTCCAGATGGTCATAAATCCTATACCTCAGAATACTTTCTAACACCTTGCAGACGACAGACGAAAGACTTACTGGTCCATTATTGCCGGGGATTTGCCTATTTCCTTTCTTGAAGAGAGGAATTACATTTGCCTCTCTCCAGTCCTCAGGTACGACTCCGGTGGAGAGTGAGCATGCAAAGATCTTTGCAAGTGGCGAAGCAATTGCATTTCTCGTTTCCCAAAGCAGCCGAGGACAAATCTGATCCGGGCCTGGCGACATGTCAATCTTAATGTTTGACAAAACTTTCAGCACATCAGCTTCCTCTATCTCTATCCATTCCAGCATGCACCCCTGCTCTTCAAATGTTTCATTCACTACAAAGTTTGTTTCTTTCGTAAAGACAGAAGCAAAAATCTCATGTTGGGCTTCCCCAACCTCCTCAGACTCCACACACAAGTTCCCTATGCTATCCCTGATCGGCGCTTGGATAGAGAGGAGAGACGAGGTAAATGGGAAAGTGTTACACCTCCGGCAGGAGAAAGTGTAGTGGACCCATGGTGGGGGGTGGGGGAGGTGGGGGGAGGTGTGTGCAGTGAATAACGAGCGGACCAGGATGTACTGGAGGAAATAGTCACTTCAGAAGGCGGAAAAGGGAGAGGAGGCAAATATGTCTCTGGTGGTGGCATCTTGCTGGAAGTGGGGGAATGCAGACGGATGATCTTCTGCATGTGAATGCTGGTGGGATGGTAGGTAAGGACAGGGAGAACTCTAACCCTGTTGCAGGAGGGTGGAGAGAGGGTGAGGGTAGAAGCGCAGCAGGTGGGTCAGAACTGGTTGAGAGCCCTGTCGACAAAAGTGCTGGGGAATTCCCGGTTGAGGAAGAAGGTGGACATTTCAGAGGAAACATTTTTGAAGTTGACATCATCAGAAGCAATGCGGTTGAGACGGAGGAACTGGGAGAATGGAATGGAGTCTTTGCAGGAAACAGGGTGTGAGGGTGCATACTCCAGGTAGCTGTGGGAGTCATTGCTTTAATAGTGGATATCAGTGACCCCTCTATCCGCAGAAATAGATGCAGAGGTGTTGAGGAAAGAAAGGGAGGAGTCAGACATAGACCAGGTGAAAGTGAGGGAGGAGTGCAAATTGGAAACGATGAACTTTTCCAATTCTGGACAAGAGAGAGGAGGAGCAGCGATGATATCATCTATGCATCAGATAAACAGTTGAGGATGGGAGCTGGAATAGAACTGGAACAAGGAATGGTCTACGCAACCCATGAAGGAACAGGTATAACTTGCGCCCACGTGTGCTTCCATGCACCCCCTCTGTATGGCAGGAGCAGGCTGAAGTATTGGGTCTGCCCAGGCAGTTCTGTTTGTGGATTTTCAGGAGGACATAAAAGCGAGCTCTGCTATCAGAGGACCATCAGCTTCGGGACTGTTACGTGGGGGCGAGTGGGTGGGAATCTCCAGATGAAATGTTGTCAGATTTAGTTAATAAAATGGCCTGATGTGCCATGGCAGGGTTATGGAGGAGCAAGTGATGTGTGGAAGCATCTGAGAGCTGGCACTCAGCCTCTGAAATGGAGAGGTGAGTCCACCAGACTACAGCAGCACCACCCTTATTGGCACAGGCTGAGTAACACAGTCAGCGTTGGATTGATGCGTACAGCGTACAGTCTGTTCAGAGGGTGATAGGTTGGATAGGGTGAGGGGGATGCAGAGAAATTAAAACAACCAGTATCACATTAAAAGTTCTCAAAAACAGATTGAGTCAAAGTAAACGCCAGAGGAATGGGTCTAGGTGGAGGCAGAGTGTTGGAGCTGGGGGAAGGGTCTGTGGGATGAGGAATAGACTCTTGCCCAAAGAAATGGACACTGAAGAGAAGACGGAGGAAGATGAGTTCAACATTATGTCGTTCCTGAAATTCATTAAAGTGGGGGCACAGAGGGATAAAGCTGAGACCTTTGCTGAGTACAGAACATTCAGTATGAGAGCGTGGAAGTTTCAGGAGGGCTGGTGAATACACGACAGGAGGTGGGCTTGGGGGAGGGGATGGACTCAGAGCGCAGGGCATGGGTGGGATGGCAGGTGCCAGAGGCTCATAGGCATCTCTAAGGTATTCCATCTCGTGGGCCTCATATATCTGGCGAGCACGGCGAATGAGCTGGAGAATGAAGTAGAATTGGGGAATGGTGCAGCCTTGAGCCAATGTGATGAGATGCTGTTGGACAGAGAAAATGTTGGTCTCAGTGGCACTGACATCGCACGATCAGTCCACAGAAAGTAACTGATTGAAAATGATCTGAATTGTTATCTTAATGTAACGCCCTGATTTCATTGGGGTGACACTCAATCAGCAAGGTCTTACCTTTCTGAGACTTTAGACCCAACTGCAAAAACAAATGATGTTATTAATAAGACAAGTCCATCCATAGTTTTGGAAGGTACTAGCAAAGGCAGAGTTTATTTGTCATTCCCAATAGCTCTAGGGAAGATGCCATTGTTCATTGAGGAAATTACCAGCATAGAATTTCACCTGATTCCCGTTAACCACAGTTTCCTGAGGGTTAATGATGCTATATGAGTCAAATATTACTTTGATGCAAGGGAATTTACTCTAATCTCATCTCTAATGACATTGGAAAATCAGTTAAAATGGTAAAGAGCAAAATGATAGAACCTGGCTTATTTGGACAATGTGGTCACTGTCCTCACAACGTTTAAGGAAAAACTGATGGATGGTCGTCTGATTCTGAGGAGAGGTTTGTCCTATTTGTGATGAGGCTGTTTGGTTTAGCGTTGTGACACAGAGACAGAAAAAAAGTTCCACTCTCTATGGGGAACAAAACCACCCTGTTCACGGTGCATTGGACATTGACACACACACACTATTGTCTGTTCCAATTGGACATTGGTCATCTCAATGTCATCATTCACTGATGAACAATAGCAGCACAGAAGCCAGCAGTTCTCATCACTCCAGTTGGAAAGCAAACAGGGAAAGGAATGGCCAGTGGAAGTGGGAGTAACTAGGGAACTGGTGTAACTTACAGTGGGAGTGGGAGAAGAAAGATGCGAAGACCTATCATCAGTGCAAGAGATGTAACAGCTGAAGGGGTAATGCAAGGGAAGTAGGAGTGTAAAAAAGAGTAGGAAGGCGGAGGAAGAATGGCTAATGAGGTTTTAGTGACTGGGAAAAATTTGCTTTAGCAAAAGTGAGATTGGTTGAAAAACATGACTATTCAGGAAAATTGGGATCTGGTTCCACTGAAAATTAAAATTTGATGTACTTCATTTTCCAGCACTTGATTCTTGTTCAGCTTGCACATTCACTCTGTATTTCTGTATGTCCATCAATTGCAGATGACGTTTTTCTTCGCTGGTATGGTGTCTTAACATTTGTGAATTTTTTAACATGATATATTTGCTTCGATTTCAATTTAGACATGAGCATTAGATTTGATCCCCTGCAGTTTGTCCATAACGTGGAATTTACTTGAGTATTTATCCTCATCGCATTTACTGATCGCATTTAATGAGTCAGTGTCCATCCTGCAGATGAAAAATTTCTTCAGCTCTGACTATTGTTACGAAGAACAGTGCCACACAAAAGGTTCCAGTGCAATGTGCCAAACCCTAGTTCATCCTAAATTAGGTACACGCTTTATGAATAAGACATGCTGAGTGGTAGAGTGTAAAAGGTGAATTCAACTCTGTGTCGAAAATGCTATTTGCAGCTCCCTCATAATAGGTGTGAACTACATCACTCTGTAAATGCCCCAAAATAACAAAAGCAAGAGACTGGAATTCTTAATTCCTCTTCTCTGAATAACATCTGGAGAACAGGAAGGAAATCAAGGTTTGTTTGTGATATTCATAAATTATGATGGTGAGAATGTGGAAGATGGATGGCAGTGGAATGGTAACTAATGTTGGGGATGACACAAAGATTAAATGTGTGGTTCACAGTGAGGAGGAAATTGTTAGACTAAGGACGATATTAACAGATGATTTCTATACCCAGATTAATTGCCGATTATGTTTAACACTGATAAATGTGAGACGATGCACATCTGAATTAACAAGACAAGTGAGTACTCAAACTATGAAGTGTGCGGGCTAAATTTGCTCCTTTTTTCATTGCAGCAGGGAAGATTGAGGAGGAAACCTGGTACAGGTGTACAAGAGCATAAAGGGAATGGAGAGGATGAAGAGACAGCAGCTGTTTCCCTTACGGGAAGGGTCAAAAACAAAGGGATACATACTTAAAGTGAAAGGCAGGGGATTAACAGAGGATTTGTGAGTCAATTTTGAACTGAGAGGGTGGCACAGACATGGAATATAAAATTCCTACAGTGTGGAAATAGGCTCTTTGGCCCAACAAATTCACACTGATCCTCCAAAGAATAACCCACACAAACAAGTTCCTACTATATTTACCCCTGACTAATGCACCTAACCTACACATCCCTGAACACTGTGGGGAATTAAGCATGGCCAATTCACCTAACCTGCACATCTTTGGATTGTGGGAGGAAACCGGAATACCTAGCATAAACCACGCAGACACGGTGATAATGTACAAAATTCATACAGAATTCATACAAGGCTGGAACCAATCCTGCGTCCCCGCGCTCTAAGGCAGGAGTTCTAACCACTGAGCCACCGTTCTGCCCCTGGTGACATGTGTCTGGAGTGCATTCCCTCGGCGGGTGATTGAGCAGATAATCTCACAAACGTTTGAAAAGGTCTTTGGATATGCAATTGGTGGTGCAGGTTTGCATTTTCATTCAATGATTCTATGTGGTGGCAGCCATGAACACTGATATATTCTGAAGCAATAGCTAATGGCAGTTCCTGGTTTGTTCCATTGACTGTCTCAGTAATTGAGCCTCCAGTGAAGTGCTGGTGTTATCTCTCACTTTCTACTGAAGTGTTTAGGTTTCCTCGCGTTGGTAATGTAATTTTCTGAGTCGATGATGTCATTTCCGGCCCTTTTTCTCAGAGGGTGGTAGATGGAGTCAAAATTGAATTGTTTGTTGATGGAGTTCTGGTTAGAATGCCATACTTCTAGGAATTCTTGTGCTTCGCTCTGTTTGGCCTGTCCTAGAATGGATATGCAGACCGAGTCAAAGTGACATACTTCCTCATCAGTACATAAGAAATTAGTGTTTGGGTCATGTATTTTGTTGGTAATTGATGTTCATATATTCTGGTGACTAGTTTTCTGCTTGCTTTTCCGTTGTAGGGTTTGTTACAGTTCTTGCAAGGCTTATTGTTCATGGAGCAGAACAGAGAATGATATGAATTTATTGCGGTGCTCAAAAGTATGAATAAACTGTCAGAGTGAAAAATAATGTCCTATTAGTTGGCATTACAGCATCAAAGAATTCTAATTTCAAGGTTGTCAGCAAAAGAGCTAGGAGTGAAATAAGGAAAAACGTCTTTATTTAGCGAGTTGTTACTAACTGGAATTGACTGGCTGGGGAAGTTGTGGATGAAGAGTCAAAAGAGAACTGGGTATATATTTGGAAATTATTAATTTAACGGGCAACAGAGAGAGGGCTGGAAAATGGGAGGTGCTTAGGAGACATTTATGGAACTGATTCATACATAATGGCCAATGGCCTCTTCCTTTTACTCTATCATGGGTCAGCTGTGAATAAAAGTCAGTGTCCAATTATGTCACAATGTAAATGCTCGCAAATATCTGACTATTTGGTGCAGCATAAACATTTAAAATGCAAGTATTGCAAGGTCAGCTTCATTATGAATTCTAATTATTACTTCGAACATAAATATTTTACATATTGTATTCCAATTACTAAAATAAATATATAATTGCTTTGGCACAAAATCCTTTGGAAAGCTCTGACTTTTCACTAACACGATATTATATCCGTTGTTCTTTTTTTCACTATCCACATTTCATATTAAATATCATTCATTCTAAAAATTGGAAGTTTTCAAGTTATTGTTCACTGAAATTTAGTAACACAAATAATTTATTTAGTTTAATATTCACAGTCCATGTTGAACTATTGCCATTTTAATATTGTGGCAAATTGCTGAAGATCGTACATTTCAGTGAGAAATTAACTGACTGATTATATATAAATGCATAAGAACGCTCATTCTATTTGGATGTTCAATCTTCTGCTCACTCTGAATATGCAATCACTCAGAAGCCAACCACTTTAAAAATATTGGAGTGGCAAAACATTGCTTTGAATCCTGACATTGAATATCTAATTCTGATAACCACAAGAGTTATGTTCTTTCTTCGATAAAATAAAATGTACATGCTTTATTTCTGTGTCAGAAAATCTTGACAGGAGTTTATATTTTAGTTCCATAAATATAGAATCAACAGAATTGATTGAAGAGATTATAATTCAGTTGAATGGTTATCGTTCGCATCTTATTGTTGCCCAATTAATGAAATATAGCAAACATCCGATTATTGTTCTGGTCAGTAAAGTCAACACCTTGCAATGAGCAACCCTGAAAATTGCTTCCAATTTATCTGAAATCATTTACCGTGTTATTGGACCTCACAGCTGCCTGAGATACAGAGAGACTCGGTGGCCTGTTCCAAAATCTGTGCATTGGGCTTCTAACCTGGTTCAGGGCAGTCAGTCAAACATTACTTCAAAACAAATAATTTGGAATCCTCCTTGGGCAGGGGGAGAACCCGCCAACAGACTATCACTGGTCTCAGTGTAGGTACAAATATTGTCCAGGTTAAATACTAATGGCTGACCAGCAACCAGGTTTTGAAATCCATCTTCAGTCAGAGCCTGGACCAGAGAGCAGACGTGTTGACATGGAGAGCCAGAATCACACCATACAAGTTACCTATGGTGATGAAACCTGACCTGCCTCCCAGACTCCATACTTCTGCACCCCGGACCAGACATGGGTGAAGACGTTAACAAGTTGACAATCTATTGCAGTGCCTTGTGTCTCACAAAGAAACCTCTAAAGCCATATTCAATACATGTTACCTTCACATTCTCCAGTGTCAAAGTAAAATTGTACATCTCTATGAATGGTCAGAGATTACTACATGGATCACACAGTAGAATGTATGTGAAGTAACCAGCAGCAAACGGCAATCCACAAATCGCATTAATAACTGAACTTGGCGGATTCTGTCTGGTCTAAGTAACCACACATGTTATACTGGCTTTCAGTGACTGTGACAATGCACACCAAAACTGGAGGTTTTGGCCTTACACCTCTCCAAAGCTTCGTGATCTCACACACATCACTCCCTCACACATTCAACAATTGATGAAAATCCACAAGCTGTGTGAAACTGGAAACATAGAACAGTGCAGCACTGTACAGGCCCTTCGGCCTTTGACATTCTGTCGACCTTTATCCTACTCTAACATCAGACTAAACTACATACCTTTCATTATACTATCATTCATGTGCCTATCCATTTATATATCCATAATATAGCTGATTTTACTACAACTATTGGCTGTTCATTGCACACACCCACGACTGTCTGTGTAAGGAACCTACCTCTGACATCTCCCCTAAACCTTCCTCCAATTACCTTAAAATCGTACCCCCTCGAGATAGCCATTTCCACCCTGGGAGAAAGTCTCTGGCTATCCACTCTATCTATGCCTCTCATCATCTTGTATACCCCTGTCAAGTCACGTTCCATTCTTCTTCGTTCCAATGAGGAAAACATCCTAGCTCCCTCAAATTTTCTTTGCAAGACAGTCCTCCAGTCCAGGCAGCATCTTGATAAATTTCCTCAGCATTCGCATCAAAGCTTCCGCATCTTTTCCATAACGAGGCAACCACAATTCATCACAATATTCTAAGTGTGGTCTCACAAGAGCTCCATATAGTTGGAGCATAACCTTCCAGCTCTAAAACTCAATCCCTCGGCTAATGAACACATCAAACACCTTCTTAACAACCGCATTAACCTGAGTAGAAACTTTGTGGGAGCTGTGCTATGGCCCATATGATCCTCCATTCCTCCACAATGTAAGAATCCTGCCTCTAACCCTGTATTCTGCATTCAACTTCGACCTTCCAAAATGAATCGTATCCCGCTTTTCCATATTGAACACCATCTGCCACTTAGCAGCCGAGTCCTGCATCTTGTCAATGTCCTGTTGCAAACTACAACAGCCCTCCACACTATCCACAATTCCACCAACCGGGGTTACATCATCAGACTTACTAACCTACCCTTCCACTTCGTCATCCAAGTCATTTATCAAAATCACAAACAGCAGAGGTCCCAGAACCGATCCTTACGGATCACCACTGTTCACCTAGTTCCACACTAAATACTACCCATTTACCAGCACCCTCTGTCTTCTATGGGCTAGCCAATTCTCTATCCAGACAGATAGGTCTCCCTACATACCATGCCTCCTTACTTTTTGAATGAAACTACCACGGGGAAACTGATCAAACACCTTGTTAAAATCCATGCACTCCGCATTCACTGCTCTACCTTCTTCAGTGTGTTTAAAGTGCATCCTCAAAGAACCCAATATGAGTTGTGAGGTATGACCAGCCCCTCACAAAGCCATGCTGACTATTGCTGTCCCAATAGGCAAACTCCCAAACTCCCAATAAAAACCAGTATAAATGGAACACAAACTTCCAGATTGAAGTTGAAGTTCAGAAAAGAGAGTGAGTTTCCACACAGCTCACAGTTGAACTTCCCAGTTCAAAACTCAACTGAAAACTGTTCAGCTCAGCGAGTTCAACTAAAATATCTCACCACTCTCCGTTCATTATACTCGTCAGTTATAAAGCATGACCACTTTGGGTTGAAGTGTCATCTGTTTCCATGTCAACAAAAAGCCTCTGAAAATCCTTTTCATCTTTGCACCAAACCAGACTGATCGGAGCTTGGCCCCGTTTTATTGTGTCTCTGAAAAAAACCAAGGGCAGAGTCTCCTTGAGCCAAGGAACAGCTTTTAGACAAAAAATGGACTTGCTTTGTGACATGTCTCTCCCACCCCTTCAAAAAAAAGAACCACCAATGCTAAAAGGTGGCTGCATTTTTAACCCTTCCAAACCCAGTTAGTATTCTCAAAACTGACAGATACACTATACTAATAGTAAACATTCAAACATGCACAAACCCATGCAAATTCAGGCCGCAGTATACCCACTACCGAACACCTCCGTTTCTCATTCGAGTCTCAATAACTCATTAGCTTTCACGTTTTCGCGACCAGCCACATGCACAGTTGTCAGATCGAATGGCTGCAACAACAAGCTCCATGTAAACAGTCTGGCATTTTTGTCTTTAAGTTTTTCCACAAATGTCAACGTGTTGTGATCAGTATATACGATTGTCTCAGATGTATTGCTGGTAATATAAACACAGTTATGGCGTAACGCCAACAACAAGTTTAAAGTCTTTTTCTCCACCGTTGAACATTTCTGTTGATGAACGTTCGACTTCCCAGAAAAAATGCCTGATGGGTCTTTCTATTCCCTCATCATCCTCCTGCAGCAACACCGGACCAACACCCACATCACTGACAACAATAGCCACCTTGAAAGGCTCCATGCAATACAGTGTAGCTAATACTGGGCCAGTGGTTAATACAGTTTTTAGGCTGCAAAATGCCCTTTGACAGTCCTCTGCCAACTGAGAGTTCTTGCCCTGGACAACCTGGTGAGTGGAGCAGCCACACGGCTTAAAGTTTGGCACAAATTTTCAGTAAAATCCAGTCAATCCAAGGAAGCGAAGTATTGCATATTTCTTCTGGTCGACGGTGTGGAACATTCCCCAACTACTTTAGTTTTTGTATCTCATGGGGCCATTGGTCCATGTCCAATATCGTGACCCAGGAACGTGACTTGGGCTTTTTCAAATTCGCTTTTAGCTAGGTTTACCGCCAAGCCTGCCTTCTGAAGCCAATCAAACAAGTCCGATAAATGCTCTAACTGTTCCTTTCATGAGTGACTAAAAACCACCAGGTCATCAATGTACATCACATGGTTGCGTAATCCGGCAATGACCTTATTATCAGTCTCTGAAATGTGGCTGGATCGTTTTACATATCAAATGCAACAACTTTGAACTGATATAGTCCATTTGGTGTTATGAAAGTCGAAATTGCCTTTGCTCTCTCTGACAGAGGTCCTTGCCAGGAGCCTCTGAGCAAGTTCAACTTAGAAATATAAGTAGCTTCTCCCACTTTTTCGACACTGTTCTGCAAACATGGAATTGAACATACATCAGTCTTTGTAACGAAGTTGACTTTGTGAAAGTCCACACATGTCCGCTGGGTAACATCTGGCTTTGGCACCATGACTATATATGAGCTCCAATCACTGTAAGTCACTTCGATTATGCCATCGTGGAGCGTGTGCTCTATCTCTGTCTAAACCTGTGCCAACTTTAGAGGGTAATGCCTTTAAGGATGTTGCTTAACCAGAACAACATCTCCTGAGTCTACATCATGCACAAATATGTTCGCACTTCCCAGTTTATTTTAGCATATCTCTCCACGATATTGCAATACATCTTTCAGGTTACTATGCTTTTCTTGAGGAAGGTAACTCAATACTTTATCCCAATTTTTGACAATTTTCTCATTGTTCAATTTGATTTGAGGAATGTCCAATTCAGAATCCTCTGAACTTGGTTCTTCCTTCTGTGCTGTAATCATTAACACCTTCTCCTCTTGCTTTCCTTCCCTATCAAAATACCTGTTGAGTATATTCACATGACACACTCTGTGAGATTTCTTCCTGTCTGGAGTCCGTACCAAGTAGTTCACCCCATTCAATTTCTTCTCAATTTGATAAGGTACATTAAACCTTGCTTCTACAGGCTCAACTGTTACTGGAAGGAACACAATACCGTATTCACAATTGCAAAATTGCAAATTTGTGATTTCCGATCGACTTCCTGTTTCATTGCATGCTTCGATACTTTTAAATGCTGTCTACCCAACTTTCCAGCACTATTTTAGCTGCATTTCAGAATGGCAGGCAGTGTCCAGTGGGGTACCACAGGGATCCGTGCTGGGACCACAGTTTTTTACAATATATGTTAATGATATAGAAGATGGTATCAGCAATAACATTAGCAAATTTGCTGATGATACAAAGCTGTGTGGCAGGGTGAAATGTTATGAGGATGTTAGGAGATTACAGGGTGACCTGGACAAGTTAGGTGAGTGGGCAGATGCATGGCAGATGCAGTTTAATGTGGATAAATATATGGTTATCCACTTTGGTGGCAAAACAGGATGGCAGATTACTACCTCAATGGAATCAATTTAGGTAAAGGGGCAATTCAGAGAGATCTGGGTATTCTTGTACACCAGTCAATTAAGGTAAGCGTGCAGGTACAGCAGGTAGTGAAGAAGGCTAATAGCATGTTGGCCTTCATAACAAGAGGAATTGAGTATAGAAGCAAAGAGGTGCTTCTGCAGCTGTACAGGGCCCTGGTGAGACCACACCTGGAGTACTGTGTGCAGTTCTGGTCTCCAAATTTGAGGAAAGACATTCTGGCTATTGAGGCAGTGCAGCGTAGGTTCACCAGGATTATGAAAGGATTGGGCACTCTGGCAGCAGGAAACATTTTTCCGCTGATGGGTGAGTGCCGAACCAGAGGACACAGTTTAAAAATACGGGGTAGACCATTTAGGACAGAGATGAGGAGAAACTTCTTCACCCAGAGAGTGGTGGCTGTGTGGAATGTTCTGCCCCAGATGGCAGTGGAGGCCCAGTTTCTGGATTCATTTAAGAAAGAGTTGGATAGAGCTCTCAAAGATAGTGGAATCAAGGGTATGGAGATAAGCCAGGAAGAGGATACTGATTAGGAATGATCAGCCATGATCATATTGAATGGCGGTGCAGGCTCGAGGGCAGAATGGCCTACTCCTGCACCTATTGCCTATTGTCTATTTAATCGTTCCCTAAAATTTGAAACATCGTCCAATTGTGTGGTCTCTGAATTCTGACTTATTAATTTTTCCTGAACCAATATTAATGGTCCTTATACTTCTTGCCCACAAATTAATTCAAATAGTCTGAATTTGGTCGATTCCTTTCGTGCGTCTCTGATCACAAATAGTTCAAAAGGAATTTCCTTATCACAATCATCTGGATTATCCTGACCATAAACCCTCAACATGGTCTTCATTGTTTGATGCCATCTCGCTCGTGCTCACTGTGATTCCGAATACTACATAGTAGATTTGAATTGCTTTATTCCCAAGTAATCATTCACATGCTGAAATAGTTCGGATGTGAGGCTTGATCTGTCTGGATCTCTATTGTTAGTCCGTACCTAGTTAAAAATAAGTTTTTTTTCCACAACTCTTTTAGCTGTGATACTGCATAATGGGTCTGCCTCTGGAAATCTAGTCGACACATCCATTATTGTTAATAAATACTTATTCCCACTTTTTGTTTGAGATAGGGGACCTATAAAATCTGTCAAGTCTCTTGTGTAAGGCTCCTCAAGTTCTGGAATAGGTATTCAAGTTGTAGGTTTTATTAATGCCCGTGTGACATATTTGAGATTTTCTGGCAATATTCAACAACATCTTTGTGAAGTCCAGGCCAGTGATAATATCTTTGTATTTCAGCCTGTAATGTCCTCACCCCGAAATGATCTCCAAGTGGTAGCTCATGCGCCACTCGCAGCACCTCCTTTCTATACCCAACAGACAAAACAATTTGATGAATTTCTGTCCACGTCTGATCTGCTTTAATGTGTGCTGATCTCCATATCGGCATTAAGACATCATTTGTTAAGTAATAACACACAGGAATGCATTCATTCTCTTTCTTGCTAAATATCTTTTGATGTAAATTTTGTAACTCCTTATCTTTCAGCTGTAACTCAATCAGCTTAGCAGAGCTAAAAATACGTTCATGTTTTCCTACTTGCTCCTTCTCTGTTCCACTTATCTGATCAAAAAGGAACTTTCGGATAACTCTACGTCAGCTTCCTTATCTGTGCCTTTATCCTGCTTAGACCTGTGCATCTGTGATCTTCTGGTCACGCAATCAGGGGAAATTCCTGGATAAACATTCTCCAGGTCTTCAGTTGCCTGCATCTCCACTGGCTTTTCAACTAGAGTAGGCAGCACGCCTACCAGTGAATCAGCTATATTATTTGCAAGGACAAATTATATTCCTGGAGCTGAGAGTTAGGGGTCCAGTACTCCTACCACACATTCTCCACTCTTCTCTGGACTCTCTAGCCTCACTTTACATAACTGAGCACTTTCTGCCTCACTATGAATTCCTGTTACCAGCACATTTTCTGACAATAGTCTCTCAAGTGTGCATAAAGCCTCACCCCTCAGCATTACAGACTGAAAAGATCCTGTGTCAATTAATATCGGAACCTCCTTACCAATTACTCCTGGCCTATGTGAATAAACTCTTCCCTTTCATGTAAGTTTTTATGCAGATTTGACACGTCCACTGATCATTTTGTACACACTGAGGCAGTTGCCTAACTCCCCCTATGCTTTATGTTCCGAGTCCAACAAAACTTCCAGGCTTGCCTGTTATCCTACAGCTGGTTTTCTCCCAGCCCATCAACACTGTGATTTTGTGTGGCCCACTTTATTATAATGAAAACGCCATAGTATTTTAACTTCTTTGTCCCCTTCAAGGTTTTCTTTATTACTGTCGTAAGTTATCCTTATAATCTGCACTGTGATCTAGCTTTCCCTTTGCACGTGAGGATATCTCTTTGCTCCAATTTCTGTCCCACAGAGACCAGAACTGGTTCTGGAAGCCAAACCAAGTTTATGTACCTGTTCATAATCATCAGCCATTTCAGCAGCTAACCTTGCTGTTTACACTCTCTGCTCTTCAACCTGAATTTGCACTACTTCAGGTAGTGAATTTTTGAATTTCTCCAAGTACTAACCTCTCTAAGGGCATGAGAGCTTTGCCTGTATTTTAAAGCTCTTATCTAACTATCGAAATTAGTCTGTGTGATCCTTAAAAACTCAGTGGTTCGACGAGGATCCCTCACTAGATTCCTGAAAGGTCGCCTATACAGACAAAATGTTTTCTGTAACCTGCTCATACTCCCCAGATACCTCCTCTGATAGGGATGTGAATACATCACCAGTCCTACCTATAAGTTTCTTTTGGATCAACAAAACCCACATTGCCTCTGCCCACTGCATTTATTTCGCCAACTTTTCAAATGAGATGAAAAGGGCATCACATTCTTCTCATCAAATTGAGGCAACGCTTGAACATACTCAAACAAATTCTCACTAGGCTTCTGACTACCAGGGGCTTGCTCATCCTCACTCTCTTCCTTACTAAGTGCACCCTCAGACGTTATCTCCAACCTTTTACACTGACTTCCCTTTTTAAGAGTCAGTTTTTGCTATTCAAAAGCTCTCTTTCTCTCTCCCCTGTTGCTCTCTCTTTTGCCATTCTTTCTTTTTACTCTCTGTTCTGCTGCTCTCTCTTTTCCCCCCTCTTCTGCATTTTATCAAAAGTCAAATGTTTCATTTTGGCTGCCCTTTCCCTACCTCTCGATGTTAACTCAAGATGTTTCATTTGCAACTGAATTCTTGCCATCTCTGATTCTGATGGTTTCTCCAGCAAGTTTAATTGACGAGCTACTGCTGTAATTATCTCTCCTTTCCTCACAGAAGCAGTCAGTTCCAATTCCAGCTTCTCTGCTAATGCTTGCAACTTGGTCTTAGTCACTTTTCGTTAAAATTCCAAAGTCACTGCATGCACACCCAGGAAACGTTTGGCAACTGAAATAGCCATTACTATTCTAAGCTTTGTCAACCCAATCAAACTAATACCCGAAATAAAGACACTAGCATCTCCCACTCGCTATTAAAAATCCAGCAATGAGCTCCCAGTCTGTTATGGATGAGGCTAGACCACTCAAAACATTCTTAAGCAAGCAGCCCAGAGAATAACTTTGCAGTTTGTTTTGGTAATTATCGAATGAAAATTACCCGGAGTAATTTCGCTAGGGTGACTACTAGATTTTAAATCAGACAAAAACGTTATTCACAAAGTTACACAATGAAACACAAAGAACAGAATAAAGAGCCCCTACAGAATTCAACCTGTCGAGCAAGACTTAGTTGTGCTATTCCAAATACACATAATAGTTCTAATAATCAGACTCCCTTGTAAAAACTTTATAATGGAATGCATGCTTGCAGGGAGAAGCTGAAGGGCAGAAAAGAGAGAGAGTTTCCACACAGCTCCCAGTTGAACTACCCAGTTCAAGACTCAACTGAAAACTGCTCAGCTCCGCTCAACTCAGCTAGCTCAGCTAAAAGAGCTGACGACTCCCCGTTCATTATCCAGATCACTTCTAAAGTATGACAACTTTGCCATGTAGTTTAATCTGTTTACGTAGAAATAAAAGGCCTCTGAAAGTCCCTTTCACGTCTGTATCTCACCAGACCGATCGTAGCCTTGCCCCGTTTTATTCACCCTCTGAAAAACATCAAGGACAGAGTCTACTTGAGGCAATGAACAGCTTTTAGCAAGAAAGAAGGATTTGTTTGTGACAGAGAAGACAGGCTAGTTTTCTGTATGGACGTCAGAAGCTGGTGGGAATGGCTAATAATATCAGAGTGTGGCTGATGACAGATTTGTGAACAACATGACGTTCAATGCAGGGTCACACACCAACTGTACATCCAGACGGTGAGAGTTGATTCAGAACCTGGAGCTCTCTCTCAAACAACATGGGGGCTTCATAGAGCTTTTTAACTATCATAGCGTCCTAAAATCCTATAGCACAGAGACTGGCCCAAAAGCACAAACTGGTTCATGCTGATCAAAATGTCCATCCATGCTAACCCCATTTCCCTGCGCTTGGTCCATATCCTTCTAAACCTTTCCTATCTATATATTGTCCAAATGTGAAGTCACGTATCATGGAAAACATGTTATATCTAATGCTTTCCATGTTTTGTTTTGGAAATAATGAATGTTGATTCATAACACTCCAGTGTTAATGCATTCACTTTTTTTTCTCTTTGTAGCGTTACAGATTAAACACTCATTTCCTTCGCACTCTCCTCATGGTACCATCACCGCAGGGATTCGTCTGCTGAAACTCCATTACAACATCTCTTTTTAGCAAGGAGATCATTGATTATAAATGATAGAAAATACTGTCTCAAGTACACTCCACAACTGCAGGACGGTGTCTTCACTCTTATACTTTAATCAATTTGTAATGAACAATGCTACTCATTTATTGTGCTGATTATTTGCTGAGTCATAGAGATACACAGCATGGAAACAAATCCTTTGGTCCGACCCGTCCATGCCGACCAGATATCCCAACCCAATCTAGTCCCACCTGCCAGTACCCGACTGCTCTGTAGGAATTCTGTTAGTGCCTCATGATCAAGGACATCCAGCTCCTTTTCACCAAGAGCACTTCCCATCATCTCACCTTCTCCTAAATACAAAATGAGAAGGATGGCATTTTTTGCCAATCATTTATTTGCCTTATGAAGCAAAGTCACACCAACAACAACATCACTATTGCCATTGGAATTGATTGCAGATACTGAGGAAGTGATGATCTAGCTGTATTATCTCTGAATATGAATCCAAGGAATCAGATAATGATCCAGACACCGAATCCGAATCCCACAATGGCAAATGTTGGAAATTGAATTCAATAAAATATCAGGAATTATGAATCAATGAAACCATTGTTGATTATACTACCTACCACCCTCATGGCCTTCAGGAAAGGAAATCTACTATCATCAGCTGGTCGGGCTTACATGTAACTGCAGACCCACAGCAATATGGTTAACTCTCAGTTGCAGTTTGAAATAGCCAAGCCAGCCACTCATATATCAGTCACTTCAAAGCCTCAAAGAAATGAAATCGCATGGACCTCAGCACTGACTACTTACAGCCCACAGACTGCAATGGTTCAGGAAAGCAGCTCACCAACACCTTCTCAAGGACGATGAGGAAAGGGAATTAAATGTTGGCCCAGCATCCCATTAATGAACAAAGAAAGATGATCCCACTCAGGGAAGAGAAAAAAAACAGACATAAATAACTTTAAACAGGGACTTTGACATATACCTTACATGGTCATGATTATCAGTAATATGGGAACAGGAGAAACATAAGCAATGTTTAATTTTATTTTTTATTTCCATTACAGCTGATTATCAAAAATCCCTTTGTTTGCTTCTGTCTCTCTATCTCTCTCTTTCTCCATCTATTCAACCGAGTCCTTCTCCCCTTCATAACAGATGCTGGTGTCACCAACATCAATCATACTATTTCCCAACTGTGTTCAGTTCTGATGTATGGTCATTAGAATCGAATTACCAATTCTATTTTTCTCTCGACCCGAGGGGGCTGCCAAATCTGCTCAGTTTGTCTGGCACTTTCTCGTTCTTTATTGTTTCTGATCTGTTGCATCATTCTTTGCTTTATTTAACCTTTAAATTTGTTATTATTTGGAATGTCTGCATCGCTGACAGGGGCAGAATTTGTTGACCTAACCAAATGTCATTTACTGCGAGGTCATTCTTTCAGGCAGTACAGAACCAAGCACATTGTTGTGGGTCTCACATCAATCTTAAGCCGGACCAGATAATAACACAAGATCTTTTTACCAAAGGACATCAGTGAAATAGATAAACGTATAGACAAAATGTTGGAAATGTTATGGGTGCTATTTCCAATTCCTGTCTTTTGTATTTACTTTCTGACATCGTCTGTGGTACGATGTGGAACAGTCTCTTTCTGTGTAATAACCTGTGCATCTGAATTACATTTCTTCCGACATTACTGCTCTGAGAGAATGTTCCTGTCATTAAGTTATTTTAGAGACAAGAACAAAGTTGTGATCGAAATATTTACCACTGAAAGAGTGCTTAGAGGAGGCGTGGAGCCATAATGTCTGAATTTTACCAAAGCATAGATAATGGTCAATTAAGCGTCTGCATTGAAGCCAAGATGGTGACTGGGCATATAATTGAGCTGGCAGTGGATAGGTTTTGTGATGGACAGAATACTGAGACATAAATGGATGTTATTTATTTAACTTCGGTTTTGTGAATAGTCTCGTTCTCAGATGTTTGTGAGGGCGGGGGTGTGGGCGGTTCTGAAATATGTGGGTAATCAATGGAATTTGCATTTGAAACTGAAGACAAAAGTTTCCCACTTTGTCAACTATAGATAACAGAAATAGCAAAGACGTTCGCCATGGTCGAAGAGATTAATAAATGGATAGAGATGAAGAAACTTACCAGGAACACCAACAATAGCGAGGATAGGATAGTAACCCGCCTGGATAATCATCAGTGCACCCCATATCCGATCTGGTAATGGTGACCAAGACCAAGAAAAATAGAAAAGACCCGAGGATAAACTCCTGTCCATTGTTGCAGCATTCCAGTTTAATGTTCTCAGATTCTGATCCATTAATGGATCATTCCAGACTATTTTCAGATGTTTAAGTCTCCTTTTTCTGTCTCTGCAGCTGCTGATCCCTTTGAGCGCTGGAGTCGATGCATCTGTACCTACAATGGCATAAACCATTGCAAGAGGCCCCTTACTAATAGGAGACGGAAAACATCCAGTGACACAACTAGGATCCATGGAGACTGGCATCAATCACAGTCACTGAACAAACAGCTCCATTTAACCCTTTTCAGTATGGTTCCTTCAGTTCACAAAAACTACTGGATTGGATTGAATGTTGACACCACCGGATATTGACCACATCTCCCATCAGCCATTGCTCTCGTGAAGTTAGTAGTGAAGGCGAATGATGCATGTTTTCTTATCGCAGGCTAGATGATTCTGCTGCGTTGTCCATTTGTAATACTGTAACTGGCTGTACCTCCCACCACCACCACCCTCAAAAACCACAATCTACATGCTGTTACCGTGCAGATCTCTCCTTGACTAGAACAGGCACGAGCCAATACATTTGCAGTGGATATATTTGCACTTCAATACATAGGAAATATGAATTTGCCTGGGCATTCCTTTAATTGATCTAATAAGGCAATTTTGTATCTTCAACACTCAATGTGCTCAGCACTTTTTTTAAAATACAAATTCACAAACACCTTAACACACTTTATTAAGCACATGTTTCTTCACTTTCTCCTCATGGTAACATCATGCCAGGTTTTAGTCTAGTGAAACCCCATTGGACTGAATCGCTGACAAGATCATTATTTATAAAGCTGATTCAACCTGTACACAATACACCAAACAGTCTTTCAACAAAACTCTATCATTGTGAAAGATACATTTACTCTGGTACTTTAATCATTTTGCATGATGAGCCACATATCTTTTACTTCCTGCTGCGTAAAAATTCAGTTTGTGACTTATGACCAAGCACATCCAGGTCTGTTTCAACAACAGCACTTCCGAACCTCTCACTATTTAATGAACATAAATGTGAATGATGATATTTGTTGTTCATATCTGAAACATTTTATATCTTGTGAAGAGGTATTGCCCAAACTCTGATTCTTCTGATACCCCAAAGCCTTCACTCCAGATAATTATATTACTCTCTTCATTCCCTCGATTATCCAACTTTTAATACATTCGGTGTATTCCACCCCTACCTACCCATGGACTCTAACATTCCCCACTCACCCGTATTCAACCATGTCAAACATCTACTGAAAATACAAATATTCATTCCCACTGGTTCTCAATTGTCGATATCACAACGGACAATCTCCACCAAATCCAGCAGGTTTATCAAAGATCAAGTTCCTTTCCCCGTCCTGAATCTAGATTGACTCTACCGAATCATGTCATTATTTTCCAAGGGTCTAGTTGTCACATTCCTCACAAAAGGTTACAATGTTTTTCTCACAGCTTACATCAAGCTTACCACTGCTTAGTTTGCTGTTTGCTCTCTCCGTCCTGTTTTAAATATTTAGGTTTACAATAGATGCTTTCCAGTCTGGAGGATCCTTTCCAGAATCTAACCAGCTTTGAAGAATAATCAGTAATTCTTTCACTGATGATCAGTAATTCTTTTACAGCTCTACTGCAACCTCCTCAATACTCTGGGATGTAGCTCATCAGATGTAGCAATATACCAACCATAAATTCAATGAGATTTTGAAAGACGTACCTTTTATTAATTCTAATTTCCTGCTTTTCCCCATTTTCACCAGTCACTCTGTTTCCTTGTATTTCTGGAAGTTACTTTCTGTACCTTCCTCGGGGAGATGGACACAATATATTGCTCTCAGCGGACAGATGGGTTCTGTTAGCCAGTGAATATATCGGATGACCGCACTCCCGTGATGATTGATATGTTACTCACTCCTGCCTGGAAAGCTCCAGCGTTAATCCAGTTTAATTCATGGTGAGCATCAGCACAGTCCTGTCACTGGTGTGAGGCTACACAGTTCACTGAAGGAGGGGGCACAGCTCAGTAACAACCTCAATTTTGAAACAAACTGGTTTCATACCTGACACCTGGTCCAGCTTAGACAAATGTCCCGGGAAATCCCAGGAAAGATAATGCACTGTCCTGCACCTCCCTATTTATAGAGCATCCCTTCTGTGGAGCCTCATCTCCATTTGTTTACCATGGACCCAGATACTCTGTAAATGCAGTGTATAGAGTGGGGTCAGCAGTCCCAGCAGCTGACGATACAAACCCGAGATAATCAGCCTCAGAAACTCCACTGATTTTCCACCGACAGGAGCAAGTCAATTCCCCACATGGAACGTGAATGCGCTCAGTGTTGAAAACTATTTCCGCTCCTGAGTTTCTCTTCCTCGCTGAGAAAGTCGTTGCATCTCTGCACACTCCCACAGTAACTGTTTCTCTCTCCAAAGAAGCAGTTGACAATGTAACATTACCTTTCTCTATATCTCAGCAACTATGAGGCAGCACCAGCATTGCTCATAGATTTCATCATCACACTCACAAGAAGAGAGATAAAGGGAACCTAACTCACTTTGATCAGGGACAAATCTAAATGGACCCGATATTCAGGAATATGGGAAAATGGGGAAATGTGAGAATAATTTGCCTTTTTGTTTCCCTTTCAGTTCATCATCAGCAATCCCTTTGCTCACTTTTCATTTCTTTTCCTCTCTTTTTCGGCAATTTCTCCATCCATTCAATTTAAACCTGGCCCCCACCTCTCTCTCCACCCCAACCATCCATAATACCAGGATAAATAATATTATTTCCCAGATTGATTTCAGTTGTAAAGCAGGGTCACTGGACTCAAACCGTTATTTGCATTTCTCCTAACAGAGGCTGCCATACCTGCAAGATTCTCCAACACGTACAGATGCTGGAGAATTTTATTTTTGATCTCTAGCACCCACCCTTCCTTGGTTTATTTCACCTTTAATGCTCTTGTTTCACGCGATGCCAGCATTACTGGCAAGGGCAGCATTTGTTGTCCAACACTAATTGTCCTTGACAACGTGGCCATTTGTCAAGACAAAATGGAGCCAACAATGTTGTTGTGGGTCTGAAGTCACACTGAGCTCAGACTGGGTAATAATTAGCAAAGACTATCAGTGAAATAAAAATAAATCTTAACGGTTTCTGGTTTCCATGAGTGAAATTAAGTTTCATTCCAATTTTTGTCATTCGAACTTAAGCCCTGTCATCGGCTGTGGTCGGGTTTTAAACACTGCCTTGGTGTCACAGCCCGTTCCTCCGAATTACTGTCCAGTTACATGATCACTCTGATACAGAGTCCTCATTGCCTAGTCCGTATTCCCTACTTCCTGCCAGAGAGACATGACGGAGAAATCAGTTTAACTACCAACAATCAAAAGGATTTTGGGGAAAAAAGCGAAAGGGAGATTGAGAGACAATTTCATGTAAGATCACAGGTTTCAGAATGCTGAAATGAAGGCATTTCGACAGCATCCTACAACATGAGCCAGTATTCCCAGGATAATAGGTGAAAGGGGATATTGGCGTCAATAAAGATGAGGGAGAGTTTTAGATGAACCTTTGTTCTGCAACTTTGTAACTGGGTGTGGGGTCAGCAGAGCCTTCGACTCATTGGGCTGAATCTAACAACAGTTTGTCTCAGTGACATTTTTATTGAGTATGACAAAGGGATTATCTGTACGATACTGAACTCGTTTCATGGTGCTATCTAAATCGAACTCACCACATTAACCATCCACTCAATCTCATAGTGTTAATCGCATTCAATGCCACCCCAATTCTCCAAACCGACATTGCTGGAGGGACTCACCATCGCACTGATGCCCCTGGCTATTCTACGATCACTGACACTGGTGCCATCTTTCAAAGGCCAATGGGCACACTGCTGCACTTCCTCAGTTTGAAGCCATTCTGCACAATTGACCCCGAGCATGGCAGGTAAAGGGAACTAACACCACGGTTTTCATCAGAGGCACAGAGGTCCTAGTGGATGGGCTAGTACAGCGGGGTCCATTCTCTTCCCAGAGGAGGCCTCACCACCAGCCCCACCGAGCATGGTCTGAGCTCACCAACCAGATCAGTGCAGTATCTGCAGTCTCTCTCTCTCTCACACACACACTCACACACACTTTGAATATGGAAAATTCCAGATAGTGTTCCAAAGAATTCCCATTTTCAGGTATAGGAACTTTCAGTCATTCAACCCCATGGGTTCCTGCAAAAATAGGGACTTATTTTATATCCAATCACAGTTAGTAAATCTGGCTATTTCACTTTGTCTCACTTTATTATATTCAGCCAAACACGGCTTGTCAACACTTGTCGCATTATGAAATACAATTTTGAGCAGAGAACATTTTATGCTCAGCTGTTATCTTGACCGTTATCTGGATTGTACCATTTTCTTTGTTATGAAAGTTTCTCTTGCCCTTTGCCTGTGACTGTTTCTGTCTGTAACAGTTAAACTGTCTCGCACTCAGTTGGCTGGACGGCTGGTTTGTGATGCAGAGGGAGGCCAGCAGCGCAGGTTAAGATCCCCCACACTGACAGAGGTTACCATGAAGGGGACGCTCTCTCAACAATGGGCAATCGAGCATGGCAAATCCACTCTAACCTGCACGTCTTTTTACTCTGGAGCATTGGGAGGGAACCCACAAAGATACGTGGGGAATGTTCAAACTCACCTCATGTTGGAATTCAACCCAGCTCCTTGGTGATGTGTGGCCGCAGTGCTAAGCACTTATCCATCATACTCCTCAGTTAGTTCTGTTAATTACTTGTAGGTGACTGAAGAAATCCAACTGGCTTGTTCTGATAACTGACCATGACCCAGTCTGAGACCTTTATCATCGGCCATATCGCCAACCTGGTTACATTTAAAATGTGTTGTGAGCAGTGGAGGAGTGGGACTAGAAATGGAAACAGTGACACCCTCCAACCTCAGTCAGAACTGGACTGAGGAGAAATTCACAAAGTGGGAATTCATTCAAGTGGGAATTCTCTCGCCCAGAAGATTGGGAGGGCTGAATCTTCATATTATATCGAGGCTGACTGTCTGATTTTCCATAGACAGGTGAATCAGGAATCATTGTGAAATCAGAGAAAAGTGCAGCTGGGAACACAATGAGAAGAGCCATGTCCTTATTGACTGGTGGAATACTGTCAAAGTTCCGAATGGCCCAGTCATGTCCGTTCCATTCAGCCCTTCGGTCCTGCTGTGCAGGAGCAGATTGAGACCACTCTGATGGTTTGGTGTTGTTTGGCAAATGTATAGGAAAATCCAGGCTGGGTCAGGCATTGACCCCCCTCCCCTAATCCCTCTTTACAGGCTTCTCCTCTCTATAACTTCTGCTCCTGGTGTAGGTCATGTTACAGGCCCAGATTCGCGTGGAATAGGGCCCCCATGCTCCACACAAAGTCAACTCAGACAAATCCTCTGCTGTCTCTGAATGCAACATTTTACATCATGACTTCCAGGAAAATAATCAAGTATTTTCCAAAAACATAAATAAGAACGTAAGAAATAGGAACCTGCATTGTCATTTAATAAGAACATGGCTGATCTACTCCACGGCTCAACTCCACTTTCCTGCTAATCCCTTGCATCCCTCAACTCGCTGAAATGTCACAAACCAATCCACCCGTCTGTAAATACAATCAGTGACCTAACCTCCACAACTCTCGGGGTTAGGAAATTCTAGCCATTCACTACCTTCTGAAAGAAGACATTTGTTTACATCTCAGTTTGAAATCGATATTCCTTATTCTGTACCTACATCCCTGACTTCGAGACTCTGCCTGGTGTGGAACCATATTCTCAACACCGACCTTATCAAGCCCCCTCTGTATCTTATCCGTTGCAGTAATGACACTCTCATTCATTTAAACCACAATGAATAATCACCTCAGCATTTTTGATGTATGCAATAATTCAATCCTTTCATCCCAGGAATCAGTCTAATGAACCAACATTTCTGCATCAACATGCTGACGTTATGTTTCATATAGAAACACGCCACATCGTTGTACTGTTCCTTTTTTGGATGAACTCTCCATTTAATAACAGCCTGCCTTTTGGTTCTCAGTGTCATCCTCAAATTCGAATGTATATTGCACTCAGCTCCAGCCGTCAGGTGCTGAGTGCAGCCCTTGTAAGCAATTCTTGCCGTCGAACTGTTATTTGTGGTACTCCAGTAGAAACATTTTTTTCATAAAGATCGATGAATCCTGACTCTCCGATTTGTAAGTGTTTACCAAGTGCCATCCCATGCTAATGCATTGCCCGTCAGACTATGAGCCTCTGTCTTGTGTAAGAACCTTTACTTTGTGATACCTTGTGGAAAATCTCTAGAAAGCCTCATGTCTACCAGTCCCCCTTTATCAAGGCCACTTGTTACATTCTCATGGATTTCCAGAAAAACTTTGCATGATTTTACAGGGAAAATGTAGTTCTCCTTTAACAAGACCATGCTGACTCTGTGTGAAGCTTTTCTAAATGTTCTGCGTTTCCTTTCTTAATAACAGACTCTCACAGATTCCCAGCAATAAAGGTGAGGCTAAGTGTTTCATGCTTTCAGTCTCGTTCGTTTCTTGAAGACAGGCGCCACATTGGAGGGTCTCCAGTTTCACTGGGTCACTCCTTTAATCCAGAGAGCTATGGAATATTTCACACAGTGCCACCAGCCACTCTGTGACCACTTCTTTTAAAACCAGCTCTGAATTGTTGATGACCTGTTTACCCTTGGTCTAATCTGTTTGAGAAATGCCTTATTCCTTTTTTTAGAGACAGCTCAAGATTTTCGCTGCTGTTACCATTTTGCTTATACCATTGAAATATTTACAGCACCTTCACCTGTGATGAACGATGTAAAATACAGGTGTAAATTATCTGTCTGTTCCCTGTATCCAGTTCCCCAGTCACACCCTCCAAATATCCTCAATATACTTTCCTGACTTCCTTTTTACCAAAGATCACACACACACACCTCTTTAACTCTTCTTACATACATGGAAAAGCTCGTGCTTCTTGTTTTTATATTTCTTGCCAATTTACTTATATCACATCTTTTCTTCCCTTTTCTTCGCTTTCTATATTCATACAGTCATAGCGCATACAAGCACAATCTTTGGTCCAACTTGTCCATGCCGGCCAGGTTTTCCAAACTAAACTATTCCCATCTTCTTGCATTTGGCCCATATGCCTCTAAACGGTCCCCATTCACATGTTCGTCCAAATGTCTTTTAAATATTGGAGCTTTACTTGCATCTGCCAGTCTTCCTCTTGCAGCTCATTCCATAAACACGTCACCCTCTGTGCAAAATACAGTTCCCTCTTCCTCCCTTTTAAATCTTCCCTCTTCCACCATAAACCTATGGCTCTATGATTTAATTTTCCTATCCTTTGGAAAAGACCTTGGTTTTTCACCATGCCCAAGCCTCCCCTGATTTTGTAATGTCACCCCAACTTCCTACAAACCATCTGATACTAACTTCAAGAACAAGCATTTAAAGATAAGCACTGCAAATTTGAAACAATGTTAAAAGTGACAGGTAAACAACGCCCAGCCGAAACTTCATCCTGTTATTTGTTTTCTTCTTTATGTTACAATACTAAAGCAGCATGAAAATCTTACTAGTGCCAATAAACCTGCACGCACCTGAATTCCTTTGCCTGACGGCAGTGATCTCTGCAGTGAAAATGTATCTCTGGCCAGATCTAAATAATACCACATGTTCAGCATTCTCCCTCCTGGCCTCCGTATGACCTTATGTGGTTGTGTCTTCTTTATCTTGCACTCATTAGAGAGAACCCCTTTCCCCCATTCACATCGTAACTTAAACTCATTTTATACCATCTTCTCTTTTCACCACTGCTAAAAGCCTGTTTATCTGTTGTCACACCCTCTTTTCCCGCCACATACCCCCCCCCCCCCCCCCCACCTCTGGCAAGGAACTAAAATGCCCAGTTTCCAATCCTTTTCAGTTCTGAAGTGTCACACTGGACTTGAAACGCTAACTCTGTTTCTCTGTCTCCGCAAATGCTGCCAGACCTGCTAAGTTTCTCCAAAAGTTTCGCTGGACCCGAAAGATGAACTCAGCTTTCACTTCACAAGATGCAGCCAGACCGCCTTAGTTTCTTCAGCAATTTCTGTTTTTGAACATTTTCCAAAGACGTGTGTTGAATCTGCTCAAACACCCTATCCAGCAGAGAGCGCTATACATTGGGAAGTGAACTATAACGCAAAGTGCACAAGTTCATTGGCTCTGAAACGACTTAAGGCTGGCATCCCTGACACGACTGAGGTCTTAATTATGGTCAGGGAGAAAAACAGAGGAACAAACATTCACTTCAAACATAGGAGATGTTATGATGGGAAAGAAAATTATTCAGATTAATATGTTAAAGGTTCTGAGTAAAGTAACATATTGGAAGCGTGACATCAGGGAGAGACCCTCAGCAGAATGAGATTATGAAACTGGATGTGTTTGCACATCAGAAACCAGGTTAGGTTACTGAGTACAGGGCTGGTGGATGAGTGGGTATGGGTGTGAACTGGGGGAAAGTCAGTAGAATTGATTTGCAGATATTGCAGCTCACACTGGGTTATCATGTGATCACAGCAGCAGCCGCAGCAGAATTGCATTCAAACACAATCCATAACTTTCCGCCCAGTGTAATGCATCAAACTACCATTATCATCAAGCCGAGTGATGATTCTGTGACGAGTTTGGGTGAACATGCCAGAGTCAGAACCATGTGTATCTATACCTAATGACAACCCATTAAAGCTACCACACTTGACTGGTTACATTCCAAACAGCAGATCTCCCATCTGATGGAGAGGGGGAAATGATCCCAAGACTAACAGATAAAATCCGAAACTTTGCAGTCAAGGCACATCCAGTCATCAATGTCGATGGACTAATAAACAACTTACAGGAGGAGAGGGCTCCACAAATATCCCCAGCCCTGTACATCAGTGTGAAAGACAAGGATGTAGTATCTGCACCATCCTCAGCCTGAAGTGTTGAGTTGATAATCCACCTCACCCTCGTCATCACAGATGCCAGTCATCAACCAATTCGATTCGCTGCACGTGTCATGAAAAAAAAACAGCTGAACACAGTAGATATGACAAAGGCAATGGACCCTGACACCATTCCTGTAATAGGACTGAAGATTGTGCTGCACAACAAGCAGTGTCGCTGGGGAAGCTGTTTCATTCCAGCTCCAACTCTGACATCTGACTGGCCATGTGGAACGTTCCTCAACTATATCCAGTCGCATAACAAGGGAATGACTACAGTCTGACCATTTACCACACCTCAGTCCCGTCGGGATAGTCGCATTGGTGGGAATTCTTTTTGACAGAGCTGACAAGCAGCACAGGAATAATGTACTCAGTGTGGTTTCTGATAGGTTCCCATGTGGAGATGGCGTTGTTGTGCAAATATCACTGGATTACTGATCCAGAACAAGATAATGCTCTGGCAGCTGGTGGAAGTTGAAAACAATAAATAAAATATCGAGACATAAAATCTGGTCCAGTAATATTGACCTTGAATCTAATGTCCATTGTAAACATCTGTCCCTTCCCCAATGTACTTTCAGGAAGTGAATCTCCCGTGCTTCCCGTTTGGCCTACAAGTGTCTCCTGACAAACAGACGAGTGATAAATTCTGCAATGGTCTCTGGAACGGCCAAGCAAGACACTCAATTGTATCAAACTGCTCTGAGTTCTTAAAGGATAAAACCAGACAGAACACCGGCAACGAGCTTTGGAAAACGGAACAGGAAACACTGTCCTTTCAACCAGACAGATGCTGCCTTCCTAATGTTTAAGAGCTTGTGAAAACAATGACAGAGCTTTCCCACAGACTGCACAGAAACATCAGGAAGGGAGCAGTGCATTAGACACGTCTAGCTTCCCTGTTCTAGCACATGGAGACAAGTTTACTTTTATAACCCTGGTTAATACATTCTTCAGAAGCTCATCAATTCAGGTCTAATGCTGCTCAATGATTGACCATCCAACCCATACAATCACAGAAGCACTGACTCTGTACTGTCAGAAATACAGCACGATCTACATCAGTCCCACTTTCCTATACGAGGCCCATAGCCATGTATGTTTTGGCACTTCAAGGGCACGACCATGTATTTATTAACGGTTGTGAGGTTACCTGTGCCAACTGCCCTCTCAGGAAGTGCATTGCTGACCCCAACAGCCTCTGGATGAAAAACAATCCTCAAACCCTCACTAAACATCAAACCCTTCACTCTAAAATGGTCCTCTCTTCTTCTTCGCCTTTTGACTGGAAGGAACAGCTGCAGTCTATCCGTCCTGTCCCTGCCCCTGGTAATATTATCCTTCTGAAGCACGTCCCTCTCAGCCTTCTCTGCTTCAATGTAAGCAACCCGACATGATCTACTCCATACATCCTGGTGAATCTCCACTGCACCGTCTCCAATGCAATCACATACTTCCTGTAATGTGACACCCAGAACTGTACATAGTACATAGTATTCCATTTGGCCTAACCAAACTTACACAGAGCTCTTATAACCTGTGCCTCCATCAACTTGTGCATTAACTTGTTTAATCGCATTCAGGGGTATTAGATTAGATTACTTACAGTGTGGAAACAGGCCCTTCGGCCCAACATGTCCACACCGACCCACCGAAGCGCAACCTACCCATTCCCCTACATTCAACCCTTTACCTAAAACTACGGGCAATTTAGCATGGCCAATTCAACTGACCTGCACATCTTTGGACTGTGGGAGGAAACCAGAGCACGGGGAGAATGTGCAAACTCCACACAGTCAGTCGCCTGAGTCGGGAAATGAACCCAGGTCTCTGATGTTGTGAGTTAGCAGTGCTAACCACTGTGCCACCGTGCCGCCCAATATATGGAGCAGCATCTTCTGAGCTTCCTAGTGTGCTGCTATTCTCTGAGTCCTCCCCTGTCTGGTTGCTTCTTCCAAAGTACATCACCTCATATTTATCAGGGTTACATTCCATCGGCCATTGATCCACCCATTTCATTAGTCCATCTCTATCTTCCTGTGATATAAGGCCTTCCTCCTCACTGCCAACCAACCAGCCAAACTTTGTGTCAAACGCAAACTGATTTATCACACTCACCCCAATCCCTTCCATATTCATAGCTGCATCATTTATCAATACTACAAATGATATGGTTAAAAATCATAAAATACCAGTTTATAATCCAACAGTTGTATTCAGGCGCACTAGCTTTCACAGCGCTGCTTCTTCATCACGTAATCATGCTCTTCGAAAGATCGTGCCTTCAAATAAACTGTTGGAATATCATCTAGTGTTTGTAACTTTTTTAACTTTGCCCAAGCCAGTCCAGCACTGGCATCTCCGAATCACAAATAATTTGGGACACAGCACTGATCCCGACGTTACACGATTAGATACTGGTCTCCAGTCAAACAAACAGACTTCTACCAGCAGACCTTCTGTCTCCTGCCACTAAGTTGATTTGGATGCAACTTGGCAAGTCACTAATGAGTCCTACCTGTTCCTTGGTTATTCTGTTCCACTTGACGTACCTGTAGAATATCTGGGGATTCTCCCTAATCTTGCCCTGCCAGCAGGTTTCCATGTCGCTGTGTTTGTCAGTCCTCTTCAAATGAAGAATTGCCTTCTTATTGCAGTCTGAAATGGTCTATCATTTACCTGCCATTATTTGCCTTAAATGTGGAGTAGACAGTCAGAGAAAAGTCCTGTTTATTTCCATCTTCTCATATGTTTAGTAACTTTTCTAAATTTCACTATGATCACCTCTCATTCTTTGAAACTCTAAAGAACACAGGCCGAGTTTCCATATCAGGCAATCTCACCATCTGAGGGATTAATCTGGAGACTGTCCATTGCACATCCTCCATGGTCAGTATATTCTTTCTCAGATTGAGTCACCAACACTGGACTGAATACTCTATGCACAGTTTCATTAGCAATCTGTGAAACTGCTTCAACATGACCTTCGGACTATGTTCTGATTCACTTAAATGAAGGAGAATATGACTTTAACTTTCCACTTCTATATATTTCTCCAATTACCATTTACATTACTTTATTTATGAATTCACTGCATGAGTTCTGATAAAAAAAGCCTTCTGAAAATCGAGCTATGCCATTTCTATGTTGCAATAAACAAGTTCTAATCGTTCTGAAGTTTGTCAAATATAAACATTCTGTCAGACTCTGTCAGTGCATTCTGATTCTCTCCAATGTTGCTGTTAATTTAGGAATATCCAATATCTGACCCTATATAATAAATTCCATCAGTTTCCCTACAGATGTCATGTTAATTGGTCTGCAGTTCTCCACACTATCTCTTCTTCCCTTTGCAGTTGCTTGAATCCCTCCCATCCATCTACAATGCTTGGAACACATTTACTAACTTCCAGCCTCTGCAGAATGTACAGGAAAAAGAAAAGACAGTCATCGACAGCACAATTAATGCGTCTATTGCTGATTTATTTCTAATATTTTGATCCGAAGTACAACTGGCTCATCAGATGTAGCAATGCTTAATCCAGCTACAATACTACTATGCTAGCCTTCAACTACTACCTTGTTACTGATATGAATTGACTTTATGTCTTTAGTTCCACAAGTTCCATGTGATCACTTAGTATTTCTCAGTGATTTTCCTCCGTGATGACAGATGCAATGTAACTGGCTGCTTTCTTCGTCATTTCCCTGTTCTCCACAATAACCTCTCCTCTCCCGATTACAAAATTCCACATTCGACCTCGCTTTTGTTTTGTTTTCTTTGCAATACAGATTGCAGATTTATGTAAACTTTGTGTTCTTCCTTCACAGAATCATTAAAAGCCCACAGCATGGAAAAGGCCCTTGGGCCTAACAAGTCCATCCTGCCCCTCCGAAGAGTAACCACCCAGACCCATTCCCATCCCATTCTACATTTTGCGACTGATGCAGCAAATCTACACATCGCTGAACACTTTGGGCAAATAAGCATGGCCAATTCACCTAACGTGTAAATCTTTGGACTGTGGGAGGAAACCGGAGCACCCAGAGGAAACCCACGCACACACGGGGAGAATATGCAAACTCCACACAAACAAATTTCTGAGAATTTTCCGGTTTCCACCATGTCTAAAATTCTTCTGAAATAACTTCCTACTATTAATATAATCTTTAATTTATCATGTTAGCATTCATTAAGTCACTTGCCCTTTCCTTGGTGATTCTATCTTAAAGAAATAGACATTTTATTTCACACATTGCAGTATTTCTGCAGAGCTTCTGGTCTTGACCAGGTGTATCCAAGAACAGAGCAAAAGACGAGAGAAGATATTGCAGGGGTCCTGGCTGATCTTTTTGCATCATCACTGGCCACGATGGAGGTCCTGGAAGACTAGAGGGTAGAGAACGCTGTGTCCTGGTTCAAGGAGGGCTGCGAAGAAGAACCTGTGAACTGTAGACCAGTTAGCTTAACAACTGTAACAACTTGAGAAGGTTCTGAGAGATAAAATATACATGCATTTGAAACGACACGGAATTATAAGGAGCAGTCAGCACTGCTTTGTGCATAGGATATCATGGCTCACAATTCTTGAGCGTTCTTTTGAGGAAGTGATCTGGAATGTTGATGAGGTTAGGGTGGTAGACATAGTCTATCTAGATTTCAGAAAGGCCTTTGATAAGATTCCACATGATAGGCTGCTCTGAATGGTTCGGTAGCATGGAATCCAGGGGACTCTGGCAAATTGGATACTCAATTGGCTTGATGGTAGAAAGCAGAGGCTAATACTGGAAGGATGCTTGTTGGACTTGAGGCCTGTGACTAGTGGAGTGTCTCAGGGGTTGGTGCTGGGCCTATTACTGTTTGTTATCTATATCAATGATTTGGATGAGAATGTGCAAAGCATGATTAGTAATTAGGCTGATGACAATAAAATAGGCAGGACTGTGAACAGTGAGATTATCAGAAATTGCAGCAGGACCTTTATCAGCTGGGGAAGTGGGCCGAGAAATGGCAAATGGAGATTAACATATGGGATGTTGCTTTTTGAAAAGTCAAATCCAGATTGGAATTTCGTGGTGAATTTTAGACCCTCAAGAATTGTAGTGGAACAGGGGGACCTTGGTGCTCAGATCCGTGGTTCTCTGAAAGTAGTTGCACGTAGACAGGGCAGTGAAAAAGGTTTTTGGCACATTGGCTTCATCAGTCAGGGCATTGAGTATAGACGTTCGAAAGTTATATTGCAGTTGGACAGGACGCTGGTGAGACATGCACTTGGAGTATTGTGTTCGGTTTTGTTCACTTGCCATAGGAAGGATGTGATTAAATTGGAAAGACGACAGAAGAAATTTACAAGGATGTTGCCAGTACTCATGGGTCTGAGTTGTAGGGAGAGTTTGGAGAGGCATTTTCCTTTAAGTGGAAGAAACTGAGGGGAAATCGTATAGAAATGTATAAGATCATGAGATGCGTCAATAAGGTGAATGCACTCATTCTTTTTCCAGTTTTGAGAATCAAAGACTAGAGGACATCAGGTTAGAGGTGAAAGAATAAAAATGATCCTGAGCGCCAAGTCTTTTACGCAGAGATTAGTAGACATATGGAATTAGCAGACAGCAGTTTGATTGAGGCACGTACATTAACAACATTCAAAAGGCTTTTAGACAAATACGCAGATAGGAAATATTTAGAAGAATAAGGGACAAGGGCAGGGAAATGGAATTAACATGGTTGGACATTTTGGTCGGCAAGGACCACTTTGGTGCAAAGGGCCTGTATCCAAGCTGCAGGACTCCATGATTCTAATATTCTAACAACCATTTCGTGTCTACCACTCCGTGTTCAAACATTCGAGATTGTATGCAGGCACCGTGTAAAATAGATTATATTAACCTCTCTAGTCCTCAGAGCAAGTTTATTAATGAGTCCTTCTGACCACACAACACCAAATCCAAAATAACCTGCTCTCTTGTTTGAGTCACAACCTACTCTTCAACCAACCTGTTATACGCTTATGGAATTTACTTTTCACAACATTGGCAGTCACTTAGTTAACGCAGTTTAGATGCAATTTGAGATCATGCAATAATACATTATTTGCATCTCTAATTTAAAGAGCATATAATACACCGAATTTGCCCGAGAGCAAATAAAACACTAATACACTAATGCTTGCTTCTCCTTCCTATTTGTAAGATCCACCCAAACTGATTCTGTGGAATCGGAGGGACTGGGTCTGTGGCGTTATTAGTGATAGACGTGAACAAGCCATTCTGGGAGGGTCACCTCGACGCTGACATGATCTGAAGAAATGACCAGCATCACAGGACAAGCATCAATATTGTCCCCACTCTGCCAGTTTAACTTTCACCGTACTCTCTCTGCGCCCTCACACTCACTACCTGTTATAGCACCTACCCCCTAACAAGGCTCATATTGTATCTCCAAATAAGGCTCAGCACTACCACTCTCACTTTTGAATTCAACACCTACCATCCCCCCACCCCCCACACCCCGCGCACTCTCTCCCTCCACTATACTCCCAACACTAATAACACTGCATGGATACAACACTGTGGACTGAATCCCTCCGGACACCTCACCATTCCCCCTCCTCTCCACCTACACCAGCATTAACAGCATGGACACACACTCCCACCACCACTCCCTCCCCCCCTTTCTCCCATTCCCGCAGAAAAGGACTGTAATAGGAGAGAAAGGGCCAAGCCAGATGATATCTGATCTGACTCCACGCCCCCCCCCCAACCATGTGGGGAGGACCCTGGTATGAGCCAGAGAGGACCGGGACGTGTCGTATGGAGATTCCGTGACATCCATGTCCCTCCAACTGAGTAAATAAACAATGTTCAGTGAAGGGCAATTCGCACTTTAACTATTTTGTCTGTTCTCACAATTTTCTCCCTCCCAAAACAACAAATATCACAATGCAGAGCGATACAGACACAAAAATATTCAGAGACATATGTACACACGCTAATATACTGTCACTTACCATACACACATGGAGATAGAACCGCACACAAGTAGAGCCATACAGAGACATAGACAGTCGCACACAAATAGACACAAGCACAAGTAAAACGCACAGTCTAATACACAGGGGAACCGATGTCAGCACATAAATACACAAACACATAGACACATGAACAAACACACACAAGTGCACATACGGACCCACAGAGACACAGACACTAGTGCTTATAGGACAGAGATAGATCGGTTTTTGATGAATAAGCATGTGAAGAGTTACAGAGAGTAGTCAGAAGAATGATGTTGAGAAATCTCTAATCTCTCTGGCATTCAGAGTCGATGGGCCGAATGTCCTAATTCTGCATTTTTAATGCTCGTGCGGTGTCATGCTATCAGTTATTCTCTTCCTGGGACAGGAGCAGGGAATGAGTTTAATACATATTTGATTGAAAAGGGTCAGTGGTCCTATTGGACAGGTTTAGAGGGCTGAATGGTTTATATCTATGCCTAATTATTCTGTCGTTGTGTTTCAAAAAACCTGGCGATTTCATGTCAGGTTAACAAAGTTTAAAATAACAGGCCCCACACTGAAATAAGGTCGCCCCTTTCACTTTAGTGATGTATTATCTGTAGGGTCCTCATCCTCAGGGAGCAGTGAAGACTCGGTTTTTGAAGGTATTCAAGGCTGAGCTCAACTGATCTTTGCTGGACAAGAGAGTCAATATTTATTGGGAACAGAGAGGAGCTGGATGTTCAAACACAATGGGATCAGTCATGAGCATTCTGACTGGTGGCGCCGAATGGTCAACTGCTGCCCCTACCCCATGTGTTGTTCCCTCAATCCACCCTCGAGGCTGTTACAGAGACATGCTGCTCTCCCTACGTCATGTGTTGTTCTCGTAATCCACGTTCGATGCTTTTGCAGAGACATACTGCTGCCTCTACCCCATGTGTTGTTCCCTGAATCCACCGTCGAGGCTGTTACAGATATATGCTACTGTCCCTACACCATGTGCTGTTCGCGTAATCCACCCTCGAGGTTGTTAGAAAGATATACTGCTGCCCCTACCCCATGCGTCATTCCCTCAATCCACCCTCGATGCTGTTACAGGGAAATACTGCTGCCACTACCCCATGTATTGTGCCCTCCATCCACCCCTCGAAGCTGTGACAAAGATAGGGGGCCATCTCATTTAGCCAGTCATTATCGTTACCATGAGACTGGAGGAGGATATTCTGCCTATTTAACAAGTTACAGAGGAAAATAGAACTAATCATTTTAGCTCATTGAGTACATTTTACTGCACAGGACGCCATGTAAACATCTGAGCTGTTACACAGGAAGCTGTTGCTAACTGGAAATAGAGAGTGGCGAGAAATGCTTATTTTCACATTACAAAGCTGTAACTGGTGGAGTGCCTCAGAGATCACTATGGGATCATCAACAATCAGTACCTGGACCAAAGATCTGGAGGAATGGCCTGAATATATCAAAGCCCAATTAGCTTAAACACCAAGCTGGTCATCCAGTATGTCATCAAATGGACGTCGTGTGTGATCAATGTGACATAGGCAAAGGGAGATTAGTGAGCAACCCTTCACCAGATATAGCATAATGTGAGTCATCTATTTTGGATGGAAGGATAAAACAATGGTAAACAATTTAAGTGGAGAGAGTTTGCAGAACTCTGAGATACAGACGGTATGCATGATCCTGCTACACAAATCATATGTAGTTAGTCTGCACTTGCTGCAAGTGATTTGGAAGCTAATTGGAATGATTGTGTTTCTGGCAAAGGGTATCAGGTTTAATCAGAAATGTTTTACTGCATCTGTACCGGTAAAAGTGAGGAGTGCAGATGCTGGAAAAGCACAGACAATCAGGCAGCGTCCGAGGAGCAGGAAAATTGGCGTCACGGGTATAAGTCCTTCATCAGGAATATGCCTGAAACATCGAGTCTCCTGTTCGTTCGGTGTGCCTGAACTGTTGTGGTTTTCCAGCATCACATTTTTCGTGTCTACATCTATATAGGGCGTTGCTAAGACCATATCTGGCACATTATGTGCAGTTTTGATCCCTTAACCTAAAAAAAAGTTCTAGAAGCTTATCAACAATGTTTTGTTCACACTTTTCTGGAATGAAGGCCTTTTGTTTTGAAACATTATCAGTTTTGGACAGGATGAGAAATCTTTCAGAAGCATACACAATTTTGAGAAAAATCAGCTGGATGCATATTTTCTCTTCTCAGGGAGACGAAAACTATGGAATAAATTTTAAGAATAAAATGCATTGATTTTAGCACAGATATTATGAAAACATCAGCCGATTTTTAAAAATTAAGCATATGCATACCAACAAATCATCAAATTATAAAGCAGGAATTTTCTTTTTTGCTAATGAAAGGCACTGCGTATAACAACAGCAATGATGCATTTGCATATCGTCCATTCTGATCCATTCCAGAGAATGCTCACGACGAGCGCACAAGGCCCAGTTTGGTGTTCAGTTGACATAATTGCATGTTTCAACACAGAGAGGGAGAACAATGTTCCCTGCCTGAGAAGCAGCAGCCGATTGATCCCTCTATCTTCTTTTGTTCCAACTGGCAACAGTAAATCTCTGACTCACCTCTATCAGATGAGTCGTGGAGTATTCCTGATGAGTGGTTCATTAGAATCTCTCTACCGTCTGAAGCAAAGGGAATTCAGCTAAATCCAACTATTCTGGGGAGAAATCACATCACAAGTAGCTTGCCTGCGCAGTATGGGCGGCATGGCGGCTCAGTGGTTAGCACTGCTACCTCCCAGCACCAGGGTCCTAGGTTTGATTCCAGACTCTGGCGACTGTCTGTGTGGAGTTTGCGTATTCTCCCCGTGTCTGTGTGAATTTCCTTCAGGTGCTCCGGTTTATTCCCACTGGTCCAAAAATGTGCAGGCCATATGAATTAGCCATGCTAAATTGCCCACAGTGTTCGGTGCATTAGCCAGAGGGAAATGGGACTGGATCAGTTAATCTTGGGAGGGTCGGTGTGGACTTGTTGGGCTGAAGGGCCTGTTTCCACACTGTAAGGAATCTAAACTAATGACATCAGAGGACCGAATAACATTTGGGACAGTCTATCATCTATCCATTTTTTATGAGTTCAACTATTATGAAATTCTGGAAAGCTTTCATTATTCTGTTTGTCTTAAGATCTGTGAGTGTGTGTTTCACGTTATTCTAGAAGATGAGCCAGGCTGACATTTATATCATTAGCCATATCACTAAACTTTGAAATTTGTTGTAAAAAGTGGAGCAGTGTGACAGCAAAATGCAACACTGACCCTGCAATATTGATTGGACCACGAATGACAAATTCTAAAAGGGCTGTTCAAGTGGGAGTTCGCTTCCCCAGAAGTTTGTGGTGCCTGGATGTTTACATTTATTCAAAGTTGTGTTTGTTAAATATTTGATAGACAAGTGAATGTAGGAAAATGGTGCAAGTGCAGAAGAAGTACTGCTGAGACCACAATCAGATCAGCTACGATCTTAGTGCAATGCAGAGCAAAGACAAAGTGTCAAATGGCACACTCCTACTCCTCAGTCCGATGTTCCTAAATTCCATTCAGCCCCTCACAGCTCCTGCACAGGAGTAGACAGAGGACAATTGCTCGAAAATCTGGTCCACTGTAATACAGGATCTCCTTATGTCCCTCACAATTGTCACACAAAGTTTGGCGTGGGTTGAAAAATGTTAATTCAAAACCCATGTTGGGCTCAAAAGACGCCTCTGGTCTATTTATAGAGTGTCTCCTCTCTGCAACTTGTGCTTCATTTGTTGGTCATGGTGCAGATCCAGATTCACTGTGAATACAGTCCCCATACCTCACCCTGAGATGACTCATAAAATGCGTTGCTCTCTGTAACTGTAACATCCAATAAGGGAATGTTCAGGAAAATTACCACCATTAACTTCCTAATTACAGAATATGAGAGCAGAAGGAACAGGATCGGATGGTAATTCAGAATGTCAGGCCTGCCGTGCCATTGTATAAGATTATGGATTATCCACTGTTGTTATCTACTCTCTTTCATTTCCCAATTTTTCACATCCCTCAATTCCATGGCAGGTCAAAAACCCATCTACCTCCTCTGTAAATAATTTCAGTGATATAGCTCCCCGAACTCTCTTGACCAGATAATTTCTGACATTCACTGTCCTCTATGAGAAGGTTACACGCCCCAAACATACACAATAACCTATTTGTATGTTCAAAAGAGTGAACACAGCAGCTCATGTAAGAGTGACAGACCCTGATATCAAGGCAGGAGTTGACTCAGGATGGGATCAAGAAACGTTGACTAAATTAAATTTAATAGGAATCAGCCCCAATATCTCCACTGGGGGTTAGCCATCGCACAGAGGAAGATGATCATGGTTGTGGACATCAATCCTTTCAGTCCCTGGACATCCCTACCCGAGATCCTCAGGGTGACTTCCGCGACACAATCATCTTCAGCTGCGTCATAAATGTCCTTCCCCATCATTACATCAGAAACGGCGAAGATCACTGAAGATCACGCAATGTTCAGAATATTTTCCCCCCTCATCTCCTGAAGCAGTCTATGTCCATGTGCTGCAAGACCCGGACAGCATTCCAGTTTGTGCTGTTAAAGTGTTGGTAAAATTTATGTAATAGCAGGGCCAGACATTGCACATTTCCATAGTTAGAAAAGGAGCTCAATCTGCATTTCCAGCTGGTTACACACGAATATGAGCTAGCATTCAGCCCATCAAATCTACTGAACAGGAAGAGTGGCAATACATTCAATACTCCTGCCTGTTACATAGGAAGAGGAGGGGTCTGGTCAGCACATCGAACTGTTAAATAGGAACAGGTGGAGCCCAAACAGTCTCTCGGAACTGTTGCCTGGGACCAGGAAGAGGCCATTCAGCCTCGCAAAGGCTTATACAGGAACAGGAGGATGTCACTGATGCTCCAACATGACAATTCACAGGAGTAGATCTTGATGTTTATCGTGGCTCCATTGTCTGTGGAACAATTGCTACTTTAACGTGGCTTGCTGGCAGTGAGGAGGGAAGCGAGATGTTTTCTGTCAAGTCTCAAGGAGACATCTTCCATCTCTGAAAAGGCAGACCCATGTTCTCCATGGGGATCAGAAGCTGGTGGGAATAGTTAACTGTTTTAGATTGAAGGTATTGTGGCTGATGTTGGGATTATGAATAACATGACATTCAGTGCAGGATCACTCAACAAATGCACTGCATTAATATGTGGAGTTTTTATTCAAAGTCTGGATTTTCGGCTCTCTCATTGATATGGGGAGTGGGGGTGGTTGGGGGGAATGTTTTCAGAGGTACTGAACGTATCTAGAATTTAATAAAGTTAGTAAAAAAAAAGATGCGGTGGGATCTATCACCGTATTAATGTCTGTTTAGAACATTAGATTAGATTACATTACTTACAGTGTGGAAACAGGCCCTTCAGCCCAACAAGCCCACACCGCCCCGCCGAAGCGCAACCCACCCACACTCCTACATCTACCCCTTACCTGACACTACGGGCAATTTAGCATGTCCAATTCACCTGACCTGCACATCTTTGGACTGTGGGAGGAAACCAGAGCACCCGGAGTAAACCCACGCAGACACGGGGAGAATGTGCAAACTCCACACAGTCAATCACCTGAGGCGGGAATTGAACCCAGGTCTCTGGCGCTGTGAGGCAGCAGTGCTAACCACTGTGCCACCGTGTCCATCCCCCTGAACTTCCAACGCAATCCCATCTTTGGTGGAACTCCTTTGAACTCTCTCTGTGGTAAGGAGATCATTCCATATAAAGGAGAGAAAATCTGTGGACAATGCCCCAAATACTGCCTCAACAAATCTCTCAGGGATGATCACATTAATTACTTTCCCTCACTTCGCCGTCTCCATTTCTTTCTCATGGTGTAAAAAGCACCATTCTCTATATATTGCCACTGATGCGAAATTTACATCTTCCTTACATCTGTATGTCAGTGTCAATAAAACCAGCACCAGAGGTGCCGATCGAGATGGACATCACTCTCGGGGACAGACTCAATGAGATGGAATACACCTAAAATAAGGAATAGTCGCCTACCTGATGGAAATGAGCAGTAGCAATATGGGAAACAGGAAGGAGGAGGGAGTTAGCTTTCATTTTCTTCTTTTTCACGAGGCATATGTAGCCCTGGTCAGACCAGCATGTTATCCCTATCTTGAACTGTGTGGCTGGTTCAGCTGTTTAATTGGACAGTAAAAAGTAAACCACATTGCTGTGGGTTTGCAGTTACACGGAGACCTGACCAAGGAAGGATAACCCATTGCCTTCTCGAAAGGACATGACACAACAGATAGGCTTCTGTTTATTACAAATAATGATGGTTTCTTTTAAATTCCATCAACTTGCTTCATGAGACATCAACAGATCATTATTCTGTGCCTCTCCATGAAGAGTCAATGACTTGAGCACCACGCACTGTCCTCCTGCCTGACAGATTCTGTGGAGAGAACAAGTTAAACATCTCAAGTACAATTCTCTTCACATGGACATGTGGTTAGAAGGAACTTGAAACAGATGAATCCAGATTTCATAGTGGCACAAATAAAGAAGTTTATTTAGAAGTTGGACTGAGGCTGACGATTAGACTGGGACAAAATAACGGTGGTACTGGGCACGATTGGTGAGTGGGGAGGATATGGAAATGTAGATCTGTGCAGGGCGAGAAGGATTATGGAGTTTGAGAACAGTCTGATTCCTTTTCAAATATCAGTGAGCAATTTATAAATAGTAATTTGCTTTGTAGAATTTTTCAGGAAAGGATTTTTGATTGGAAGTGAAGACACTGATTTCCCCTTTTCCAAAATTTACCTAACATGAGCAGAAAGACAGTTCAGCCCAGTTTTATAGACAAAGAGAATGACTTACTATGAACACCAACGATACCATTACCTCTGATTCTATCTTCTCCCTCTCAAATTGCAGAATAAATTCAATCATATGATGATTACTGTTTCCTTCGTGTTCCTTCACTTTAAGTTCTCTTTAATAGTCTGCCTCATTGCACAACACTAAACCCAGTATTGCCTATTCATGAGTGGGCTCCACTACAAGCTGCTCCAAAAAGCCAGATTGAAGATACTCCACAAATTAATTTTCTTGAAAACCACTACCAATTTGATTTTCTCAGTCCCCCCGTGAATTGAATTCTCCCATGACTACTGTACTTTGCCTTTTCTATGCATCTTTCCTATCTCCTGGTGTATATTGTGCCGCAGCTCCTGACTACGTTTTGGAATCCTGAACATAACGCCATCTATGTTTCTTTATTCAACCTTTCGGGATACACTGTTCGACGCACACTGATTTTGTGCCATCTGACCCTACTTTATGTCATTCAGTCAGAACTTTATACAGTCAGAGATATGTACAGCATGGAAACAGATCCTTCAGTCCAACTCGTCCATGCCGACCAGGTTACCCAACCTAATCTAGTCCCATTTGCCAGCACTTGGCCTATATCTTTCGTACCCCTCCGATTTACATACCCATCCAGATGCCTTTTAAAGATTGGAATGGGACCAGTGTCCATCACTTCCTCCCACAGTTGTTTCCATACACACACCAGCCTGTGCATGAAAAAACTCATCCACAGATTCAATCAATAAGCACATCGACCTGGACCCAATATACCGGCCATTGCAATGGACAGCTGGAACTGACAACCGGAAGCGGCAGATACAAACCACTATAAATGCTGGAGGAAAGATCACAGAAGCGCTTCACAGGAGGATGAGGATTTCACCTAGACAGGAGACGAACCGTCTGCAACACAAATTCCCAGCTCGGAGAACAGAACCACAACAATGAACACACGAGCTACAAATCTTCTCACAAACTTTGAATATTCTCTGTGACCAAGATTGAGAGTCCTGAAGGTTGTGCTGCCTACCTGGTGCTTGCTTTTGGGATATTTCATCTGGGGTGCAGACGAACTTGGAGTGGGAGTGGAATGAGTCAGTGGCTAGGGTTCGTGTAGGTACCAATGGCTGGACAAGCAAATGACAATGAGAAGAGGATGGTAAATATAGAACTGAACTGTTATATCGGAATGCAAGGAAGAAATAATGTAAATAAGCTTGTGACACATACACAAATTAGCATATATGACGTAGAGGGCATCACAGTGACATCACTGAAAAAGGATCAGGAGTGGGAGCTGAATATTCAAGGGTATTCATCCAGTCGAAATGATAGGAGTGTGGGAGAGAGACAGATTTGTCCCATTCGTAAGAAATGGAATTGAATCAATTAGAAGAAATGAAATAATCTCAGATGGTGTAGAATCTGTGTCGGTAGAACTGGGGAATCAAAAAGCTGAAAAAATGCTGTTGCAGTTATATACAGGCCTCCAAACAGTAGTCAGGAGCTGGGGTGCAAGATACACAGGAGATAGAAAGACCTGTATGAAAGGCAACGTTACAGTGATCATGTGGGATTTCATAATGCAGGTGGACTGGGAATTCAGTTTGATCGTGGTTTGCAGGAAAATGAATTTGTGTAATGTCTATGAGATGGCTTTTTGTAGCAGCTTGAACAAGCAGACTAGATGAGGAGAGCTTTGGATAAAAGAAATCATCGGAGGCAGTGATCAAAATATGATTGAACTTACTCTGCAATTTCAGGTGGAGAAGTTAGAATCAGAGGTAATGGTATTACAGCTGAATAAAGGCAATAATAGGCATGAGAGAGGAGCTGGTAGAATTAACTGGGATACAGGCCCAGAACGAAAGAACGTGGACAAGCAATGACAGGAGATTTTTGGAGTAATTCAGGATGCACCAGGGATTTATCTTGAGGAAAAAGAGGCATGATAGATAGAGGATAAGGCAACCATAGCTGACTAGGGAATTCAGGGACAGCATAGAAGCAAATGAGAACGCATATAATGTAGCGAGTGGCTGTTTGGGAAACTAGAGGATTGGAAAGCTTACAAAGACAAAACGGAGAGAAAACAAAATAAAATAAGGAGGGAGATTATTAAATAGGGGGGTAAGCTAACCACTCGCATAAAGGAAGTCTGTAGAGCTTCTTTCAATATATAAAGTACAAAAGAGATGCAAAAGTAGACATTGAACTGCTGGAAAATGATACTAGAGAGGTAGTAGTGGTGAACAAGAATAGGCCGAGAAACTGAAAAATTTGGTCACGGTGGAAGATACGAGTAATACCTTAACATTCAAGATAGTGAGGGGCCAGAGCTGAGTATGCTGGCCACCACCATGGAGAGCGTGCTAGAAAAAACGGAATGACCAGCAGGTGGTTGATTATCCTGGACCGGATGGACTACATCCCAGAGATATAAAGAAGATAGCTGAAGAAGGTGTGGGGGGACAGTGGTGATCTTTCAGGAATCACTAGAGTAAGGAATGATCCCAGAGCACTGGACACCCTCTAACGTGACACCCCATTGTAACAAGGGAGTGAGGAAAAAGACAAAAAATATCCACAATTAATAACTTAACTTTGATCTTGGGTATGATCCTGGAATCCATTGCGAAGGATGAGATTTCTGAATATTTGGAAGTGTTTGGTAAAATGGGACAAAATCTCTTCATCAAGGGAAGGTCATGACTGACAAATCTGTTGGAATTATTTAAAAAGGAAATGAGCAGGCTTGACCAAGCACAGCCAATGGATGTTATCTACCTGGATTTCAAGAAGGCCTTTGACAAGGTGTCACACAGGAGATGACTGAGTATGATAAGGGCCCGTGGTGTTCGAGGTAAGGTAGCGGCATGAAATACTTGCGTGCCAAATAACATAAACAGCAAGGGACAGACAGAACTGAGCTATCCCACAATCAATGCATCAGATTTAAACAATGCAGTCCTCCTAGTCCGATCATGGATAGTATTGGATGATTGAACAACTCACGGGAGTCTCCACAAATATTCCCATCCTCAATGATGGAAGAGCCCAGCACATCAATGCAAAAGGTAAGGCTGAAGCTTTCGCAGAAATCTTCAGTCAGAAGTTTCGAGTGAATTGTCCATTTCGGCCTTCTCCCATGGTCGCCATCATTACAGATAGCAGTCTTCAGCAAATTCGATTGACTGATGTCAAGAAACGATTGAAGGTACTGGGTCATGCAAAGGCTATAATCCCTGATAACCTGCCGTCAATAGTCCTGAAAACTTGTTCTCCAGAACTTCCCGCTTCCCGAGACAAGCTGTTCTAGTTCAGTTACAAACCGACAATGGGAAAAAAAACTGTTCAAGTATGTTTTGTACATAAAACGCAGGACAACTTCCACCCGACCCAATACCGCCTCATCAATGTACTCTCCATCATCAGTAAAGTGATGGAAGGTGTCATCAATCGTGTTATCACGCAGCACCTGCTCAGCAATAACCTGCTCAGTGACGCCCCTTTTGGGTTTTGCCAGACACACTCAGCTCCGGACCTAATCATAGCCTTGGTTCAAACAGAGAAAAAGGAACTGAATTCCAGCCCTTGACATCAAGGCTGCATTCTTATTAATGTGGCATCAAGGAACCAGAAAAAAGAGTATCGCGGGCCAACACTTGTTATTGGAGTCATAACTGACAGATAGGAAAACGGTCATTGTTATTGGAAGTCAGTCATCTTAGTTCCAGAACATCTCTGCAGTCGTCCCTCAGGATAATGTTGATGCAGGTTTGGTCCATGAACTGGAATGTTCATTTACAGACGTTTCATCACCATACTAGGTAACATCTTCAGTGGCCCTCTGGATGAAACCTAGGTCCAAACATCTTCAGTGGCTTCATCAATGACCTTCTTTCCATCATATGGTCAGAATGAGGATATTCGATGACGACTGCACAATGTTCAGCACCATTAACAAATGCTCAGATACTGAAGCAGTCCGTGCCTAAATGCAACAAGATCTGGACAATCTCCAGACATGAGCTGACAAGTGGCAAGTAACATTCGCGTCACACAAATGTCAGACAATGACCGTCACCAGTAAGAAACAATATAAACACTTGGTATTCAGCAGCATATTTGTCACTACATTCCCCATTCCACACCCTCTATCAATAAACTTGGGATTATCATTGACCAGAACGTCAACTGGACTTGCCACATAAATATAAGAGCTGATCAAAGGCTAGGAATACTGCGTGAGTAACTCACTTACTGTCTTCCGAAAGCATTTTCACCATCTCCAAGGCACAAGTCAGGAGTGAGATGGAATTCTCCTACTTGCCTGAATGAGTGCAGCCACAATGACACGAAAGAAGCTTGACACTATCCAGGACAAAGCAGCCCATTTGATTGGCACCACATCCACAAGCATTCACTGGCTCCACGACCAACGTTTATTAGCAGCAGTGTGTACTATCCACAAGATACACTGCAGAAATTCTTCAAAGATCCTCAGACAGTACCTTCCAATCCTACAAGCACTTCCATCTAGAATGACAATAGCAGCAGGCTTTTGCGAACACCACCACATTCAAACTCCCCTCCAAACCAGTCAACATCCTGAGTTGGAAATATGTCACAATTCTTTCACTGTTGCTGGGTCAAAACCCTGTAACTCCCTCCCTCATAGCATTGTGGGTCAATGCACAGCAGGTGGACTGCAGCGGTACAAGAAGGCAGCTCAGTACCACCTTCTCAAGGGGACAACTAGGGACGGACAAGAAATGGTGGGCCCATCCAGCGATTCTCATATCCGAAAAAAAAATGTAAAAAGTTCCAAGTTGAGCACCTTGATGGGACAAGTAGTCTGATTTGAACATGAATAGGAAAGCAGTGTTTCTGATGATTAACATTTTAGACCATTATGTTATTAGAAAGGTGTTCAGTGTTCCATGACGTATTGTTGCTGAGCGCTGTGATAAATTGCACCTGTTTTCTTAAATTCAACAACATTAGCATAACAGGATCGATCCTTCAAAAATACCAAACTGAAAATGACAATCATCATAGAGACTCACAGAGAGCAGCTTATATTCAACATATTACTGCACTACAGACTGGCACTGAATTCTCCCACCATCCATATTACAGGGGTTACCATTGGCCAGAAGGTGAAGTCAAATCAACGTACATATACAAGGATTACAAGTGCAGGTCTGAGACTTTCAACTCTGCACTGAATAATAGACTGTATGACCATAAGGGCATGAGATATAGCAATAGATTTAGGCCATTCAGCCTATCTCTTCACTCTGAGACTGTGCCATTTTGTTGTAGTCTCTAAGACGAATGGAAATGTCTTCTATACTCTAACTGTATCAATCTTTGCAGCAGTCGGTCAGCTTTAATCAGATGCGCCCCCCCATTCTTCTAAATTCCATTGAGTACAGACACAGAGTCCTGAACTGCCACTCATATGACAAGCCATCATTCCCAGGATAAATCATGTCCAACACCCGTAGATCCTTCCCCAGAACAGCTCACAATAATTCAAATGCCGTCTGACCATAGCCCATTACATTCTCATCACTCTCACTCTCTTGAAATGAATGATTTCCTAACTGCCAATTGAACCTGCGCATTAACCGTAAGAGAGGGCGAGGATTCAATTCCTTTTGTGCTTCAGATTTCATGAAGCCTTTTAGAACATAGTGTCTGCCTGTAGTCCGCCTATTGAAGTGCATAATCTCACATATTCCCATATGGTGTTCCATTAGCCATGCATTTTCCTAGTGTCCTAAACTGTCCAAGTCTTTCTGCAGCCTCCCCACTTCCTCACTATCACCTGCCCATCCAATCATTATTGTATCATCTGAAAAGCTCGCAAAACTTCCGTCAGGTCAGATGGTTCACGGAAATGGCACTTTCTGACTATCTAAGGACTGCCCACCATTGAAAAGGCACAATGCTCAAGACGCTTGACTCCATTTAGGTTTTAGCAGTAGCTTGACTGGATTTACACCTGCAAAGTCTTCACTCCTTGCACCACTGGCACTGACACACTGCACACCATTTTTTTTATGAATTTACCGCATTATGGTGATGCAGAACTTGATGGCGCACGATCCCAGTCTGTTAATGGCAATCTGTCTCAATGCTGACTGTGTGGTGCTCACACCAACCAATGTCATTGTGTGTTGAAGACGACAGAGAGAGGTAGCGGAAGGGGATGTCGATCATAAATGACTGCGTGACTGACACTGAGGGCTGACACCGTCCGCGAAAGCCCCAGATGTACCTGTGTCTGTTGTCAGCGCTGCAGGCAAGGTCAGTCTTTCAGTGAGTCAAATCAAAGAAGGTGATGGGCCTGGAGAGTGTTCCTGGCTGAGCATTCAGATCCTGAATGTAGTAACTAGCAGAGGTATTCACATACAACTTCAGCCTCTCCCTCCAGAAGCCAAAGTCCCAACCTGATTCAAGAAGGCCATCATCATCCTCGTAAGTGAGAAAGCACATGGAACGTGTCCTTATAGACGATGAAGTGCTTTGAGAGGCTGGTTATGGCCTACACTAACTCCAGTCTCCCAGCCTGACCTGCTGCCCTATAATGTGATAACTTTAACAGGTTCACAACAGATGCCATACCCGATATTGCACGCATCCCTAGAACATCTGGACAACAAGGACACTTACACCAGACTCCTGCTCATTGACTAAAGCTCCACCTTCAAAATCATTATCCCTTACAGACTAATCCCAAAATTCCACGACCTTGGTCTCGGTTCGATCCTCTGCAACTGGCTCCTCAGTCTTTTGACCCCCAATCGTGAAGATCGGTAAAATCACCTCCTCCACAATAATAATCAACACTAACGCTGCTAAAGGATGTGTTCTCAACACCTGACAACACTCCCTGTACACCCAGGGCTGTACCCTCAGCCCCCTACAGTACTCCAGCTACACCCACGGCTGTGACCTCAGCCCCTTACTGTGTTCCCTGTACACCCACGGCTGTGCCATCAGCCAACCATTGTACTCCCTGTACACCCACGGTTGTTTCTGCAGCCCCCTACTGTTCTCCCTGTACACCGACTGCTGTTTCCTCAGCCCGCTAAAGTCCTCCCTGTACATCAACGGCTGTGTCCTCAGCCCCCATATGTACTCCCTGTACAGCCACGGCTGAGTTACCAAATTCCAAAAAACGCCAGCTATAAGTTCGCTGATGACATCACTATAGCAGTACGGATATTAAACAACAACGTGTCAGAATGTAGAAAGGCGATAGAGAGCTTGGTGGTATGATCTGTTGATAACGACCTCTCTCTCTAATCCGGTAAATGTAAAGGACTGATCACTGACTTTATGAAGAAAGGAGGGGAACACACCCCATCGACATCAACCGTTTGAGGGAGTGCAGAGCATCATGTCCCTCGGAGTGATGATAACTGACAACGGTCCTGAACTTCTCACATAGATCCGACGGTCGGGAAGGTTCAACAATGCCTCTCCTTCCTGAGGTGATACAGGAAAATCAGCATGCACTACTTCTACAGATGCACCATTGAGAGCGTATTGTCCCGGTGGATAACAGCCTGGTACGGCAACTGCTCTACTCAGGACCGTGAGAAATACAGAAGGTTGGGTGCACAGCTCTGACCAACACGGACGCTAACATCCCAACCATCGATTCCATTCACATGGCTCGTTGCCGCAGAAAGGCTGCCAAAATCTACCCCAGATTACTGAGGGAAGCGAGATAGGAAATAGGTGAGGCATTAACAGATATCCTTGAACACGGCTGATGTCCCGGAAGACTGGAAAATTGTTAATCCCCTTGTTTAAGAAAGGTAGTAGGGATAATCCAGTCAATTATAGACCAGTGAGACTGATGTCAGCGGTAGGGAAACTCCTAGAGAAGAAACTGAGGGATATGATCTACTCTCATTTGGATGAAAATAGCCTTACCAGTGATAGGCAACAGGGTTTTGTACAGGGAAGGTCATGTCTTACCAACTCAATAGAATTCTTTGAGGAAGTGACAAAGTTGATTGATGAGGGAGAGAAAGTGAGGACTGCAGATGCTGGAGATCAGAGCTGAAAATGTGTTGCTGGAAAAGCGCAGCAGATCAGGCAGCAAACAAGGAGCAGGAGAATCGACGTTTCAGGCATAAGCCCTGAAGAAGCCCTTCCTGAAGAAGGGCTGATGCCCGAAAGGTCGATTCTCCTGTTCCTTGGATGCTGCATGACCTGATGCGCTTTTCCAGCAACACATTTTCAGCTCTGATGAGGGAGAGATTTTAGGTGTCATGTACATGGACTTCAGGAAGGCTTTTGGTATGTTTCCCCAAGGTCGGGTTATGGAGAAAGTGTAGTCCCATGGTGCGCTAGCTATGTGGATAAAGAACTGGCTGGGCAACAGGAGGCAGAGAATAGTAGGGGAAGGGAGTTTCGCAAAATGGTGAACTATGACCAGTGGTTCCATTTGAGATGTTTCTGGAAAGATACATGAATGGGAAGAGAGCAAATGGATACAGATCCTTAGAAAATAGGCGACAGGTTTAGGTAGAAGATTTGTGGTTGGCACTGCTGCCTCACAGCGCCAGAGATCCGGGTTCAATTCCCGCCTCGGCCAACTGTCTGTGTGGAGTTTGCACGTTCTCCCCGTGTCTGCCTGGGTTTCCTCCGGGTGCTCCGGTTTCCTCCCACAGTCCAAAAATGTGCAGGTCAGGTGGATTGGCCGTGCTAAATTGCCCGTAGTGTTAAGTGTAGGGGTAAATGGGTCTGGGTGGGTTGGTCTTCGGAGGGTCAGTGTGGACTTGTTGGGCCGAAGGGCCTGTTTCCACACTGTAAGTAATCTAATTTGGATCAGCGCAGGCTCGGACCATCGAATGGCCTGTTTCTGTACTAGAATGTTTTGTTCTAAAATTATCAAAGACCAATCACACCCCAGTAATGTTCTCCCACAACCTCTTCCATCAGCCTAAAAGATATGGAAGCTTGAAAACACAGAGCAGCTGGTTCATTAAAAGTTTCTTCCTGACTTTTATTAGATTGATGAATGTACTCTCTAATCTCAGATAATACTGATCTTTCTCATGTTGATCTCGCCTAGCGCATGCGCTGTGCAGCGCAACCCATATGCCTCTCAGACTTGTTTTATAGCCATCGTTCTGCACATCCTTGCTTACTATGATCTGCCTTTACACCTTGTTACAGATCATAGTAAAGGCTCATCTTCCTCCCCCCAGCTCACTCCGAGCTCTCTCTGGTCCTCACCCCCAACACCTCCCCATTCCCATCCTCAGCTCACTGTGACCCTATCCTCAGCTCACTGTGACCCCATCCTCAGCTCACTGTGACCCCATCCCCAGCTCACTGTGACCCTATCCCCAGCTCACTGTGACCCTATCCCCAGCTCACTGTGACCCTATCCCCAGCTCACTGTGACCCCATCCCCAGCTCACTGTGACCCCATCCCCAGCTCACTGTGACCCCATCCCCAGCTCACTGTGACCCCATCCTCAGCTCACTGTGACCCCATCCCCAGCTCACTGTGACCCTATCCCCAGCTCACTGTGACCCCATCCCCAGCTCACTGTGACCCCATCCCCAGCTCACTGTGACCCTATCCTCAGCTCACTGTGACCCTATCCTCAGCTCACTGTGACCCCATCCCCAGCTCACTGTGACCCTATCCCCAGCTCACTGTGACCCTATCCCCAGCTCACTGTGACCCTATCCCCAGCTCACTGTGACCCTATCCCCAGCTCACTGTGACCCCATCCCCAGCTCACTGTGACCCCATCCCCAGCTCACTGTGACCCCATCCCCAGCTCACTGTGACCCTATCCCCAGCTCACTGTGACCCTATCCCCAGCTCACTGTGACCCCATCCCCAGCTCACTGTGACCCTATCCTCAGCTCACTGTGACCCTATCCTCAGCTCACTGTGACCCTATCCTCAGCTCACTGTGACCCCATCCCCAGCTCACTGTGACCCCATCCCCAGCTCACTGTGACCCCATCCCCAGCTCACTGTGACCCCATCCCCAGCTCACTGTGACCCCATCCCCAGCTCACTGTGACCCCATCCCCATCTCACTGTGACCCCATCCCCAGCTCACTGTGACCCTATCCCCAGCTCACTGTGACCCCATCCCCAGCTCACTGTGACCCCATCCCCAGCTCCCTGTGTGCTTTCTCTCTCACTATTTCTCTCACACTATCTGTTTCCCTGTCTTTTCCTTTTCTCTGTCTTTTGTTTCTTTCCCTGAACTTACTATCTCCCCTTCTCCCTGTCCATGTGACTGTTTATTTCTTGTTTTGTTTCCTTTCTCTGTTTTACTGACTGTCATTCTGTTTCCCTTGCTGTGTTCTCTCTCTCCTTATATGTGTCTGTCTATTTCTCCCTTGTTGTGATGGTGATGGCGTCTCTATTCGTTTGAAGCATGTGATGGCTCTTTGGTTGGATGTTGGCAATAAAATAAACTCAATTGTGTTTTGGTGTCTTGGACATAATTTAAATTTATTGGTTAAATTTCAATTGTTGTCAAAACAGCAACCAGAACTTGGATCACCATTGAACAACCAATTAGTACATCTAAATATTTTGGAACTGCCTTCTCCCAATGCTCTGCATACTTGCAAATGAAAGCATTCTATTCATGTGCATAATAGTGTGACGGTAACAGCTCTTCCCAGGACCATAAGAAACTACAGACAGTTGTGTGCACAGCCCAGACTATCATGGAAGACAATCTTCCATCCATTTATACTTCTCATTGTCAGTGAAAGGCTGGCAACATCAAATATCTCTCCAAAACCGGTAATGATCTCCTACAACCTCTTCCAAAAGGGAGGAGATACAGAGGCTTGAAAACATGGACCAGCATGCTCAGGAACACCTTCTTCCCCACCGTAGTTACACTGGCGAATTGAAGTCTCTAACTTTTCAAATAATATTAATCTTGCGAAAGTCGCTCTTGCTTTGCGCACCTCTTGTGCAACTGTCACCTTGTATGCCTCACTCTGTCTAAGTGCCCTGTGAGGGTCAAGGCCTTCTCAAGGGCAATCAAATAAGTGAATTAATGCTGGCCCAGCCAGCGATACCTATATTCCATTAATAAATATAAGAAGATGACGACACTCAGGGAAGACAGACAGTTGGGATCAAATCGCTTTAAACATGATCTTAGATATATATTTTTTCCCTGAGTATCTGAAAGTAGAGTGTTCCTACAAAACCTTTCATAAGCTGATATAGCGTAAAGTGAAATAGCATTAATTTATGTGGGAAAATAAATCATCTTTCTTGGTATAAGTGAAAATCCTCTTCGGATATCTTTTGGTTAGCGAAAACAGGACGTAATGGAGGTTTTTCGGAAAGGGCAGTGGCAAAAAGCGAATTTTTGAAAAGCGGGGTATACATGTACCGACATGGGCATGATATTCAGGAAGATGGGAAAAGTTAAAAATAAATGAGGTGGATCTCACATTTTACTTCCATCCCAGCTGATCATCATTCCCTTTGTTCGCTCTTTTTCTTCTATCTCTCTCTTTCTCTATCGATTTAACTCACTACTCCTGCCCTTCAAAGCAGAATTCCCTGTCCCCAGCATTGTTCACACTATTTTCCAACTGGTTTCAGTTCAGGAAAGCTCCCAGCACTTTCTGATCTTTGCCTTGCATTTCTTATGCAATTTCAGATCTCCAACATCTTCTTTTATTTGGTTTAAGCTTCAAAAGTGTTATTCCATGGGAAGTCGGCATCTCTGCCAAGGGCAGCATTTGTTAGTCATCACTAATTGCCCTGATTGTGAGGCCATTCCACAAGCCAATATAAAAGAAAGCACATTGATATGGGTCTGAAGTCACACTTAGCCCAGACCGGGTAGTAACATTAGACTTCTTTAAAGTCATCAGTGAAACAGCAAGATTTTCAGACAAAATCTGGGTTTTATGGTTGTTTTTCGTGCAATGCACTTTATTCGAATTCTTACCATTTTTTATTGAAGTTCTGCCATCAGCTGTGGTAGGACTTGAAACAAATCGCTTGAAACAATGTCTTTCGTTGAATAAGCTTTCCTCCTCAATTACATCCAGCGACATTCCTACTCTGATACATTGTCCTAATCATTAATTAACGTCCGAGACAAGAACAATTTTGTGATTGAAATACTTGTAACTGGAAAAGTGGCCAGAAGAGTGCTTGAAATATAAAGTCTGAATTTTACCAACGTGCAGACAATGGTTTGTTCATGCACAGCACTGACGCAGAGATGGAGACTGGGGATATTATGAGCTGGTAGTGGACAGGGTTCGTGACAGAGAGAACACGAGACATAGATCAATTCAGGGCCAAAAGGGATCTCGAGGTTGTCCACAGTTCTGTTCTCAAATGTTTGTAAGGGAGTGATCTGCATTTCAGATGAATGAAGACTGCAATTTGAATTGAAGATAATAGTTTCTTTCTTTGACAAATATAGATAACAGCAATTGCAATGAAGTTCAAAATTGTTTACGGGATTAATGAATGGACAGAGGTAGAAAACACCAACAATAGCGAGAATAGGTTAGTAACATACCCTCCACCCCGCCCAAAATAATTATCAGTACCTCTAATATCCGATATGGTAGAAATTCCCAACAGAGAAAAATGTTGAAAAGTCCCAAGGAAAGCCTCCTCTCCATTGGTGTAATTATCCAGTCCATTATTCTCAGATTCAGATCTGTCCTCTCCACGTCTGTGCAGCTGCTGATCTCTGTTATTGTTGGAGCTGATGCATCTGCTCCTACACTGGGATAGCTCACTGAGTGAAGCCCCTCACCAATAGGAGAGGGAAACCTTCCAGTGACACAGTTACAATGCATGGAGACTGACATCAATCACAGTCAATGAGCAAACAGTTCCAGCTTTCAATACAGCACATTCAGTTCACAATATAACTGGACTGGACTGGATGCTGACATCGCTGGCTATTGGTCACATCTCCCATCACTAATTGCTTTGGTGAAGTCAGTTGTGAGGGAGAATGTTGGATGTTTTCTTTTCACAGGCTAGATGACTCTGCTCTGTTGTACGTTTGCAATGCTGTAACCAGCTTACCCCGAATTTTCACCGCTCCACAAAAAAAAAGAAACACAATCAGGATGTTGTTACTGTGCTGATCTCTCCTCCACGGGAAGAAATGCCAGCCAACACACTGTCACTGGGTACAGTTGCTCTGCACATAGACAGGAAGTGTGGACTTCTCTGAATGTTCCTCTCCCTGCTCTAATAAAGAAACGTTGGACCTTCCATTCATAATATGCTTGAGTAATTAATTTATACAAATGGACAAACATTTTAATGCAGTTTTATTTGCTATAAAGCAGTAATTTTTACGCTTTTTCTCCTCAGTCCCAAACCAAAAGTGAACTTATTCATTAAGACTTTTGAATTAATGAGTCACGTTTGGCTGGGAGATAGGGCAGAATGGGGGCAGTGGCTGTGGAGACTGCATGGGGAGTACAATGATATTCCACATGTCATCAACACTCTTAACGTCAGATAGAATTAAATATAGTTCACAACAAGGATATTTGATATTTTATACACACACCATTTAATCATTGGGAATACAGATTGAGTAGAGTCACCGCACCTGAAGCATTAACATTGATTTCTCTTCATAGCGACTGCCAGACCTGCTGAGCTTTCCCTCCAACGTCTGCTTTTGTTTGAGGTTGATCATATTGTTCATATCTTGCAGGATGCTTACAATTAAAAACAGATACTAATAACAAAATGTGCAGGGCTATGGGGACAATACAGGAGAATAATAGTAGAGATATCGCTCATTCCAAGCTGGAAGAGACAATGGGCTAAGCATTCACCACCTTTGTTGTAATAATTCTATGTTATGCATTGAAAGCATTTGTAGAGTGGGGAGACAAGCTTGTTCAATGAAGGACACAGAATGTTCCTTCATCAATAATCTATCCCTATTATTTCATGAAGTTCAGCTGCCTGTAAAATATATTTTTAAAAAATCGATCTCCTGAGCTTTATAGGATGTTCAGAATTGTTTTTACTTTCTATCTTAAAGAAGAAGCAGATTTCGGTTGTAATGCAGGTGTCACAGGAATACCAACTGTAATAGAATGAGAAATGACCACATTGTCCAAATATTACCAAGTTCAACGTGTAGACCTGTCAAGAAACATGAAATATAGACATAATGGAAGCATGAAATGTAAACAGAAATTGCTGGAGAAACGAAAAAGATGAGGAAGTATATGCAGAGAGCAACAGAATTAATGTAAACAGAAATTGCTGGAGAAACGAAAAAGATGAGGAAGTATATGCAGAGAGCAACAGAATTAACATGTGTCATATGATGTGACACTGTTCTGAAAAGTCATATTTAAATCAAAGGTCAATTTTTTGCATCTCTGCTCAGATGTTGCCAGATTACTGTGTTTCGCTCCAGCTCTTTCGATTTTTTTTAGATTAGATTCCTTACAGTGTGGAAACAGGCCCTTCGGCCCAACAAGTCCACACCGCCCCGCCGAAGCGTAACCCACCCATACCCCTACATCTACATCTACATCTACATCTACCCCTCACCTAACACTACGGGCAATTCACCTGACCTGCACATCTTTGGACTGTGGGAGGAAACCGGAGCACCCGGAGGAAACCCACGCAGACACGGGGAGAATGTGCAAACTCCACACAGTCAGTCGCCTGAGGCGGGAATTGAACCCGGATCTCTGGCGCTGTGAGGCAGCAGTGCTAACCACTGTGCCACCGTGCCGCCCACTTTCTTCTTTCTGAACTGTGACAAAGTGTCTGATCTGAGTGATAACAACAAAGTTGTTATCTCAGTTGAATCTTGAGTAATTTGTTATGGAAATTAAATGATAAATTACAAAGTTCCTATGTTTGACAGGGCTCTAAATATCGATGACGTATTATATGGTGAGAACTTGTGATGAAAATGTTGAAACAAAACAGAAGTTGCTGCAACTGCTCAGTAGGTCTGGGAGCATCTGTGCAGAGAAATCAGAGTTAGCGTTTCAGGTCCAGTGCCCCTTCCTCAGAAATGATGGTAATACGGAAAATGTTGGTTTAAATGCAGAAAAGACTGGATGGTGAGTTTGGATGAGAAACCATCACTATTCAAGAAAATCGGGATCTGGAATTCATTCAAAATCAAGCAAGGATTTCTTGTACTCTCTCTTCTATCGCTTGGCCCTTGTTTAGGTTGTACATGTACTATATATTTCTAAATCTCCATCAAGTTCAGACGACATGTTTTTTTTCTCCACTATGTGGTGTTTCAATATTTTTGATTATTTTCCAGTATGTATTTGCTTCCAATTGAAGGTGGATATGAGAATATGGCTTGACCTTCTGCAGTTTGCCCATAATATAGAATTTAATTGAATATTTATCCCCATCACATCCGTTGAATTAAACAAACAATGCATGAGTCCACGTCCATCCTGCAGATGAAACATTTCATCAGCTCTGGCTATTGCAGGGAATGTTACAAAGAACAGTGCCACACAAAATGCTAATGTTCCAGCGCAAGATGCCAAACCCAGTTTATCCGAATTTATAAATAAAACATGCAGAGGGGTGGACTGTAAAAAGTGAATTCAACTCTGTGTCGAAGATGCTATTTGTGGCTCCCTCATAAAATGTGTTAATTACATCAGTCATAAATTCACCAAAATAGGGAAAGCAAGAAACTGGAATTATCAAATAATCCTCTGATTAATATCTAGAGAACAGGAAGGAAATCACGGCTTGTTTGTGATATTCAGAAATGACGATTGTGAGAATGTGGAGGTGGGGAGCAGTGAAATGATGATCAATGTTGTGGATGACACAAAGATGGGCTGGGGGTGGATCACAGTCCGGAGGGAAGTGTTAGGCTACAGGAGGATAGAAACAAATTATTCAGATAGTCAGATCAATGGCCTGATGAACTTTAACACCGATAAATTGGGAAGATGAAGTCAGAAGTAACAAGACAAGTAAGTACTCAAAAGTGAGTATGAAAGAGGAGGGCTAAATTTGCTCGTTTTTTTCTTTGCAGCAGGAAAGGTTGAGGAGGGAATCTGGTACAGGTGTACAAGAGCATAAGGGGTATGGAGAGGGTGAACAGACAGAAGCTGTTTCCTTAGTCAAAGTGTCAAAAAATAAGGGACATACTTTTAAAGCAAAAGGGAGGGGTTTCAGAGAGATTTTGTGGAATGTATTTCGAACTGAGAGGGTAGCCTGAATCTGGAATGCGTTGACTAGGAAGGTGGTTGAGGCAGGTAACCTCACAAACGTTTAAAAAGCCTTTGGATGTGCACTTGCTGGCACAGGCGTGATGAGCCTGTTTTTCTTTGCATGATTCTTTGCAGTGGCAGCCATGAACACTCTGGTACATTCTGAAACAATAAGCAATGGTATTTGCTGCTTTGTTCCTTTGATGGTACTCAGTAAGTTTCTGTATTACAAAGCAGCAGCATCTCATGCAGCTTCAGCACTTACTCAAACAAAGTCAGCCCAGCCATCTCTGGGAACGTCCAGGGTAATTCACATGCTCTGTGTAAGCATTGTCCAACAACAGCACTGACACTATTCTAGCTATTTCTCACCATTATTATAGTTACAGCCATAATTTGAACACAGCTTTTCCTCCATTATAATAAACACCTCTAGAAATAAGGATGTTATTTCGTTGAAGCATAATAAATTATTTCCCAGGTATTCACTTTGACAAACAGCAAGTTTTCTTGTGTTTTTTTTCTGCCAGTTGTTTCTCACAGAATTCCCCACACTACCCTCTTTCCACTTTATCATTTTCTTGTGCACTGTCTCTCTGCTCTCACACACCTCACTCCCTCACATCCCCCACCCTCTCCATCCTTATTTATTAATCCCTGAAAAACTTGCGCCTAATCTCTATAATTTATTTCAACTACCAACTCACATTTTGGACTGATTTGATTCCTTCTCTCAGCATGGTCATTAGACTGGCCGTGCCTGATGTCCTATTCACCTCGACCTTCTGCTCAGTTCCTGATCTGCTGCTTTGGTTCTCACTCTCCTGGTTTATTCAAATCCATCTGACTTGCACTAGCACACCTCCCGACAAGGATGTTGGTGATCGTCCAGTTAAGATACAACCTGTATTCTTTGTACAGGTGCTCGCCTGTCTTGGAAGCGATCGCAATGATCCAACAATCTGAAATCCCCACCCTTGAACGAGCTTGTTAACAACGTGTTAAGCTATACTACCTTCCTCATCAATCCCTCTTTTCCACATGGCACGGGGAGTAATCCAGAGATTATAGAGAATTGCTTTCTCTCTCTGTCTCTGCCTCTCTCTCCGTCTGTCTCTCTCGCCCTCTCTCTCTCTCGCACCCACCCCCCCCAAAAAAAACACACACATTCATAAGACAGACAGACAGACAGACACCAAATTACTTTGCAGAAGAATACAAATAACCTTAAAATAATGGAAATGATAACTGGAATGAAGGATTTAGTTAAAGGGAGGATGAGAGAAATTGCTCTTCTTCTGGATGCCGTTTTGCTCGCTGAGCTGGAGAGTTAATTTTCAGATGGTTCAACACTGTAATAGGGAACATTACCAGTGAGCCTCTGTTAAAGTGCTGGTGTTATGTCCCACTTGCTATTTATGTGTTTAGGTTTCCTTGAGTCAGTGATATAATTTCTAGTATTGGTGATTTTGTGTCCGGTTCTTTTTCTCAGAGAGTGTTAGATGGAATCAAAATCAATGTGTTTGTTGATAGAGTTCCGGTTGGAATGCTCTACTTCTAGGAATTCTCATGCGTGTTTCTGTTTGATTTGTCCTCGATGAACCCAGTCGAAATGGTGTACTTCCTCATTAGTATGTAAGGATACTAGTGATAGTGGGTCATGTCTTTTTTTTCTGGATAGCTGTTGTTCATGTATCCAGGTGGCTAGTTTTCTGCCTGTTTTTCCAATGTAGTGCTTGTTACAGTTCTTGTAAGGCTTATTCTTCCTGGAGGAGAACAGACAAATATGTGAACTTATTGCGGTGCTCAAAAGTGTGAAATAAAGTTGTAGAGTAAAACAGGAATACTCTGTTTCCGTTAGTTGGCATTACAGCATCAAGGAGTTCTAATTCCAAGATTGTCAACAAAAGAACCAGGTTTGAGATAAGGGAAAACTTCTTTATTGAGAGAGTTGTTAGGATTTGGAATGGACTGCCTGGGAGAGTTGTGGATGAAGATCAAAAAGAGATCTGGATATGTATTTGAAAATATGAATTTAACAGGCTGCAGAGATAAGGCTAGCAAATGGGCGGGGCTTTGGAGATATTCCTGGAGCTGATGTACACACTCTATCATGTGTCTGATGTGAATAAAAGTCAGTATACGATTATTTCCCATTGTAAATGCTCGCGCATATCTGATTATTTAGTGCAACATAAGCATTTAAAATGCAAGTATTGCAAGACCATTTTCATTATATAGTCTAATTATTGCTCAGAATATTTTTAATGTTGAATTCCAATTACGAAAACAAATCTGTCTTGCTTTGCCACAAGTCTCTTTAAAAAGGTCTGATTTTTCACTCACACGATAATATGTTTATCGTTTTTGTTCACTGTCTGCATTTCAAATTAAACAACATTTTTTCCTAAAAATTAAACGTTTTCAAATTATTGTTCACTAAAGTTTGATAACACAAGTCATGTATTTAGTTGAATATTCACAGTGCATGTTGAATGATAGCCATTTCTAATTCGCTGGCAAATAGATGAAGCTTGTACATTTCCGTGAGAAATTAAACTGATTGATTATGTATAAATGTATAAGAATACTAATTCTATTTGATTATTCAATCGTTTGCTCACCCTGCACATGTAATCATACAGAAGCCAACCGCTTTCAAAATGTTGGAGTGATAATGCATTGTTTTGAATCCTGACATTGTGTGTGTAATTCTGATCGCCAGAAGAGATACATCCATGTTGTTTGTTTGATACAAAATAAAATGTACATTCTTTATTTCTGTGTTAGAAAATCTTGACAGAAGTTTATATTTTTGATCCATAAATATAGAATCAACCTAATTCTTTTCAGAGATTGTAGTTCAGTTGAATAATCATAGTTGATGTCTTATTTTTGCCTAACTCACTCAACTTAGCAAACATCTGATTAATACATGGGTCACCCAACAGATTGTATCTGAAGAAAAGAGCAGCAAATGACAAGTCAAGAATCACGTTAATAACTGAACTTGGCGGAGCCTGCCTGGTGTAGGACACCACACATACTGGCATTCAGGTGAAAGGAACAATGAACAACATAACTGGAAATTTTGGGCTAACGCCCCTCCCCAGCTTCTTGATCTTACACATATCACTCTCTCACACATTCAACAATTGATAAGAATCAACAGGTTGGGTGTAACATAAAACACAGAACAGGACAGCACATTGCAGACCCTTCGACCCTTGACGTCCTGCCAATCTTTTATCCTACTCGAAGATCAGACTAACTGACATACCCAGACATGCTGGTCCGTGCTCAGTGCACAGTCAGCCATTCTTACTTCCTGTTCTTTTCTGATGGGCAGCTGCCTTGAAATGTCTGTTCAAACCAAACAGATTGAATGAAATTCAAGCAGTCGAGAGGACGTTCATGACTGTGTATTTCAATCAGGATTTAATGATGGATGAAATTCCAGAATAACATAATCAATGAATGAAAAACAGGGCAACACAAGAAATAGCAGTTGAGTACAACATGTGGTTCCAAGTAGGCCTCCTGGTGTTACCGATAGATTATCAATCCAGACAATCAGCTCCTGTTCTTTGGACCCAGGTTCGAATCCCGCCACTGCAGATGGTGGAAATTCCATTCAATAATTTTAAAATATCCCTGGAATTATGAATCTACCTATGAAAATAAAATCATGCCGATTTTTAGAAAAATCCATCTGAATCATTAATATCCTTCAATGAAGGAATCTTCTATCCTCACCTGGTCTAGCTGACATGCAAATCCACACCCAAAGCAACGTCATTGACTCCCAATCGCCCCCTGAAATGGTCCAGTGAGTCATTCACTGTACCAATGGTTACAAAGTTTCAAAGAAATGAAACAGGCTGGACCACCTGGCATCAAACTATGCACTGGAAAAGTCAACATTAGAAACATCACCTCCAAAGTCTTCCTTACTATCATCTAAGGGGTAGTGCCAAAACAGGGACAACTGCCTTACAGGTTATTCAAGCAACAGCCTGACATAGTCATACTCACGGAATCATACCTTACAAAAATAACCCAGCCACCACCATCGCCATCCCTGGATATGTCCTGCCCCAAAGGCAGGACTGATCCAGCAGAGGGGGCAGCTCAGTGAGATATAGTCGGGAGGTAGTTGCTCTGGGAGTCTCCAGGATTGACTCCAGACCTTATGAAGTCCCATGGCTTCAGATTAAACATGGACAAAGAATTCTCTTACTGATTACCACGCAACGTCATTCCTCATCTGAATCAGTGCTCCTATGTGTTAAACAACACTTGGAGAAAGCACTGACTGAGGCAAGGGCACAAAGTGTATTCTGGCTGGGAGATTTCAAAGTCGACCACCAAGAATGGATTGGCAGCAGTACTATTGATTACGCTAGTCGGGTCCTAAAGGACATAGCTACTGGATTGGGTCTGCAGCAGGTGGTGAGGGAAAGAACAGGAGTGGAAAAAATCATACATGACCTCATCCTTACCAATCTACCAACTACAGACGTATCTGTCCATGACAGTATCGGTCAAAGTCTCGTGGTCAGGTTCAGAATAAATTCTATTGTGTTGTTTGGCACTATCACCATGCTAAATGGCACAGATTCGAAGAGATCTAGCAACTCAAGACTAGCATCCATAAGACACTATGGATCATTAATAGCAGCAGCACTGTACTCCAGCACAAACTGTAATGTCACGACCCATCATATCCCCCCACTCAACCATTACCATCAAGGCAGAGGATCAATGGAGAGTGCAGGAGGGCATGCCACGAGCAGAACCAGGAATATACAAAGATAAAATGTTAATCTGCTGAAGCTTCCAAACAGAAATACTTGCGTGCCAAATAACATAAACAGCAAGGGACAGACAGAACTGAGCTATCCCAAAATGAATGCATCAGATGTAAGCTCTGCAGTCCTCCTAATCTGATCATGTATGGTGGTGGATGATCAAAAAACTCACTGGAGTAGGAGTCTCCACAACTATCCCCATCCTCAATGATGGAAGATCCCAGAACATCAGTGCAAAAGGTAAGGCTGAAGCTTTCGCAGCAATCTTCAGTCAGAAGTTTTGAGTGGATGATCCCTTCGGCCTCCTCCCGTGGTCCCCATCATTACAGATAGCAGTCTTCAGCAAATTCGATTCACTGATATCAAGATACGGTTAAAGGTACTGGATACTGCAAAGGCTATATCCCTGATAACATGCCGACAATAGTCCTGAAGACTTGAACTCCAGGACCTCCCGCTTCCCGAGACAAGCTGTTCCAGTACGGTTACAAACAGACAATGGGGAAAACTGCTCAAGTATGTTCTGTACATAAAACGCAGGACAAATTCAACCCGACTCAATACCGCCTCATCAGTCTACTCTCCATCATCAGTAAAGTGATGGAAGGTGTCATCAACAGTGTTATCAAGCAGCACCTGCTCAGGGACACCCATTTTGTGTTCCACCAGGGTCACTCAGCTCCTGACCACATCACAGCCTTGGTTCAAACATAGAAAAAGGAACTGAATTCCAGCCCTTGATATCAAAGCTGCATTCTTTCAAATGTGACATCAAGGACCCCAAGCAAAAACGGTATCGCAGGCCAACAGTGCATTATTGGAGTCATACCTGACAGATAGGAAGATGGTCATTGTTGTTGGAGGACAGTCATCTCAGCTCCAGAACATCTCTGCAGTAGTCCCTGAGGATAATGTTCGAGGTCCAAACATCTTCAGTAGCTTCAACAATGACCCTCCTTCCATCATAAGGTCGGGAGTGGGGACTATCCAGGCTTGGGCTGACAAGTTGCAAGTAACATTCGCGCCACACAAATCCAGTCAATGACCATCACGAATAAGAAACAACATAACCATTTGTTTTTCAGCAGCATTATCCCCACTAAATTTCCCCACTATCAAAATCCTGGGGCGTATTATTGACCATAAACTCAACTGGACTCGTCACAGATAAGAGCAGCTCAGAGGCTAGGAATACTGCGCGATTAACTCACCTCCTGACTACCCAAAGCCTGTCCAATATTTACAAGGCACAAGTCAGGAATGAGATGGAATATTCCTTCCAATTTCACGAACACTTCCATGTAGACTGACAAGGGCAGTAAACTTTTGTAAACACCACCAACTTCAAATTCCCCTCCAAACCAGTCAACATCCTGATTTGGAAATATATCGCAGTTCCTTCCCTGTTGCTGGTTCAAAACACTAGAATTCCCTCCTTAATCACTAGTGGGTCAACGCACAGCACGTAGATTGCACCAGTTCGAGAAGGTAGCTCACCACCACCTTCTCAAGGGCAACTCGGGACGGGCAAGAAATGCTGGGCCCATCCAGTGTTGCCCACATCCAAAAAATATTTTTTTAAATAAATATTTCCAAGTCGAGCATCTCGATGGGACAGATTATCTGATTTGAACACGAACAGGAAAACAGTGAATATTTTAGACTTTTTCTGTTATTGGAAAGGTGTTCTGTATTCGATGACATATTGTTGCTGAGTGCTTTGATAAATTGCACCTTTTTAGTTAAAATCAACAATACTGGTGTAACAGGCTCAATCCTTCAAAATGACCAGATTACAAATGACAATCATAGTAGAGACAATGTACTCCCGCCAGGTAAGACTCACAGATAGTAGCTTACATTCAACAGATTGATGGACTACTGGCTACACTGAATCCTCCCACCGTCAATATCACAGGGGTTACCACCGTGAAGTCAAATCAACTTATAATTACAAGAGCAGATCAGAGACTTAACATTCTGCACTGTGCTGTTTTAGCATTGTCTCTCTGTCTAGTGGAAATATGTTCTACACACTGACTGCATCAATCTTTGCAGTAATCAATCAGTTTCAATCAGATGCCTCCCCCCCCCCCGCCATTCTTCAAAGTTCCATCGAGTACACACACTGCCACTCATATGACAAGCCGTCATCCCTCAGCAGTTCACAATCTGCCAAATGCCGTCTGACCATTGCCCATTACATTCTCAACAGTATGTCTCCTCTCTTGTATTCTTGTTCTCTTGAAATGAACGTGAACATTGCATTTGCTTTTGTAACTGCCAACTGAACCTGCACATTAACCATAAGGGAGGATGAGTGCTTCAAAGTCTTTTTGTGCTTCAGATTCAATGGATCCTATTAGAACATAGTGTCTGCCTCTATTCCGCCTATCAAAGTGCATAATCTCACACGATTCAATATTTTGTTTCATCAGCCACATGTTTTCCCACAGTCCAAAAGTGTCCAAGTCTTTCTGCAGCCTCCCCACTTCCTCAATATCAGCTTCCCAGCAAATCATCACTGCATCATCTTCAAACTTAGGAAAACTGCCCTTTGTCCAATTTGTCCATATATAATACATTTCCTGGCTCCCTAAGGACTGTCCACCATCTACAAGGCACAACACTCAAGGTGCTTGACTCCATTCATGTTGAAGCAATGGCTCGAGTGGAATTACACCTGCAAAGTCTTCACTCCCTGCTCCACTGACTCTCAGTAGAAGCACACCCTGCCCCGTTTTGTGGTGAGTTTACTTCATTATTGTGCACAATCCCAGTCTATTGATGGCATTCTGTCTGGACAAACTGTGTGTTGATGACGATGGAGGGAGGTGGGGGAAGGAATGTCTATGATGAATGACTGTGTGACTGCCAGGCTGAAACATGCCCCGACAGCCCCGGATGTATCTGTGCCCGCTGTCACCGCTGCAGACATGATCAGTCTTCCTGAGAGTTAAGGCAAGAGAAGCGACAGACCTGGACGATGTTACCAGCTGTGTACTCAGAGCCTATGAGGACCAACTGGTAGAGGTATTCATATACAACTACAGCTTCTCCCTCTTACAAGCTGAAGTCCCAACCCGCTTCGAGAAGACCGCCATCATCCTCGTAAGTGAGAAAGCACATGTAACATGCCTTAATGACTACCGCCCAGTGGCTCTGACCTCAATAAAAATGCAGTGATTTGAAAGGCTGGTTATGGCCAACATCAGCTCCAGTCTCCCAGCCTAACCTGATCCCTTATAATTTGCCTACTGATGTAACAGGTCCAGAACGGATGCCATACCCCGATCCCTGCACTCATCCCTGGGACATCTCGACAACAAGGACACTTACACCAGACTCTTGCTCACTGACTACAGCTCCACCTTCAACATTGTTATCCCCTCCAGACTGATCTCAAAATTCCATGACCTTAGTCGCGACTCCACCCTCTGCAACTTGATCCCCCGGTTTCAGACCCACAGACCACAATCTGTGAAGATAGGCATCTGCACCTCGACCACAATCACACTTAACACTGGATATCCCAAGGATGCATCCTCAGTCCCCTACTGTACTCCCTGTACACACATGGCTGTGTCCCTCAGACCCCTACTGTACTCCCTGTCCACACACGGCTGTGTCCCTCAGACCCCTACTATACTCCCTGTCCACACATGGCTGTGTCCCTCAGGCCCCTACTATACTCCCTGTCCACACACAGCTGTGTCCCTCAGCCCCCTACTGTATTCCCTGTCCACACACGGCTGTGTCCCTCAGGCCCCTACTATACTCCCTGTACACACACGGCTGTGTCCCTCAGCTCCCTACTGTACTCCCTGTACACACACGGCTGTGTCCCTCAGCTCCCTACTGTACTCCCTGTACACACACGGCTGTGTCCCTCAGACCCCTACTGTATTCCCTGTCCACACACGGCTGTGTCCCTCAGCCCCCTACTGTACTCCCTGTACACACACGGCTGTGTCCCTCAGCCCCCTACTGTACTCCCTGTACACACACGGCTGTGTCCCTCAGCCCCCTAATGTACTCCCTGTACACACACGGCTGTGTCCCTCAGCCCCCTACTGTACTCCCTGTACGCACACGGCTGTGTCCCTCAGCTCCCTACTGTACTCCCTGTACACACACGGCTGTGTCCCTCAGGCCCCTACTATACTCCCTGTCCACACACAGCTGTACCCTCAGCCCCCTACTGTACTCCCTGTACACACACGCCTGTGTTGCCAAATTCCAAACAACGCCAGCTGCAAGTTCGCTGATGACATGCCCATTTTTATACAGGTATCCCCTGCTTTTCAAAAGTTCGCTTTTCCCCGCATCCCTTTCAAAATGACCTACATTAGGACTTGTTTTTGCTAATCAAAAGAAACCCAAAGAGGATTTTCACTTTTACGAAGATTGCCGAAATTTTTCCCGTACAAATGAATGCTTCTTCAATTTACACCATATCGGCTTATGAAAGGAACACTGTTCTTAAAATCGCAGAGCAGTTACCATGTCACACGAATAGAATGCTATCAGTTGCCAGTATACAGAATAACAGTAAGAGATACAGCTCATTCTAAGCCGGAAGGGACAATGGGTTGAGTTTCCGCAACCTTTGCTGTAATAATTCTGTGATATGTATTGAAAGCCTATGGTGGGGTTGGGGGGAGGTGGGGGGGTGGGTGGGTGGGAGCGGAGACAAGCTTTTTCAATAAAGGACACAGACTGTTCCATCAACAAAAATCGATTCTTATTATGTCATGAAGTTCAGTTGCAATGAAAAGTGTTTTAAAATAAAGTGGTTTTCTGAGATTTACAGGATATTCAGAAACATGTTTTTTTTTCTCTTTGAATCTTATAGAAGAAACAGATTTCGGCCTTAATACACGTGTCACAGACACACCAACTGTAATAGGACCATAGTGTCCAAATATAACCAAGGTCAGCATATGGACCTGTCAAGAAACATGAGATAAAATGATATGCAAACATGAGATACAAACTGAATATGGTGGAGAAACGAAATAAAAACATGAAGAAGTATCTGCAGATAGAAACAGAATTAACATATTGATTATGATGTGACATTTCTGAAAAGTCAAAGGTTAATTCTATGCATCTCTGCTCAAATTCTGCCAGATTTGCTGAGTTTTGCTCCAGCCCTTTCGATTTCTTTTTCTTTCTGAACTGCGGCAAATTGTCTGATCTGAACGTTAACAGCAAAGCCCCTGTCTCACTTGGATCTCGAGTAATTTGTTATAGACATTAAATGAGAAATTACAAAGTTCCTATGTTTGACAAGGCTCTAAATATTGATGACGTATTGGATTGTGAAAACGTGCCATGAAAATGTTGAAACAAAAACAGAAGTTGCTTCTAAAGCTCAGTAGGTCAGGCAGCATCCGTGAAGAGAAATCACAGTTAAAGTTTCAGGTTCAGTGATGCTTCATCAGAACTGATGGGAGCTAGGAAAATGTTGGTTGATATGCAGAAGGGGCTGGACAGCTGTTAATGGAGATTGTTCGTGGCTAAACATAGAGGGTGTGTAATGGAAGGCGATGTGAGAACTCGGCCTGGTGTATTATTGGTCGGGGGCGAGGCCATTGGGGAGTTCAGGGCCGAAAATAATTGAACTTGATTTTGAGTCTGAAGGGCTGTAGGGTCCTCACACGCTAAATGAGGCGTTGTTCTTCCAGTTTGCATAGACCTTTCCTGGAACACTGCAGCAAGCCTGACATAGAGATATTAGCCAGGGAACAGGATGCGGTATTAAACTGGCAGGCAACTGGAAGTTCAGGATCATTTGTATAGATACACTTTGGATGTTCAGTGAAGCTGTCACCCAGGCTACCGTTAGTTTCCCCAATGTAGAGAAGACCACATTGTGAGAAGCGAATATTGTAGACTAATTGTGGGAAATGTCGGTAAGGTGCTGCTTCATCGGTACGGTGTGGTTGGGCCCTTGGATAGTGAGAAAGGAGGACAGAAGTGCGAACATGTTACACATTCTGCAGGGGCAAGTGAAGTGGGCCTGTGGTGGGGGTGAGGGTGGGGTAATGGGAGTGAATAAAGAGTGAACCAGGGTGTCTTGGTCCCTCCAGAAGGCGGACAAGGGAGTGGAGGGAAATACGTATCTGGTGATGGCACCTTGCTGGAGGTGGGGGAAATGGCGGTTGATGATCCACTTCATGTTAGTGCTGATGGGATGGTAGACTAGGACAAGAGGATTTCTCTCGCTGTTGCAGGAGGATAGAGAGATGGTGAGAATAGAAATGTAAGACGTAGGTCAGACCTGGTTGAGGGCCTTCTCGAGAACAGTGCTGGCAAATTCTCAGTTGAGGAAGAAAGTGGAAATTTTGGAAATAGACATCATCAGAAGCAATGCGGTGGAGACAGAAAAATTGGTGGAATGGAATGGAGTATTAGCACGAAACAGGTTGTAAGGGTGTATACTCCAGGTAGCTGTGGGAGTCAGTTGGTTAATACTGGATATTAGTGACCTGTCGATCCCCAGAAATGGAAACAGAGATGCAGAGGAAAGGAAGAGATGAATCAGATAAAGATGAGGTGAAAGTGAGGGAGGGATGTAAATTGGAAGTAAAATCGATTTTTTTTTCTAATTCAGGACAAGAGAGAGAAGCAGAATCGATGGTATAATCTATGCATTGGAGAAAGAGTTGTGGATGGGTCTGGAACAGAAGTGGAACAGGGAATTGTCTATGTACCCCTTGAAGAAGCAGGTATGACTGGAGCCCACTTGTGTATCCATGCACCCCCTCTGTGTGGCAGGAGTAGGCTGAAGCAATGGGTCTGCCAGGGCAGTTCTGTTTGTGGATTTTCAGGAGGAGATAGAAGTGAGCTCTGCTATCAGAGGACCATCAGCTTGGGGACTGTTAGGTGGGGGCAAGTACGGTGTGAATGACCAGATGAAATGTGGTCAATTATCATAGTTGATACAATGGCCTGATGTGCCATGGTCGGGTCATGGTCCAGCAGGTGGTATGAGGAGATAACTGAGAGCTGGCCCTCAGTCTCTGCAATGTAGAGGTCAGTCCACCAGACTACAGCAGCATCACCCTTACCAGCATAGGCTGAATAACAAAGTCAGGGTTGGAGCAAAGCACACGGCTTACAGCCTGTTCAGAGGGTGATTTGTTGGATTGGGTGAGGGGATGCAGATAAATTAAGACAATCAATGTAACATCGAACATTCTCAATGAACAGATTGAGTTCAAGCAAACAGCAGAGGGAGAGGTCCAGGTGGAGGAAGAGTACTGGAGCTATTCGAAGAGTCTGTGGAACAGGGAACTGAATCTTTGCCCAAAGAAATGGGCACCGAGGAGAAGATGGTGGGAGAAGAGTTCAACGTCATGCCATACCCGAAATTCATTAAAGTCGGGGCACAGCGGGATAACGCTGGGACCATTGTTACGTACAGAACATTCAACATCAGAGTGTGGAAGGGTAGGAGGGAAGGTGAAGATACAACAGGAGGTGCATTTGGGGGAGGGGATGCAGTCAGATTGCAAGGCACGGGTGGGGAGTCAGGTTCCAAGGGGTCATTGGCATCTCTGTGTTATTGCTTCTTGTGTGCCTCATATATCTGATGAGCATAACGAATGAGCAGGATAAAGAAATAGAATTGGGGAGTGGTGCAGCCTTGAGCCAATGAGATGTGATGCTTTTGCACAGTTAAAATGTTGATATCACTGGCACTGCAATCACATGATCAGTCCTCAGGAAGTAACTGAATGAAAATGAACGTAATCTTATTGTAATGCCCTGATTTCATTGGAGTGACACTCAATCAGCAAAGTCTTACTTTTCTGAGATTTTAGACAAAACTGTGAAAACATAATAAATGTGGATGTTATCAACAGGACAAGCTCATCCATGGTTTTGGAAGGTATTAGCAAGGGCAGAGTTTATTTGTCATTCTCAAAAGCTCTGGGGAAGGTGTCATCGTTCAGTGCGGAAATTACCAGGAGAGAATTTCCTCCGATTCCCATTGACCCCTGTTTACTCAGGGTCCGTGATGCCACATGAATCAAATCCTACTTTGATGCAAGGGAAGTTACACTGATCTCACCTCAAAAGAGGTAAACTGTTAAAATAATAAAAAGCAAAAGTGTAAAACACGACTTGTTTGAACAATGTGCTCACTGTACTTACAATGTTTAAGGGAAAACTGATGCATGGACTTCTGATTTTGAGGAAAGGTTCATCCTATTTGTGATGAGGCTGTTTGGTTATGCACTGTGACACAGAGACAGAACGATACTCTACTCTGGACTGTGGGGAACAAAACCATCCTGTTCACGGTGCATCAGACAGTGACAAACACACACTATTGTCTGTTCCGATTGCACATTGATCATCCCAATCTCAACATTCACTGATGATCAATAGCAGAACAGAAGTCAGCGGCTCCCATCATCCCAGTTGGAAAGCAAAAAGGGAATGCGATTGTCAGATGAAGTGGGAGTAATTGGGGAATTGGTGTAACTTACGGTGGGAGTGACATAAGGAGGGTGTAAAGGGAAATCATCAATGGAAGAGCATGTAGCAGCAGAAAGGGTAGTGCAAGGGAAGTAGGAGTGTGAGGAAAGAGTAGGACGAAGGAGGAAGAATGACGGATGAAGTTTTAGTGACAAGGAAAATCTTGTTTTTGGGGAAGCGGGATTGGATGCGAGAACATCACTGTTCAGGAAAATCGAGATCAGGTTTGCATTCAAAATTAAGAAAAGATTTCATGTTCTTTCTTTTCTATCACTTGATTCTTGTTGAGATGATACATGTACTCTATCTTTCTGTATCAAGTGCAGAGGATTATTTTTTCTTGTCTTGTGTGTGTTTCAACATTTTTGATTTTTCTTTACCGTATGTATTTGCTTCCAATTCAAGGTAGACATGAGAATATGATTTGATCTCCTTCAGTTTGTCCATAACATAGAATTGAATTGAGTATTTATCCTCATCACACGAGCTGATTTAAACAAACAATGAATTAGTCTCTGTCCATCCTGCAGATGAAAAATGTCTCCAGCTCTGGCTATTGCAGTGCCTCCAAAAGGTTAATGTTCCTGCGCACGATGCCAAAACCTGGTTCATCCTAAATTATTTACAAGCTTTATGAATAAAACATGCAAAGTGTAAAAGATGAATTCAACTCTGTGTCAAAAATGTTATTTCTGGCTTCCTCACAAAAGATGTTAACCAAATCACTCTGTAAATTGATCAAAATAAGAAAAAACAGAGACTGGAATTCTCAAATCTTCCTCTGAATAACATCTGGGAAAAAGGAATGAAACCACGGTTTGTTTGTGATATTCATAGATGACGATGGTGAGCATGTGGAAAATGGGGGGTGGGGGGTGGTGAAGTGGAATGCTGACCAATGTTGTGGATGACACAAAGCTGAGCTGAGTGGCTCACAATCAATAATATATAAATAGATTATTCAGATATCCAGATCAATGGCCAATGAAATGTAACACTAATAAATGTGGGATGATGCATGTCAGAAGTCATAAGACAAGTGAGTACTCGAACAATGAATGGGGAGGGCTACATTTGCTCGTTTTTTATTTGCAGCAGGAAAGGTTGAGGAGGGAATCTGCTACAGGTATACTGGAGTATAGGGGTATGGAGAAGATGAATAAACAGAAGCTGTTTCTCTTAGTCAAAGGGACAAAAACAAAGGGATACATTTTTGAAGTGAAAGGCAGGGATTTGAGAGAGGATTTGTGGAATGTGTTTCGTACTGAGAGGGTGGTATGAATCTGGAATGCATTGTCTAGGAGGGTCGTTGAGGGAGGTAACCTCACAAACATTTACAAAGCCTTTGGATGTGCACTTGCTGGCAAGATGTGATAGGCCTTTAATTCGTTTCATGATTCTATGCGTTGGCAGCCATGAATGCTCTGATATATTCTGAAGCAATAAGCAATGGCAGTTGCTGGTTCGTTCCTTTGACTGAACTCAGTAAGTGGCGAGATCACAAACCAGAATCATCTCATGGAGTTTCAGCCCTTTCTCCACCTACAGCATCCAAGCCATCTCTGGGAACATCCAGGGTAATTCACATGCTCAGTGCAAGCATTGTCTAACAACAGCACGAGCATTTTTCCAGCTGTTTACCACCATTATTATAGCTACAGCAATGTCATGGACACAGATTTTCCTTCAATACAATGCAGACTTCTGGCTATGAGGGTGCTATTTCTCTGAAGCATAATAAATTACTTCCCAGATATTCACTTTGATAAAAAGTAAGTTTTCATGTGTTTTGCTGCCAGTTATTTATCATAGAATTCCCCACTCCACTCCATCCCTTCAATATTTACCCTTTAATATTTTCTTGTGCACTGTCTTCCTGATCTCTCACACCTCAATCCCACACATCCCCCACACTCTCCATCCTCATTTGTGAATCGCTGATAAACCTGAGCCTCATCTCTATCATTTATTCCAACTTCCATCTCACAATGTGAACTGATAGGATTCCTTCCCTCAGCATGGTCATTAGACTGGCCATGCCTGATGTGCTATTCATCTCGACCTTCTACTCAGTTTCTAACCCGCTGCTTTGATACCAAACTCCTGGTTTATTAGTTTAAATCCATTCGACATGCACTAGCAAAGCTCCCCAAAAGGATGTTGCTGCTCCTCCAGTTAAAATGCATTCTGTCTTTTTTGTACAAGTCCCACCTGTCCTGGAAGAATTCCCAATAATCCAAAATTCTGAAACCATCATCCCTGAACTAGCTTTTTAACAACATGTTAAACTATAACGCCGTCCTAATCCTTACCTCTTTTCCATATGGCACAGGGAGTAATTCAGAAATTACAGAGGATTGTTCTCTCTCTCTCTCTCTCTCTCTCTCTCTCTCTCTCTCTCTCTCACACACACACACACACACGCACTCACACACACAATCAGACAGACTCCATATTACTTTGCAGAAGAATACCAATAACTTTATAAATAATCAGGATGATAACTGGAATGAAGGATTTAGTTAAAGAAAGGACGAGAGAAATTGCATTTCTTCTGGATGTCAGTTTGAGTCGGAGAGTTCATTTCCCGATGGTTCATCACTATCCTAGTGAACATTATCAGTGAGACTCCGGTGAAATGCTAGTTTTATGTCCCACTTGCTATTTAAGTGTTTAGGTTTCTTTGAGTCAGTGATGTAATTTCCAGTGTTGGTGATTTCATGCCTGGTCCTTTTCCTCAAAGAGTGTTAGATGGAATCAAAATCGATGTGTTTGTTGATAGAGTTCCGGTTGGATTTCCATGCTTCTCGGAATTCTCGTGCGTGTCTTTCTTTGGCTGGTCCTAGATGGATGTGCAGACCCAGTCAAAATGATATACTTCCTCATCCGTATGTAAGGACCTAGTGATCGTGGGTCATGTCTTTTTTCTGGCTAGTTGTTGTTCATGCATCCAGGTGGCTCGTTTTCTGCCTGTTTTTCCGACGTAGTGTTTGTTACAGTACTTGCAAGGCTTATTCTTCCTGGAGCAGAACAGACAAAGATATGAACTTATAAAGTTTGAAGAAAGTTGCAGAGTAAAACAGAAAACTCTGTTTCTGTTAGTTGGCATTACAACATCAAGGAGTTCGAATTTCAAAATGGTCAGCAAAAGAGCTGGGACTGAGATACATAAATACTTCTTTATTGAGAGAGTTCTTAGGATTTGGATTAGACTGCCTGGGAGAGTTGTAGATGACGATTCAATAAAGAATGGGATATATATTTGCAAATTATAAATTTAATGGGCTACAGAGATAGGGCTGGCAAATGGAACGTGCTTGGGAAACATTACTGGAGCTGGTGCACACACAGTGGCCAATGGCCTCCTCCTGTACTTTAAAGGCTTGTACTCTATCATGTGTCTGATGCAAATAAAAGTCAGTATCGGATTATTTCCCGTTTTAAGTGCTCGTAAATATCTGATTATTTGGTTCAGGATAAACATTTAAAATGCAAATATTGCAAGGTCAGTCTCATTATGTAGTCTATTTATTTCTCAGAACATGAATATTTTAAATGTTATGTTCTGATAACGAAAACAAATATCTCATTGCTTTGGCACAAATCTCTTTGAAAAGGTCTGACTTTTCCCTCACACCAAAATATATCCTTTTTTTCACTGTCCACATTTCATATTAAGTAGCATTCTTTCTAAAAATCGGAGGTTTTCAAATTATTGTTCGCTAAAATGTGATAATGTAATCATTCACAGTGCATGTTGAATTATTGCTATTTCTAAATTGCTGGCTATTAGCTGAAGGTCGTATATTTCATTGAGAAAGTTAACTGATTGATTATATATTAATGTATAAGAATGCTAATTCTATTTGATTGTTCAATCGTTTACTCACTCCGAACATGTAATCATTCAGAAGCCGACCATTTTCAAAATGTTGGAGTGGCAATGCATTGTTTTGAATCCTGACATTGAATGTATAATTCTGATCACAACAGTTAGGTACCATGTTCTTTATTCGATATAAAATAAAATGTGCATTCTTTATTTTTGCGTTACAAAAAATTGATAGGAGTTTATACTTTACTCCCATAAATATAGAATCGACCTAATTGTTTTCAGAGATTATAGTTCAGTTGAATAATCATACTTCATATCTCATTTTTGCCTAATTCACGAAACATAGCTAACAGTTGATTATTGTTCGGGTCAGTAAACTCAACACCTCGCAATGAGCTACGCTAAAAATGGCTTCCAAAAGATTTGGAATCATTTACAGTGTTACTGGAATTCACAGTTGCATGTGATGCTGAGTGACACACTGACCTGCTCCTAAATCTGTGCAAAAAGTTTCTAACCTGGGTCAGGGCAGTAAGTCAAACATTTCTTCACAACAAATAATTTGGAATCCACCCTGGGAAAGGTGGGAGCTCGCTAACAGACTATCACTGGTCTCAGTGTAGCTACAAATAATGTCCAAATCAATGGCTGACCAGCAACCAAGTTTTAAAAAAATCATCTTCAGTCAGAGCCTGGCCCAGTGGGCAGATGTGTCGACATGCAGTGTCAGAATCACACCGCACAACTTACTGATGGTGCTGAAACCTGGCCTACCTCCCAGACTCCATACATCTGCACCTTGGACCGGATGCTGGGAAAAGACTTTAAAAATTTGGCAGTCTGATGCACTATCTTGAGTCTCACAAAGAAACCTCTGAAACCATACCCAATAAATGTCACCTTCATTATCACCAGTATCAAAATGAAATTTTACATCTCTGTGGATGGCCAGAGATTAATACATGGTTCACCAAACAGAATATATCTGAAGAAAACAGCAGCAAATGGCAGGCCAAGAAGCACGTTAATAACTGAACTTGGCGGAGTCTGTTTGGTGTGTGGTGACATACACATATTGTACTGGCACTCAGGTGACTGTAATAATGCGCACCGTAAATGTAAGTTTTGACCAAACACCTCGTCAAAGCTTACTGATCTCACACACATCACTCCCTCACACACTCAAGAATTGATGAGAATCTACAAGCTTGGTGAAACAGAAATCATAGTACTGGCCCTTCAGCCCTTGACGTCCTGCCGACATTTTATCCTGTTCTAAGATCAGACTAACCTACATACCTTTCATTATACGATCATTCATGTGACTATCCACACACCCACAATCTCTGTGTAAAGAACCTACCTCGGACATCTCCCATAAATATTCCTCCAATTACCTTACAATCGTGCCCCCTCATCATAGCCATTTCCGTCCTGTGTGAAAGTTCCTGGCTATCCACTCTATCTATGCCTCTAATCATCTTGTCCACCTCTATAAAGTCAATTTCCATTCTTTTTCGTTCCAATGAGAAAAAAACTTAGTTCCCTGAATTTTCTTTGCAAGACCTGCCCTCCAGTTTAGCAGCGTCCTAATAAATTTCTTCAGTACACTCACCAATGCTTCCACATCTTTCATATATGAGGCGACCAGCACAGAACACAACATTCTATGTGTGATCTCACCAGGGTTCCATAGCGCTTCAGCATAACCTCACTACTTAAACTCAACCCCCATGCTAATGAAAACATCATCCGGCTTCTTAAGAACCTTATCAACCTAGGTGGCAACTTTTTGGGAGCTATGACATGGATCATCAGATCCCACTATTACTCCACAACGTATGAATACTACATTTAACCGTGTAAAATGCATTCAAATTTGACCTTCCAAACTGAATCGCCTCATAATTTTCCAGGTTGAACTCCAACTGTCCCTTATCAGCCCAGTTCAGCATCCTGTCAATGTCCTGTGCAAACTACAATAGCCCTCCACACCACCCACAATTCCACCATGCTTTGTTAAATTGAAAAACTTACTAATCCACTTACACTCTTCCTCATCGAAGTTATTTATAAATATGACAAACAGCAGAGGCCCCAGAACCGATCCCAATAGAACACCAATGGACACCGAGCACCAGACAGAATGCTTTCCACCTCCCTCTATCTTCTATGGGTCAGTCAATTCTGCGTCTAGACAGGCCGCTTTCCCTGTATCCGATGCGTCCTTACTTTCTGAATGAACTACCATGGGGAAATTTACCAAACGCCTGGTTAAAAACCATGTACTCCACATCCACTACTCTCGCTTCTTCAATATGTTTGATCCCATCCTCAAAGAATCCAGTAAGGTTTGTGAGGCATGACCTGCCCCTCACAAAGCCATGCTGACTATTTCTAACCAAACTATGATTTACAAGTAATCCTAAATTCTGTCTCTTAGAATCCTCTCCAAAACTTTGCCCAATGCTGATGTAAACTGACTAGTCTGTAATTCTAAGGATTATCCCTATTCCATTTCCTGAACAAGGGGAGTGACATTTGCCACCCTCCAATCATCTGGCACTACTCCAATGGAGAGTGAGGACGCAAAGATCATCTCCAAAGGTGCAGTAATCTCTTCACTCTCTTCCTGTAGTAAGCCAGGGTGGATCCCATCTCGCCTAGGAGATTTATCTATCCCTGTGTTTGTATTTCAATCAGTCTGTCCTTCACCTCACCATGTCTCCTCACTGTCCAACTATCTGATTGACTGCTTTCCATTTCAGGGTTCTATACAGTGCTGCTTTCCTGAACACATATGGTTCCCAATAACCTGTTAATCATGGAATGGAAAACATGGGAAGGCACCAATGCCTTCCCGATGAAAGGCTGATGCCCAAAGCTTCGACTCTCCTACTCCTCAAATGCACCTGATATGTTGTGCTTTTCCAGCGCCACACCTTTCGACTCTGATCACCAGCATCTCCAGGTCTCACTTTCTCCATTACAAAGGGCTGTCCCTCTGCACACTGAGCAGGCAATTAATCAGCAGAAACTCGCTGTATTTAGAGCTGACCGTTCACTTCTGGAAAGTTGCATTTGTTGAATACATTTACTGAAAACGAAATTACTTTTCAACAAATATTCATTCAGTCCCAGAGTTACAGTTTTGGTTCTTGATAACGAGCAGTCAATGCCTGAAGAACTCCGAAGTACAGAGTATTCTAGGTGATATATTCCTGGGTGGATGTCCTTTTCCTTAATGTTGAGTATGTTATCGGACAGACAGATGTGATAAGGGAACGCGGTGACACGTGGAATTGTGACATTTTTGCCATTACAGAGATGTGCTTGAGGGAGGTCAGGGCTGACAACTCAATATTCTGCGGTGCAAGAACTATAGGCAGCACAGGAGAGGGGTAAATGAGGAGGTGGTGATGCATTATTAGTTATGGAGTCAATTGCTGCAGTAAGAAGGGAATTAAATCGGAAAGAGAAGCTTAAAGCAGGTACAAATTGAGCAGGTCAATGGAGGCAACTACCATATGTGTAAGGCTAAACTTAAAACGGAAGTAGAGGCGTAAATATGAGGCGTGATAAAACATTAGCGGGTAGTATGAACGGGTTGAGAGAGTGAGGGAGTCGTATATGATTTGAGAGGGACTTAAAGATATAGGGAGGCGTGTAGGGTTTGCAGTGGATTAGAGGGATAGGGAGGCGTGCAGGGTTTGAGAGAGTTATGGAGTTGTATAGTGTTTGAAGGAGGTTGGAGAGATAGAGAAGGGTTACGGATTGGAGGGGGTTAGACGGATAGGGAAATGTGTAGGTTTGGAGGGGTTAGAGAGATAGGGAGGCGTGCAGGGTTTGAGAGAGATACGGAGTAGCATAGGGTTTGGAACAGGTTAGTGAGATAGGGAAGGGTGTAGGGATTGGATGTGATTAGACAGATAGGGAAAGGGTTTGGTGGGGTTGAGTAAGTAGAGAGAAGTATAGGGTTTAGAGGGTTCAGAACTATAGGGAGGAGAGCAGGGTTTAGAATGGGCTAAGGAGATAGAGTGTGGTGCAGGGTCTTGAGTAGATTGAAGAGATAGGGAAGGGAGTAGTGATTGGAGGACTTTAGAGAGTTAGGAAGGGGTGCAGTATTTGGAAAGGGTTAAGGAGATAGGGAGGGGTGTCAGGTTTGGAGGAAGTTAGAGAGATTTACAAGGGGTCCAGTGCATGGAGGGTGTTAGAGAGATAGTGAAGGCGGTAGGGGCTGGAGGAAGTTATATAGATGGTATGGGTGGAAGGTTTGGAGGAGGTTATAGAGATAGAGAGGAACGTAGGGTTTGGGGAAGGAGAGAGACATAGCGAAGGGGGTAGGGTTGGCGGAGGTTTGAAGCTCATTGTGTCATATCAAACACTGACACAGAAACCTCCTGAAGACTCCCCTCTCTCAGCCTCACGGTGTCAGATCAAATACTGACACAGAAACCTCCTGCTGACTTCCCTCCCTCAGCTTCACGGTGTCAGATCAAACACTGACACGGAAACCTCCTGCTGACTCCCCTCCCTCAACCTCACGTTGTCAGATCAAACACTGACATGGAAACCACCTGCTGACCCCCCTCCCTCAGCCTCATGGTGTCAGATCAAACACTGACACGGAAACCTCCTGATGACTCCACTGCCTGAGCTGGTGGATCAGTGTCCCTCGACATTGAACAACACTTGGAGGAAGCACAGAGACTGACAGAGCTGGCGGATGTATATTGGGTGGGCCATTTCAAAACCACCACTAAGAGGAGCTCAGCAGCAGCGTTGCTGATCGAGGTGGTTGAGTTTAAAAGGACAGAACTGCTTCACTGCGTCTGCACCGGGTCAGGGGGAACGACTGATAGGGAGAAACATCCTTGACTTCACCATCACCAACCTACCGGCTGCAGACACATTGTTCAATGACCGTATTGGGAATGGTGACTACCGCACACAGTATGTATGGAGACATTTTCCACTTTTACATTGTGAAGACCCCTGTGTATATGTGACACCATCACTGTGCTCAACGGGGCAGATTTCCAATAGATTTTGGAATTTTGCACTGGCCTGTGTGAGGTGGTTCGGGTCATTACCAATAGCAGCAGAATTGTACTCCAGTATAATTTTCACTATCACTGCCTGACATATAATCCACTTTATCCTGGCCGTCAAGCCAGGGATACACCCTTGTTAAATGGAGAATACAGGAAGGCCTGACTATAGTAGCACCAAATACACCTCAGAATGAGATGAAGTTACTAAATTAGGCCACTTACTCATCACATGGTATAAATAGCAAATGAGACACAGATGTAACCAGTGAATCAGACCTAATCTCTACAATCCGGGTGAGTGGTGGTGGACAATCACACGACTCACTGGAGGAGAAGAATCCACCAATACACCTTCCTGAATGATGGAAGGGCTTAACACAACAATAGAAATCTAAGGCTGAAACATTCATAGCTATGTTCAGACAGAAGTATCGATGGGATGATCTATGTTAGTCTCCTCCAGATGGCAGTCTTCAGCTAATCCGATTCACTTTGTGTGGTATTTACAAACAGCTGGAGGGATTGGAGAATGCAACGGCTGTGGGCCATGATAACATTCCATTCAGGCTGTTCCTGCTGGGAAACAGCACTGGGACCTACCTGACAATGTGGGAAACTATCCGGGTGTGTTCTGTACACACACACACACACACAAAATATCAGACAATCAGTGACTACCCCATTGCTCTAATCCCTGTCATTAATAAAGGGATGGCAGATGTCGTCTACAGTGGGATCAAGCAGCACTTCCTCAGTACTAACCTGCTCGGTTAGTACTAAAGCTCAGTTTGGGCTCTCATCTCTTGGGCTCATTGAAGCCTTGGTTTAATGATGTACAACAAGAGAACACACAGCTGAATTCGAGAGGTGAGGTGACAGTTACTGCCCTTTTTACATGATCATAACTGCATTTGACCAAATGTCGTATCCAGGATTAACGGCAAACAGGAATCGTCTGCACTGTTAGAAGTTACACCTGGTACAAAGGAAGGTGGCTGGGGTTGGTGGAGAGCAGCCATCTCAGCTTTGCCGCAATTCCACAGGGTCGGGGTTTCTGGGGAGGCCTGTAGACCAGCAATGTAAAGGTAGGGCACCATACTCCTACAGGATGATAGAGACAACTGGCGGTAGTTGAACTGGACAATTATCATACCTCAAGTAAGGGAGAGATTGAGTAGGACAGTCCTTTAGTCACCCCAGGAATTGAACCCACACTGTTGACATTAATCTGCCTTACAAACCAGCCATCCAACTGATTGAGCTGACCAAATCCTCACGCAGCTCTGTGTGGTAGATATTGAAATATTATTCCATTCAGATATGTTGTTGGACACCTCTGGAGCAGGTGGAACTAGAAGCAAGCTTCCTAGCTCAGAGAGAGGGACAGTATTAGTGAGCTGTAAGAGCGCTCTCTGCACTAGGCCCTGTAATTTCCAGCTGCTTCATAAATGACTGTAAAATCACAAGTGGGGATGTTTGCCAATGATTGGACAGTATTCAACACCATTCGTGATTTACTCAGATACTGAAGCAGTCCTTGTCCAAATGTAACAGGTCCTGGAGATATGCAGGTGTGTGCTTAACAGTGACAATCCCATTTCCATTACACATGTGCCAGACAACAATTACCTCTAACAATGAAAAATTGAAACACATCCTCTAACGTTCAATTCTACCACCATAACTGAACACGCACCAAGCAATATCGCGGGGATTATTGTTAACCTGAACTGGACTGACCATATGATTTCATTACCCATTCCTGTGAAGGGCTTATGCTGAAGCATTGACTCTCCTGTACCTCAGATGCTGCCTGACCTGTTTTACTTTTCCAGCGCCACTTTGTGACGCATATAAATTCTTTAGCTACAAGAATATTTCAGGGGCTCGAAATTCTGCAGGAATAACTCACCTCAAAATTTCTGAAAGCCTGTCTCCAATTGCTAAGACACATGTTGAATGTGTGTGTGATTAAATACTTCCATTCGCCCGTGTGGGTGCAGCGTCACCCCTCATCTACTGACGCTCAGTACAAGCAATACCTGCCATCTACACGGTGCTCTGCAGAAATTTACCAAGGCTGCTTACAACGGACCTCTGAACCCCCGACCGTCGAGAAGGACAAGGGAAGCAGATACATGGGACCCCCACCATGTTCGCGTTCTGTTCCAAACCATATACCATCCTGATTCGGAAGTATAATGCCGTTCCTTCAGTGTCACTGTTTTAAGTTCACTAACGATCAATAAATGCCGTCCCAATCACATTTCATGAATAAATTAACATAAAGGTATTGTCTAGACCTGTTCAATGCTGGACACGGTTTTGGTTTTTGTGAGATCAGGCTGGTTGGTCCATGCAGTACATTGCTTATTGTGAACAGCTGAAGGGATATGATGTTTGAAACAATCTGTCCGTCTCTCAGAGGCATGGCCTACATACCGAGCACCACATACACTGGCATTGTCATCCCACATTACTGAGCTCTGATACAGGCAGAAGCAACTGAAAACGTACTCATATCTGACTGAAACAATTTTAAACACACAGTGACATTGTTGCCACGAAAATGATTATGATGAATATTAGCAGGGTGAAAGTGGGGACTGCAGATGCTGGAGATCAGTCAAAAAGTGTGGTTCTGAAAAAAAACTGGGACGTTCAGGCAGCATCTCAGGAGCAGGAGAATCGACTATTAGTTAACAATATTAATACAAGGGAAAGTAATTGTGTATTTTCAAAGTCCTTGTACTTAATAACAATTTGGTCTTGGGTGTGGCAATGAGATTCATCATTTCAATGCTACTTACTGTGAGTTTACATCATATTGTTATTATAACAGTGTACTGAATAAATGGGTGGATTTTGTGCTTATTGGACAATCTAAAAGTTGGTATTATGAAAGGCTATCGGACCTTCAGTAAACAGACGTTACTTAATGGTTGTTAATAGTTAGAACAATGCTGCAAACATTTACACAGAGACTTCCAGCTCAAGTCACACACAAGGTCGTTGGGCTGGGATCACGCTGGCCATCAATGGAGCTGCACAATTATGTTTGGATAATGACATTGTGGGGCTAACATACACTGGATATGGATTATGAGGGATTTAATGTCAGATGCCACGAGCTGCAGGAGTCCATCACCTTTATAACACCTTCATTCAGGATCGGGTCCAAGGTACAGAATTACAGAGTTTAGGTGGAACACAAGAAGAGCTATACTTGCAAGACATGGCTGTTTACAGGTCGTTGTTATAAATATTGAACTGCATCTGGACCAGCGCCATGTGCTAGTCCATTGGCCAGTCTGCCCCCCACACATCTCCCCGTTGTTCAGGTATGTCTCTTACCAGTCTATTGTGAGGGATTGTGTGAGGAACTGCCCAGCTCCAGTTTGGGAGCTCTCTGGACAGATTTTGGAGATGGCCAGTATTTTAGAGGTCGTGGTGAGGCTCAATAACACTGTGTCTGAATTCAGGCTTTTCCTCAAAGTCAATTCCAACAGCTTTGCCGCCTGCGAGATAGTGTGTTCACTGATCTGAACATGAATCGGCTCTTTACTACAGTCAATGAATTGTTTAATAGTTAGGTGTGTGCACTGGTAATTCAACTATTGTTCACTTCAATTGTTTTCAACTGAAAAACAATGATGTTTGGTTTATTTTAAAATATGTAAGAAATAAAGTGATATTAACTCTTCATTACAGAAAATGTGAAAGTGACCTGGTATCTATTTCCCTTGGACTAATCAAGCAACAGTCAGATACTGTCTGTAAAGCAGGATTCTGTGAACAGGACGATGTCCCAGGCAACATCACCACCGTCTCGGGTAGGTTCTGTCCCACTGACAGGACACAGCCAGGCAGAGGGGGATAGCTCCTTAGTATATAGTCAATATAGGGTGGCATTGTGGCTCAGTGGTTACCACTGCTGCCTTATAGCACCAGGGTCCCAGGTTCGATTCCAGCTGCGAGCGACGACCTATGTGGAGTTTGCACATTCTCCCTGTGTCTCCGTGGGTTTCCTCCGACAGTCCAAAGATGTGCCCATAGTGTTCAGAGCATTAGTCAGAGGAGTAGTTGTTCTTCAGAGGGTCGGTGTGGACTGGTTGGGCCGAAGAGCCAGTTCCCATTCTATAGGGAATGCAGTCGAATGTTAGCGCTCAGCGTTGATGCTGGATCCTGTGGCTGCTATACTTCTTTGTGGCAGGTTATGGTGGAATTAATAAAATGTATAATTGACCACATCATCACCAATCTGGCTGCTGCAGAAACACCTCTCCATTTCATATATCAGTAAGAATGGTTACTCCACAATGAGGACCAAGGGCGAACTTCACATTTTACAGAACCTCCTCACTATGATATGTAGCCCCTTTCGTGCTGAATGGTACAGACTTTATACAGATTGACTAACCATTGATGATGCAGCCATGAGGGACATAGGCCCATCGGAAGCTTCAGAATCATACTCTGCACAGCTCATGAAGTCTGCAACTTCACACTCAGACATACTTCACACTGTACAGTAACCATCACACCCCGACATACCTCCAACTGTACAGTAACCATCACACCCCGACATACCACCCACTGTACAGGAACCATCACACCCCGACATAACTCCCACTGTACAGTATCTATCACACCCCGACATACCTCCCACTGCACAGTAACCATCACGGCCCGACATGCCTCCCAATGTACAGTAATCATCACGGCCCGACGTACCTCCCACTGTACAATAACCATCACACCCCGACATACATCCCACTGTACAGTAACCATAACACCCCGACATACCTCCCACTGTACAGTATCTATCACACCCCGACATACCTCCCACTGCACAGTAACCATCACGGCCCGACATGCCTCCCAATGTACAGTAACCATCACAGCCCGACATACCTCCCACTGTACAGTAACCATCATACCCCGACATACCTCCCACTGTACAGTAACCATCATACCCCGACATACCTCCCACTGTACAGTAACCATCACACCCCGACATACCTCCCACTACACAGTAACTATCACGGCCCGACATACCTCCCAATGTACAGTAATCATCACGGCCCGACATACCCCCCACTGTACAGTAACCATCACAGCCCGACATACCTCCCACTGTACAGTAACCATCCCACCCCGACATATCTCCCACTGTACAGTAACCATCACACCCCGACATACCTCCCACTGTACAGTAACCATCACGGCCCGACATACCTCCCACTGTACAGTAACCATCCCACCCCGACATACCTCCCACTGTACAGTAACCATCAAGGCCCGACATACCTCCCACTGTACAGTAACCATCACGGCCTCACATACCTCACACTGTACAGTAACCATCACACCCCGACATACCCCCCACTGTACAGTAACCATCACACCCCGACATACCTCCCACTATACAGTAACCATCACCCCCCGACATACCCCCCAATGTACAGTAACCATCACACCCCGACATACCCCCCACTGTACAGTAACCATCACACCCCGACATACCTCCCACTGTACAGTAACCATCACACCCCGACATACCTCCCACTGTACAGTACCCATCATGGTCTGACATACCTCCCATTTTATAGTAACCATCACGGTCCGACATACCTCCCACTGTACAGTAACCATCACACCCCGACATACCTCCCACTGTACAGTAACCATCACTGCCCGACTTACCTCCCACTGTACAGTAACCATCCCACCCCGACATACCTGCCTCTGTACAGTAACCATCAAGGCCCGACATACCTCCCACTGTACAGTAACCATCCCACCCCGACATACCTCCCATTTTATAGTAACCATCACGGTCCGACATACCTCCCACTGTACAGTAAGCATCAAGGCCCGACATACCTCCCACTGTACAGTAACCATCACGGCCCGACATACCTCCCACTGTACAGTAACCATCAAGGCCCGACATACCTCCCACTGTACAGTAACCATCACGGCCCGACATACCTCCCACTGTACAGTAACCATCAAGGCCCGACATACCTCCCACTGTACAGTAACCATCACACCCCGACATAACTCCCACTGTACAGTAACCATCACACCCCGACATACCTCCCACTGTACAGTAACCATCAAGGCCCGACATACTTCCCACTGTACAGTAACCATCACACCCCGACATACCTCCCACTGTACAGTAACCATCACACACCGACATACCTCCCACTGTACAGTAACCATCACACCCCGACAAACCTCCCACTGTACAGTAACCATAACACCCCGACATACCTCCCCCTGTACAGTAACCATCACACCCCGTCATTCCTCCCACTGTACAGTAACCATCACGGTCCGATATACCTCCCACTGTACAGTAACCATCACGGTCAGGCATGCCTCCCACTGTACAGTAACCATCATGGTCCGACGTACCTCCCACTGTACAGTAACCATCATGGTCTGACATACCTCCCATTTTATAGTAACCATCACGGTCCGACATACATCCCACTGTACAGTAAACATCACACCCCGACATACCTCCCATTGTACAGTAACCATCACGGCCCGACTTACCTCCCACTGTACAGTAACCATCCCACCCCGACATACCACCCTCTGTACAGTAACCATCAAGGCCCGACATACCTCCCACTGTACAGTAACCATCAAGGCCCGACATACCTCCCACTGTACAGTAACCATCACGGTCCGACATACCTCCCACTGTACAGTAACCATCACACCCCGACATACCTCCCATTGTACAGTAACCATCACCGCCCGACTTACCTCCCACTGTACAGTAACCATCCCACCCCGACATACCTCCCTCTGTACAGTAACCATCACACCCCGACATACCTCCCACTGGACAGTAACCATCCCACCCCGACATACCTCCCACTGCACAGTAACCATCCCACCCCGACATACCTCCCTCTGTACAGTAACCATCAAGGCCCGACATACCTCCCACTGTACAGTAACCATCAAGGCCCGACATACCTCCCACTGTACAGTCACCATCAAGGCCCGACATACCTCCCACTGTACAGTAACCATCATGGTCTGACATACCTCCCATTTTATAGTAACCATCACACCCCGACATACCTCCCACTGCACAGTAACCATCACGGCCCGACATACCTCCCACTGTACAGTAATCATAACGACCCGACATACCTCCCACTGTACAGTAACCATCACACCCCGACATACCTCCCACTGCACAGTGACCATCACGGTCCGGCATACCTCCCACTGTACAGTAACCATAACACCCCGACATACCTCCCACTGTACAGTAACCATCACACCCCGTCATTACTCCCACTGTACAGTAACCATCACGGTCCGATATACCTCCCACTGTACAGTAACCATCACGGTCAGGCATGCCTCCCACTGTACAGTAACCATCATGGTCCAACATACCTCCCACTGTACAGTAACCTTCACACCCCGAGATACCTCCCACTGTACAGTAACCATCGTGGTCTGACATACCTCCCATTTTATAGTAACCATCACGGTCCGACATACCTCCCACTGTACAGTAACCATCACACCCCGACCTACCTCCCACTGTACAGTACCCATCACACCCCGACATACCTCCCCCTGTACAGGAACCATCACAGCCCGACATATCTCACACAGTACAGTAACCATCACGGCCCGACATATCACCCACTGTACAGTAACCATCACTGCCCGACACACCACCCAATGTACAGTAACCATCACGGCCCGACTTATCTCCCACTGTAGAGTAACTATCAAGAGCTCAGTGCTTAGCACTGCTGCTTCACAGCACCAAAGGCCAAGGTTGAATCCCGGCCTTGGGTGACTATCTATGTGGAGTTTACATATACCTCCATGTCTGCGTGGGTTTCCTCCGTGTGCTCCGGTTTCCTCCCACAGTCCAAAGATATGCAGGTCAGGTGAGTTTGCCATGTTAAATTGCCAATAGTGTTAGGTGTATTAGTCAGGGTTAAATATAGTGCAGGAGAATGGGTCTGGGCAGGTTACTCTTCTGAGTGTTGTTGTGGACTGGTTGGGCTGAAGAGCCTGTTTCCACACTATAGGGAATCTAATCTAACCTCCAAGGTTAAATTCGGGAATATGATGAAATAATCACTTGTCTGAATGAGTGCAGCTCCAACAGTACTCTAGTATGGACTTACTAGCAACAGGTAATACAGTTGTGTGGGGAAGATCATGTCTCACGAACTTGATTGATTATTTTGAGGAAGTGACACAATCGATTGATGTGAGCATGGGACGGGATGTTGGCCTTTGATGTGGTTCCTTATGGTAGGCTCATACAGAAGGTGAAATGAAATGGGATCAGCGGTCAGTTAGTTAGATGGATAGAGAACTGCATGGTCATAGAAGATAGAGTAGTGGTGGAACAGCGTTTTTGTGACTGGAGATCTGTAAATAGTTTGGCGGAGTTGCAGATTGTGAGGATGATTGCCAGAGAATACAGCAGGATATAGGTCAGCTGCAGACTTGGACAGAGAAAACACAGATGTAACTTTATCTGGACAGTTGTGACGTGATGCGTTTTAGAAGGTCTAATGTCGGAGAGAAGTACAAAGTGGATGGAAAAATTACTGACCGCACCAACATTCGAAGGAATCTAGGTGTACAGCTCCACAGTTCCCGGAAAGTGGTAACATGGGTGGAGAGGGTGATGAAGACAACTGACGGCAAACTTGCAGACATGCATCGGAGCATGCAGAATGAAAATTAGCCGATCATATTGCAGCTGTAGAGAAACTTAGTTCGAGGAACATTTAGAATATTGTGTACAGTCCTGGTTGGCACACCAGCAGAACGATGTGGAAGTGTTGGAGAGGGTATGGAAAAGTTTTACCAGGATGTTGTCTGGTTTGGAGGGTATAGGCCAGAAGGAGAAATTGAACAAACATGGTTTGTTTCCAAGTGGGCATCATTGGATATGGGGCTACCTGATAAATATTTACAAAATTATCAGAGGCATAGATAGAAATACAATTAGAAGCTTTTTTTCCCCCAGAGTAGAACTATCAATTACTCAGCACCATAGGTTTTAGGTAAAAGGGAGAAAGCTTAGGAGATATGATCGGCAAGTTTATATTTTGCTTTCCCAGACAGAAGATGCAAGTGCCTGGAATGCACTGATAGAGGAAAGGACGCTAATATAGCAAGGTTTAAGAGGGATCTTGGCACAAACATGAGTAAGTAGGGAACAGAATGACATAGAGGGTGTAGGACACAGAATGACTTCGAGTAAAAACTTTCTTCTTAACTTTGGAACGGCATCATGTGTCAGTGTGGGATTGATGGCATGAAGAGCCTGATCCAGTGCTGGACTGCTCGTTAAAACAATATTTGAGTGCGGGAGTGGCAACATGTTGACTGAATGATTACTGATGATCAACAGTCACATTCAGTGGATCACTTCTCAACAACTTGCAGGTTCATATCTTCAAGTCCGAGCTGGTAACCGGTGACGCCATTTCGCCCCATGCTCCTCCGGCCTTCTCTCTTGGACAACAACGTCTCGGGGAACACTGCACTGACAGAAGCTGCACGTACTTCACACCCTCCAATGCTGGTATCTGTCACATGCCAGCCTCACCATACCATCCCAGCACATCTCCAACCCACTGACAGTACACTTCGGTATTTCAATGCTGCAGCTCAGGATGCACTAACAACTCTTATTGCAATGCTGCTGCAAGGACACTGTGCTCAGGGACACACACCCAGCTCATGGACTGTCCCTCTGGGCTGCTCACTCCGTGTTTGTACACTCTCACTTTGAGCTGACTTGAATGCTGACAGAATTATTGCCTTACCCTGCCTTTAGCAGTGTTACCCCTCAGCCAGAGCTACCAGGCTCACCCGCCTGCTGTATTATCTTGGTGATTAGCACAGACACAAAATCAGGAACTTTGATATCATTGTCCATGTTCAGTCACGGTGCCCCAGCAGTCAGTCAGGGGGAGTCTCAGATCCCAGTGCGGGAGCTTGGACACGGTCAGTCAGCCTCTCGTGGATGTTAGGGTCAGGATCCTTCCCCTGCGAGGGGAAAAGGAGCTGAATGTTGGGGAGACTTATGACTCTCTTGGTTATTTCTTTCCTATTGTGGAATTGTTCCTTCTGGAATGTGAAAATTAACAAGTGGTATTAAGGGAAATGAAAAATGTTGGTACAGCTGTTAGTGCTGGGACAGCTGGGGAAAAGGTGTCGAGGTGTTCTGAGTGAGTGAGTGGGCTGTACAGACACCAGGCAGAGTTGGGCAGAGAGACAGAGAAGTGGTTAGAAAAAGACTAAGAGAAGGTGCTGCATTCAGTGAGAGTGGGAGAATATTAGACTTGGTGGGAGGTGGGTGCAGACACATGGATAGAGTGAGGGTGAGCTCACAAAGTGCAGATGGTGGCACTTACCCTGGTGATGTGGAGAAGATCACTGAACTCCTTCCTACACTGCTGGACATTCACACAGAAGGCTGACACCTCACTGACCCAGGGGTCAGCCTCGGACCAAGCTGGCAGGGTCTGGTGCCATGGCCTCTCCTGCCAGTCCTGGAGGAAGAAAATGTTCCTCTCCTACAACATGTCATTCACCAGAACCTCAGGGGCTTGTCCACAAAGTGAAGCCCCAGTTTTACACCTTCTGGTATCTCCTGGGCAGTTTCAGATTGACAATCTAAGAGTGCAATGACATTTTACTAATGGCACCTGGAGCAGGAAGTCTAGTGCATTCTGGGATATCCAGGCAGTGTGCAGTTGTAATGACGAAGGGGAAAATCACCGTGTTAGTGTCAGTTGAGAAGATAACCACGTGGGCAGTGAGTGTAGTTAATGAGGCAGATTGGGGATGGTATCATGAGAAAATGCACTTCACCTTGTGGAGAGAAACCCTTCATACACCCTGACTAAAATGAGACTTGACCAAATCATAAGATGGTTTGGCCTCTGTCTGACTGAATCAAAATAGGGATGCAGTGTGAATTATTGGGAGCAGCAAACTTGGAGCAGAGAATTACAAAGGAGATTCAAGTCCTTAAAAAGGGGTAACACAATATTCCAGACTGTTAAAAGGAGCCGGGGAAAATCCCCAGCCTTATAGTTACCCACATTATCCAATCCTCACTGGATGCAGGGATGGTGCCGGAGGCCTGGACAACGGCTAATTCCCCAACTTTGTTTATTGTGGAGCAAGGGACTGACTAAATAGGTCGAGGCTGGAATTCTGAGACAGTGGATAAACGGTCACTGAGCAAGTCCCTGGGACTCCAGGACAGTCTGTCTGGATTTGTTCAAGGAAGATCAGATATAATTAATCTGACTGTATCGGCCTGAGGCAGTAACGTGGAACAACATGTGACTTACTTGAATTTGACGAGAGATCCCATGGCAGACTGTTTAAAAACAGAAACTGTGGGGTCCAGGTGAATGGAGCAAATAACCCAGCGAAGTGCAAGGCAAGGCATTTGGGGACATCAACAATAGAGAGGAATGTACAATAAATGAGAGCATAGTCTGTGTGGGTGGGTAAATGAAGGTAGCTGGAAACATCAATAATCTCGTTAATGTAGCAAATGGCATCATTTCCTCTATCAGCGAAAGGGCAGAATTTCAGGGCAGGAAGATTATGTTGGGACTGCATAAATAATGAGCTCAGTCACAGCTTGGGGATGGTGTGCAGTTCTGGTCACCCCATCACATGGAAGAATGGAATTGGACTGGAGAGGGAACAGAGCAGATTCATCACTCGGTGACAGTGGAAGTACAGTGATGAGGAAATATTGGAACGGAGGGTGCTGAGAGTAGATTTGATTGGGGTACATATATTGTCAGGAGCCTGGATAGAAAGGGAGACAATACCTTGTTCCTGTTAGAGAGCTCAGGTACCAGTGGCAAATATTTAATGTAATTGGTTGAAATATTAGAGAAGTGATTAGGAAAGTTGTTATAAAACGCAGTTTATGATCGGGATCTGGGCGTCACACATGGAAGTAGAGAAGAGGCAGAAACTCTCAAACCATTTTAAAATGGTGCTGGGATCTACAGCTGAAGTCCTATCGTATCCGGGGAGACAGAACTACGGCTTTAAAAAAAACAACATTACATCTTGTCCAATGCACAGTGGACAGTGTGATCTTCTTTATAGTGGTATTTTCTGAAGTTTTCAAAGGTAACCAATATTTGATAGGATGAATACGCAGAGATGGGCGGTGAGGGCAGGGAGGAGCAGTGTGTAAATTGATTAGCATCACAATAATACTGATCCCATCCTTTACACACAATGCTACTTCACTGTTTTGGCCTATTTATCCTTGCTGTAGAAATGGGGAAAATCTGTGATTATTCAGATTTCAGTCATGGTCAAACTGCCGCGCCATCTCCATAATCCCAGCTCAATCTGACCTGGTGCACACTATTTAAAGCTACCACTTCACTGGCCTTGTTGAAAGGTTCCAAGATTCATTCTTGTCCCATTGAAGGCTGCTCTTAGTCTACTAATGTTTCTCAGTCTCAATTATTGCATATGATTCTCCATCATCATCTTGAACGTTACAATATAATGATTGCTGCACCCCAAAACGTTCCCCTACTGCCACTGGATCCACTTGCCCCACCTTTTCCCAAGGACCAGGTCCAACAGTACATAGTCTCTTGGGCTGGACACATACTCCTGAAGTGCGCTCTCCTCCTTGTAATCCAGGGATTCTGGCCCCTCATGACCCTGCAACAACAGTTATCCAGACAATATCTTGTTAAATTAAGTTTTTCAGTTTCACTAATCTTTAGTATTGTCATCGCTCTGAAATGATCCTGCGTATTTATTCTCTCCATCCTTTCCAATGGTTGCTGGCTGACAGACTTTATCTCACAGTTTAATTGTACACTTTTTGTTCTGTAGCTCCAGCCAAATTCATTCTGTCCTTGGATGGATCCCCTTTCTCTTGGACCCCTTAACTTACGTTAATCTCAACACATACTTCTACCTTCATCCTTTCCCTTCCCTTCTATCATTTTGGAATTCTTTATACCCAGCAATATTTAACACCCAGTCCTGACATCCTTAAGCCAGCTCTCGGTGTCCATCAGATTTCCACACACTAATCTGCATTTGGAACTCCCCAGACTCTGAGTATTCACATCCATGCAGAGTACCGCAGATGAAGGGTTTCTTTCTCATTCCATCTTCCACTGTTAAACTTGTTGTTGTAAATTAGCACCAACTGGTTATCCCATTATTTTGAGAATCCTAATAGTTCCTTTTCTATTTTTCTTTGGATCTGAAGTACACACCAAGTTATTTTCAATCCCTCCCAAACACCCCGTGAGGAATTCAGTCCCAGCTCTGTCACGTTAGCCCATCGTGCTTGCACAGTTGCTGCCTTCCGGAGGAACAGTGCCAATGTCCCAGGAATCTGAAGCCCTTCCTGCTGCACCATCGTTCCAGTCACACACTCATCTACCTAAAACTCCGAGTTCTGTTCTCACTTGGAAATGGCACTGAGATTATTCCTGGGATTGCTACATTTGAGGTCCCACTTGCTAACCATCCACCTAGCTCCCTAAATTCTGATTCCCAGACCACTTCACCCTTCCTACCCAGGTCATTCCTACCAACATGGACATGACCTTTGACTGCTCACTGGCCCCCAGACGAATGACCTGCAGACACCGTGACATTCTTAACCCTGCTATCCTGGAATTACAGACACACTGACACATTCTTCACTTTCCTGACTCCCCTGTGACTATTGTTCCTCCTTCCTTCTCCCTCCCCTTCTCTTCAGTCAGGCTGCTTGTGGTACTACAGACATGGCTCCGACTGCACTCCCCTGAGCAGCCCGCAACTTCACCTGCTTCCAAACTGGGAAAATGAATTGCGACGGAGAAACCAGAATATTCTTGTATTCCCTGACTGTTTCTCTTAAATTGCTTAATCCCCCATTCCCTTCATTCTTCCAGGCCGTCATGTCTGCAGGGTGACCGGCTCTGTGTGCGTGCATCACAGATGTACCATACAGTCTCTAGTCCCTATCCAAGCTCCAAGAACCAGTGTCCATCTCGAACACTAGCCTGGGCTATTACTTCACAATGTAACAGAACACACTTTCCATCTGACAAATATTTGCTGCCATGTCCTAAAATGCAACATGTCTGGAGTAACTTAGTTAATTACTTCAAATGAAGTTTACATTCGGGAAATAGCAATATGGTAAAGTCCCTTATTCCACTGTGGCTTACTGAGGGTAATTTATTATATTGGCTGAGAATTTCACTTCTCCCTCTTATTTCTGAGTTCAACCATTATTTCAGAAGTTCAAAAAATAAATTTGCTAACTTATATCAATTAACTGACAGTCGCCAATAACGGTGTCTTTATCAACCAATGAACTTACACCTTTTTCTGTGATGGCTCTTGCACTTCTTTCAAATTCAGTGCATGCAGGTCCCAACAGCAGAAAGTTATCTCTGTGATTACCATATACGTGCAATCATCCAGCTCCCACTACACTCCGCTCCCTCACAAGGTCATCGCCTCTGTGACTCCCAGGGATGTGTAATCCTCCAGCTCCCACTTCACTCTGCTCCCTCACAGGGTCACTGTCTCTGTGACTCTCAGGAACGTGTAATCCTCCAGCTCCCACGACACTCTGATCCCTCACAGGGTCACTGTCTCTGAATCCCTGGTACGTGTAATCCTCCAGCTCCCACTCCACTCTGCTTCATCACAGGGTCACCGTCTCTGTGACTGCCAGGTACGTGTAATCCTCCAGTTCCCACTCCACTCTGCTGCCTCGCAGCGGCATCGTTTCTGTGACTCCCAGGTATGTGTAATCCTCCCGCTCCCACTCCAGACTGCTCCCACACAGGGTAACCGTCTCTGTGACTCCCAGCTATGACAAGGCCTCGATCCTCAGTGCTGATTTATATCCTCCCACTTTGGTGCCTCAGTAACTTCCAGGTATGAGTGAGCCTCATGCTCCTGCCCCAAGTTACTCCCTCACACGGTCACTCTCTCTGTGACTCGGTGCTGATTTCGAGCCTCCTGCTCTGCTGTTTCTCCAACGCTAAGTCCCAGTCAGTCCCGAAACGTCGATTCTCCTGCTCCTTGGATGCTGCCTTATCTGCTGCACTTTTCCAGCAACACATTTTTTAACAAATGCAAATTCATAACCAGCACTATTTGTATGGTTCTGGAGACTGTTGAATGTTACAGAGTTAGAAGACTTGCAGTACCTGGGGGTGAATATAAACTTTTGGAGCACTGGTGGTGTCCAAAGACCCTCAGGACAGGAGGAAGTGCAGTGAATGGGAGCATTCCAAATAGTGGGACCGTGGGGGCTGGAAGTCCTGAGATGGATAAGGAGGATGAAAAGTGCAAGTTTAGTACACATAACCATTGTAATTATGGAGATTTAAGGAAGGAAACGTGTTGTGACATTAATTACATTTATATGGAGAGATACAGAAGCTGAAGGGGTTACAAATTTAGAATGGGAGAGATTTTAGGTGATCAGAATTTAAACAAGAAAAGAGAAATTTTAGAGATCTCTAGCACAGATGGGAATGGAAGAGGTGACATATTGTGAGGAACTGTAAGAGTTATAAGTCGGGAAGGATGTCAGATATAAAAGGGAGAGCTGCATTGTCTGGATGCAGTTACAGACGTGAGGAGTGCTGTAGCGCCTGCTGGATTGTGCACAGTTAACAGTTACAACAGCTGGTGGAGTGGCTCATGAAGACAGCTCACCACCACATTCTCAGGGACAACTCAGAACCAACAATAATTGATGGCCCAGCCAACAAAGCTCATGTTCATTAATGAATGAAGGAATAAAAGATCTACAAGTAGCACTGAGGTCACTCGGGCAGTCCCTTTCAACAGGACTTCACAAACCCGAAACCACTTTATCCTGGAAGGACAGGAGCTCCAGGTGCACGGGAACACCAGCATTTCCAAGGTGCCCTCCAAGCCATGCTCCATCCTCCCAGCACTGTGTCTGTCCCTATAGCCAAAGGACTGCAATGGGTCAGGAAGGCAGCTCCCCACCACCTTCTCCAGGGAATTACAGATGGGAACGTAATGGTGATAATCTGCTGGTTACAACCAGACAGAAAAATAAATCCTGCAGTGGGTGTGAAATGAAATTTCCGTTTCAGAACAACATGCTGAGCATGGATAGAGGATTTGTCTGATTGGAACAAGGCAGAGAGTGTGAAGAAAGGGTACTTTGTCATGATGGGAACTGGTGAAGACGGGACCTCCGCAGGGGTCACTGTTGGGGCTACACCCTCCACGTTATTCATTCAGAGTCTGGACAGAGGATGTGAAGGGGTATGAGAAATGGGTTTCCAAGGAAGATTCCGTGATGACATTCATGCCATATAAGGAGCACGTGAGGTCTCTGGGTCTACAATTGATGAAGTTTCAGAGGCAGCGACAGAATCTCATTCAAACTTACAGAATACTGAGGGGCCTGGATGGAGTGGACGTGGGGAGGGTGTTTTCACGAGTTGGAAAGTCTAGGGGCCAAGGGCACAGCTTCAGAGAGAAGGGATGACCCTTCAGAATGGAGAAGTGGAGGAATTTATTCAGCCAGAGGGTGATGGATCTGTGGAACTCACTGCTTCATGGGGCTGTGGATGCGAAGTGATTCAGTGTATCTAAAACAGAGATAAGAAGGTTCTGGTTGAATGTGGAGATCAAGGGTTACAGGGAATGAGAGAATGGGGTTGAGAAACAATTCATCCATAATCGAAAAGTGGAATACACCTGATAGATCGAATGGCCTAATTCTATCCATATCCGTGATGGTCTTATGGACTGCATTTATTCCATAGGCTTCAAAGTGTGCAGTTAGTATTTCTGGCATATAGTTTACCATACATTCCAGCACTTTTGTGATTATTGCTGTCACCTCTTGGTTTCAGATCAACTGCAGAAAGCTACACCTTGTGTATAAGTCTCAGAAAGAACAGCAGGACATAGAGAATGTAAATGGAATGCTGGCATTGATTTCATAGGGAATGGAGAATAAAAATAGGGAAGGCTTGTAATAAACGTAGAGGACTCCAGTCAGCCCACACTCAGAATACTGTGAACAGGTTTTGTTCCTTATCTAGAGGGAAAATGTTCTTGCATTGGAGGCAGCCCAGAGAAGGTTCACCAGGCTGATCTTCAAAATGGAGGGATATTGATGAGAAGAGGTGGAGAAGGTTGAACTTGTAGTCGTTAACATTTCGAAAATGAGGCAAATGTATTGATACACCAAAGATTCTTGTGTTCTTACAGGTTCGGTACTGAGACATTGCTTCCCTGAGCAAGGATCTGTAACCAGAGATGAAGGGGAATAGAGATACCAGAGAAGCTAACGAAAAAAAGCTGGGTTGTAGAGAATGGAGGATGTTATAGAGTTCGGGTTGTTTGAAATCACTGTTGGTGGTTAGAGATCAGATAGGTTGTCGGGCTGAAAGATGTCAAGGAGAGTTAGAGTTATCAGTTCTGAAGGATTTACAGAGATCGGGAGGAATATAGGAACTTGAGATTACACGGTAGTAGTTGGAGCTACAAAAGTTTTTAGACAAAGGGAGTGTTATAGGCAATGGAGAGTAGACAGATGGGGTGGTATGTAGATCTACAGGAGTTCATAGAGAAAGGGAGGATTGGACGGACTGGAGATTACACAGATTGGGGTGGTAATTGGACCTGCATGAGTTTATAGAGACCGGGAGGATTGTTGGTGCTGGGAATTACACTGACATGGACAAAAGTTGGAGCTGCAGGAGTGAGTGAGATAGGGAGGGCTGAAGAGGTTGAATTAGTTCACACAGCCAGGGAGAAGTGTAGGGATTGGAGGAGCCAGAGACACTGAGGGTTATAGGGCTGCAGGAGTTCAGAGAGTTACTGAGGACTGTGAAGGCAGGTTTGCAGCATTCCTATCAGTTACACAGAGATGTGGAGTGCTGTTGAATTAGTTCACACAGCCAGGGAGAAGTGTAGGGATTGGAGGAGCCAGAGACACTGAGGGTTATAGGGCTGCAGGAGTTCAGAGAGTTACTGAGGACTGTGAAGGCAGGTTTGCAGCATTCCTATCAGTTACACAGAGATGTGGAGTGCTGTTGAATTAGTTCACACAGCCAGGGAGAAGTGTAGGGATTGGAGGAGCCAGAGACACTGAGGGTTATAGGGCTGCAGGAGTTCAGAGAGTTACTGAGGACTGTGAAGGCAGGTTTGCAGCATTCCTATCAGTTACACAGAGATGTGGAGTGCTGTTGAATTAGTTCACACAGCCAGGGAGAAGTGTAGGGATTGGAGGAGCCAGAGACACTGAGGGTTATAGGGCTGCAGGAGTTCAGAGAGTTACTGAGGACTGTGAAGGCAGGTTTGCAGCATTCCTATCAGTTACACAGAGATGTGGAGTGCTGTACTGGAGGGGGTTACAAAAATCAACAGATACTGGAAGATATTACAAAGACAGTGAGCTGTAATATTTGAGGATGTTACAGGGACAGGGTGCATTGAGGAGTTGACGGCTGCTCCAGGTGTTAAACATTCTGTAAGGGATCAATAACCTTACATCGATCAGGGTGATTGGAAACTCTGGAGATAAAGAATGAGAATTGCAGGAACTGAAGAATATCACAGAGATGGGGAGGAACATATGAGTTAGAGGAGTTACAATATGAGATGAACCATATTCAATGGAATCAGAGAAGATACAGGGAGATCTGAAGGGATTACAGGTGATCAAAAGGACAGGGAGACTTCTCAGTGTCGGATTGGGGCAGTTTACACAGACATGGAGAATTTTATGGAATGGCGCTATTTTCAGAGATTATGAAGTTGTATAGAATTGAGGAATGAACAGAGATATGGAAGGCTGTAGTTAATGAAAACATTTGCTGATGTCGGATGCTGAGGTTCTGGAAATTAATTGCACCGGAAAGCTGTACAATCTGTCAGAGCTTATAGAGACAGGAACAGCAATGGAGCCTGGGACACTAATACAGATAGGGAGCATTGCACACACTGGAGGAGGTATCTGCTTTAGAGATGGTTGTAGGGGAGTGTAACGTTTACACAGACAGGGGTGTAAGAGCTGAAGAAGGTTATGGAGATGATTAGATTGGTGGGGCGTCTGGAGGAGCTTACATTGGCAGGGCGGGTGACAGCGACGGGCGAAGGATACAGAGATATAAGTCTTGTAGAAACTGATCGGGAGAGTCACAAACATTGGAGCTGGTTCCACAGATCGGGGGTTTTGCAGTGACCTGAGAGGATTAAGCAGATAGGGAGGATTTTAGGATGTCCACATTTTCAGAGTGTTTCAGGACTGGAAAAGGTTACACAGTTAAGGAGGGATGTTGGAGCCGTGGGTGTTCACAGAGACTCAGAGGTTTGAAGGGTTCGGGGCTGTTTATGGATAGAGGGATATATTTAGGGACAATAATATGGAACGCAGAGGGAGAGTTTAGATTAGATTCTCATCAGCATGGGAACAGTACTTCGCCCCAACAAGTCCACACCAACTCTCCAAAGGGTAATCCACCCAGACCCACTTCTCTCTGACAATGCAACGACCATTATGGGCAACTTAGAATGGCCAATTCATCTGACCTGTACATCTTTGGACCGTGGGAGGAAACCGGAGCACCCGGAGGAAACCCACACAGACACAGGGAGAATGTGCAAACGCCACAAAGACAGTCACCCAATGCAGGAATCGAACCGGAGTCCCTGGCGCTGTGAGGCACCACTGTTGACCACTGAGGCACCCTGCTGCCCCAAATTGCAGAATTATACAAACAGAAACTGTTTGAGGTGCAGGGAGGGCTGCAGGGAGTGGAGGAGCAAACAGGGATGTGGAGTGCTGTTGTGGTTTGAAAAGGGTTTGGAGGTGTTTATATTGATAAGGAGCGTGGTAGGGATGGGAGAAGGTTACTGTGGTGGCGTGGTGCTGTGGGCAGGAGGTAGGTGCGTTATAGGGCCTGCAGAACGTTACAGTGATAACATGTTCTCCTGGTGCTTGAGGGAGGTACACAGGTGGGTACTTTGGTCCAAGCTAGAGGATTTTACAGAGACGGGGGCACTCTAATTATTGTGCAAGATCACAGAAATAGAGATTATTGTACTGAGGGCAGGATGAGATTATACAGATTGAGCATGTTAGCGACACTGAAGCAATTTACACGCAGGGAGTGTCATCAGCATTGGAGTAGGTTTCAAATATACAGCGGGAATATGGGAGGGGTGGAGGTTATAGAAACAGGAAATTTTCTGGGAAGTACAAGCAAATGAGTTGGACTGAAAGGCATGTTTCCTTGCTGTATGACTCTATCACATGACAAGAGACAGCTTGAGGGGGGAATATAGAACAGAAGGATCCCAGGTTTCAGTGTCATCTCCTTGAAGGAGACCTGCTTTCCCCTCTGTTGTACTGATTCTCACAATGACAGCACAGGCCTGGATTGATAACTGTCAATTTCCCATATTGACATGGGAAGGCTCAGTACAGCAGTGATGAAAGTAAACAAGAGGGTGGAGATTGAGCCTGGAAACCACCATGCTCTGTGTTCGTGCTTCAACACTGTATCTATGTCATGTCTTCTGGACCAAACTTCGATTCCTTAAATGCACTCAGCTCTGCTCACTGTGAGTGATCTTACTTCGCTGCAGGATTTACTGAGGCTCCAAATCTCACTCTCCTTCTCTCTGGCTGACCAACTGTCTTCAATGTGGTGATGAGTGAAACAGGAATTGGCAATTCTGCTGAGTCAGTAGCATCATGATTCCCTACAGGAGACAGAGAAATAGACAGAATGGGAAATTAGACTGATGTAGCGAAGGTCACACATGGAAAATGGCACTGAGCCCCACAGAGATCTGGAATATCCCAGTCTCCATCCCTGGCCTGTGCTGCCTCGTCTCCCTGGATGGAGAGTTCAGTTGGCTCAGGATCTTAATTAGATGCAAAAGCTGCAGTCATTGGCAGCAATTAAAACCTCACAGTGACAGATATCACATGAGGAGATACTAGTGATATCACCAGAGTGCAGGAAGGCATCACGATCAAATCATGATCACGAAGAAGGCGACTGGGATCAATACTCAGGGATGAAGGAGCTATCAGTGGGCCAGGCAATGGCCTCGTGTTACTCTCACTCGACTGTTCATCCAGAATTTAATGCCGGTATCAGGGATAACCATCTGACTACCTCATACCCTTTAAGTAAGGAAATCTGTTATAGGTTGCTGGTCTGTCCTACATATGAATCTAGACCCAGAGCAATGGGTTTGACTCTCAAATGCCCTTGAAAATAATCTGGCAATCCACTTAGCTCTAAGGTTGGTCAGGGTGGGCCTGAGATGCTGGTCAGCCAGAGACAGCAACATGCCATGTGTGCATTAAAACCAATCCAGCTGGAAGCAGTTCCTGGTCAATCATGTTGGTAGGTTTATGGACAGGGCTTTAAACTGACAGAGAAGATGCAGTGAAAAGGTTCAGGTGAAAGGAGCTTTCCAAATCCAAAGAGAAAAGGGGAAGCATCAGAACAGCATTGGAATGTGGCTGAAGACAAGCAGAAAGAAGAGGAAGGGACAGAATTGAAAGAAAACTGTACACCAACGAATATGATTGTAACAGGACATTGTGGGAAAATATAAATTATAAAGTGTTTTTTTTCACAAGGACAAAGTATCTGTAGTATGGTGACTTGTGACACAGAGAAAAATGGGATTTAATCACCAGACAGACGTGATTACATGGTGAACAAAAGGTGGAACATAAATATTCAACAGTAAACAACCTTACAGGAACTCAGGGAGAATGTAAAAGCAAGTTGGTGACCCTGGCACTAATGGATAACAAAGGCCTTACGGAGAAAGCATTTGGCCTCAGATTATGCAGCTGAATCAGCCTAAATGCAAATTCTGGGTGCCACGTGTCAAAAACAAAAGCGAGAGAACAGTTTTTAAGCTGTCTTGCGGTATTTCGTTGCTCATCCCTTCATTAAACAGGAATTCATTGCACTCTGTTACAAAGGTGGTGTGATAATTTTGGGAGACCTCAATCTTTGTATAATCTGGGATAGACACATTGGCAAGACTGATATTATCCGAGGTCCTTCTTGAATGTTTTAGTCATTGTTTCTTGGAATAACACATTGTGTAACTGGCTAGGGATGTAACTATCTCAGATCGACCGTTGGGTGATGAAGCTGAGTGAATGAATATTATTGCATCGAGATCCTCTAAGAAATTATACCGGAATTTAAAGAAATTATGACATTTTAAAGTGACCAAAAAGCATACTAAAGCATCAGTAACAAAGCCAATTACATGATATTGAGAGAGAACTGACCAAGGTTAACAGGGTAAACAGACTGAAATGTCAGGCTGTAAATGAACAGTGGAACACATTTAGAGCCAGAGAGACCTCGAGATGTACAGCACATAATTGGACCCTTCAGTGCAACTCATCCACGCCGCCCAGATATCCTAGCCTAATCTCATCCCATCTGCCAGCACATGACACATATCCAACTAATCCTTTTTTTATTCATATACCAATCCAGATGCCTTTTGAATGCTGCAATTATACCAGTCTCCACCACTTCCTCTGCAGTACATTCAATACATACACCACACTCTGCGTGAAAACGTTGTCCCTTAGGTCCCTTTTAAATCTTTCATCTCTCACCCTAAATCTATGCCCTCCAGCTCTGGTCTCCATCACCCCAGGGAAAAGACCTTGCCTGTTTATCCTATCCATGCCCCTCATGATTTTTTAAACCTCAAGCATGTCACCCCTCAGCCTCTGATGCTCCAGGTAAAAAAAGTCCCAGTCGTTTCAGCCTCTCCCGATAGCTCAAATCGTCTAACCCTGGCAACATCCTTGTCAGTCTTTTCTGAACACTTTCAAGTTTCACAACATCTTTCTAATAGTAAAAAGACCAGGCTTGCACGCAATATTCCAAAAGTGTCCTAACCAGTGTCCTGTACAGCTGCAACATGACCTCCAAACTCCTGTACTCAATGTTCTGACCAGTAAAGGAAAGCATACCAAACACCTTCTTCACTATCCACTTATCTGCGACTCTACTTTCAAGGAGCTCTGAACTCCAAGGTCTCTTTTTTTTCAGCAACACTCCCTAGGACCTGGACATTAAGTGTATAAGTCCTGCTCAGATGTGCTTTTCCAAAATGCAGCACCTCACATTTATCTGTATTAAACTCCATCTGTCACTCCTCAACCCATTTGCCCATCTGATCAAGATCCCTTTGTAATCTGAGGCAACCTTCTTCTCAGTCCACTATATCCCAAATTTTGGTGTGATCTGCAAACTTATTAACTGTACCTCCTACATTCACGTCCAAATCTTTTATATAATGCCGAAAAGTAGCGGACCCAGCACCGATCTTTGTGGCACACCATCGGCATCCAGCGTGAAAAGCAACCGTCCGCCAACACCCTCTGTCTTCAACCTTCGATCCAGTTCTGTATCCAAACGGCTAGTTCTCCCTGTATTCCATGAGATCTAACCTTGCGAAACGATCTTCCAGGAGGAACGTTTTCGAATGCTTCGCTCAAGTCTAGAAAGATCACATCCAATGATCGCCCCTCATCAATCGTTTTTGTTACTTCTTCAAAAAAACGCAATCGATTTCTTGAGACATGTTTCCCACACTCAAAGTCATGCTGACTATCCCTCGTCACTCCTTGCCTTTCCAAGTACATGTAAATCCTATCTCGCAGGATTCCCTCCAACACTTTAACAACAACTGATGTCAGGCTCATTTTCCTGACAACCTTTCTTAAATAGTGGCACCATGTTAGCCAAACTCAAAATTTCAAATACCTCACCTGTGATGATCGATTATACAAATTTCTCAGCAAGGCGCACATCGATCATTTCCCTAGCTTCCCACAAAGTTCCAAGGTACACCTGATCAGTTCCTGGGGATTTATCCACTTTTATGTGTTTCAAGACATCCAACACCTCCTCCTCTTTAATATGGACATTTTCAAGTTGTCACCATCTATTTCCCCATATTCTTTCTCTTCCATTTCCTTCGCCACAGAAAACACTGATGCAAAACACTTCTTTAGTATCGGAACCATCTCCTGCGTCTGCACACAAAGGCTGCCTTGCTGATCTTTGAAGGACCCTATTTTTTTCCGTCCCTAACTTCTCGTCCTTTATGTATTTATAAAAACCCCTTGGATTCTCCTTTTCCCTATTTGTCAGAGCTATCTCGTGTCCCCCTTTTAACCCTCCTGATTATCGTCTTAAGTACACTGCTCCTGCCTTTACAGTCTGAGGATTCACTTGATTTCTCGAGACTATACGTGAAAATGTTTTCCTTCTTTTTCTTCCTACACCCACCAGCATATCCTTCCACCCTAATAGGAATACTGTACACTGTCTCTGGAAAGCCGTAGTCTCATTTTTGAAGACTTCCCATCTTCCAATGATAAAGGTTTCATTTTCCCAATCCCCAACTCCGGCATCTCACGAAACTGCCATGTGAAAATAATGAAAAAATAAAGCACATTCTAAATGAAGGTTTTGATGAGGTGAGCTCTGGTCAGCCATGTAGATCTGGAGACCACCAGATGCACAGAGAGTGCTTTCCATCAGAGCAGCTCCAGGTCAGTATCAGGCACACAGACAGAATGGGCAAATAAATTCACATCTGAACTCATATCTCCCAGCCTGGCAATCTGAAGCTGTGCACAGACATTCTGGTAAACATCTTCAAAATTAGGTCATCAAGATCGGCTCAACATACTAATCAAAAATAAATCAGTCACTCAGACTAAAATGTCCTTCAGGTTCCACAAACCATTCCCAGTCTCATCCTGCAGGTTCTATGAATCTCAGTCCCTCTAACCTCCTGCAGGATCCCTATCCCCTCCAATATTTGGACTACCCTCCAGGTTCTGCAGCCCTTCCTAGCTCGTAACATGACCCGAGCTCTAAAACTCTTCCTTCCTCTGCAATACTCCATAGAAGGGTACTGTAGGATGGGGAGGGTTACAGAGTTAGGGAGGAATATCAGAATTGGAGGATTTTCCAGTTATTATTATTATTGAAGTGGCTAAAATTGGCTTCGATAATTTTGACGGTTCACGCTAATAAAGGAGGTTACAGAGTTAAGGAGGATTTTAGAGACTGGAAGACGTTTCAGTGTTTATGGGTTTTGTGGGGTCGGGAGGAAGGTACCAAAATAGGGAGGGTTTAAGAATGAAGGTTTCTGCTGAGAACCTCTACTGGGTAAAAGGCAGGATTCTTGGTAGTGTGAAGTAACAGAAGAAGTTTGGGGTGCACGTCCATAGACCCTTCACATATGCCAGCCGTGTTGAAAGGGTGTGAAGAAGCCGTGCGGTGTCTTAGCATTCTGGAGCAAGGGGATTGAGTTTAAGACCTGTGACGTGAGGCTGCAGCTCCATATAGCCCTGGTTAGTCCACTCTTGTAATATTGTGTTATGTTCTGGTAGCCTCATTATAGAAAAGATGTGGAAACTTTGGAGAGGGCGCAGACGAAATTTATCAGGATGTTTTCTGGACTGGAGGGTAAGTCTAATGAAGAAATGTTGGGGAAGCCAGGCCTTTTCCCATTAGAATGAAAAGGATGAGAGCTGACTTGACTGAGGTGTACGAGATGATTCGAGGCATACAGAGAGTGGGTGGCCCGAGAATCTATCCATGGTAAAAGTGGCTATAACGATGGGGCATAAGTTTAAGGTAATTTGGAGGTAGGTTTATGGGAGATGTCAGAGGTAGGTACATTATGCAGAGAGTGGTGGGTGTGTGGAATGCACTGTCAGCGTTGGTGGTCGAGAATGTTACGTTCGGGACATTGACTTAACTTTTGGACATGCACATGGATTATAGTAAAATGAATTTCTCAAAATAGAGACCCGAGCTCAGTGCTGTTCCACAAGGATCCGTGCTGGGTCCACGTTTGTTTGTGATATAAATAAATAATTAGGAGGAAGGTATAGTTTGCCTGATTAGCAAGTTTGCAGATGACACTAAGATTGGTGCAGTAGCAGACTTTGAAAGGAACTGTCAGAGAATACAGCAGTGGAGAGATGGGCAGAGGAAAGGCAGATGGGGAGTCCAATTCAGGCAAATGCAATATGATGCATTTCAGAAGATCCAATTCAAGACCAAACGAAATGGAAAAGTCCTGGTGAAATCTGACGTACAGAGAGATCTGGGTATTCAGGTCCATTGTTCCTTGAAGGTGACAACACAGGCCAGCAAAGTGATTAAGGCAACATACAGCATGATTTCTTTCATTGGATGGGATATTAAGTAAAAGAGTTGGCAGGTCATGTTACAGTTGTATTGGACTTTGTTTCGACCACATTTGGAATATTACATGTAGTTCTGATCACCTCATTACCAAAAGGATGTAGATGCTTTGGAGAGGGTGCAGAGGAGGTTCACCAGGACGTTGTCTGGTATGGAAGGGGCTAGTTAATTAGGAAGTTTGAATAGATTCGGATTATTTTCATTAGAAAGACAAAAGTTGACTGAGGACCTGATTGAGGTCTACAAAATCATGGGATGTACAGACAGGGTGGGGAGCAAGAAGTTTTTCTCCCCAGTGTGCGGTGAATGGAACAGATGACAGAGATAAAGTGGAGAACAAAACAGAGATATGGAGGGTAGTCGTGCCTGAAGATGTTGATAGATATAGGAAGGTTTACTTCTGCAGATTATTTAGATATGGAGGATGTGGAGTCTGACGGATTTTCCAGAAGGACAATAATTTGGTTGGAGGGAGTTTCACAGATAAGGAAGCATAAGTAATCTCCTCCAGTTTGGTCAAAGTGGGAAGGTTTGCAGGGGAGGGTGACATTTACACAGATAGAGGTCTAAGAGTTGGAGATGAGTAAAGGCATAGCGATACAGGAGGAAGTTACATTGCTAGGTGAGTGCTGGCGACAGGATGATGTCACACATATAGTCAGATTTGTCGGAACGGGATTGGGAGAGTCACAGGCTTTCATTGGGTTCAGCAGATCGGGAATGCAGTAGGGTCCTGAAGGGATTGTCGAGTCTCCAGCGAGTGATCGTGTCTTTAGGACTGGAAGAGGTTACGTCGATATAGAAATATTGAAGACAATGTATGCTATTTTCTTATTTCTTGAACAGAGCCTCAATATCCCTCATGAGCCAGGGATCCCTAAAGCTGCCAGCATTTCCATTAACTCTAACAGGGACACACTGACCCTGGATTTTTGAGATCAGACATTTAAAAGCCTCCCATTTGCCAGCCATTCCTTTTCCTTCAAACAGACTCACCCAGTTGATGGGAACATGATGTGGAGGAGCCTGTGTTGGATTGGGCTGGGCATTGTTAAAAATCACACAACACCAGCTTCCAGTCCAACCGGTTTATTTGGAGGCACTGGGATTCAGAGCGCTGCTTCTTCATCGGGTGGTTGTGGAGCCCAATCAAAAGACATAGAATTTATAGCAACACGGTAGTAGTGTCATGGAAAGTAATATCAAACAAATTTAGTGTTAATTTTATCGTTTAGGATGATCACCTGCTCTTTGAAAGCTAGTGCTTTGAAATACACATGTTGGACTTTAACCTGGTGTTGTGTGATTTTTAATTCACTCATTCGACCCCTGCTCAATGTTCTGACCAATGAAGGCAAGCATGCCAAATGATTTCTTCACCACTATTTTTGCCTGAAACTCCACTTTCAAGGAACTATATGCCTGCATCCCGAGATGTCGTTCTTTTTTCAGCAATACTCCCCAGAGCCCTACCATTAACTCGACAAGATAGTAACAGGGTGGAGAACGTTAAAACCAGATTTCTTTGAGAAATTTAAAAATGAAGGTGCGTAAACTGCATGCAGGAGAAATATTTTCACTTGTGAGGCTGACCTGAACAGAAGTTAACATTTATGAATCAAATCGGAAATTCAAATCAAAACATTCTCCCCTGACAAAGGTGACAAAATGGAATAACATGACATATCCTACCAGGAATGCTTAAGTTGAATATCATGAATATGTTTAAGGGGAAATTAGACAAGTACCTCAGGGAGAAACATACAGAAGGATACACTGATGGGATGAGACAAAGTGGGAGTATACTCCTATGGAGGCTAAATATCTGCACGCCCCTGTTGGGCCAAAAGGCATGTTTCTCTGCTGTAAAGTCTCTGTAAATGTCCTGGTCTCCTTTAGTAAAGAATCATTTAGTCACCCACTAATTTGGAAAAAAAGGGTCCCACTAGGGTATACAAGAGGCATCCCTTCATAAGGTTATAAAATTAACATCAATTACTGAAGGTATCTCTGCAGAGAGAGAGCGGTTTAATCTTTGGCTTCTCAGTAGCAGTAAAGTACAGAGTTTTAATCTGCGCTTTGGTCTGACTTGAGCTGGCAACATCAAGATCTTTACTGAGTTCAGCTTGGGCCGCCTTAATAAACCCATCATACGACTGAAAGCAACGTGGTGAGAAGATGACATTAAACTTTGGGATGTAAAGAAGTAGGCATGACACTACTTTGCGAACTGCACAAGACAAACCACAAATACTTTTCTGAATGAACAAATCTAATTTTAGCCATCTGTAAAATCTATTAACCACAAAATTAAGAAAGATTAACAGGGATAACAAAAAGCACAGTAGTTTGAATGTCATCAAAAACGTGTTCATTTATTCCAGTTTTTCCTCTCCAACCCTTGTACACACCATTCAACAATGCCACGATTCATATATGCAGCATTTAACAAGAAAGAGGCCCCAAAGCTATTTTATTAAAGAAGAGTGAAACATTGGTCAGGAAGAGGGAAGTATAAGGTCAGAAATATACAAGACCCCATTGGAAAAAAGGAAGCTCTTGAAAGTAGGAAGAGAGGAGGCTATGAAGAGGAATTTGAGGAATTAGGCTTGAATTAACGTTAGGCAGAATATATAAACTCTCATTCATGGCAGAGAGAAACAAAACAGAAAAAGGAAACCTGCTCGATCACTTTTCCTTAAGATGTCAAGAACAAAACTTCATAGCCCCCAACAATTTTTAATTAAAGGAGATGGATGCTGATTCGGTTTGGGAAGGCATTATGGAAACATGTGAAATGTTCTGAACTGCAATCTCTTCAAGATCGCATGTTCCATACATCACCAGCTGAAATCTGCAGCGTCGTGGTGGGTTCAATCTCACCTCTAGTTGTGTGATGAGGCTGGCCTCCTGAGCTTTCAATCGTTCCTTTTGACGTTTCTTCTGTTATTTCTTCAGCTTGTCCACAACGGTCTAGGGCTTTTTAAGCTCGTCCCTCAGTACACGGATACTGATCTCAATATCACTCTGGACTGTCGTAGTTTCTGTAGACGATCCACCCAATGGATGTTAACAGGTCTCATTAAAAACAAACTCAATTTGGGCACTAACATTAGTGGAGAAGAGAATTATGCAAACCTGCATAACACTTGGTCACACTTCTCACACCCTGTTCAACAACATTGATCGAACCTGCGATGCTACTGACAAAACCCTTCGGCAATGAACACACTGACCTCTTGGCAGCCATGGTGTCACCAGACATATCTACGAATCAGACCTGCAGTATAAAGGGACACACCAGCCGATCACACAGCAGAACGATCTGGGCAGTCAGCATCAGTTAGCATGGTGCTTACGGTCAGAAACATATTGAGGAAAAAAAGCCAAAATAAGAAGCTAGGAACTAAAATCTTGCAAACGATATGCATTTGAAGGTCAGGAGAGGGATGGGATTGAGAAAGGAATTCTGCAATGAGGCTACTATACATGGCCAGGATTTAGGTTAACTCTGGAAGAGGTGCACAAGTCAGAGAACATAAAACCACAAGAGGGTGGAGGACGATGTTAGACTAAAAGTCATAAAGTAAGGCATGGATTTATCAAGAAAGACTTCCAAAAATGTGTAAATTAGATTGGAGAAGTTAGACGTTTAGGAGGCAAAAGTCATTAAGAACAGGCTGATAGTTTTCACAATAAGAGCTCTTTCCAGACTACAGCCAGCAGACTTTTGGAAGTGCTCACATTTATGGAGTATAAGGAGACACACCTGACCAAAAGTCTGTTGGTGAGAGTTATGGATGATGTGGCATGATACATGTACCTTTGCAGAGACAGATTTATGATCAGTAAATGCTGGGTTCAATCGAGGCTGGAATATGCTGCTGAGATATAAAAGGGTTCGCGGCAGCTGAGGATAGCAAATGGGAGGCTAGAGTGGCAACGGGATACAGCTGGGGAGACAAAAATAGTTTGAGTTGATTTTTCTTTGTTGATTACTTCCATTGCATTTTTTTTTAAAGCTGGACCCATTCTTTCTCCAATTTAGAGAGATGCAACACGACCGAAAGTACAGACCAACGAAATCAAACTAGCATCAGTATTAAAATCTTACAGTTTCAACTCAAGAGCTTCCAAAGGAAACTGACATAACTAGATGTTCACAGACAATCTAGCACACGTATGCTGACTTACTCTGGGCTGTCGGCTTCAATGATGGTGACAACACAGTAATAAGCAAAACGAGAGGGAAAACCTTCGGTGACAGAACTCATGTCATCATCCCACCATGAATTCAATAAAATAAAAAATCTGGGATTAAGAGTCTAATGAAAACAATGAATTCATTCTCGATTGTAAGAAAACAAACCCCATCTGGTTCACTAATGTTTTCCAGGGAAGGGAACTGACATCCTGACCGGATCTGCTCTCCACGTGACTACAGACCCACAGCAATGTGGTTGACTGATACCTAACTGCTCTGTGGACAATTGTCGAAAGGAAATAAATACTGGCCAACCAGCAATGCCGACATGCCACAATAGATTATAAAAAAAACACCGTTACTGAATCCTACAGCAAGCCTAAATCAGGTGCTATTCTCACTTTCAGACAAAGCAAAAGGCTTGAGAATCACCATTCCTCAGTGTTGGGCTATACTCTCAGCCATTCTACATTTTAAAAACAAATTCACGTTGCGTTTGAATTTCAAAGCACACCAAATGACTTGACGAAACTTCTGTGAATCTTGGTTATTGTCCAACAGGTTTAATGGGAAGCACACTCGCTTTCGGAGCAACGCTCCTTCATCAGGAGATAGTGGAGGGCTCGATCGTAACACAGAATTTATAGCAAAAGTTTGCAGTGTGATGTAACTGAAATTATACATTGAGAAATTGATTGTCTGTTAAGCCTTTCACCTGTTAGAATACAGTGATAGTTTCACTTCTTTAAAAAGTAAATCACAAAACATTTTTTTAAAGTTGCATTCTCGGGTTAGCTGTTAACAATGGTGATAGCAAGACAGTATGTTGAAGTTTTTGGTCCCCTGTGTTCTCTGTCTATGCCGTGGTGTTTAGATTGATTCTAATCTAAAAAGTAAGATAACAGAGTTTTACATAAATTCATGCAATTTTTGAGCAAGATACAATGTAGCTCTGCCAGTACAAATTCACCCCACAAAATATGTGTGCATGTGGGTCTTTGTCTATCTGTGTGTGTCTGTCTGTCTGCGGTGGAGGTTCTGAGTGTGAGAAAGTCTGTGTGTTGCGCGTGTGTAGTGAGTGCAGAGTGTTTTAAGTCTGTGAGGGGGTGCATGCATGAGTGTGGGATTGTGTGTGTTTATAACGGTGTGTGTGGGTGTCTGTGTGCGCATCTGTGTGCGCGTCTGTGTGCACTGTGTTCATGTGCATGTGAGAGTGTGTGTGTGTAGGAATATCTGTGTGTGTGTATAGTGCACAGACTCTGGCTTTGATATACACTCAGGCACTTTTGAAGAAGGAGACTGAAAAACCAGAGAAGAAAGCAAACATTAAATCCAGTCTGACCTTATTTTCCAATTTATGAAAAATAGAGAAGGAAGGGTAAGAAAGGAGACTGATTTTAAACTTCCCACTGGGTGTCATGGTGGCTCAGTGGTTAGCACTGATACCTCACAGCCCTACGTATCTGGGTTCAGTTCCTCTCTTTAGCAATTGGGTGTGGAGTTCGCACATTTCCCCTGTACCCATGTGTGCTTCCTCTGGGTGCTCCAGTTTCCTCCTACAATCCAAAGATGTGCGGTTAGGTGATGAGTGACATCACCACTAGGCCACCACAATTATGGGGGGCACGGGGTTTGAACAATCTCACTTCCTAAGTTCTTGAATTGTATTCGCTCCATAATAAAAAGCACAGCTTTTGAGATCAAGGTTTTATTGCCCTATGAACCTGCGGTTACAAAGCAGCAGGACTGCTCCCACTCAAATTACAACTGCTGCTGGTACTTTTAATTTAAAATGTAAACAAGCACACTGCCACACAAAGAAGATTATTAAAAGATTGGACACTCTGTAGGAAAGAAACATGTTTCCGCTGATGGTTGAGTGCTGAACCAGAGGACACAGCTTAAAAATACGGAGTAGACAATTTAGAACAGAGATGAGGAGAAACGTCTCCACCCAGAGAGTGATGGCTGTGTGGAATGCTCTGCCCAAGAGGGCAGTGGAGGCCCAGTCTCTGTATTCATTTAAGAAAGAGTTGGATAGAGCTCCCACGGAGAGTGGAATCAAGGGTTAGGGAGATACGACAGGGACACGGATACTGAATAAGAATGATCAGCCATGGTCATATTGAATGGTAATGCAGGCTCAAAGGGTAGAATGGCCTCCTCCTGCACCGATTGTCTATTGTCACACACGCACCCGCCAACACAATTCTACCTGTCATCTTTAAACTAATTCTTCTCAAACCTCCTTACAGCTTCCTTAACTATTCCAAAACACTAATCATATTTTTTATTTTACAATATTCTGATTTTCAACGCCACATGCTTGGCACAGAACAAAATTATGAAATTAACACCGAAAAGAAAAGTGCTCTGAGAATCAAGCCCTACCAGACACCACTACTTACGTGTACCACTCTGGAACTTCCACAGGTCCTTTTTCAAATTTCCACCCTTCCGTTTAAATCGAGTTTTCTATCCCTGCCTTAATTCCATGCCAATTAATCTTATGGTTGATACCTTTTCACATAGTGTTTTTTTTTAAAGAAGTGCATGTAACACCCATCATATCTGCACATCTTAAATTTGCGATTTTTCAAACATAGTCATCACTTTTGAAATTTGCTGTGACTATTTTATTTCGCAGTCACCTGTTTTAGATTAGATTACTTACAGTGTGGAAACAGGCCCTTCGGCCCAACAAGTCCACACCGCCCCGCCGAAGCGTAACCCACCCATACCCCTACATCTACATTTACCCCTTACCTAACACTATGGGCAATTTAGCATGGCCAATTCACCTGGCCTGCACATCTTTGGACTGTGGGAGGAAACCGGAGCACCCGGAGGAAACCCACGCAGGCACGGGGAGAACGTGCAAACTCCACACAGTCAGTCGCCTGAGGCGGGAATTGAACCCGGGTCTCAGGCGCTGTGAGGCAGCAGTGCTAACCACTGTGCCACCGTGCCACTCCTGTTTCTTCCTGTTCTATCTTTAAAAACGTGCATTTCCAACAAATCTTCAATGGGATAAAACAAGCCAAATAGCTCCACAGAAATAGAATAAGACATATTAATGAGCCTCATAGAGATCCAAGGGTAGATGTGAAATATTTCATACAGTTTCAGTGTATTGAAGGAGGAAAGCGACATAGACAGAAGCAAAATTCAGGGAGGGAATTAAAGAGGCCACTGTCTTAGTAACAGAAGGCACTTCCACTAATGAAGCCATTAAAATTGAAATTCTCAAAGACTGTAATTAAAGGACTACAAATCCCTTGCCTGCAATGTATAACCATGTACATAAACTTTTCTGGTGCAGTGATTGCTTCTATCCTTCACAAACCGGCTTTCTCGAATAGAACAGGTAGGATAATACAATCGTCAAGTCTTGAAGTAAGCAAGGCATTGACGAGGTTTCTGCAGCGAAAGAACGGAGCTGGGGCAGATATCGATAATCAGAGATTTGGGAAAGTATTGAAGCACGCCTTTTGGCCTTCAGCGTCCACATCAACCCTCCGCAGAACAGCCAACCCAGGGCCCCGTACCCCAGCTATACATCTGCATTTCCCATTGCTCATCGACCAAGCCCAGACATATTTCCTATGTCTTCACAAAATTCCTATACTTTCCCACATTTTATTTCCAATTCCACTTCAGAATTCCCATTCTCTACCACTCCCGTTTTCAATTACCTCTCAGAATTTCTATTTCATCCCACTCCCCTGTATCCCATTCCCACTCAGAATTCCCATTCCCTCTCACACCTATATTTTCCATTCAGCCTCAGCTCTCCCATCCTGCCAACAGTTTTTTTCCAATTCTCTCTTCCTCCTGTTTCACATTTACTGTCAGAACATCCATTCTCGGCCACTCCTATTTCAATTTCCGTCTCAGAAGTCTTATTCTTTCCCCTTCACATGTTTTATTACCTCGAAAGAATTCTTGTTCCCAAACAATTCCTACTATTCCTGGCTTGCCATCGATCGCTGTGGCGCAATAGTTTAGTCTGTTCGACTGCTCACGGGAAACGTAGTATTGTGAAACACTGTAGTTCAGAAAAACTTCCTTACTTTTGCCCCGACTGACTATACTCAATGAAATATTCCCAGATTCTCAGTTGAGGATGTTTGCTGCAGGAAGTTACCTCAGAAACCCTATCAACTCGTAACGTATTGAGCGAATCGCGAAACAGAAAGCATTTAACACGAACACAAACAAAACTGGCATGCCGAATGCATTTTCAGACACAGCGAAGCATGAATGCTAAATGTGAGACAGTCCGGGGGCATGAGCAATAAACCAATCTCACAACTAACAGCAGGGCAATCCCAAACTACTCTTTCAAACATATTGGAGCCTTAGTGCACCACCACTTCCCAGACAATGCTGAAAAGAGTGAAAGAAAGAACATAATAAGAATGGGCCATAAAAATTGAATTTCACAAATCACAGTCTCGATTAGATTACCTTTCCCTTCCGATGTCTCCAGGACGGAAATGAGAGAAATGCAATAACATATGACGTCGCAATTCATTGGAATTATTTTCTCATTCGCCAGAAAACCAAATAACGACGAGTAGAGGCACTGTAGGACTTTGTTTCACAACAGTAATGAAGTAACAGTCTCCATTCGGTTCCAGTAAAACTTTCCTGGGACATAAAGCAACACCAGAGTTGTCTAAGCCTGTGATTTACCGTGTGGGAGGCGAACACGTCATGACAACACGCGCACTGCCCCATTTGAGAGAGTCTGCACTCACCCACACTGTAGTTAACTCTCCAAGAAGCAGACCTGCAGTTTTGCTTTGACTACGGCACTTCAACACGCTGCAGCTGATGAGCAGAAATTGCAACGGTGCAATTCGTAACTACGCTACCTACCAACCATGAACTTGAATTCAGCTTCTTAGGCTGCTTGGCCACGCTACAACAGTGAAGTGTGCGGTGTCTGATCCGCAGGACACCAGCGCCATCCTCTCTGTGACATGTACGTGCTGGCTAAAATTCTGTTGTGTAGACATGTCCCGCCTTTGCCAATATCACCGTTGTTTAACTCCTTACATTAAGTTTATGAAAGGATTGGACACTCTAGCAGCAGGAAACATGTTTCTGCTGATGGGTGAGTGCCGAACCAGAAGACACAGCTTAAAAATACGGGGTAGACAATTTAGGACAGAGATGAGGAGAAACTTCTTCACCCAGAGAGTGGTGGCTCTGTGGAATGCTCTGCCCCAGAACGCAGTGGAGGCCCAGTCTCTTGATTCAATTAAGAAAGAGTTGTATAGAGCTCTCAAAGATAGTGGAATCAAGGGTTATGGAGATAAGGCAGGAAGAGGATACTGATTAGGAATGATCAGCCATGATCATATTGAATGGCGGTGCAGGCTAGAAGGGCTGAATGGCCTACTCCTGCCCCTATTGTCTATTGTCTATTCTGTTGGTCGAACTGTGATTCCACTCAGAATCACAAATGTGTCACAAACCACCTTGGCTGTGCTGGCTCTCCACAGAGATAAATGTGTTTTTCTTTTGGTACCATTCTCTTGCCTCCTCCCTGTAACTCTGCACACTTTTACTTTCAATATAAATATTGAATTATTTTTTTAAATAACTCGATTGAAACTGCATCTTTGTCAATGACAGGCTGTGGTTTACAGACCCTCACCATTCCCTGTGTGAAACCATTCCTCTTCATGGACATTTTTCTTCTGTAACTAATGTCTTTCAATCTCTGCCGAATCGTTCTCGATCCTTTCAGGCGTAGGGAGCATTCCCCCTTCCTTATTCCCTCTGCCTAAACCACTCATGTCTTGGAAAGGTTTAACAAGGCCAGCTTTTGGCCTTCTGTTCTCCAAGGAGACATGTCCCAATTTTCTAAATAACCTTTATGTTGACATTCCTCATATACCACACCATTCCTATTTACCTCTTCAGCGCTGTTTCCAATCATTTCACGTCCCCACTTCCTAACGTTTCACACTCAGAACTTTGCAAACATCCAGATATTGGATTTATTCAGAGTGGGATTGTGTTGGTGAGCATCCTGAAACACTTGTTTTACTTTCCCCACATGTGGTACTGTGCCATGCCCACGACAATGACACTTCTGACCCCAAACCTCAACGGTATTTCAAGGGGTGCAACTTAATGATTTTTATCAAATAGTTGATTGGACGAACGAGCAAAACTGAAATTAAATAACCAAGGCGCGATGGCGACTTGAATTCATTTATTCTCACATGCCAGCATTAACATAAGCTACTAAGCCACGATCATGCCCTAGATATTTCCAACACCAAACCAGCTGAGAGTCGTTCAGGTCCAACTACATCACACTGTGCTCTCGAATTTCTACGCACAGAAGTGTCTCAAGAATATCGCCTTCTCATTCTGTCTTCTTGTTCACTGGACAGTGCTGTTTATTCCTTACCGGAAATGTGCTTTTGGAAAAGCGCAGCAGGTCAGGCAGCATCCAAGGACCAGGAGAATCGACGTTTCGGCATTATTCCTTCTGCTTGGACTAAGTTGTCTCCATTGGCAGAGTATTCAGCTATTTCCCTCCACCTGTAAGCATTGTGAGGAGAGGCAAGCGCAGATACACTCTAAAGCTCGCTCTCATCGACGCAGCCAGTTACATCAAGTACTGGAAATCAGCCAGTTTGATTAGGAACTTCCTCCAAATATCATTTATCTGAGACAGCGATAAAGCTGTTGAGCTGGTGGGAAAGAGAGAAATGTACTGTGGTTTCTCTGACCTCAGGGAAATTAATGTGAGGGCATCTTTGTGCAGTCTGTTGGGTGTTCAGAATCCATCTTCACACAATTTTCCTGAAGAAAGGATTCTGTAACAGTGACATCGGTTTCTTTGCTGCAAGCGGGCAGCAGTGAACACCTGAGCCCCAACTGTCACTGCTGAAGACAATCCGAATGAAGTCCTCACACACTGAGTGTTGTCCCCACGGCCCTGAGCTGCGGGGCTGCAGACTGTCTAACGCAGACGATAGGTTAACAATGAGACATTGTTTCACCATCAGCCACTCAGTCCCAGAGACAGGAAGAGTGACAGCATCAACGTGTGGCATCACTCACGCATCGACAGAGGTGTTCAGCCCATCGAGTCCATGGCGACTCTCTGTCGCTTGTGGTTATTCATAGTTCGTGATGTATGTCATAATAATGCGAGCTGTGTCCGTATCATAATGCGGTTTCCAACAAGTTGACCAATTGTCACTCACGGCTTTTCATTTCACGGGGAGGACACTGCTTTGTGAAACAACGTGGGGAATAACTGCAGGGCGTCATGCGCATAGAGCACTCTGCAACTGATATATATCACATTCTCCTGTTTCTTCCCAGCTCTGGCAAGTTATTTTGCGAATCAGGTCAGAGCAGACCGACAGTGAAGAAGAAAAGAGCTTCCAGAACTTCACAAGTGTGTTTTCTCACTTGTGTAAATTTCCCGAGTGTATCAGTACGGAATATTCATTTCAGATACATTAAGAGAAAGGAAGCAGAAAGCGACACAACATGCAATATGTGGAATGAAGCTCTGTTATAGAGAAACACTGGTGGGGCCATACAAACACTGAAAGCGGGAATGGTCAACGAACAGAGGATGTTTTCAATCCATTAATTTTAGGGCTATCAGCCGAATGCGCTCCCCCTGGGCCACTCTGTTAGCGCTGACCATAGAGGTTTCACACAGGCTTCAACTTTTCGTCTGCCGTGTGACATGAACCTCAGAGGATGATTTCAAAAGTGATGATTTCTTCACTATTACTGCGTGATATTCTGTGGCGCAGATGTATTTTGGCTGTGTCAATATAACCTGAGTAACGTCTCACATTCTGTTGGTTTAACTGTGATTTTACTCAGAATCCCAAAACATGTCACAGTGCAAAGTGAGGCCATGCAGCCCGCCTTCGCTGTGCTGGCATCAAGCAAAAAGGAAATGTAGCATGTAGGTTTGCTCGCTGAGCTGTAGGTCTGATATCCAGACCTTTCATTACCTGGCTAGGTAACATCATCAGTGGCGACCTCCAAGTGAAGCGAAACTGTTGTCTCCTGCTTTCTATTTATATGTTTGTCCTGGATTGAATTCCTGGGGCTTGTGGTGATTTCATTTCCTGTTGCTTTTGTGAGTAGTTGATACGTGGTATCTCGATCTTTGCATTTGTTTATGGCGTTGTGGTTGGAGTGCTAGGCCTCGAGGAACTCTCTGGCATGTCTTTGCTTAGCCTTTCCCAGGATAGATGTGCTGTCCCAGTCGAAATTGTGTTCTTTTTTTCATTCGTGTGTAGGGCTACGAGGGAGAGAGTGTCGTGTCTTTTTGTGGCCAGCTGGTGTCATGTATCCTGGTGGTTAACTTTCTTCCTGTTTGTCCTACGTAGCGTTTGTGGCAGTCCTTGCATTGTTTTTTGTAGATGACTTTAGTTTTGTCCATGGGTTGTACTGGGTCTTTTAAGTTTGATAGTTTTTGTTTGAGAGAGTTGGTGGTTTTCTGTGCGACTAGGAAATGTCTGTGTGGTTCGACTGATTGACGTTATTTGATTGATTAATTGTCACTTGAACCCGAGTACAGTAAAAAACCTTTGCTTGTGATTGGTAAAGGCAGATCATAGGAATCAAGGGCATGCAGATCACACCATGAGAAAAACAAAACTTTGAACATATTAAGGCTTTCAGTTACTCCGCACAGGACGTGCACTCCGCAAAATCCATCTTAATAGGATCATCATCATTTGAAGTGAGAGAATCCATTTCTCCGCCAACTCACGGCCTACAAGAAACTGCTGTTGTGTGTCTTCAAGCTTCGGTACCTTGATCTGACCTCGATCTCATCACAATTATACTTTCTGAATCAAACATGGAACTGGATGCAAAACTCCAGTGCTCAAGTGTGACTTCTCACACGTACATCACCCACCCGAGGCGATATCACACCCAAGAACAACAAGACAGAACCGCACCAGAAGCATGATCCATAAATCAGGTGAATTTACTTGTTTAAAAAAAAAACAATTCTGTTGCTTCGGAGTGAAGGCAGCACTGAGTTTTAATAACAGTTCCTTGCCATTCTGATTTCCGATTCCCCGGAGGCTGTGCGAGTCACTTTACCCGCGAGTGGGCCCCTACCAGTGGCAGCTGGATGAACTCATCTTTTCTTCGCATTCAGTGTCGTGGGAGAGCAATGTGAGTCCGCTCTTCAGCTTCCTATCAAACACGGGCTTGTGGAGCGCGGGAGGGGGGCGAGTGGGAGTGGGAGTTATGGAAATTCTGGAAAGTGGAACAAAATGGAGATCACGCATTCACAGGACCTCATATCCTTTTCGGAACCTTTTGCAAATAACGCCATCTGAGATAAATAGGAATGTGTAGAACTGCAGTGAAAAAGAGAATCTCTCTCAATCATAGGAACAGTTTATGTGTCCTTCTCGAATTCACAGGAGGACTATGTTGTCTGAATCAGCATGGAATGTTACTGCAGCGAGTCCTGTCGCACAGGCACATTGCACCTGATGTGTATAAGCTTTATCACGTTACCCCCAGCTCAGAGAGTAGATTTCACAGCTCACATCATCCCAGAGTGACAGGGAACAGAAAAAGGCGATTCAGACCATCATCTGGGATGATGTGAGCTGTGAAAACTACTCTCTAAGCTGGGGGTAACGTGATAAAGCTTATACACATCAGATGCAATGTGCCTGAGCGACAGGACTCGCTGCAGTAACATTCCATGCTGATTCAGACAGCATAGTCCTCCTGTGATTCAGACCATCATCTTACCACCTGCTGGGGAGAAAATGGATGTGGTAGAGCAAACTGTCCCGACCAGTGCATGTTCCCAGCATTTACAATCTTGGTCTGTGTGACAACAAAAGGAGGAACCAGGAACTGATTATCTTGCTTCTTAAAACAGGGGTGAAAATTTGCAGAGCAGAGATACATCTACCTGCTGTTAGTGAAATGATGAACAGGAGCGTACAGTTCACAGAGTATAGTCAGCCCTCTGGGTTATGGGCTCAGCACGCTCCAACTATGACCCTCTGCTCACAGGATTTGAACACAAACAAAGGAATGACTCAGTGACAAAATCTGTTGAAACGGATTCTGTGAGGAATTGAAAGCGATGGAATGAGAAGCCCCTTGAGAGCGGGATGTAGCATTATCTGTAAAGGGATCGTTTTCCAGACGGGAGGAGAGTGGGCAGTGCTGTTTCCATGATACATAGACAGAATCAGCGTCGAATGTTATTGTTGGGAGGCCTGTTGCCGAGACCCACTGCACCTCTTGTACAATGGTACAAAAGCACGGACGTTTTGTGTAGAGGGGACAACTTCAAAATCGTTACTGAGGGAAAATGCACAAATAAGTGAAACAATAAAGCAACCAAAGGAACTGGTGTTACGTGACGGGTTAAACCCCCTCTGCTAATGTAAACCAACAAGACAGAAATGATTCATCCGTGCTGTCTTCTGTTAAAATTCAACAGGCAAAGAACTAACACAATAATCACTACTTAAAGTTAAAAATAACAACTTGATTTTTTTTTTATTGACAGAGAACAATCAACCTACACCTCCTTTCTTTAAAGCTTATGCTCGACAACATCTTCCCCAACCTCAACCCCAGTAACTTTTACAAAACCATTCAAATTTAAAAACTTGATAGTTGTCGAATCTTGTCTTTCTATCTTCCTCGGTAGATTTTTTCTCCAGGTCGGTGTTGATACTTTTTTTCTATGCAATCTATTTATTCAGATAGGCACCTCTTGGAGATTTTACTAACATCCTACATCTGTTGGTCTTTTAGCTGCTCTCTTTGCTATTCTTTGCTGCTCTAGGTAATTGTTCAAAATGTCCGATATTTGTCCCACACAATTTTGGATCGTTTCATTAGTTTTAACATTGTAAAAATAACAAATTAAAACTTGATTGGGGCATAATTTAAACTGATTGTCCAAATCGAATTTTTTTTTTGTATCCATGTAACACAGCTCTTAGTTGTTTCGACCACATGTTCTGTTGTTACCTTGTTCTGGACTCCTTGTGCTAGCCAGACCTTTCAGCAACATTAAAAGTATGTTACACCCACAAGTTCATAACACTGGCATTTGCCAAGACAGTCTATTTCGCTCAACATCGCTCTGTATCAATCTGAGGTGCCTGAGATTTGAACAATCGCTGGTCTATGTTAATCAAAACTTCCCTATTCTCTTAACCTCAGATTTAACACGCCCCCTTATGTATGTCTAACAATATTAATTTATTTCTCACTGTGTTACCTCAGCACACACTGAGAAGAAATAAAAATGAGAACAGCAGTCAACTGTGTGACTGCGATTTGACCCAATGTTGCTGCAGACAACAACTCAGCTTTAAGTTAAATAGCCCTCATCTTTCCTATACCGTTAATGAGATTGCATTGCAAAGTGGTAAGTTTTAATGAGTTGAATTAGACCCAACATCATTTCTCAGAACGACATTTACTGGGTTATTAAGACATGATGAAAAACACGGGGTTTGGGGGGTTCAATTTGGTTAGGAAGGATATGGTCAGAGTTCCCTTGATACAATATCGTTAGAGACGACGGAAATGAGATTTACTGGGAGATAAAGACACGAGAAAAGTAAAGAAGGGATTGAATGAGATGGTGAAATAGATGAAGATTCACGCGACACAAATCAGGAATGACTGAGTTGTGTCCTAATGGAGGTTTTCCAGCTGTTGTGAGGTTGGTAAGGGCAAATAAGAGGGAAATTCCCTCGTTCAGGTGAGGGTATAACTAGAGGTTGTACCATCGAGTAACGACAAAGAAGTTTGCAGCAGGTACTTTTTATCCTGAGTTTTTGAAATCGGTGATGATTTTTCAGAACGAAAATAAATCATTTTAGAAGATGATTCCATCATATTTGAAAAGCCATATGCAGACACACAAGGAGCGAATTTAACACGGACAGGGATTCTGGGCTGCCTGGATGGAGAGGCAAAAGTGACTCAGTCACGAATTGTTTAGCGTTCATCGGAAAGGAATTGCATAACACCTGCAACTGAACATGTGAAGTGGAAGAAGAGCTGGTGGTGTTGAACGGTGTAGCAGCTGGTTCGACGTGAACTAATACAAATTGTTAATGTACTGAACTGTTTGTTTTAGCTTTGCATTAAATGGGAGCCGGTTAGCTCAGTATAGAGTGAGACTAACAACGTGGGATTAATTGCCGCACTGTCTCAGGTTGCCATAAGCATCATCATCTCCACCACTCATGTGATCTGTGATACAATGGGGACTCGAGTGAGTAGGAATGGACCTGTGAATGTCAAGCATCATTATCTTTGCCATCTGTTGTCTTGAACATTTGTTCACAATGACCTGGAACGGGACTGAGTCCATTTAATTCTCACAGATCTCCTCCCGAAAAATCCAGCGACAAGACTCGTTCTTATTCCTGTTGGAACTCTCTGTTCTGCACAGCAGCAAAACTCTTTGTCATGACTTTACCAGATTCACTGACAACATTCAGTCTACCCAAAGAGATAAATCTAATTCCTTTCGAACGGTTTAATGAGCTGTGTGAGTTTGCAGCAAACAGGATTATAGGAAACGAGGTGAAGACCTTTCCAAGAATGTAATCCAGTGCAGTGTTAGAGATTTGAAAAAGTTCATCAAGCTAAAATATCTCCTCTGTTTCTTGATCCACAGATGGATAATCACTTGGAGAAAATGGGCAGCTTTACGGTTAATAATTGATACCTTTCCCAAAGACAGAACAATCCCACAAATCAGAAACTGGAGTTTTAGAATAGATGCTGCTTTATTCAACATTATTCTTCAGTGTGATGCTCCAATAATTCCTGATCAACGTCAGTAAAACCAGCTTTAGATAAGGATTGAAATTACAACTGCGGCATTTTAACACACTGTTCAGTGCCATGCACTGATCAGTTGCTCCACTGGAGCCCACCGGCAGCAAGCCTATCAAGTGCCCAACTCGTACCTCTGGGACCTTCGACCTGCCTGTTCTACTTTTGCTGCAGTTCTGGAATTTATGCGAAGGCAGAGGAGGAGGAACAGATGTGGACCTGTGACTTTTCGGGCATCATGTTCAGGAAGTGGGACACAGAAAAATGTTGCGCAAAATAGACTTGATTGAAAACTGGATTTCCGTGGGTCGCTGTGTTGTTTACAGACAATGTTACATTATCGCTGTCACAGGGCTTCTCAATCGGTCGGCTTCAATTTTGCGCAGAATTCGATCCAACAATTCTTCACTAACTTCCTTCTTCATGTTCCCACAGACAACATGAAACATACTGCACTCATCATGAATCTTCATCATGGCTACATCCAAGAACATGTTGCACAGTTTTCAGATAGAAGAATGTTATGCAAGAGTAAATTCAATTTCAGTTTAAATTGTAAAGTGATAAGAAGCCAGAGAAAGATACTAAATTTCCCAAATTCATGTTTATTATTGTGGCCAGAACTCTAGCCAGGCAAAGGGGAAATCTGTCCCTGAATCCCCAATATCCATACTACCGGTTGCTCCATGTGCCCAGTTGGAAACCTGTGTGAAGGAGTATGAAGTCTGATAGAGTGCCTGGGAGAAACCTCCACTGTCGCATCTAAAGCTACAACCGGAGCTGTGTATTCCAGCTGTGAGAGCAGTGGGATAAAGGGGAGGTCCTTGGTATTCCCAGGTGTAGGTTCACAGGGTCCTCATCATGTTATTGTTTAAAACCCTCTATCAGAAACAGCACAGACAGAGAGGAATAGATGGGGGCCATTTCTCTCCCCAGCGCTACCCCGCCATTTGATGTCATCATGGCTAAGCCTTTTCCCAGCAATTCCACATCAACCTGTCGCCCAAAGGGAAAGAGACACTGAATAAACCGAAAAACTCTGCAACTGTGGGAGGGAAATGCGATTAGAGACAGTGGGCTTCTGCAGTGGGTTTTGTGAATGAGAGGCCGATTCTGGGCTGATCAAGTTTCAAGTGATATGATTCCCTCAAAACTCACCACCCAGAAAGTGAGGAATCTTCTCTGGTCAGTTGCAGGACGGTGAACTCCAGACGATGGGAACTGATGATGAATCAGCAGAACGATCATTCATTCAGCTGAAATCCAAACTAAACTCCTATTCTTGTGGGACTCAAAATCACAAACTTTGAATCGCAATCTTAACAATGCAGTAGAAGTCCAACACGTCTCTTCTGGGGCCACAGAGCTGTACTAGCCTCCATTTTACTGCACCCAAAGTTACTGTGTTCAAGTCTTTCATCAAACATCTGTTTATCCTCGCCCCACTTCACAGTACTTGGTCCTCATCCGTGCAGAATATTTTATCAATGAAACCATTACTGAGTCATGCAGAGACACGCGTTTAAAAACAACAATAATTACAGTGACAGAGGATATGTTAGGAAGAGTAGCAGATGCACAACAGGAATATTCGGCGACGGATAGCAGACATGTGGGAATTCAGAATTGGCTGAATTTTAAATTGGAAACCCTCAGATGCTGCGGTGGTTCCATCGGACTACATGTTGAAGACTGAGTTTGATGGATTTCGAGAAACAGAAAGTTTCAGGGGTAAGTGCGAGATATTGGTGCAATGTATGTTTCAATAACAATGAGTTTTAAAACTTTTACTTTACTAACTTACCCACACAAGGAGGTACACATTGCTGCAGTCAGTAACATAACCCCTGTTGCGAGAACCAGAATCAGGCAAACTTTGTGGCACAGCCGCTCATATCAACCCGGAAGTGGGGCGGAAATGAGAACGTGAAGCTATTCTGTGGCACCAGTGACATGATTGGTAAAGGTGCGGATATTGAGTCATAGAGATGTACAGCATGGAAACAACCTCTTTATCCAACCCGTTCATGCCGACCAAACATCCCAACCTAATCTAGTCCCACCTCCCAGCAGTCTGCCGATATCCCTCCAAACCCTTCCTATTCTTATACTCATCCAAATGCCTTTGAAATGTTGCAATTGTACCAGCTTCCACCACTTCCTCTGGCAGCTTATTGCGTACACGCACCACCCTCTGTATGAAAAGGTTACCCCTTAGGTCTCTTTTATATCTTTCCCTTCTCAACCTAAATCTATGCCCTCTAGATCTGGACTCCCCGCCACCAGTGAAAAGACATTGCCTATCTATTCAAGCGTGTGAAATGCTGAGGATGGGAGTGCTTCTGGTCAAAGGCGAGGTGGAAGGGCATCTTGGTCTCAATTTATTATATTATTAAGGTTCAGCAGCAGCATTAACCAGCACTGAGGATTGGCTCAGAGGAAGCTTACTGGAGCCTTAACTGAGAGGCTGATGTATTGAAAGCATTCTAAGAAATTTTCCTGGACAAAACGGTATTTTGTTACTTTGACAGTAAGAACTCATTTTACTCACATCGTCTCCACATCAGTCCCTTGCTCCAGGAATCACTCCAATCCAGCGTACATTCCAACACAGGAACGCGTAGTATTTGTTCTCCATCTGGGATAATCTAAACTGACAATGTCATTCTTTGAATGGAGAAATGCAGCAGGGAGTTGTTTGTGCGGTGGCGATATATTGGGCTAGTAATCTTTGAAGACTGGAACGTGGCAGCTGCTGTTATTTAAATTCGATGAAAATAATCTGGAAAATAAACCCAACCTCAGGAACAGAGACAATGACTTTAATATGCTGAAAACTCATTCATTCATGTCCCTTCGAAAGGGAAATCTGCCGACTATAACGAGTCCTGTCAACATGTGACTCAAGACCCACAACAATGTGGTTCACCCATAAATACCCTCTGACTCAGTTCAAGGTGAATTACGAATGAAGAAGTAATGGTCTTCAGACCAATGATAACAACCTTTTCGTGGGAGAATAACGAAGCAAAAAATATATGGACAACGGGGGAAATGGGAATCGTGTCTGTGTGGACTCGAATTCAACTGTTTATCAAACTAAATAGATAAAAGGATACCCTTAAAGCCAAGAAGTCAGGGCCATGGGGTGACTGCAGGAAGGGATTCAATTACCCGCTGAGGTGTAAACTCACTTGCTCAGTCACAATGCGCACCGGTCACTCACCACACCCATATTTGAGAAGTGATCACTCCGGAGACCAACTGACAGAGTGAACAGCAAGTTTACAAATAACAGCATGACGTCGATTCTGCTGTTATCGCAACTGTTAACCCCAACCAGCAATGAACCATGTTTGGATGCGTGTTTCCAGTGGAGTTCCACTGTTTTGTGATGTCGACCAATGATTTAGACTTCGTTGTAGGAGCCATGATTCAGACCTTTGCTGATGATTTAACAATTGGTAATGTAGATGACTATGACGAAGAATGTCAGAGACTGCAGGGACGTTTCAATAAGATGGAAAGTAAAAATGGCGAATTACATTGAATTCAGATCAATGAGTGTTAACGAAATTGGGGAGAAGAAACAATAGCAATGAGTATTTTGTGTGGTGTGGACAGACAAAGCGATCTTGGAGTGGACATTAATGATCGCTGTAGATCAATGCACAGGGGAATCAGTTGAACGAAAGTGCGTACTGTAGATGCTGGAGATTAGAGTCAAGAGTTGAGTGGGGCTGAGGAAGCACAGCAGTTCAGGCAGCATCTGAGTTGCAGAAGAAAAAGGCCTTTTGGGCAAAAGGCCTTCATCAGGAATAAGGCTTGGAGCCTCGAGGTTGGGGAGATAAATGGGTTGGGTGAGGTTTGGGAGAATTTAGCTGAGACAGCAATAGGTGGATGGAGGTGGGGATAAGAGTGTTAGTTCGGAGAAGAGGTTGGAGTGGATAGGTGGGAAGGAAGATAAACAGATGGGACAGGTCAGTAGGACGGTGCCAAGCTGGAAGGTTGGAACGAGGGTAAGATGGGAAGTGAGGGGGAATGAGGAAACTGGTAAAATCCACACTGATGTCATGGGGTTAAATGTCATGAGGCAGAAGATGAGACGTTCTTCCTCGAGGCGTCGGGTGGTGAGGGAGTGGCAGTGGAGGAGGCCCAGGACCTGCATGTCCTCGGGAGAGTGGCGGGGGGAGTTGAAGTGTTCGGTCACGGGGTATTGGGGTTGATTGTTGCCGGTCTCCTGGAGATATTCTCCGAAGTGCTCGCCGAGAACTTGTCCGATGGCCCCACTGTAGAGGAAACTGCATCAGGAGCAACCGATGCAATAAATAGCATGTGTGGAACTGCAGGTGAATCTTTGATGGATGTGGAAGGCTTCTTTGGGGCAGTGGGTGGAGGTGGGGGTGTGTGGGCCAAGGTGTTACAATTCCTGTGGTGGCAGAGGAAGGTGCCGGGACGGGAGCGTGGGTCATTTGAGGGCGTGGACTTCACTAGGTAGTCATGGAGGGAATGGTCTTTGTGGAAAGTGGGTAGGGGTAGGGAGTGAAAAATATCCCTGGAGGTCAGTGTTACTGATATTTTTAAGAAACCGACTGACTCCCACAGCTGTCTGGATTTCAACTCCTCCCACCGCACCACCTGCACCAATGTTATCCTGTGTTCCCAACTCCTGCACCTCTGCCGCGTCTGCTCCAAGAGGACCAGTTCCACAAAAGAACACAGCAGATGGCCTTCTTCTTTAAAGAACGGAACTTTCCCTCCCATGTGGTTTAAGATGCCCGCTAATGCATTTCATCCATGACCTGCACGTCCATCCATGAACCCCATATCTCCAAACACAACAAGGACAGATCAAGGACAGAGGAAGGTCCTCAACTTCCATTCCACCAATCTCCGCAAAAATCACATCATCCACTGACATTTTTGCTACCTCTAAATTGAGCACCCCACCAGGAATATATTTCCCTCCCCAAACCCATTTTCCTCAGAGACCTTTCCCTCCGCGACTACCTAGTCACGTCCATGCCCTCAAATGACCCACTATTCCCTCCCAGCACCTTCCTCTGCCACTGCAGGCATTCCAAAACCTGCACCCACATCGTACCACTCACATCTATCCAAGGCTCCAGTGGAGCCTTCTTTATCCATCAAAGGTTCCCCTATATTTCCACAGATGTCATTTGTTGCATCTGCTGTTCCAGCTGCTGTCATCTCTAAATTGGGGAGACCGGTTATCTTCTGACAGAGCACTTCAGAGAACATCTCCAGGATACCTGTAAGAATCAACTCCACTGCCCTATGGCCAAACATTTCAACTTCGCCTCCCACTCTCCTGAGGATATGCAGGTCCTGAGCCACCTCCATCGCCACTCCCTCACTAACCAACGCCTGGAGGAAGGACGCCTCATCTTCTTCCTCGGGACCCTTGAACCCCATGGCATCAATGTGGATTTCATCAGTTTCCTTATTCCCACTCCCTCATCTTACCCCAGTTCTAACCTTCCAGCTCAGCACCGTCCTCCTGACCTGTCCACCCAGGTATTTTCATTCTCACCTATCCATTACACCTTCCTCTCTGACAAATCACCGTCAACCCCCACCTCTATCCACCTACTGCACTCTCAGCGACATCCTCCCCAGACCAACGACCTTCCATTTATCGCTTCACCCCATAGGCTGCCTGTCTCATTCCTGATGAAGGGCTTTTGCCAGAAACCTTGATTTTTCCTCAGATGCTGACGGACTTGCTGTGTTTCTCCAGCACCACTTTCATCTTGAAGGGAATAAGCTGATTGAGAGGGATTTTGGATTTTTCTGTTGTTGACCACAGACCGTTGCAGCTAGTAGAACTTTAGCAAACACCAGTTTAGGGAACAGTTAAAGATCTTAGCACAAATCTGGTCACTGCATTAATCAACATTTATAAAGTTTTTAGATTAAAGATGGAGGGCCGCAGTATGCAACTTTGACTATTAAAACTGATTCACCGCTCAATGAGTTTATCATTGATTCCTTTCAATGTCAGGCTGCGATTGGCCTTGGAGGGTAACTTGCAAATGGTGGCGTTTCGTTGCATGTTCCAACCTTGTCCTGTTAGTCAGTTCAGCTGTTCAGATTTTGAGGTTCGGTCAAAAATTCTCGGATGACTAACTCCAGTGCATCGTGTAGTTGGTGCACTCTGCTGCTATTGTGCCTTAATGGTGAAGGGAATAAATATTCAGGCATTGAATCGGGTACAATCAAGTGACTGCATTGTCGTGGATGGTGTCCAGTTCCTTAAGTGTTGTTGAAGTCACACCCATCTCGACAAATGGAGAGAGTTTTGTTCCCCATCTCATTTGCACCTTGCAAACGATGTAGGATTCACGGAGCATTAAGTTGAGTTTGCAATCCAAAACTGTCTACCGACGGACATGTTTTTGTTGTGAAAGCCGTTCTCAATCCGTTTTTCCCAAATTCTATCTCCGTAAACGATTACACAGGGGGACTAGGTTACAGTAAAGCCATTGAATGTCAATGGAATATGATTAGGTTCTCATTTGTCAGATTTATAATTACTCTATTTCGTTGTTGAGTGGACCAATCTGATTCCAACTGCTAACGGATTTTAAGTTCCAATTCTCGTTTGTACTTGAAATTTCAACCGTTGCCTCACATAAGTTTCTCCACCTGATTAATAATATGTAAGGATGGTATAAGGGACAGCAGAGATTTACAAACATAGTGCCAACCCTGTATAAAATGGAGCTCTATAATCACATAATAACAATAATAAATGTTCAATATTCGTGGGATCTTGACAGGGTAGATACGGGCAGACGGTTTGCTCTCTGGTATGAGGAGAGCATCAGAGGACATGAACTCAGAATTACATACTGCCTATTTAATTCAGAAATGAGGAGCAATTTCTTTGCTCAGGGCTCAGTGATTCTGTGGAACTCTTTCCTGAAACTGTTGTTGAGGCTGATTTGTTGTGTATTTTCAAACTGTGCAAGACAGATATTTAACCAGAAAGTCGATGATGCATTATCGAGGTTAGGCTGGAGAATGGAGGTGAAGATTATCAGATCAGCTATGAGTTCGTTGAATGGCGGAGAAGACTCGATGGGCTGAATCGCCGACTCCCAATCCTATATCATTTGATGTAACGCCTTATTTTATTGATAAGTTTAGAATTCTGAGTTGATGGGATGAGTGATAGAAAAGGTTTCTCAAACTGATCAGAAAGATCAGGAACTAGGCTCATAAACTGATGAACAAGAAATGCGCTGTGGCTTGGAATCATAAATGGCACTGGGTACACCGCAGATGGGTATGTGCAGACGTTGTGATTAAAGAAAATTGGTGGATCTTTTATTGTTGCCAACTTGGTGATCACGCTGGATGATGGATCATGGTATGATTCACACAGCAAAAGGTTGTGAAAAAATGAAAGATTCGTTTCATTGGAAAAGTTTTCTGCGATTCCAATTCAATTGACTGGTTAAAATACTGATCGGAACTTTGTGTGGAATATTACATTAAAATTCACAATCCCACTGGATAAACTATTGCACCTGATCTCTACTTATTTGTTTCACTTTCATTCGATGTAAATTCATAGAAAGTCAAGATGGAATGAAAGGAGGAAAAAAACGTTCCACTCCTTTTCATTATCCCAATGTAACTTACAACAGAATCAAATTGCTTTATTTCAACCTTGATGTAGTATCGATTGATCACAAATCTCCGGTTCAATGAAGGACAAGAGCAAGATTCTCCATCCAATGTACATTAAAGATGCGAGGCACAAAGGGAAACCACAGCTGCTTATGATGAAAGTAACAGCCAGAGTAAGATTCAAATCCACACATGTGCAATGGAAGAGCAACCCATCGCCCTCACCTCTGGGCCACTTCAACCCATGGCAATGGGGCTCACATGTGACCACATCAAGATTACATACGGGGCACCGAGGGGATAAGAAATTCCCTGAGCAGAATTATTTCACACCATTATGTTTCTGCTTTCAGTGGAATAATAATACCAGCAAAATCCAAGGACTTGACCACGTTCTTGGAAGGAATACCTTGCCCTTGATTTATTCCGAGTCGGAACTGTCTCAGAATGAACCAGCAAACATGAAATTCCCGTCACATTCTCACGCACATTTAGTCTTGACGCATAATTTCTTCAGACAGTTTCTCTCTCACGTGAAGAAGTATATACGGAGAGAGAAGTGAAGGTGATGGTTTTGCTCGATGGGCTTTCTCATATGGTTGAACCTGAAGTGGATAAAATTCCCAGAAATGCAGTGTTGTTCGTTTCATTTTATTAATTTTGCTGCAACTTCAATCCGTTCATTGCAATGATCGGAAGTGAATTGGATTTATGTGATTCAAACGATTAATGTTGCATTCAATTTTGATCCGAATTTATTTCAGCTCAAAGAAAATACCAATGAGAAAAACAGAAGTTTGAACTACAAAACAAGATGCCAGTTTTGATGCTCAGTTACTTTGGCAGATTTCATTGGGTGTCAAATGAACGCAACATTATGGCGATTGTCCTCCCATCTTTATGTCATGGGATTAAAGCAGGAAATCGAACTCTAAGAGACGGGTCACTTCCTGTTCATTATGGAATAGCTTTCCTTGACATTATACAAATCTGCTCAGTTCCATTTATAATGCTTCATGTGGAATATTAATAGAAATCTTTGAAAACTCTGAGGTTGTTTTACTGAATCTTACTCAGCTGCATACGTTTCCGATATTTCTTTGCATCTGAAGTCATTCAAATTAGACATAGTTTCCTCGAACCTTCTACCCACCGCACCCCCCCTTCCCCCCACCATACACCACTTTTACACTTTTACCTGGCCACAGGCTGTCTCTCTCCTGGTGAAATTCACTGCTTGTTTGTCTCTAAATGTGCCTTTCCAAATATTTTGGAAACGGATTCTCTGAGTGACAGAAATTCTGCTCCCATCATTTCTTTGTCCTACATCGGTAGTTTTGAAAGCCTGACATTCAGAAATATGCGAACTTGAATGAGTAAATTTACCACCTATTTACTCTCTCCAAACCTCAAATACTCTGTAAAACTTCCATTCGGTTTTCCTTGGTTCAGTGCCAAATTTTCCAACACACAAATAAATAAAATCCCATCCCCACTAAACGCCGTCAGCATCGTCTCTAATGTCTTAGCAGCCCAGTAAACACTGGCAGTGTCCTCTCTGATAGAATCACAGATTCCCTACAATGCAGAAAGTACAGTTTAGCCAATCGAGTCTGTAGGGACAATCTGAACAGCGTCTCAACCAGACCTAGCTCCCTTCTCTATCCCTGCAGGCCGCTGGCTTGTGATTTCAAATAAACCTTTTGGAATAAAACATGGCATCATGTGACTGCTGACCTTATCACTGCGTTACCCATGGCTAATTCACTTAACTTACTGAATTCACTCCCTGGACACATCAGCGCAATTTAACATGGCTAATCCACCTAACCTACAGACTTAGCAGCTGTGCGAACCACTGAGCAAATATACCATCACATTGAACACTAACTGTATCATGTGTCATGGCTTCACACACCGGTAACTCCGCCGAGTGACAGCAAGCCGCGCCCACCAACCCGAATTCAATGATCCAAACGCGGTTCTGCGCTGTACAGCCTCATTAGTGCTGCTGGAAATGTTTCTGCACTCAGATCTGAATGGGTTTACTCTGTTTTCTTCCTCAGATTCCTGCTTTAAATAAACATATCCGTCATGAGCAACTCTATATAATGGTTTTCATTGCAACACAAACACAATGTGCAGTTTGCAGAAGTTACATGTTTGCATTTTCACTGACACTCTGTCTCACCGGGAGCTGCAGTGCTTCCACGCGGATTGAGACCTCACTGTCCTTCCTGTGACATAACCAATCAAGAATGGAAGGCCAGGCATTAATAACTTTCATTGGGTAACAGCGCGACAGGTTTCAAACCTTTACGATGCCCTCAGCGGAGAATTGAGCGCTCTTAAAGGCGGGACACGAACCACGATACTGTGGAGGTCAACAACATCGAAGGAGGCCCTTCAGCCTGTTGTAGCTGCACTTGTCCAACACAACTGCTTAACGACCTGAATCAAGTTTCGCATTGTTTAGCCCATAGTCTTGTATGTTTTGGCATCACAATTTAACATCTCAATTTTTTAAGGTTAGAACGATTCCCGCCTCTCTGACCCTTTCTGCACATCTACTCAAACCTTTCTGCCTTTTTCCGAAGTCTCTTGGACCCAGTGTTCGATCTCTCCATCAATAAGAAACACTTCTTTCAGTCTATCCTATCCATATCCCTCAGCATTTTGTACATCTTACTCATGTCTTCTCCAATCTCCTCTGCTCGGTGGCAAACTACCCCAGTCTGTCCAAACTCTCCTCATAACTGAAACTCTTCAGCCCAGACAATATCCCAGTGAATCTCTACTGTATCGTTCTCAGTGTGATCACATCCATGCTATACTGTGAATTGCAAACAATAATGTAGCTAGAGCCGAATGAACTTTTTTTCTATTCTGTTACAGTATGTGGGCGTCGCTGGTTCGGCAGTATTTATTGCTGTCCCTAATCGCACAGCGGGTAGTTGAGACTGAACCATATTGTAGTGAGTCTGGAGTCACACGGAGGCCCGAGCAGGTAAGAATGGCAGTTCCATTCCTTAAACGACGTCAAATGGTTTTGTATTTTCAACAATTGAACGAGGATATATAGGAGATATTAGATTCGTAATTCCAGATATTTATTGAATCCCAATTCTACCACCTAGCATGGTCGGAGTCAAACACGGGTCCCTCGTGTCTGAATTAACAGTTCAGTGTTCAGTGGTTCGTGGTAACAGCCCTCGACCATTGCGGAATTGCAGTGAAACTGATCTTATCCAGTGAAGTCGCTTTTCCCCGATTCTGTCCTGTGCCATTTTCCTGAGCTTGACGCCCCCCCATAATCTCTGGTCCATGTCGGTAAAAGCTGCTACATGAGGATTGATCTCACAACAGTGGTAACCAAATGGATCAAATGGTCTGTAGGTCCCAGTGGTGGGGTTGGGGCACGTTCACCCAGCAACAGTGACCGCAACAGCACAGACTGATCGGTAGCAATGTGAGAGTCTGTATTAGATTCCGCAGTATTTTAGTAAAATAGGAAATGACTCCACAAACACATGATGAAAGAGCAGCGCTCTGAAAGCTAGTGCCTCAATTAAACCTGTAAAACCATAACCTAGTGTTGGGTGATATTTAACTTTGTACTCCATAGTCCAACGCCGGCATCTCCAAATTAATGAAATGGGGGTATGGGATGGAAAGTTCTATTAGTGATCGTAAGAGGGAAGAAATCTCTGAGTACGGGTGGATTTGAATTCTGACATATGAAGCACAGAGATGTGAGCGAGCAGAGCTTGAATGAAAAAAAAATCACCTTGGAGAAAATCACCACATTAAAGCAACTGATTCCTTTGTGTTTCACAAAAGACCAGAGCACATAGAGCAATTACTGCTGTAACTCGGATTCGAACCGAGGTTACTGCGGCCACAATGCAGAGTACTAACCACTATACGATCACCATACCCGACCGAGCGACGCACTAACCAGCAGCAAAAAGTAACGTATCATTAGAAATGTTAGAAAGAGCACCAAGTGCACAATATCAGTGCTTAGCGAACAGTGGCAGATATGTGGGGAATCAGAATGGGCTGACCAATTAACATCGGTGCCCTCAGAGGCTGTGGTGATTCCATCGTTTAAGTGCTGAAGGCTGAGATAAATAGATTTCTCCGAAACATCAAAGACTCTGGGGACAGTGCAGCTTTTGTTACCTGCACATCCACCAAAATCATTGATGGTATCCTTTGCTCCTGGTGCGGTCTCCTCTACATTGGGGAGACTGCACACCTCCTAGCAGAGCGCTTTAGGGAACATCTCCAGGACACCCACACCAATCAACCACACCACCCTGTGGCCCAACATTTCAACTCCCCTTCAAACTTTGCGAACGACATGGAGGTCCTGGGCCTCCTCAACCGCCGCTCCCTCACCACCAGACATCTGGAGGAAGAACGTCTCATCTTCCGCCTCGGAACACTTCAACCCCAGGGCATTAATGTGGATTTCAACAGTTTCCTCATCTCCCCTTCCCGCACCCCACCCCAGTTCCAAACTTCCAGCTCAGCACTGTCCCCATGACGTGCCCTGACTTGTCCTGCCTGCCTATCTTATTTTCCACCTATCCACTCCACAATCCCCCCGATCTACCACTTTCATCCCCTCCCCCACTCACCTATTGTACTCTATGCTACTTTCTCCCCACCCCGCACTCCTCTCACTTATCTCTCCACCCTTCAGGCTCTCTGCCTGTACTCCTGATGAAGGGCTTTTGCCCGAAACGTCGATTTTACTGCTCCTCGGATGCTGCCTGAACTGCTGTGCTCTTCCAGCACCAGTGATCCAGAATCTGGTTTCCAGCATCTGCAGTCATTGTTTTTACCAAGCTTTTATTTAAATGTATGCTTCAATAGCAATGCAGTTTAACATCTGCTACTTCACGAGTTTCCCCACACAAGGCAGTGACCACTGCTGACACATAGTCCCAGTTCCTAGCCCCAGAATCAGAGGAACTGAGTGGCGCAGTCGCGAAGATGCAACTTGAAATCGAGATGGGAATGAGGTCGCAGAGATACTCGATGGCTCAAGTGACACAACCGGTGAATGCACGGTATTTCTGTGATGGTTTAGAGGCGCAAGCAATTCCGAGGTTGGAGTGCTTCTGGTCAAAGGCGGGGCAGAAGGGAAAATTTGTTCCCGTTTATAATTACAGCAATCTACAGTGCATCTTGCTGAGACAGCTGAGTGCCACAACTGGAGCGAGGGCAGCTGGTTTGAAGTTTAATTTTGCTTCACTATTACCCCGTTCCCTGGAATGAATTGGTTTCACCATTTTTATTTCCAATTGTTTAATATCTCCCTGTAGTATGCGGCTTTCTTTCTCATGGTTAATTGCATGACTAACTGTTGAGTGATCTGCACACTGCTAAATCACGGCCGCTACAAGTAAATATGAATCATTGATATATATATAAGAAAACTGTGGAACTAACTGCAGGCATGCTTCGTAGGTTTTCAGGCGACGCCAGAATTGTAGACAGTGAGGAAGATTATCTAAGATTCAAAAGAATCTTCATTCAATGAGTCGTTGGACTTAAAAATGTAACATGGAGTTCAATCTGGATAAATGGCAGGTATTGCATTTTGGTACAACAAAAAGAGTATGGCTTTGTGTACTGTTGGAGAACACGGAAACTCGGTGTGCAGGTACATAATTCCTTGTAGTTTGCATCATGTACAGACAAGATGGTTCAAAGGCATTTAACATACTTCCCTTCATTGTTCAGTCCTTTGTGTATAGGAGTTGGGACGTTATGTTGAAGCTTTGCAGGACATTGATAAGGCCTCTTCTGGAATATTATGTCCAGTTCTGGTCGCCCAGTTGTAGGAATGATATCATTCAGCTGGAGCAGGTTCAGAAAAGATATACACGCATGTTGTTGTGTGTTGAAGGTTTGAGTTATAATGAAAGGCTGGATAGGCTGAGACTATTTTCAGATTCGAGATTGAGGTGCTGGAAAACCACATCAGGTAACACAGAATCCGAGGAGCAGGAGAAACTTTTTTTTTCGCGCAATTGTCGTTCATCAGACTCTTCACCAAAACGTCGATTCTCCTGCTCTTCAGATGCTTCCTGACCTGCTGTGTTTTCCCAGCACAACACTCTCGATTCTGATCTCTCATCTGCAGTTCTCACTGTCTCCTAGTTGAGACTGTTTTCACTCTAGGTTAGAGGTTTGAGCGGCGTCCTGACAGAAGTTTTTGAATTATTGAGAGGCAAGTTAGAGTTAACGATAGCTGCCTTTTCCCAGGATGGGGATTTAAAGGCGATAGGGTATATGTTTAAGATGGAAAGAGAGAGTTTTTCTTAAAAAAAAGTCATGTGAGACATTTTTTTAGGGAAGGTATTTTACGTGTGAAATTAACTTGCAGAGGAAGAGATGGCTGAGGGTACGTTTGCAACATTTAACGGACAATTGATTCCAAACATGAATGGGAAAGTGGGACTTTTAAAATAAATGTATTCATGCCAGTACATGAGTTATTTCCCAGAGGACAGTTAAGAGTCAATCACAATATTACCCATCTGGAGTCTCCTGTGGGACAGAGCAGATGAATATGACAGTTTGCTTCCCGAACTGGTATGAGTGAATCAGATGGAGTTTCCACACAACTGATTCAGGTCATCACGAGACTCTTCAACTCCAGGTGCTTATTGAATTCAAACTCCATTATCTGTCATGCCAGGACCTGAACTCTTTGTCCCCAAAATATTACCTGGGTTTTTGGATTAACGCCACAGTAATAAAACTACAAGGGCATTATAGCCACAGGCTACAGCAGGAGGCAGATGGGACGCGATTAGATTGGCAGTACGTTCAGCATGGATTGGTTGGACTGACGTGCCTGTTTTCATGCTGTATGAATCCATGATTGACGCTATGGAACAAATAACTGGTTGGGATGAACAGCAGCATTGACAGCATAATCGAACACCTGATGGGATATGTAATCCTGCTGGAGTCTCCGGAGGTTGTTTTGCGCAGTGATCCCTTCCCACACACGGAACTGGTGAACGGTCTCTCCCCAGTGTTACTGATTTAAAAAGTTTCCATTTCTGTGGTTAATTGAATCTCTTCCTGCAGTTCCCACATTGCCCTGCTTTCTCTATCGTATCAGTGTCGTTTTTACAACCCAGGGTGAACAATCCTTTCAAATTGTGTCCACACAGATACAAATTCCGTTTTCCATGTTGTGAGTGTGTTTTCATTGTTTCTCATTCACCCACAGGGTGTGAGTATCACTTGTCAGGACAAAATTTATTCTTCGCCCCTTGTTCATTGCTGTCTGGCTGCACCACACACCCGGGTGCGATCCCGCCTCGGGTGTCTGTCTGTTGGCAGTCTGTACATTCTCTGTGAGTTTGCGTTTTTATTTCTCCCTCTGACCAAAGATGTGCCAGTTACAGGGATCAACAATGGGAAATGCAGGCTAATGGGACAGGGAATACCGTGGGATCTGGTGGGATGCGCTTCGGATGTACCGTGTGGACTGGAAGGGCTGAGAAGCCTGCTTCCCCACATGACGGGGATTCCTGAATTAAGGGTCAGCTCATGTTTTTCTGGTCCTGGAGTCTCTCGTAGGCAGAACTGGGTGAAGATTGTAGACTCCCCTGCAAAAGGGATATGAATGAATGGAATTTCAGGAAATTAAAGTTATTATCTCTGTTGCTGAGGTCAGGCTTGCATTCCAGGTTTTATTCATCGAACTTAAACATCACCGTTTCTGTGTCCCAGTCGCCAAAGATGACAAGTTTAAAATATCACCCCAACACCCCCTTTTCCAGGTTGAAGTCTTGACTGTGTGGAAGAAACGGACACTGAGCTGATGCAAGCAAATTCAGCTGCCACCGCCAGTGTCGGAAACACAGATCCAAACAACAAAATCATCTTTGAAGCCCACCACTGCAAAGTTAAGGGGTCAACACGCTCCACTTGTGCCACTCAGCTGTCTTAGAAAGATGCACCGGAAATCGCTATGATAGTATAAACGGGGACAACCATTCCCTTGAACAGGACCGCACACAACCTAGGAATTTCTTGCGTCTCTATACCATCATAAAAGGACTGCACGCTCAACTGTTGCATCACTGGAGACAGAGAGTAACTCCGTGACTCATTCCCATCCCCATTTCCGTTTGGATCTGGGCGGCTGTGCTGCAGTTTTTCTGATTCTGAAAATGGGAACTGTGATTATGTGTGATTATCTGCAACACTGGTTACAACTTGAGGAAGCTGGTGAAGTCGCCGATGTTAAGCTAAAATGCTATTGAAGCATACATTTTAACAATATACTGTACTGTCCCCCGAATCTTTGATGTTTTGTCAAAATCTATCAATCTCAGTTTTCAACATTCTCATTCAAGGGATCTCCGCAGCCTCTGAGGACATCGAATTGAAAGATTCAGCTCATTCTCAGTTCCCACATGTCTGTCACAGTTCGCTGAGCACTGATATTGTACATTTGCTCTTCTTCCGAACATTTCCTCTGCTAGTATACTTATTGCTGCTTGCAAGCATCCTGTTCTGTGGTTACTGTGATCGTGGTTGTCGATATTTTGCATTGTGACCACAGCAACCACGATTTGAAACCAAATCACGGCACTAAGTGTTCTCTCCGTTGTCCTTTTTGTGAGACAAACTAAGAAATTAATTGTTTTACCTTCAAATTCTGCTATCGCACATCTCTGCGTTTCATATATCAGGATTCAAACACAGCCGTTGTCGGGGATTTCTCTCCTTCCCACGATCATTAAACCTCCTTTCCGTCCCTCCCCCCATTTCTCTGAGGCAATGCACAATCTATCACTCTCTTTCACATTCATACTGTTCTGTCTGTGCTGCTGCTGCGGTCATGTTGTTGGGTGAACGTGCCCCAATCCCACTATCGGGACCTTCAAACAAATTGATCCATTTGGATACCGCGGTTGTGAAATCAATCCCCATGTAGCAGCAATTACTCACAAAGGCCAGAGGCAATTGGAGCATCAAGCTCATGGAAAAGACCCAGGGCAGTTTTGGTGAAAAGACATTTTATTGGAAAAGATCAGCTTTGTGGCTTTCTGCATTGGTCTTGTGATAATTTCATAGGACTGATAATCCAGAGACCGAGGTAATAGTCTGGGTACTCGAGCTTGAATCCCACCAGGCCATGATTGTCAAATTTGGATTCAAAAAATATCTGCAAGGAAGAATCTAATGACTACGATAGATCCATTGACAATTGTTGAAAATGAATCTCTTTCACTAATGTCATTTCGGGATGGAATCTGCTATCCTTACTTGGTCTGGGTTGCATGTGACTTTAGACTCATAGCAATATGGTTGAGTTTCAACTGTCCTCTGGGCAATTAGGAATGGGCAATAAATTCTGCTTAGCCAGTATCGCCGTCATACTAATCCAGAAATTTGGAATGTGTTGGAATGATAAACATTTGACAGACTTGCTCCGGATTGAAGTGTTTACCGGAAGCACGAAGGTGAGGAATAAACAGGGTAAATGCATTCAAATATGAGTGCAGAAACACTTCCCTCAGCACGAATGAAATCGTAGTGTTTCGATACATTGAATTTGGTTTGATTTGCATTGATAAGGCTGAGTTACAGGGTATAAAGCCATTTAAAAAAATGATACAGCATTTGCTCACTATGATGGAAAATTGACTCAGTAATTCGCACTGCAGTTCAGTCGAAGGATTAGGTTGATTGGCAAAGTTATATTGCCCTCTCGTGTCCAGGGAGTGAATGAAGCATGTTAAGAGTGAATTAACCATGGGTTACGCGGGGACAAGGTCAAAAGTCACAGAACGCCATGTTATAGTCCTTCAGGTTCATTTGAAATCGTAAGGGGGAGGGCTGCCCCTTCTTCAGGTGAAATATGCGGGAAGAGGGAGGAGAACAAGGTCTTGGTGAGATGCTCTTCAGAAAGTCGAGACTGGCTCGATTGACTGAAATGCCCTTTCTGCACGTAAGGATTCTGTGATTCTATCGGAGCGGGTAATGGCGGTGATTCCTGGGGGGTAAAGCCATTAAAGACGATGCTGACGGGGTGTACTGAGGATAACATTTTATTCACTTGTTGCCTTGGAAAATTCACCAGAGTTATCTCTGTAATAAGGAAGACTTGATGGGGCTTTTCCTGGTTATGAAATGTTTGGACAGAGTAGATAGGTGGAAAATTCCCTTTTTCAAATAAGTAAATATCTCGACATCAGGCATTCAACGCATTTGATAAAACCTTTGAAGGACAAAGAAATGATGAGAGCAGAATCGCTGTCACTCTGATAATCTGTTTTTCAAAATATTTGGAAAGGCACATTTGGTGACATACAAGGAATAAATTTCACAAGGAGAGAGAGACAGTGTGTGGCTAGATAAACGTGGTTGGGTGGGATGTAGACGGTCGGAAGTTGCAGGGAAACAATGCCTAATTTGGTTGACTTTAAATGTAAAGACATTTCATAAACGCGTGCAGCTGAATACGATGCGGTTCCAAAAACTCTGGATTTTGAAAGATTTGGCATAATTTTCCACCTGAACGATTGTAAATGGTACTGAGTGGATTTTTCTTATTGCGAAGGGAAGATATTACATAATGAATAGGAAATGATCAGTTGCTTAGAGACCTACTTCCTGCTTTAATTACATGCTTTGAGGATGTGAGTGCAAACACCATGATGTTTGGTCTATTTAATACTCAGTGAAATCTGCCAGAGCAACGAGCAACAAAACTGGTGGGTTTTCTTCTGCAATTGAACCCTCTGTTTTTCTAAGCAGTATTTTCCTTAAGCTGAAATAAAGTCAGAGCAAATTTGAATACAACATTTATCATTCCAATGAGGTAAATCCAAATCACTTCCGATTATTACAATGAACATTGTGAGGTTGCAGCAAAATTTAAATTAAACGAACAAAACAGCGTTTCTTGCGATTTAATTTAATTCAGGTTCAGCCATATCAGAAAGACCATTGAGCCACAACATCACCTTTATTGCCCCCTCCATGGCTGCTTCTTCAAGTGAGAGAGAAAGTGACTGAAGAAATTATGAGACAAATGTAGGTGTGATTATGATGGAAAATTCTTGTTCTACGTTTCACTCTGACACAGTTCTGACTCAGAATGTACCAATGACAGCTATTCCTACTGTGAACATGGCTATTAATTGATATTTGTTGTTATTACAATTCTGGTGAAAACAGAAACACAATAACGGTGATGGAGTAAGTGTGAGAGGGTCAGGGTGAAGATGATGGAATGAGTGTGACTTGCTCAGGGTGAGAGTGATGGAGTGAATGTGAGGTGGATCAGGGTGACGGTGATGAAGGGAGTGTGAGGGGGTCAGTCTGATGGTGATTGAGTGAGCGAGAGGGGATCAGGTTAAAGATGATGGAGTGAGTGTGAGTTGCTCAGGGTGAGAGTGATGGTGTGAATGTGAGGGGGGTCAGGGTGACGGTGATAGAGTGTGTGTGAGGGGTACAGGGTGACTGTGATGGAGTGAGTGTGAGGGGGTCAGTGTGACGGTGATGGAGTGAGTGTGAGGGGGTCAGGGTGACGGGAATAGTGTGTGTGCGGGGTTCAGGGTGAATGTGATTGAGCAAGTGTGAGGGGTTCAGGGTGAGGGTGATGGAGTGAGTGAGGGTTCAGGAGGACAGTGATGGAGTGAGTGTGGGGGTTCAGGGTGATTGTGATTGAGCGAGTGTGATGGGTTCAGGGTGATGGTAATGGAGTGAGTGTGAATGGGTCAGGGTGACGGTAATGGAGTGAATGTGAGTGGATCAGTGTGACTGTGATGAAGTGAGTGAGAGGGAGTCACTGTGACGGTGATGGAGAGAGTGTGAGGGTGTCAGGGTGACGGTGATGGAGGAAGTGTGAATGAATCAGTGTGACTGTGTGGGAGTGAGTGTGAGGGGGTCATGGAGAGGGTGATGGAGTGAGTGAGGGGGTTAGGATGACGGTGATGGAGTGAGTGTGAGGGTGTCAGTGTGTCTGTGATGGAGTGAGTGTGAGGTGGTCAGGGTGACGGAGATGGAGCGAGTGTGAAGTGTTCAGGGTGACAGTGATTTAGCGAGTGTGAGGTTGTCAGGATGAGGGTGAGGGAGGGAGTATGTGGGTGTCAGGGTGACGGTGATGGAGTGCGTGTGAGTGGGTCAGTGTGATGGTGATGGAGTGAGTTTGAGGGGTACAGGGTGAAAGTGATGGAGTGAGTGTGAGGTTGTCAGGGTGACAATGACGGAGTGAGTGTTAGGGAGCCAGGGTGATGGTAAAGGAGTGAATTTGAGGGATTCCGTGTGACAGTGATGGAGTGAGTGTGAGGAGATTAGGATGACGGTGATGGAGTGAGTGTGAGGGAGCCAGGGTTACGGTGAAGGAGTGAATGGGAGGGTTCAGGGTGTTGGTGATGGAGTGAGTGTGAGGGGATTAGGATGAAGATGTGAAGTGAGTGTGAGGGGGACAGGTTAATTGTGATGGAGTGAACGTGAGGGGGGTCAGTATGTCTGTGATGGAGGGAATGTGAGGGGGGTCAGTGTGTCTGTGATGAAGTGAGTGTAAGCGGGTCAGGTCGACAGTTATCGTGTGAGTGTGACGGGGTCACTGTAAATGTGATGCAGTGAGTGTGAGGGGATCAGTGTGACGGTGACGGAGTGAATGTGAGGGGGTCAGGGAGACGGTGATGGAGTGAGTGTGAGGGGGTCAGAGTGATGATGATGGACTGAGTGTGAGGGGGTCAATGTGCCGGTGATGGAGTCAGTGTGAGTGGGACAGGGTGACGGTGATGGAGTGTGTGAGAGGCGGTCAGTGTGATGGTGATGGACTGAGTGTGAGGGGGTCAGAGTGACAATGATGGAATTAGTGTGAGGGTGTCAGGGTGACATAAATGGAGTGTTTGTGAGGGGTTCAGTGTGACGGTGATGGGTTGAGTGTGAGAGTGTTCGGGTGACAGTGATGGAGTTAGTGTGAGGGGTTCAGTGTAACAGTGATGGAGATAGTGTGAGGGCATCAGGGTGATGGTGATGGAGTGAGTGTGAGGGGGTCAGTGTGATGGTGATGGAGTGAGTGTGAGGGGATCAGGGTGACGTTGATGGAGAGAGTGTGAGCAGGTCAGTGAAATGGTAATGAAGTCAGTGAGAGGGGGTCAGTGAGAGTGTGATGGAGTGAATGTGAGGGGTCAGTGTAACAGTGATGGAGTGAGTGTGAGGGGGTCAGTGTGATGGTGATAGAGTGGGTATGAGGGGATCAGTGTGACGTTCATCGAGTGAATGTGAGGGGTTCAGAGTTACAGTGATGGAGTGAGTGCGAGGGGGTCAGTTTGATGGTAATGGAGTGAGTGTTAAGGGGTTAGAGTGGCAGGGATGGAGTGAGTATGAGGAGTCAGGGTGAGGATGATGGAGTGAGTGTGAAAGGGTCAGGGCGACGGTGATGGAGTGACTGAGGGGGTCAGGGTGACAGTGATGGAGTGAGTGTGAAGGGGTTAGGGAGGCAGTGATGGAGTGAGTGTGAGGCGTCTGGGTGAGGTTGATGGATTGAGTGTGAGGGGGTCAGGGTGAAAGTGATGGAGTTAGTGTGAGCGGGTCAATGAAACGGTAATGAAGTCAGTGAGAGGGGGTCAGTGTATCGTTCATGGAGTTAGTGTCAGGGGACATTGTGACAGTGATGGAGTGATTGTGAGGGGTCAGGGTGATGGTCATGGAGTGAGTGTAAGGGGGTCAGTGTTAGAGTGATGGAGTGAGTGTGAGTGGGTCAGTGTGATGGTCATGGAGTGAGTGTAAGGGGGTCAGTGTTAGAGGGATGGAGTGAGTATGAGGAGGTCAGTGTGACTGTGATGGAGTGAGTGTGAGGGGGTCAGGGTGATGATGATGGACTGAGTGTGAGGGAGACAGGGTGAAGATGATGGGGTGAGTGTGAGGGGGTCAGGGTGACGATGATGGAGTGAGTGTGATGGAGTCAGGGTGACAGTGATGGAGTGAGTGTGAATGGGACAGCATGACAGTGATGGAGTGAATGTGAGCGGCCAGATTGACGTTGATGGCGTGAGTGTGAGGGCGTCAGTGTGATCGTGATTGAGGGAGTGTGAGGAGCTCTGTGTGATAGTGATTGGGGCGAATGTGATGGTGTCAGGATGATACTGAAGGAGTGAGTGTGAAGATGTTCGGGTGACGGTGATGGAGTTAGTGTGAGGGGGTGAGTGTGATGGTGACGGAGACAGTGCGAGGAGACCAGCGTAATAGTGATGGATAGAATGTGAGTGGGTCTCTGTGATGGTGTTGGAGTGGGTGTGAGGGGGTCAGTCTGAGTGTGATGGAGTGAGTGTGAGGCGGTCAGGGTGACCGTGATGGAGTGAGTGTGAGGGGCCAGTGTGACAGTGATGGAGTGAGTGTGCGGGGGTCAGTGTGATGGTGGAGTGAGTGTAAGGTGGTCAGGGTGATGGTGTTGGAGTGAGTATGAGTTGATAAGTGTGACTGTGATGGAGTGAGTGTGAGGGTGTCAGGGTGAGGGTGATAGAGTGAATGTGAGTGGATCAGGGTGATGGTGATGGAGTGAATGTGAGTGGTCAGCAGAACGGTGATGGAAAGGGTGTGAAGAGATTAACGTGACAGTGATGGAGTGAGTTGAGGGGGTCTGGGTGAGGGTGATTGAGTAAATGTGACGGGGTCAGTGTGATGGTGAAGTAGTGAGTGTAAGGGAATCAGGGTGAGGATGATGGAGTGAGTGTGAATGGGTCAGGGATACAATGACGGAGAGATATTGAGTGCGCCAGTGTGACCATGATGGAGTGAGTGTGAGGAAGTCGCTGTGATGTTGTTAGAGTGAGTGTCAGGGGTCAGGGTGTCTGTGATAGTGAGTGTGAGAGGGCAGTGTGACGTTGACTGAGAGAGTGTGAGGGGGTCAGGGTGGCGGTGATGGAGTGGGTGTGAGAGGGTCAGTGTGAGTGTGATGGAGTGAGTGTGAGGTGTTAGTGTGACGGACATGGAGTGAATGTGAAGAGTTCAGTGTTACAGTGATGGTGTGAGTGTGAGGGGGTCTGTATGATGGTAATGGAGAGAGTGTGCAGGTGTTAGAGTGGCAGTGTTGGAGTGAGTGTGAGGAGTCTGGGAGAGGGTGATGTAGTGAGAGTGAGCGGGTCAGGATGACGGTCATCTGGTGAGTGTGAGGGTGTCAGGGTGAAGTGAAGGAGTGAGTGTGAGGGTGTCAGGGTTACGGATGGAGTGAGTGTGAGGGGGTCACGATGACGGTGATTAATTGAGAGGGAGGGGGTCAGGGTGACGGTGATGGAGTGAGTGTGAGGGGGTCAGTGTCATGGTGATGGAGTGAGTGTGAGTGGGTCAGTGTGACTGTCATTGAGGGAGTATGAGCAATTCAGTGTGACGGTGATTGGGGTGAGTGTGATGGTGTCAGGATGATGCTGATTGAGTGTGTGTGACGGGGTCAGCGTGACAGTAATGAAGTGAGAGCGAGGGTGTCATTATGATGGTGATGGTGTGAGTGTGAAGGGGTTAGGATGGCAGTGATGGAGTCAATGTGAGGGGTCAGCGTGACAGTGATGGTGTGATTATGAGGGGGTCAGGGTGACAGTGTTGGAGAGAGTGTGAGGGGGTCAGGGTGACAGTGAAGGTGGGTGTGTGAGGGGGTCAGTGTGACGGTCATGGAGTGAGTGTGAGGGGGTCAGTGTGATGGTGATGGAGTGTTTGTGAGGTATTCAGTGTGACGATAAATGGGTGAGTGTGAGGGGACAGTGTGACAGTGATGGAGTGAATGCGAGGGGCGCATGGTGCAGTGATGGAGTGAATGTGAGGGGGTCAGGATGAACGTGATGGAGTGAGTGCGAGTGGGTAACTGTGACAGTGATGGAGTGAGTGTGAGGGGGTGAGTGTGACGGTGATGGAGTCAGTGTGAGGGGGTCAGGGTGCCGGTGATGGAGTGACTGTGAGGGGGTCATTGTGACAGTGATGCAGTTAGTGGGGGGGTGGCAAGGTAACAGTGATGGAGTGAGTGTGAGGGGGTCAGGGTGATGGTGATGGAGTGAGTGTGAGTGGGTCAAGGTGACAGTGATGGAGTGAGTGTGAGGGGATCAGGGTAACACTGATGGAGTGAGTGTAAGCGTGTTCGGGTGACGTGGATGGAGTGAGTGTGAGGGGGTCACTGTGACAGTGATGGAGTGAGTGCGAGGGTGTCAGGGTGATGGTGATGGAGTAAGTGTGAGGGGTTGAGTGTGACGTTGATGGAGTCAGTGAGTAGAGGTCAGCATGACGGTGATGGAGTGAGTGTGAATGGGTCAGGGTGATGGTGATGGAGAGCATGTGAGGGGTCAGGTTGAAAGTGATGGATTGAGTGTGTGGGGTTCAGGGTGATGCTTATGGGGTGAGTGTGAGGGGTTCAAGGTGATGATGATGGAGAGAGTGTGAGGGGGTCAGTGTGCAGTGATGCAGAGAGTTTGAGGGGGGAGTGTAACCGTGATGAACTGAGTGTGAGGCGGTCAGTGTGACAGTGATGGAATTAGTGTGAGGGGGTCAGGGTGACAGAGATGGAGTGTTTGTGAGGGGTTCAGTGTGACGGTGATGGGTTGAGTGTGAGAGTGTTCGGGTGACGGTGATGGAGATAGTGTGAGGGCATCAGGGTAATGGTGATGGAGTGAGTGTGATGGAGTCAGTGTGATGGTGATGGAGTGAGTGTGAGGGGATCAGGGTGACGTTGATGGAGAGAGTGTGAGCAGGTCAGTGAAACGGTAATAAAGTCGGTGAGAGGGGGTCAGTGAGAGTGTGATGGAGTGAGTGTGAGGGGTCAGTGTAACAGTGATGGAGTGAGTGTGAGGGGGTCAGTGTGATGGTGAGAGAGTGGGTATGAGGGGATCAGTGTGACGTTCATCGAGTGAATGTGAGGGGTTCAGAGTTACAATGATGGAGTGAGTGTGAGGGGGTCAGTTTGATATTAATGGAGTGAGTGTTAAGGGGTTAGAGTGGCAGGGATGGAGTGAGTGTGAGGAGTCAGGGTGAGGATGATGGAGTGAGTGTGAAAGGGTCAGGGTGACAGTGATGGAGTGACTGAGGGGGTCAGGGTGACAGTGATGGAGTGAGTGTGAAGGGGTTAGGGTGGTAGTGATGGAATATGTGTGAGGGGTCTGGGTGAGGTTGATGGATTGAATGTGAGGGGGTCAGGCTGAAAGTGATGGAGTTAGTGTGAGCGGGTCAATGAAACGGTAATGAAGTCGGTGAGAGGGGACCAGTGTATCGTTCATGGAGTTAGTGTCAGAGGACATTGTGACAGTGATGGAGTGATTGTGAGGGGTCAGGGTGATGGTCATGGAGTGAGTGTAAGGGGGTCAGTGTTAGAGTGATGGAGTGAGTGTGAGTGGGTCAGTGTGATGGTTATGGAGTGAGTGTAAGGGGGTCAGTGTTAGAGTGATGGAGTGAGTATGAGGAGGTCAGTGTGACGATGATGGAGTGAGTGTGAGGGCGTCAGTGTGACTATGATGGAGTGAGTGTGGGGGGTCAGGCTGAGGGTGATAGAGTGAATGGGAGTGGATCAGGATGACGGTGATGGAGTGAGTGTGAAGCGATTAGGGTGACAGTGATGTAGTGAGTGTGAGGTGGTCCGGGTGAGGGTGAGGGAATGAATGTGACTGGGTCAGTGTGACGCTGATGGAGTGTGTGTGAGGGGGTCAGTGTGACCGTGATTTAGGGAGTGTGAGGAATTCAGTGTGACGGTGATTGGGGTCAGGATGATGCTATGGAATGAGTGTGAGGGGGTCAGTGTGACGGTGATGGTGTGTGTGTGATGGAGTCAGCGTGACAGTGATGGAGTGAGCGTGAGGGGGTCAGGGTGACAGTGATGGAGTGAGTGTGAGGGGGTTAGTGTGACCGTGAAGGAGTGAGTGTGAGCGGGTCAGGGTGACGGTGATGGAGTGAGTGTGAGGGTGGTCAGTGTGACGGTGATGGAGTGTGTGTAAGGGAGTGAGACTGACGGTGATGTAGTGATTGTGAGGTGGTGACGGTGACGCTGATGGAGTGAGTGTGAGGGGGTCAGTGTGACGGTGAAGGAGTGAGTGTGAGGGGGTCAGGTTGGCGGCGATAGTGTGAGTGTAAGGGGGTGAGTGTGTCGGTGATGGAGTGAAAGTGAGTGGTTCCGGGTGATGGTGATTGAGTGTGTGTGAGTAGTCAGTGTGACAGTGATGGAGTGAGTGTGAGGGGGTCAGGTTGACATGAATGGAGTGCGTGTGAGAGGGTCAGAATGACAGTGATGCAGTGTGTGTGAGGGGGTCAGGTTGACAGCGATGGAATGAGTGTGGGCAGGTCAGGGTGACGGTGATAGAGTGAGTGTGAGTGGAGTCAGTGTGACGGAGATGGAGTGAGTGTGAGGAGGTGAGAGTGACGATGATGTAGTGATTGTGTGGTGGTGAGGGTGACGGTGATGGAGTGAGTGCGACGGGGTAAGGGTGACGTTGATTGAGTGAGTGTGAGGGGGCCAGGGTGACGGTGATGGAGTGACTGAACATAGAATATAGAACATAGAACAATACAGCACAGAACAGGACCTTCGGCCCACGATGTTGTGCCAAACTTCTATCCGAGATGAAGCACCCATCCATGTACCGATCCAAATGCCGCTTAAAGGTCGCCAATGATTCTGACTCTACCACTCCCATGGGCAGCGCATTTCTTGCCCCCACCACTGTCTGGGTAAAGAACCCACCCCTGACATCTCCCCTATACCTTCCACCCTTTACCTTAAATTTATGTCCCCTTGTAACACTCTGTTGTACCCGGGGAAAAAGTTTCTGACTGTCTACTCTATCTATTCCCCTGATCATCTTATAAACCTCGATCAAGTCACCCCTTATCCTTCGCCGTTCCAATGAGAAAAGGCCGAGAACTCTCAACCTATCCTCGTACGACCTATTCTCCATTCCAGGCAACATCCTGGTAAATCTTCTCTGCACCCTCTCCAAAGCTTCCACATCTTTCCTAAAGTGAGGCGACCAGAACTGCAGACAGTACTCCAAATGTGGCCGAACCAAAGTCCTGTACAGCTGCAACATCACTTCACGACTCTTGAATTCAATCCCTCTGCTAATGAACGATAATACTCCATAGGCCTTCTTACAAGCTCTATCCACCTGAGTGGCAACTTTCAAAGATCTATGTACATAGACCCCAAGATCCCTCTGTTCCTCCACCTGACTAAGAACCCTACCATTAACCCTGTATTCCGCATTCTTATTTGTTCTTCCAAAATGGACAACCTCACACTTGGCAGGGTTGAACTCCATCTGCCACCCCTCAGCCCAGCTCTGCATCATATCTAAGTCCCTCTGCAGCCGACAACAGCCCTCCTTACTGTCCACAACTCCACCAATCTTCGTATCATCTGCAAATTTACTGACCCACCCTTCGACTCCCTCATCTAAGTCATTAATAAAAATTACAAACAGCAGAGGACCCAGAACTGATCCCTGCGGAACTCCACTTGTAACTGGGTTCCAGGCTGAATATTTACCATCTACCACCACTCTCTGCCTTCGACCGGTTAGCCAGTTTTCTATCCAATTAGCCAAATTTCCCTCTATCCCATGCCTCCTGACTTTCCGCATAAGCCTACCATGGGGAACCTTATCAAATGCCTTACTAAAATCCATGTACACTACATCTACTGCTCTACCCTCATCCACATGCTTGGTCACCTCCTCGAAGAATTCAATAAGACTTGTAAGGCAAGACCTACCCTTCACAAATCCGTGCTGGCTGTCCCTAATCAAGCAGTGTCTTTCCAGATACTCGTAAATCCTATCCCTCAGTACTCTTTCCATTACTTTGCCTACCACAGAAGTAAGACTAACTGGCCTGTAATTCCCGGGGTTATCCCTATTCCCTTTTTTGAACAGGGGCAAAACATTCGCTACTCTCCAGTCCCCTGGTACCACCCCCGTTGAGAGTGTAGACGAGAAGATCATTGCCAACGGTACTGCAATTTCCTCTCTTGCTTCCCACATAATCCTAGGATATATCCCGTCAGGCCCGGGGGACTTGTCTATCCTCAAGTTGTTCAAAATGTCCAACACATCTTCCTTCCTAACAAGTATCTCTTCTAGCTTACCAGTCCGTTTCACACTCTCCTCTTCAACAATACGGTCCCTCTCGTTCGTAAATACTGAAGAGAAGTACTTGTTAGAGACCTCTCCTATCTCTTCCGACTCAATACACAATCTCCCACTACTGTCCTTGATCGGACCTATCCACGTTCTCGTCATTCTCATGTTTCTCACATACGCATAAAATGCCTTGGGGTTATCCTTGATCCTATCCGCCAAGGATTTTTCATGCCCTCTCTTAGCTCTCCTAATCCCTTTCTTCAGGTCCCTTCTGGCTATCCTGTATCCCTCCACTGATCTGTCTGAACCCTGTTTCCTCAACCTTATGTAAGCTTCCTTCTTCCTCTTTCCTAGACATTCAACCTCCCTCGTCAACCAAGGCTCCCTCACACGACCATTTCTTTCCTGCCTGATCGGTACATACATATCAAGGACACGTCGTATCTGCTCCTTGAAAAAGTTCCACATTTCCACCACATCCTTCCCTGACAGCCTATGCTCCCAACTTATGCTCCTCAAATCCTGTCTTACAGCATTGTAATTTCCCTTCCCTCAATTGTTAAATCTACCTTGTTGTGCGCACCTATCTCTCTCCATAACCAAGGTGAAAGTCACAGAATTGTGGTCACCATCACCAAAATGTTCACCCACTAACAAGCCCATCACTTGTCCCGGTTCATTATCGTGTACTAAATCCAATATGGCCTCCCCTCTGGTTGGAGAATGTACATACTGAGTTAGAAAAGCTTCCTGGACACACTGCACAAACACCGCCCCATCCAATCTACTTGATCTAAAGAGCTTCCAATCAATATTTGGGAAGTTGAAGTCGCCCATGACTACGACCCTGTGGCTTCTGCACCTTTCCAAAATCTGTTTCCCAATCTGTTTCTCCACATCTCTGCTGCTATTGGGGGGCCTATAGTAAACACCCAACAAGGTGACTGCACCTTTCCTAATTCTGACTTCAGCCCATACTACCTCCAGAGGCAGATCCCCCTCAAACTTCCTTTCTGCAGCCGTTTTCCCATTTCTAATTAGCAATGCCACCAACCCCCCTCCTTTTTTTACCACCCTCCCTAATCTTACTGAAACATCTGTAACCAGGAACCTCCAACAGCCATTCCTGTCCCTCATCTATCCACGTTTCCGTGATGGCCACAACATCGTAGTCCCAGGTACCGATCCACGCCTTAAGTTCACCCACCTTATTTCTGATACTCCTTGCATTGAAGTATACGCACTTGGGCCTATCTCTGTGTCCGCAAGTATGCCCTGTCAGTGCTACCTTCTCCACAGCCTCCCTACAGTCTTGGACATCCTGACACACAGCTAGCTTACTTGCTGGACTACAAGTCCGGATCACCTCCCGCTGCCAAATTAGTTTAAAACCCCCGAAGAGTGCTAGCAAACCTACCCCCCAGGATATTGGTGCCCTTCTGGTTCAGGTGCAACCCGTCCTGTTTGTACAGGTCCCACCTTCCCCAGAATGCAGTCCATTTGTCCAAATTCCTGAAGCCCTCCTTCCTACACCATCCTTGCCGCCACGTGTTCAACTGCACTCTCTCCCTATTCCTTGCCTCACTGTCATGTGGTACCGGCAACAACCCAGAGATGACGACTCTTTCTGTCCAGGCTTTTAACTTCCAGCCTAACTCCCTGAGCTCTTGAATGACCTCCCCACCCCTCTTCCTACCTATGTCGTTGGTGCCAATGTGTACCACGACTTCTGGCTGCACACCCTCCCCCTTAAGGATTCTGAAGACACAGTCCGAGACGTCTCAGACACTGGCACCCGGGAGGCAACAAACCATCCGAGAGTCTCGCCCATGTCCACAGAACCGCCTGTCCGTCCCTCTAACTAGAGAGTCTCCTATAACTAGCGCTCTCCTCCTCTCCTCCTTTCCCTTCTGAGTGTCAGAGCCAGACCTCACGCCACAGACCCCTTCACTGCAGCTTACACCTGCAAGGCTGTCCCTCCCACCAGTTTCCAAAGATGGATACTTATTATTTAGGGGAACGACCAAGGTGAACCCTGCACTGACTGCTTCTTCCCCTTCCCACCTCTAACTGTTACTCAGCTACCTCTGTTCTCCGGCGTAACTATGTCCCTGTAGCTTCTATCAATCACACTCTCAGCCTCTCGTCTAATCCTCAGTTCATCCAACTCCAGTTCCAGTTCCCTAACTCGTTCAGTGAGGAGCAGGATCTGACTGCATTTCCTGCAGACGAAGTCTGCAGTGGACTATTAGTGGGCCAGTGTGACGTTCATGGAATGAGTGTGATGGGGTCAGGTTGGCGGTGATAGAGTGAGTGTAAGGGGGTGAGGGTATCGGTGATGGAGTGAGAGTGAGAGGGTACGGGTGACGGTGATGGAGTGTGTGTGATGGGGTCGGGTTGACGGTGATGGAGTGTGTGTGAGGGGCAGGGTGACAGTGATGGAGTGATTGTGAGGGGGTCAGGGTGACATGAATGGAGTGCGTGTGAGGTGGTCAGGATGACAGTTAAGGAGTGAGTTTGAATGGATCAGGTTGATGTAAGATGGAGTGAGAGTGAGGCGGGAAAGTGATGGTGATGGAGTGATTTGAGTTGGTCAAGGTCACGCTGATGGAGTGATTGTGAGGGGGTCAGTGTGACAGTGAAGGAGTGAGTGTGAGGGGGTCAGTGTGACGGTGATGGAGTGAGTGTGAGGGGGTCAGTGTGACGGTGATGGAGTGAGTGTGAGGGGGTCAGTGTGACGGTGATGGAGTGAGTGTGATGTGGTCAGTGTGACCCGTGATGGAGTGATTGTGAGGGGGCCAGTGTGACGGTCATGGAGTGAGAGTGAGGGGGTCAGTGTGACGGTGATGCAGTGAGTGTGAGGGTTTCAGGGTGTCGGCTATGGTGTGAGTCTGAGGTGGTCAGGTTTACAGTGATGGGGTGAGTGTGACGGAGTCAGTGTGATGGTGATGGAGTGTGTGTGAGGGTGTAAGAGTGACGGTGATGATGTGAGGGTGAGGGGGTGAGGATGCAGTTAATGAAGTGTGTGTGAGGGGGTCAGGGTGACTGGGATGGAGTGAGTGTGAGGGGGTCAGGTTGACGGTGATGGAGTGAGTGTGAGGGGGGTTAGTGTGACGGTGATGGAGTGAGTGTGAGGGATTTAGAGTGACTGTGATGGTGTGTGTGTGAGGTGGTCAAGGTGACGGTGATGGAGTAATTGTGAGGGGGTCAGTGAGACAGTGATGGAGTAAGTTTGAGCGTGTCAGGGTTACAGTGATGAGTGTATGTGTGTGAGTGGTTCAGATTGACGGTGATAGGTTGAGTGTGAGGGGGTCAGGATGACAGTGATGGAGTGTGTGTGATGGGTTCATGGAGATGGTGATGGAGTGACAGTGAGGGGGTCAGGGTGACAGTGATGGAGTGAGTGTGAGGGGGTCAGGATGACAGTGAAGGAGTGTGTGTGAGCGGGTCAGGGTGTCAGTGATGGAGTGAGTGTGAGGGGTGAGGGTGACTGTGATGGAGTGAGTATGATGGGGTCAGATTGGCGGTGATGGAGTGAGTGTGAGGGTGTCAGGGTGACGGTGATGGAGAGAGTGTGAGGGGGTAAGTGTGACGGTGATGGAGTGAGTGTGTGGGGGAAGAGAGACGGTGATGGAGTGATTGTGAATTGGTCAGGGTCACGCTGATGGAGTGATTGTGAGTGGGTCAGTGTGACGGTGATGGAGTGATTGTGAGGCGGTCAGTGTGACGGTGATGGAGTGAGTGTGAGGTGGTCAGGGTTACAGTGATGGTGTGAGTGTGAGTGGGTCAATGTGACGGTGATGGAGTGAGTGTGAGGGTGTAAGAGTGACAATGATGGTGTGAGTGTGAGGGGATGAGGATGAAGGTGATAGAGTGTGTGTGAGGGGGTCAGGGTGACAGGGATGTTGAGAATGTGAGGGGGTCAGTGTGACGGTGATGGAGAGAGTGTGAGGGGGTGAGGGTGACAGTGATAGAGTGATTGTGAGGGGGTCAGGGTGACGGTGATGGAGAGATTGTGAGGGGGTCAGAGTGACGGTGATGGAGTGAGTGTGATGGGGTGAGGGTGACGGTGATGGAGTGAGTGTGAGGAGGTCAGGGTGACATGAATGCAGTGCATGTGAGCGGGTCAGGATTACAGTGATGGAGTGTGTGTGTGAAGGGGTCATGTTGACAGTGATGGAGTGAGTGTGAGTGGGGTTAGTGTGACGGTGATGGAGTGAGTGTGGGTGGGTCAGTGTGACGGTGATGGAGTGATTGTGAGGCGGTCAGTGTGACGGTGATGGAGTGAGTGTGAGGTGGTCAGGGTTACAGTGATGGTGTGAGTGTGAGTGGGTCAATGTGACGGTGATGGAGTGAGTGTGAGGGTGTAAGAGTGACAATGATGGTGTGAGTGTGAGGGGATGAGGATGAAGGTGATAGAGTGTGTGTGAGGGGGTCAGGGTGACAGGGATGTTGAGAATGTGAGGGGGTCAGTGTGACGGTGATGGAGTGAGTGTGAGGGGGTGAGGGTGACAGTGATAGAGTGATTGTGAGGGGGTCAGGGTGACGGTGATGGAGAGATTGTGAGGGGGTCAGAGTGACGGTGATGGAGTGAGTGTGATGGGGTGAGGGTGACGGTGATGGAGTGAGTGTGAGGAGGTCAGGGTGACATGAATGCAGTGCATGTGAGCGGGTCAGGATTACAGTGATGGAGTGTGTGTGTGAAGGGGTCATGTTGACAGTGATGGAGTGAGTGTGAGTGGGGTTAGTGTGACGGTGATGGAGTGAGTGTGGGTGGGTCAGTGTGACGGTGATGGAGTGATTGTGAGGCGGTCAGTGTGACGGTGATGGAGTGAGTGTGAGGTGGTCACGGTTACAGTGATGGTGTGAGTGTGAGTGGGTCAATGTGACGGTGATGGAGTGAGTGTGAGGGTGTAAGAGTGACAATGATGGTGTGAGTGTGAGGGGATGAGGATGAAGGTGATAGAGTGTGTGTGAGGGGGTCAGGGTGACAGGGATGTTGAGAATGTGAGGGGGTCAGTGTGACGGTGATGGAGTGAGTGTGAGGGGGTGAGGGTGACAGTGATAGAGTGATTGTGAGGGGGTCAGGGTGACGGTGATGGAGAGATTGTGAGGGGGTCAGAGTGACGGTGATGGAGTGAGTGTGATGGGGTGAGGGTGACGGTGATGGAGTGAGTGTGAGGAGGTCAGGGTGACATGAATGCAGTGCATGTGAGCGGGTCAGGATTACAGTGATGGAGTGTGTGTGTGAAGGGGTCATGTTGACGGTGATGGAGTGAGTGTGAGTGGGGTTAGTGTGACGGTGATGGAGTGAGTGTGAGGGGTTGAGAGTGACGGTGATGGAGTGTGTGTTAGGTGGTCAAGGTGATGCTGATGGAGTGATTGTGAGGGGGTCAGTGTGACAGTGATGGAGTAAGTGTGAGTGTATCAGGGTTACAGTGATGAGTGTGTGTGTGAGTGGGTCAGATTGACGGTGATGGGTTGAGTGTGAGGGGGTCAGGCTGATGGTGATGGAGTGAGTGTGAGGTGGTGTCAGTGTGATGGTGATGGAGTGATTGTGAGGGGGCCACTGTGACGGTCATGGAGTGAGAGTGAGGGGGACAGTGTGACAGTGATGGATTGAGTGTGAGGGTTTCAGGGTGACGGCGATGGTGTGAGTCTGAGGGTGTCAGGTTTACAGTTATTGTGTGAGTGTGAGTGGGTCAGTGTGACGGTGATGGCGTGAGTGTGAGGAGTTGAGGGTGACGCTGATGGGGTGAGTGTGACGGGGTCAGGGTGACTGGGTTCTAGTGCGTGTGAGGGAGTCAGGATGACAGTGATGGAGTGTGTGTGAGGGGCTCAGGTTGACGCTGATGGAGTGAGTGTGAAAGGGGTTAGTGTGACGGTGATGGAGTGATTGTGAGGGGATGAGAGTGGCTGTGATGGTATGCGTGGGAGGTGGTCAAGGTGACAGTGATGGCGTGATTGTGAGGGGGTCACTGAGACAGTGATGGAGTAAGTTTGAGCGTGTCAAGGTTACAGTGATGAGTGTGTGTGTGTGAGAGGGTCAGATTGACGATAATGGGTTGAGTGTGAGGGGGTCAGGCTGACGGTGATGGAGTGAGTTTGAGGGGGTCAGGGTGACGGTGATGGAGTGAGTGTGAGGGGGGTTAACGTGACGGTGATGGAGTGAGTGTGAGCGAGTGAGAGTGACGGTGATGTAGTGATTGTGAGGTGAACAGGGTGACGGTGATGGAGTGAGTGTGAGAGTGTGAGGGGGTCAGTGTGACAGTGATGGAGTAAGTGTGAGGGTATCAGGGTTGCAGTGATGGATTGAGTGTGAGGGGGTCAGTGTGACGGTGATGGAGTGACTGTAAACGGGTCAGTGCGATGGTGATGAGTGAGTGTGAGGGGGTCAGGCTGATGGTGATGGAGTGAATGTGAGGGAGTCAGGGGGCGGTGATGGAGTGAATGTGAGAGGGTCAGGATGAGAGTGAAGTTGTATATGTCAGGGGGTCAGTGTGAAGTTGATGGAGTGACTGTGAGGAGGTCAGAGTGACGGTGATGGAGTGAGTGTGAGGGGGTCAGAGTGACGGTGATGGAGTGAGTGTGAGGGGGTGAATGTCACGGTGATGGAGTGAGTGTGAGGGGGTCAGGGTGACGGTGATGGAGTGAGTGTGAGGGGGTCAGAATGACAGTGGTGGAGTGTGTGTGAGGGGGTCAGGTTGATAGTGATGAAGTGAGTGTGACGGGGTGAGGGTGACGGTGATAGAGTGATTGTGAGGGGGTCAGTGTGACGGTGATGGAGTGATTGTGAGGGGGTAAGGGTGGCATTGATGGAGTGAGTGTGAGGGGGTCAGAGTGATGGTGGTAGAGTGCGTGTAAGGGGGTGAGGGTGACGGTGATGGAGTGAGTGTGAGCGAGTGAGAGTGACGGTGATGTAGTGATTGTGAGGTGATCAGGGTGAAGGTGATGGAGTGACTGTAAAAGGGTCAGTGCGATGGTGATGAGTGTGTGTGAGGGGGTCAGGCTGACGGTGATAGAGTGAATGTGAGGGAGTCTGGGGGCGGTGATGGAGTGAATGTAAGGGGGTCAGGATGAGAGTGAAGGTGTATATGCGAGGGGGTCCGTGTGAAGGTGATGGAGTGACTGTGAGGGGGTCAGGGTGATGGTGATAGAGTGATTGTGAGGGGGTCTGGGTGACGGTGATGGAGTGAGTGTGAGGGGTGAATGTCACGGTGATGGAGTGCGTGTGAGGGGGTCAGAATGACAGTGGTGGAGTGTGTGTGAGGGGGTCAGGTTGACAGTGATGAAGTGAGTGTGAGCTGGTTAGGGTGACGGTGATGGAGTGAGTGTGGGGGGTGTCAGTGTGACAGTGATGGAGTGAGGTTGAGGGGGTGAGAGTGCCAGTGATGTCGTGATTGTGATGTGGCGAGGGTGACGCTGATGGAGTGAAGTGATGGGGGTAGAGTGATGGTGATGGAGTGACTGTGAGTGGGCCAGTGTGAAGGTCATGGAGTGAGTGTATGGGGTTCAGCCTGGCGGCGATAGAGTGAGTGTAATTGGGATGACAGTGTTGGTGATGGAGTGAGAATGAGAGGGTCCGGGTGACGGAGATAGAATGTGTGTGATGGGGTCGGGGTGATGGTGATGGAGTGTGTGTGAGGGGGGTCAGTGTGACAGTGATGGTGTGAGTGTGAGTGTGTCAGGCTGACGGTGATGGAGTGAGTGTGAGGCAGTCAGGGTGGCAGTGATGGAGTGTGTGTGAGGGGGGTCAAGGTAACAGTGATGGATGAAGTGTGAGGGGGTCAGGGTGACAGTAATGGAGTAAGTGTTACGTGGTCAGAGTGACGGTGATGGAGTGTGTGTGAAGGGGTCATTGTGACGGAGATCGAGTGAGTTTTAGGTGGTCAGGGTGACAGTGATGTTGTTAGTGTGAGGTGGTCAGGGATACAGTGATGGTATCAGTGTGTGGGGGTCAAGTGAACGTGATGGAGTGAGAGTGAGGAGGTCATGGTGACGGTGATGGAGTGAGTGTGAGGGGGTCAGTTTGACAGAGATGTAGTGATTGTGAGGGGGTCAGTGTGACGGTGATGGAGTGAGTGTGACGGGATGAGGGTGACGGTGATAGAGTGATTGTGAGGGAGTCAGTGTGACGGTGATGGAGTGATTGTGAGGGGATAAGGGTGGCATTGATGGAGTGAGTGTGAGGGGGTCAGAGTGATGGTGATAGAGTGCGTGTAAGGGGGTGAGGGTGACGGTGATGGAGTGAGTGTGAGCGAGTGAGAGTGACGGTGATGTAGTGATTGTGAGGTGATCAGGGTGAAGGTGATGGAGTGAGTGTGAGGGGGTCAGTGTGACAGTGATGGAGTAATCGTGAGGGTGTCAGAGTTGCAGTGATGGAGTGAGTGTGAGGGGGTCAGTGTGACGGTGATGGAGTAACTGTAAAAGGGTCAGTGCGATGGTGATGAGTGTGTGTGAGGGAGTCAGGCTGATGGTGATGGAGTGAATGTGAGGGAGTCTGGGGGCGGTGATGGAGAGATTGTGAGGGGGTCAGGATGAGAGTGAAGGTGTATATGTGAGGGGGTCCGTGTGAAGGTGATGGAGTGACTGTGAGGAGGTCAGAGTGACGGTGATGGAGTGAGTGTGAGGGGGTCAGGGTGATGGTGATAGAGTGATTGTGAGGGGGTCTGGGTGACGGTGATGGAGTGAGTGTGAGGGGTGAATGTCACGGTGATGGAGTGCGTGTGAGGGGGTCAGAATGACAGTGGTGGAGTGTGTGTGAGGGGGTCAGGTTGACAGTGATGAAGTGAGTGTGAGCTGGTTAGGGTGACGGTGATGGAGTGAGTGTGGGGGGTGTCAGTGTGACAGTGATGGAGTGAGGTTGAGGGGGTGAGAGTGCTAGTGATGTCGTGATTGTGAGGTGGCGAGGGTGACCTTGATGGGGTGAGTGTGAGGGGGTTAGAGTGATGGTGATGGAGTGACTGTGAGGGTGTCAGTGTGACGGTGATGGAGTGAGGTTGAGGGGGCCAGGGTGACAGTGATGGGGTGACTGTGAGTGGGCCAGTGTGAAGGTCATGGAGTGAGTGTATGGGGTTCAAATTGGTGGCGATAGAGTGAGTGTAATTGGGGTGACAGTGTTGGTGATGGAGTGAGAGTGAGAGGGTCCGGGTGACGGAGATGAAATGTGTGTGAGGGGGTCGGGGTGATGGTGATGGAGTGTGTGTGAGGGGGTCAGTGTGACAGTGATGGTGTGAGTATAAGTGTGTCAGGCTGACGGTGATGGAGTGAGTGTGAGGCAGTCAGGGTGACAGTGATGGAGTGTGTGTGAGGGGGGTCAAGGTAACAGTGATGGATGAAGTGTGAGGGGGACAGGGTTACAGTAATGGAGTAAGTGTTACGTGGTCACAGTGACGGTGATAGAGTGTGTGTGAGGGTGTCTGTGTGACGGAGATGGAGTGAGTTTTAGGTGGTCAGAGTGACGGTGATGTTGTTAGTGTGAGGTGGTCAGGGTTACAGTGATGGTATGAGTGTGTGGGTGTCAAGTGAACGTGATGGAGTGAGAGTGAGGAGGTCATGGTGACGGTGATGGAGTGAGTGTGAGGGGGTCAGTTTGACAGAGATGTAGTGATTGTGAGTGGGTTAATGTGACGGTGATGGAGTGAGTGTGACGGGATGAGGGTGACGGTGATAGAGTGATTGTGAGGAGGTCAGTGTGAAGGTGATAGAGTGATTGTGAGGGGGTCAGAGTGATTGTGATGGAGTGAGTGTAAGGGGGTGAGGGTGACGGTGATGGAGTGAGTGTGAGCGGGACACGGTGACATGAATGGAGTGTGTGTGAAGGAGTCAGGATGACAGTGATGGAGTGTGTGTGACGGGGTCAAGTTGACGGTGATGGAGTGAGTGTGAGGGGGTCAGGGTGATGGTGATGGTGTGAGTGTGAGGGGATCAGTGTGACGGTGATGGGGTGAGTGTGAGGTGGTTAGGGGAAGTGCCATGGACTGTGTGTGAGTGTCACAGTGAGCGTGATGGTTTGATTGTGAGAGGACAGGTTGACAGTGATGGAATCAGTGTGAGGTGTCATGGCGATGGTGAAGGAGAGAATGTGATGGGGTCAGGATCAGGGTGATGGAGTGAGTGTGAAGGGGTTAAGGTGATGGTGATGGAGTGAGTGTGAGGAGTTCAGTGTGACGGTGGTGGAGTAAGTGTGAGGGTGTCAGGATAATGGTGATGGAGTTCATGTGAAAGGGTCAGGGTGATGGTGATGGTGTGAGTGTGAGGGGGTCAGGATTACAGTGATGGTGTGAGTGTGAGGGCGTTAGTGTGACGGTGATGGAGTGAGTGTGAGGGGGTCAGAGTGATGGTGATGGAGTGAGTGTGAAGAGTTGAGGGTGACAGTGATGGAGTGAGTGTGAGGGGATCAGGGTGACTGGGATGGAGTGCAGGTGAGGGGGACAGGATGACAGTGATGGAGTGTGTGTGAGGGGGTCAGGTTGACTGTGATGGAGTTAGTGTGAGGGTGTCAGTGTGACGGTGATGGAGTGATCGTGAGGGGTTGAGGGTTACGTTGATGGAGTGATTGTGAGGAGGTCCGGCTGACGGTGATGGAGTGAGTGTGAGGTTGTCAGGGTGATGATGGTGGAATGTGTGTGCAGGTGTCAGTGTGACGATGCTGGAGAGATTGCGAGGGGTTCAGCGTGACGCTGATGGAGTGATTGTGAGGGGGTCAGTGTGACGGAGATTGTGTGTGTGAGGGTGTCAGTGTGACATTGATGGTGTGATTGTGAGGGGGTCAGTGTGAGGGTGATTGTGTGTGTATGGGAGGGGTTCAGTGTGAAGGTGATGGAGTGACTGTGAAGGTGACAGGGTGAGTGTGATGGGGTGTGTGTGAGGTGTCACGGTGATGGTGACGGAGTGAATGTAATGGGGTCAGAATGAGAGTGATGGAGTGAGTATGAAGGGGTTAGGGTGACGGTGATGGAGTGAGTGTGATGGGTTCAGGGAGACAGTGATGGGTTCAGGGAAACGGTGATGGAGTGACAGTGAGGGGGTCAGGGTGACAGTGATGGAGTGAGTGTGAGGGGGTCAGGATGACAGTGAAGGAGTGTGTGTGAGCGGGTCAGGGTTTCAGTGATGGAGTGAGTGTGAGGGGGTGAGGGTGACTGTGATGGAGTGAGTATGATGGGGTCAGATTGGCGGTGATGGAGTGAGTGTGAGTGGTCAGTGTGACAGTGATGGAGTGAGTGTGAGTGATCAGTGTGACAGTGATGGAGTGAGTGTGAGGGGGTGAGGATGACAGTGATGCAATGAATGTGAGGGGGTCCATGTGACCGTAATGGAGTGTGTGTGAGGGGGTCAGGGTGACAGTGATGGAGTGAGTGTGAGGTGGTGAGGGTGACAGTGATGGAGTGAATATGAGGGGGTCAGTGTGACTGTAATGGAGTGAGTGTGAGTGGGACAGGCTGATGGTGATGGAGTGCGTGTGAGAGGGACAGGGTGACAGTGATGTAGTGAGTGTGAGTGGGTCAGTGTGACAGTCATGAAGTGAGTGTGAGGGGATACGGTGACGGAGATGGTGTGAGAGTGAGGGGGTCAGAATTACAGTGATGGTGTGTGTGTGAGGGGGCCAGTGTGATGGTGATGGAGTTAGTGTGAGGGGGTCAGTGTGATGGTGATGGAGTGAGTATGAGTGGTCAGTGTGACAGTGATGGAGTGAGTGTGAGTGGTCAGTGTGACAGTGATCGAGTGAGTGTGAGGGGGTGAGGATGACAGTGATGGAATGAATGTGAGGGGGTCAGTGTGACGGTGATGGAGTGAGTGTGAGAGTGTGAGGGTGACAGTGATGGAGTGAGTGTGAGGGGGCCAGTGTGACTGTAATAGAGTGAGTGTGAGTGGGACAGGCTGATGGTGATGGAGTGCGTGTGAGAGGGTCAGTGTGACAGTCATGAAGTGAGTGTGAGGGTATCCGGTGACAGAGATTGTGTGAGAATGATGGGGTCAGAGTTACAGTGATGGTGTGTGTGTGATGGGGTCAGAGTTACAGTGATGGTGTGTGTGTGAGGGGGCCGGTGTGATGGTGATGGAGTTAGTGTGAGGGGGTCAGTGTGACGGTGATGGAGTGAGTGTGAGGGGTTCAGGTTGACTAGGATGGAGTGCATGTGAGGGGGTCAGGATGAGAGTGATGGAGTGTGTGTGAGTGGGTCAGGTTTACTGTCATGGAGTTAGTGTGAGGGGGTCAGTGTGACGGTGATGGACTGAGTGTGAGGGTGTCATGGTGACGGTGATGGAGTAATTGTGAGGGAGTGGGTGTGACAGTGATGGAGTGATTGTGAGGGGGTCAGAGTGACTCTGATGGAGTGAGTGTGAGGGTGTCAGTGTGAAGATGATGGAATGTGTGTGAGTGTGTCAGGGTGACAATGATAGAGTGATTGTGAGGGGTTCAGTTTGCCAGTGATGGAGTGATTGTTAGAAGGTCAATGTGACGGAGATTGTGTGTGTGTGAGGGGGTCAGTGTGATGGTGATAGAGTGACTGTGAAGGCGACAGGGTGAGTGTGATGGAGTGTGTGTGAGTGTAATGGTGAGGGTGATGGCTTGAGTGTGAGGGGGTCCGGTTGACAGTGATGGAATGAGTGTGAGGTGCCACGGTGATGGTAATGGAGTGAATGTGATGGGGTCAGGAAGAAGGTGATGGAGTGCGTGTGAAGGGGTTAGGGTGATGGCGATGACGTGGGTGTGATGGGTTTAGGGAGACGGTGATGGAGTGACAGCGAGGGGGTCAGGGTGACGTTGAGTGAGTGTGTGAGGGGGTCAGGATGTCAGTGATGGTGTGTGTGTGATGGGGTTAGGTTGACTGTGATGGAGTGAGTGTAACGGGGGTCAGTGTGACGGTGATGGAGTGAGTGTGAGGGTGTTAGGGTGACTGTGATGGAGTGATTGTGAGGGAGTCAGTGTGACGGTGATGGAGTGAGTGTGAGGGGATCAAGGTTACGTTGATGAAGTGAGTGTGAGGGGGTCAGGGTGACGGTGATGGTGTGAGTGTGAGGGGGTCAGGATGACAGGGAAGGAGTGTGTGTGAGGGTGTCAGGATGACAGTGATGGAATGAGTGTGAGGGGGTAAGGGTGATGGTGATAGAGTGAGTGTGAGGGGGTCAGGGTGACAGAGATGGAGAGAGTGTGAGTCGATCGGGGTGACGGTGATGGAGTGAGTGACAGGGGGTCAGGGTGATGATGATGGAATGTGTGTGAGGGGGTCAGTGTGACGGAGATTCTGTGTGTGTGTGAGGGGGTCTGTGTGACGATGATGGAGTGACTGTGAAGGCGTCAAGGTGAATATGATGGTGTATGTGTGAGTGTCACGGTGAGGGTGATGGCTTGAGTGTGAGATGGCCAGCTTGTCAGAGATGGAATGAGTATGAGGTGTCACGGTGATGGTGATAGAGTGAATGTGATGGCGTCAGGATGAGGGTGATGGAGTGAGTGTGATGGGGTCAGTGTGACGTTGATGGAGTGAGTGTGAGGGGTTCAGGGAGACAGTGATGGAGTGACAGCGAGGGAGTCAGAGTGACGTCGATGGAGTGTGTGAGGGGGCAGGGTGACATTGATGGAGTGAGTGTGAGGGGATCAGAGTGACGATGAAGGAGTGTGTGTGAAAGCATCAGGGTGGCAGTGATGCAGTGCGTGTTAGTGTTCAGTGTGTTAGTGATGGAGTGAGTGTGACGGGGTGAGGTTGACAGTGATGGAGTCAATGTGAGGGGGTCAGTGTGACTGGAATGGAGTGAGTGTGAGTGTGTCAGGGTGATGGTGATGGAGTGAGTGAGAGAGGGTCAGGGTGACAGTGATATATTGATTGTGAGGGGGTCAGGGTGGCAGTCATGGAGTGAGTTTGAAGGTGTCCGGGTGACGGAGATAGTGTGAATGTGAGGGGTTCAGGGTTACCGTGATGGTGTGCGTGTGAGGGGGTGAGTGTGATGGTGATGGAGTGACTATGACGGGATCAGAGTGACGGTGATGGAGTGAGAGTGAGGGGGTGATGGTGACGGTGATGTAGTGAGTGTGAGGGGTCCGGAGTGCATGTGAGGTGGTAAGGATGACGGTGATAGAGTGTGTGAGTAGGTCAGGTTGACGGTGATGGACAACATGTGGAGGGGTCAGTGTGATGGTAAAGTAGTGAGTGTGAGGGGGTGATGGTGACAGTGATGGAGTGATTGTGAGGGGGTCAGGTTGACGGTGATGGAGTGAGTGTGAGGGGTCTGGGTTACAGTGATGGAGTGTGTGAGGGGGATCATCTTGAGAGTGATTGACTGAGTTTGACAGGGTCAGGGTGACGGTGAAGGAGTGTGTGTGAGGGGGTCCAGGTGACGGAGCTGGTGTGAGTGTGAGGGGGTCAGGATAACAGAGATGGAGTGTGTGTGAGGGGGTCAGGGTGACTGTGATGGAGTGTATGTGCGGGGGTCAAGTTGACGGTGATGGAATCTGTGTTAGGTTGTCAGGTTGACGGTGATGGAGTGATTGTGAGGGGGTCAGTGTGACGCTGATAGAGTGATTGTTTGGGGGTCAATGTGACGGAGATTGTGTGTGTATGTGAGGGCGTCAGTGTGACGGTGATGAATTGACTGTGAAGGGGTCAGGGTGAGTGTGATGGAGTGTGTGCGAGTGTCACGGTGAAGGTGATGGTTTGAGTGTGAGAAGGCCAGGTTGACAGTAATGGAATTGGTGTGAGATGTCACGGTGATGGTGACAGAGTAAATGTGATGGGGTCAGGATGAGGGTGATGGAGTGAGTGTGAAAGGGTCAGGGTGATGGTGATGGTGTGAGTGTGAGGGGGTCAGGATTGATCTGATGGTGTGAGTGTGAGGGTGTCAGTGTGACGGTGATGGAGTGAGTGTGAGGGGGTCAGAGTGACGTTGATGGAGTGAGTGTGAGGAGTTGAGGGTGACGGTGATGGAGTGAGTGTGAGAGGGTCAGGGTGATGGTGATGGTGTGAGTATGAGGGCGTCAGGCTGACGGTGATGGAGTGAGTGTGAGGTTGTCAGGGTGACAATGATGGAATGTATGTGAGGGTGTCAGTGTGTCGGTGATGGAGTGATTGCGAGGGGTTCAGTGTGACGCTGATGGAGTGATTATGAGGGGTTCAGTGTGACAGAGATTGTGTGTGTGTGAGGGAGTCAGTGTGACATTGATGGTGTGATTGTGAGGGGGTCAGTGTGAGGGAGATTGTGTGTGTATGGGAGGGGGTCAGTGTGACGGTGATAGAGTGACTATGAAGGCGACAGGGTGAGTGTAATGGGGTGTGTGTGAGTGCAACGGTGAGGGTGTTGGCTTGAGTGTGAGAGGGCAAGGTTGAAAGTGATGTTTAAGTGTGAGGTGTCGCTGTGATGGTGACGGAGTGAATGTGATGGGGTCAGGATGAGAGTGATGGAGTGAGTATGAAGGGGTTAGGGTGACGGTGATAGAGTGAGTGTGATGGGTTCAGGGAGACGGTGATGGAGTGTGTGTGAGGGGGTCAGGGTGACAGTGATGGCGTGAGTGTGAGTGGTCAGTGTGACAGTGATGGAGTGAGTGTGAAGGGTGAGGATGACAGTGATGGAATGAATGTGAGGGGGTCCATGTGAGCGTAATGGAGTGAGTGTGTGGGAGTCAGTGTGGTGCTGATGGAGTGAGTGTGAGAGGGTGAGGGTGACAGTGATGTCGTGAATGTGAGGGTGTCAGAGTACCAATCATGGAGTGTGTGTGAGGGGGTGAGGTTGACAGTGATGGAGTGAGTGTGAGGGGGTCAGTGTCACAGTAATGGAGTGATCGTGAGGTGGTGAGGGTGACAGTGATGGAGTGAATGTGAGGGGGTCAGTGTGACTGTAATGGAGTTAGTGTGAGTGGGACAGGCTGATGGTGATGGAGTACGTGTGAGAGGGTCAGGGTGACAGTGATGTAGTGAGTGTGAGGGGATACGGTGACGGAGATGGTGTGAGAGTGATGGGGTCAGAGTTACAGTGATGGTGTGTGTGTGAGGGGGCCAGTGTGATGGTGATGGAGTAAGGGTGAGGGGGTCAGTGTGACGGTGATGGAGTGAGTGTGAGGGGTTCAGGTTGACTAGGATGGAGTGCGTGTGAGGGAGTCAGGATGACAGTGATGGATTGTATGTGAGTGGGTCAGGTTGACTGTCATGGAGTTAGTGTGAGGGGGTCAGTGTGACAGTGATGGAGTGAGTGTGAGTGGGTGAGGGTGACAGTGATGGAGTGAGTATGATGGGGTCAGATTAGTGGTGATGCAGTGAGTGTGAGTGGTCAGTGTGACGGTGATGGAGTGAGTGTGAGTGGTCAGTTTGACAGTGATGGAGTGAGTGTGAAGGGAGAGGATGACAGTGATGGAATGAATGTGAGGGGGTCCATGTGACCGTAATGGAGTGAGTGTGTGGGGGTCAGTGTGGTGCTGATGGAGTGAGTGTGAGAGGGTGAGGGTGAAAGTGATGTCGTGAATGTGAGGGTGTCAGAGTACCAATCATGGAGTGTGTGTGAGGGGGTCAGGGTGACAGTGATGGAGTGAGTGTGAGGGGGTGAGGTTGACAGTGATGGAGTGAGTATGAGGGGGTCAGTGTGACTGTAATGGAGTGAGTGTGAGTGGGACAGTCTGATGGTGGTGGAGTGCATGTGAGAGCGTCAGGCTGACAGTGATGTGAGTGTGAGGGGGTCAGTGTGACAGTCATGAAGTGAGTGTGAGGGGATCTGGTGACGGAGATGGTGTGAGACTGAGGGGATCAGAGTTACAGTGATGGTGTGTGTGTGAGATGGCCAGTGTGATGGTGATGGAGATAGTGTGAGGGGGTCAATGTGAATGTGATTTAGTGAGTGTGAGGGGTTCAGGTTGACTAGGATGGAGTGCGTGTGAAGGGGTCAGGATGACAGTGATGGAGTGTGTGTGAGGGGGTCAGGTTGACTGTCATGGAGTTAGTGTGAGGGTGTCATGGTGGCGGTGATGGAGTAATTGTGAGGTGGTGGGGTGACGGTGATGGAGTGATGGTGAGAGGGTGAGGGTGATGGCGATGGACGCTGATGGAGTGAGTGTGAGGGTGTCAGGGTGACTGTGATGGAGTGATTGTGAGGGGTTCAGTGTGATGGTGATGGAGTGAGTATGAGGGGATCAAGGTGACGTTGATGGAATGAGTGTGAGGGGGTCAGGGTGACAGAGATGGAGTGAGTGTGAGTCGGTTGGGGTGATGGTGATGGAGTGAGTGCCAGGGGGTCAGATTGACGATGATGGAATATGTGTGAGGGTTTCAGGGTGACGGTGATGGAGTGATTGTCGGGGGTTCAGTGTGACGCTGATGGAGCGATTGTGAGGGGGTCAGTGTGACGGCGATTGTGTGCGTGTGAAGGGGTCAGTGTGACGATGATGTAGTGACTGTGAAGGCGTTAGGGTGAATATGATGGAGTGTGTGTGAGTGTCACGGTGAGGGTTATGGCTTGAGTGTGAGACGGCCAGCTTGACAGTGATGGAATGAGTGTGAGGTGTCACGGTGATGGTGACAGAGTGAATGTGTTGGCGTCAGGATGACGGTGATGGAGTGAGTGTGATGGGGTCAGTGTGACGGTGATGGAGTGAGTGTGAGGGGGTCAGGGAGACAGTGATGGAGTGACAGCGTGGGGGTCAGAGTGACGTTGATGGAGTGTGTGTGGGGGCAGGGTGACATTGATGGAGTGTGTGTGAGGGGCTAAGGATGACGGTGAAGGAGTGTGTGTGAGAGTGTCAGGGTGGTGGTGATGCAGTGCGTGTTAGTGGTTTGTGTGTTAGTGATGGAGTGAGTGTGACGGGGTGAGGTTGACAGTGATGGAGTGAATGTGAGGGGGTCAGTGTGACTGTAATGGAGTGAGTGTGAGTGTGTCAGGGTGATGGTGATGGAGTGAGTGAGAGAGGGTCAGGGTGACAGTCATGGAGTGAGTTTGAAGGTGTCCGGGTGACGGAGATAGTGTGTGTGTGAGGGGGTCAGTGTGATGGTAATGTAGTGACTATGATGGGATCAGAGTGACGGTGATGGAGTGAGTGTGAGGGGGTGATGGTGACGGTGATGGAGTGAGTGTGAGTGGTCAGGGTGACAGGGATGGAGTGCGTGTGAGGTGGTCAGGATGACGGTGATAGAATGTGTGAGTAGGTCAGGTTGACGGTGATGGAGAACATGTGGAGGGGTCAGTGTGATGGTAAAGTAGTGAGTGTGAGGGGGTGAGGGTGACAGTGATGGAGTGATTGTGAGGGGGTCAGGTTGACGGTGATGGAGTGAGTGTGAGGGGGTCTGGGTTACAGTGATGGAGTGTGTGAGGGGGGTCATCATGACAGTGATTGACTGAGTTTGACGCGGTCAGGGTGACGGTGAAGGAGTGAGTGTGAGAGGGTCAGGGTGACAGTCATGGAGTGTTTGTGAGGGGCTCAAGTTGACGGTGATGGAATGAGTGTGAGGGGGTCAGAGTGACGGTGATGGAGTGAGTTTGAGAGTGTCACGGTGACAGTCATGGAGTGATTGTGAGGGGGTCCGGGTGACGGAGATGGTGTGAGTGTGAGGGGGTCAGGATGACAGTGATGGAGTGAGTGCGAGGGGGTCAGGGTGACGGTGATATAGTGATTGTGATGGGGTCAGGTGACGGTGATGGAGTGAGTGTGAGTGGGTCAGTGTGACGGTGATGGAGTGAGTGTGAGGGGGTCAAGTAGACAGTGATGGAGTGACAGCGAGGGAGTCAGAGTGACTTTGATGGAGTGTGTGAGGGGCTCAGGATGACGGTGAAGGAGTGTGTGTGAGAGCGTCAGGGTGGCAGTGATGGAGTGCATGTTAGTGGTCAGTGTGTTAGTGATAGAGTCGTGTGTGACGGGGTGAGGTTGACTGTGATGGAGTGAATGTGAGGGGGTCAGACTGACTGTAGTGGACTGAGTGTGAGTGTGTCAGGGTAATGGTGATGGAGTGAGTGAGATAGGGTCAGGGTGACAGTGATGTATTGATTGTGAGGGGGTCAGCGTGACAGTCATGGAGTGAGTTTGAAGGTGTCCGGGTGACGGAGATAGTGTGAATGTGAGGGGTTCAGGGTTACCGTGATGGTGTGCGTGTGAGGGGGTGAGTGTGATGGTGATGGAGTGACTATGAAGGGATCAGAGTGACGTTGATGGAGTGAGTGTGAGGGGGTGATGGTGACAGTGATGGAGTGAGTGTGAGGGGTCAGGGTGACAGGAATAGAGTGCGTGTGAGGTGATCAGGATGACAGTGATGGAGTGTGTGAGTAGGTCAGGTTGATGGTGAAGGAGAACATGTGGAGGGGTCAGTGATGGTAAAGTAGTGAGTGTGAGGGGTTCCGGATGACAGTGATGGAGTGTTTGTGAGGGGCTCAAGTTGACGGTGATGGAATGAGTGTGAGGGGGTGAGTGTGACAGTGATAGAGTGATTCTGAGGTGGTCAGGGTGACGGTGATGGAGTGATTGTGAGGGGGTCAGGTGACGGTGATGGAGTGAGTGTGAGTGGGTCAGGGTGACAGTGATGGAGTGAGTGTGAGGATGTCAGTGTGACGGTGATGGAATCTGTGTGAGGTTGTCAGGTTGACGGTGATGGAGTGATTCTGAGGGGGTCAGTGTGACGCTAATAGAGCCATTATGCGGGGGTCAGTCTGACAGAGATTGTGTGTGTATGTGAGGGCGTCAGTGTGACGGTGATGAATTGACTGTGAAGGGGTCAGGGTGAGTGTGATGGAGTGTGTGTGAGTGTTACGGTGAAGGTGATGGTTTGAGTGTGTGAGGCCCAGGTTGACAGTAATGGAATGAGTGTGAGATGTCACGGTGATGGTAACAGAGTGAATGTGATGGGGTCAGGATGAGTGTGATGGAGTGAGTGTGAAGGGGTTACAGTAACAATGATGGAGTGAGTGTGAGGGGATCAGGGTGACGGTGATGGAGTGATTATGAGGGGGTCAGTGTGAGGGTGATGGAGTGAGTGTGAGGGAGTCAGGGTGACAATGATGGTGTGAGTGTGAGGGGGTCAGGGTGACTGTGATGGTGTGAGAGAGTGGGTCAGGGTGACTGCGATGGAGTAATTGTGAGGGTGTCAGGGTGACAGTAATGGAGTGAGTGCGAGGGGTTCAGGGTGATGGTGATGGAGTGAGTGTGCAAGGGCTCATGTGACAGTGATGGAGTGAGTGTGAGGGGCTCAGGATGACGCTGATGGAGTGACTGTGAGGGTGTCAGGGTGAGAATGATGGAATGAGTGTAAGGGGGCCAGGATGAGGGTTATGGAGTGCGTGCGTGATGTTCAGGGTGAGATTGATGGATTGATTGAGAGGGGATCAGAGTGAGGATGATGGAGTGATTGTGAGGGAATCAGGGTGAAGATGATGGAGTGATCGTGAGGGGTCAGAGTAATGGTGATGGAGTGAGTGTAATGTGTCACGGTGATGGTCACGGAGTGATGTGAGGGGTCAGGGTGATGGTGACTCAGTGAGTGTGATGGAGTCGGAGTGAGTTTGATGGAGTGAGTGAGGGTGGTCAGGGTGACGGTGTTGGAGTTAGTGTGAGGGGGTCTGGTTGACGATGATGGAGTGAGTGTGAGAGAAACAGGGTGATGGTGATGGAGTGAATGTGAAGGGGTCAGGTTGACGGCGATGGACTGAGTGTCAGGGGGTCAGTGTGATGGTGAAGGAGTGAGTGTAACCGTGTCATTGTAATGGTGATGGCGTGAGCGTGAATGTGTCAAGGTGAGTTTGATGGAGTGTGAGGGTTCAGGGTGACGGTGATCGAGTGAGTGTAAGTGTGCCGGTATGACGGTGATGGAGTGAGTGTGAGGGTAAGTGTGAGGGTGATGGAGTGAGTGTGAGGGAGTCAGCATGATGGTGACGGGGTGAGTGTGAGGTGATCAGTGTGACGGTGAAGGAGTGAAACTGAGGGTGTCAGGGTGTGGGTGATGCAGTGAGTGTGAGGCGGTCAGTTTGAGTGTGATGGAGTGAGTGTGAGGAGTCAGGGTGACAGTGATGGAGTGAGTGTGAGGGGATCAGGGTGACGGTGATGGAGTGATTACGAGGCGGTCAGGGTGATGGTGATGGAGTGAATGTGAGGGGGTCAGGGTGACAGTAATGGTGTGGTGTGAGCAGTTCATGGTGACAGTGATGGAGTGAGTGTGAGGGGCTCAGGATGACGGTGATTGAGTGTGAGGGGTTCAGGATGACGGTGATAGAGTGAGTATGAGGGGGTCAGGTTGACGGTGTTGGAGTAAATGTGATAGGTTCAGGGTGACAGTGATCGAGTGAGTGAGAGGGGGTCAGTTTGAGGGTGATGTTGTGACTGTTAGGGGGTCAGGGTGACAGTGATGGAGTGAGTGTGAGGGAATCAGGGTGACGGTGATGGAGTGATTATGAGGGGGTCAGGGTGAGGGTGATGGAGTGAGTGTGAGGGGGTCAGGGTGACAGTAATGGAGTAGTATGAGCGGTTCAGGGTGACAGTGATGGAATGAGGGTGAGCGTGTCAAGGTGATGGTGATGGAGTCAGTGTGAGGCAGTCAGGGTGAGGGTGATGGAGTGAGTGGTTCAGTGTGATGGTGATGGAGTTAGTATGAGGGAGTCAGGGTGACGGTAACGGAGTGAGAGTGAGGGGTACAGGGTGAGGGTAATGGAGTGTGCATGATGGGGTCAGGGTGATAGTGATGGTGTGAGTGTGAGGGGGTCAGTGTGACTGTGACGGGTTGAGTATGAGGGGGTCAGTGTGACGTTGATGGAGTGAGTGTGAGGGGGTCACGGTGACGGTGACGGGGTGAGTATGAGGGGGTCAGGGTGACTTTGTTGTAGTGGGTGTGAGGGGGTTATAGTGATGGAGATGGAGTGAGTGAGATGGGGTCAACATGACAGTGGCAGAGTGAGTGTGAGAGGGTCAGGGCGACGGTGATGTTGTGAGTGTGACAGGGTCAGGGTGACGGAGATCGAGTGAGTGTGAGGGGGTCATTGTGACTGCCATGGAGGGCGTGAATGGATCAGTGTGACAACGACGGATTGATTGTGAGGACCTCAGGGTGAAGGTGATGAGGTGAGTGTGTGGGGGCAGGGTAATGGTGATGGAGTGATTGTGAGGGGGTCAGCGTGACAATGTCGGAGTTCGTGTGAGGGGATCAGGGTATCTCTGATGGAGTGAGTGTGAATTGGTCAGTGTGAGGATGATGGAGTGAGTGTGAGGGGGTCAGGGTGATGCTGATAGAGTGAGTGTGAGGTGGTCAGGATGACTGTGATGGAGTGAATGTGAGGGGGTCAGGGTGACGGTGCCGGGGTGAGTTTAAGGGGGTCAGGGTGACGTTGATGTAGTGGGTGTCAGGGTGTCAGGGTGATGGAGATGGAGTGAGTGAGATGGGGTAAGCGTGACAGTGACGGTGTGAGTGTGAGAGGGTCAGGGCGACGGTGATGTCGTGAGTGTGACAGGGTCAGGGTGATGGTGATGGAGTGAGTGTGAGTGGGCAGTGGGATGGTGATGGAGTGAGTGTGAGGGGGTCAGGGTGACGGTGATGTAGTGAGTGTGACAGGATAAGGGTGATGGTGATGGGGTGAGTGCGAGTGGGTCATGGTGACTGTGATTGAGTGAGTGTGGGGGATCAGGATGACTGCGATGCAGTGATTGTGTGGGGCTCAGGGTGATGGTGATGAAGTGAGTGTGAGTGGGCAGGGGGATGGTGATGGGGTGAGTGTGAGTGGGTCATGGTGACTGTGATGGAGTCAGTGTGAGGGGGTCAGGATGACTGCGATGGAGTGAATGTGAGGCGTCAGGGTGACAGTGATTTAATGAGTGTGAGGGGGTCAGCGTGACACTGTTGGAGTGAGTGTGATGGGGTCAGGGTGACTGTGACGGGTTGAGTATGAGGGGGTCAGTGTGACGTTGATGGATGGAGTATGAGGGGGTCAGGGTGATGGTGCTGGAGTGAGTGTGAGGTGGTCAGGATGACTGTGATGGAGTGAGTGTGAGGGGGTCAGAGTGACGGTGATGGGGTGAGTATGAGGGGGTCAGGGTGACTTTGATGTAGTGGGTGTGAGGGGATCAGGTTGATGGAGATGGAGTGAGTGAGATGGAGTCAGCGTGACAGTGGTGGAGTGAGTGTGAGAGGGTCAGGGCGACGGTGATGTCGTGAGTGTGACAGGGTCAGGTGATGGTGATGGAGTGAGTGTGCGGGGTTCAGTGTGACGGTGATGGAGTGGGTGTGAAGGGGTCAGGGTGACGGAGATGGAGTAAGTGTGAGGGGGTCATTGTGACTGTCATGGAGAGCGTGAGTGGGTCAGTGTGACAATGACGGATTGATTGTGAGGGCCTCAGGGTGATGGTGATGGGGTGAGTGTGTGGGGGCAGGGTAATGGTGATGGAGTGATTGTGAGGGGGTCAGCGTGACAATGTCGGAGTTCGTGTGAGGGGATCAGGGTATCTGTGATGGAGTGAGTGTGAATTGGTCAGTGAGAGGATGATGGAGTGAGTGTGAGGGGGTCAGGGTGATGCTGATAGAGTGAGCGTGAGGTGGTCAGGATGACTGTGATGGAGTGAGAGTGAGGGGGTCAGGGTGACGGTGCTGGGGTAAGTATGAGGGGGTCAGGGTGACGGTGCTGGGGTAAGTATGAGGGGGTCAGGGTGACGGAGATGGAGTGAGTGAGATTTGTTCAGCGCGACAGTGAAGGAGTGAGTGTGAGAGGGTCAGGGTGATGGTGATGGAGTGAGTGTGCGGGGTTCAGTGTGATGGTGATGGAGTGAGTGTGAGAGGGTCAGGGTGACGGAGATGGAGTGAGTGTGAGGGGGTCATTGTGACTGTCATGGAGGGCGTGAATGGATCAGTGTGACAACGACGGATTGATTGTGAGGGCCTCAGGGTGATGGTGATTGGGGTGAGTGTGTGGGGGCAGGGTAATGGTGATAGAGTGATTGTGAGGGGGTCAGTGTGACGATGTTGGAGTACGTTTGAGGGGATCAGGGTATCTGTGATGGAGTGAGTGTGAATTGGTCAGTGTGAGGATGATGGAGTGAGTGTGAGGGGGTCAGGGTGATGCTGATAGAGTGAGCGTGAGTGTGTTAGAGTGACTGTGATGGAGTGAGTGAGAGAGAATCAGGGTTGATGGAGTGAGTGTGTGGGGTCAGACTGAGGGTGATGGAGTGAGTGTGAGACTGTCAGGGTCAGGGTGATGGAGTGAGTGTGATGGGTTCCAGGGTGACGGTGATGGAGTGAGAGTGAGGGGGTCAGCGTGATGGTGTTGGAGTGAGTGTGAGGTGGTCAGGGTGACTGTGATGGAGCGAGTGTGAGGTGGTCAGTGTGAGGATGATGGAGTGAGTGTGAGGGGGTCAGGGTGATGATGATGGAGTGAGTGTGTGTGGGTCAGGATGACGGTGAAGATGTGAGCGTGAGGGGGTCAGGGTGATGGTGATGGAGTGAGTGTGATGGGCTCAGGGTGATGGTAATGGAGTGAATGTGGGCCACGCAGGGTGACAATAATGGAATGAGTGTGAGGTGGTCTGGGTAACGGTGATGGTGTGAGTGCAAGGGTGTCAGTGTGACAGCAATGGTGTGTGCCTGAGGGGTTCGGGATAACAGTGATGGAGTGAGTGTGAAGGGGTCAGGATGACGGTGATGGAGTGAGTGTGAGGGGGTCAGGTTGATGGTGATGGAGTGAGTGTGAGGGCGTCAGGGTGACAGTGATGGAATGAGTGTGAGGGAGTCAGTGTGACTGTGATGGAGCGAGTGTGAGGTGGTCAGTGTGAGGATGATGGAGTGAGTGTGAGGGGGTCAGGGTGATGTTGATAGAGTGAGCGTGAGTGAGTGTGTTAGAGTGATTGTGATGGAGTGAGTGAGAGAGGATCAGGAGTGATGGTGTGAGTGTGTGTGGTCTGTTGAGGGTGATGGAGTGAGTGTGAGGGGGTCAGCGTGATGGTGTTGTAGTGAGTGTGAGATGGTCAGGGTAACTGTGATGGAGTGAGTGTGAGGGGCTGAGTGTGACGGTGAAGATGTGAGCGTGAGGGGGTCAGGGTGACGGTGATGGAGTGAGTGTGAGGGGGTCAGGATGACGGTGATGATGTGAGCGTGAGGGGGTCAGGGTGCTGGTGATGGAGTGAGTGTGATGGGCTCAGGGTGATGGTGATGGAGTGAATGTGGGCCACGCAGGGTGACGATAATGGAATGAGTGTGAGGTGGTCTGGGTAACGGTGATGGTGTGAGTGCAAGTGGGTCAGTGTGACAGCAATGGTGTGTGTCTGAGGGGTTCGGGATAACAGTGATGGAGTGAGTGTGAAGGGGTCAGGATGACGGTGATGGAGTGAGTGTGAGGGGGTCAGGTTGATGGTGATGGAGTGAGTGTGAGGGCGTCAGGGTGACGGTGATGGAATGAGTGTGAGGGGGTCAGGGTGACGGTGATGGAGTGAGTGTGAGGTGGTCAGGGTGACGGTGATGGAGTGAGTGTGAGGGGATCAGCGTAATGGTGCTGGAGTGAGTGTGAGGTGGTCAGGGTGACTGTGATGGAGCGAGTGTGAGTGTGAGGTGGTCAGGGTGACTGTGATGGAGCGAGTGTGAGGGACTTAGTGTGACTGTGATGAAGTGAGTTCGAGGGGATCAGTGTGATGGTGATGGAGTGAGTGTGAGGGGGTCAGGGCGACAATAATGGTGTGAGTGTGAGGTGGTCTGGGTAACGGTGATGGTGTGAGTGCAAGGGGGTCAGTGTGACGGCAATGGTCTGTGTTTGAGTGGTTCGGGATGACGGTGATGGAGTGAGTGTGAGGGAGTCAAGATGATGGTGATGGAGTGAGTGTGAGATAGTCAGGGTGACCGTGATGGAGTGAGTGTGAGGGCGTCAGGGCGACGGTCATGGAGTGAGTGTGAGGGGGTCAGGGTGATTGTGATGCAGTATGTGTGAGGGGTTCAGGGTGATAGTGACACAGTAATTGTGATGGGGTCAGGATGGCAGTGATGCAGTAAGTGTGAGGGGGTCAGGGTGACAGTGATGCAGTAAGTTTGAGGGGGGTCAGGGTGGTAGTGATGCAGTAAGTGTGAGTGGGTCAGGCTGATGCTGTCGGGATAATTGTGAGGGATCAGGTTGACAGTGATGCAGTTAGTGTGAGGGTGTCACGGTGACAGTGACGCAGTAAGTGTAAGAGAGAGAGGCTGGTAGTGACACAGCAAGTATGATTGGGTTCAGGGTGGCAGTGATGCAGTAAGTGTGAGGGCGTCAGGGTGACAGTGACGCTTTAAGTGTGACCGTGTCAGGGTGACAGTGACACAGTAAGTGTGAGGGTGCCAGGGTGATAGTGATGCAGTAAGTGTGCAGGGGTCCGGGTGACAGTGACGCAGTAAGTGTGAGGGCTCAGCGTGACAGTGATGCAGTAAGTGTGAAGAGTACAGGGTGAAAGTGTCTCCGTAAGTGTGAGGGTGTCAGGGTGATAGTGACGCAGTAAATGAGAGGGGGTCAGGGTGATAGTGATGAAGTAAGTGTGACGGGGTCAGGCTGATAGTGACGCAGTAAGCGTGATGGGGTCGAGGTTATAGTGTCACAGTAAGTGTGAGGGGGTCAGGGTGACAGTGACACAGTAAGTGTGAGGAGGTCAGGACGAGAGTGACACAGTAAGTGTGGGGGTCAGGGCGATAGTGACACAGTAAGTGTGATGGGATCAGTGAACAGGGACACAGTGAGTTTAAGGGAGTCAGGCAGGTTCTGACACAGTAAGTGTGATTGTGCCAGGGTGATAGTGATGCAGTAAGTTTGAAGGGCTCAGTGTGATAGTGACGCAGTAAGTGTCGGGGTGTTAGGGTGATAGTGACGCAGAAAAGTGTGAGGGGGTCAGGGGGATAGTCACACAGTAAGTGTGATTATACCAGGGTGACAGTCACGCAGTACGTGTGAGGGGGTCAGTGTGACAGTGACACAGTAAGTCTGAGGGGGCAAGGGTGAAAGGGACACAGTGAGTTTGAGAGGGTCAGGCTGGTAGTGATGCAGTAAGTGTGAATGTGCCAGGGTGATAGCGTCGCACTGAATGTGAGGGGGTCAGTGTGACAGTGATGCAGTAAGCGTGAGGAGGTCAGGGTGATAGTGATGCAGTAATTGTGATGAGGTCAGGGTGATTGTGATGCAGTAATTGTGATGAGGTCAGGGTGATAGTGATGCACTAAGTGTGAGAGATCGAGGCTAGTAGTGATGCAGTAGGTGTAAGGGGCTCTGTCTGATAGTGATGCAGTAAGTGTGAGTGTGTCCAGCTCGTAGTGAAGCTGTAAGTGTGAGGGGTCATTAAAGATAGTGACGCAGTAACTCTGAGGGATCAGGCTGACAATTATGCAATAATTGAGATTCAGTCAGGATGATAGTGTTGTAGGAACTGTGAGGGGGTCAGGATGATAGTGACGCAGTAAGTGTGACAGGGTCAGGGTGACAGTGACAAAGTAAGTGTGAGGGGGTCAGAGTGATAGTGTCGCAGTAACTGTGAGGGGTTAAGTGTGATAGTGACACAGTAAGTGTGAGGGGCTCAGGGTGATAGTGATGCAGTGAGTTTGAGTGCGTCAGAGTGACATTGATGCAGTTACTGTGAGGGGTCAGGGTGACAGTGACGCAATAAGTGTGAGGGGTTGAGGATAATAGTGACGCAGGAACTGTAAGGGGGTCAGGTTGACAGACATGGAGTAAGTGTGAGGGGTTCAGGGTGATTGTGACGCATGAACTGGGGTCAGGGTGATAGCGATGCAGGAAGTGTGAGGGGGTCAGGGTGACAGTGACACAGTAAGTGTGAGGAGGTAAGGGTGACAGGGACACAGTGATTTGGAGGGAGTCAGGCTAGTAGTGATGCAGCAAGTGTGAGGGGGTCATGGTGATTGTGATTCAGTAAGTGTGAGGTGAAGAAGCTAGTAGTGACACAGTAAGTGTGATGGGGCCAGGGTGATAGAGATGCAGTAAGTGTGAGGGGGTCAGGCTGGTATAGACACAGTAAGTGTGAGTGGGTCAGGATGATAGTGACACAGTATGTGTGAGTGGGTCAGGGTGACAGTGACGCAGTACGTGTGAGGGGGTCAGTGTGACAGTGACACAGTAAGTGTGAGGGGGTCAGGGTGACAGAGACATAGTAATTGTGAGGGAGTCAGGGTGATAGAGATGCAGTAAGTGTGAGGGGGTCAGAGTGATAGTGAGCAGTAAGTGTGAGGGTGTCAGGGTGACTGTGACGTAGTAATTGTGAGGCGTCAGGGTGATAGTGACGCAGTGAAGTTAAGGCGGTCAGGGTGACTGTGATGCAGTAAGTGTGAGTGGGCCAGGGTGACAGTAACACAGTAAGTGTGAGGGGGTCATGGTGACAGTGAAACAGTATTTGTGAAGGGGTCAGGGTAACAGTGACGCAGTCAGTGTGAGGGGGTCATGGTGACAGTGATGCAGTCAATGTGAGTGGAGTCTGGGTAACAGTAACACAGTAATTGTGAGGGGGCCAGGCGATAGTGACGCAGTAAGTGTGAGGGTGTCAGGGTGACAGTCACGCAATAAGTGTGAGGGGGTCAGGGTGACAGTGACGCTGAACGTGTGAGTGGGTGAGGGTGAGAGTGATGCAGTAAGTGTGAGGGGGTCAGAGTAATGGTGATACAGGAAGTGTGAGGGTGACAGTGATGCAGTAAGTGTGAGGGGGTCAGGGTGAAATCGACACAATAAGTTTGAGGGTGTTAGGCTGATAGTGATACAGTAAGTGTGATTGTGCCAGGATGATAGTGATGCAGTGAATGTGAGTGGGTCAGCGTGATAGTGACGCAGTAAGTGTGAGTGGGTCAGGGTGATAGTGATGCAGTAAGTGTGAGGGGGTCAGGGTGATGGTGATGCAGTAATTGTGAGGGGGTCAGGGTGATAGTAATACAGTAATTGTGATGGGGTCAGGGTGACAGTGACACAGTAAGTTTGAGGGAGTTAGGCTGATAGTGATACAGTAAGTGTGATTGTGCCAGGATGATAGTGACGCAGTGAATGTGAGTGGGTCAGCGTGATAGTGACGCAGTAAGTGTGAGTGGGTCAGGGTGATAGTGTTGCAGTAAGTGTGAGGGGGCCAGGGTGATGGTGATGCAGTAATTGTGAGGGGGTCAGGGTGATAGTAATACAGTAATTGTGATGGGGTCAGGGTGACAGTGACACAGTAAGTGTGAGGGGGTCAGGGTGACAGTGACATAATAAGTGTGAGCGGTTGAGGATTATAGTGACGCAGGAACTGTGAGGGGTTCACGGTGATTGCATCGCAGAAAGTCTGAGAGGTTCAGGGTGATTGTGACGCATTAACTGGGGTCATGGTGATAGCGACACAGTAAGTGTGAGGGGGTCAGTGTGACAGTGACACAGTAAGTCTGAGGGGTAAGGGTGACAGAGAAACAGTGAGTTTGAGGGAGTCAGGCTGGTAGTGATGCAATAAGTGTGAATGAGCCAGGATGATAGCGTCGCACTGAATGTGAGGGGGTCAGTGTGACACTGACGCTGTAAGTGTGAGGGGGTCAGGGTAACTGTGATTCAGTAAGTGTGAGGGGGTCAGGCTGGTATTGACACAGTAAGTGTGAGTGGGTCAGGATGATAGTGATGCAGTACGTGTGAGGGGTCAGGGTGACAGTGACGCAGTACGTGTGAGGGGGTCAATGTGACAGTGACGCAGGAAGTGTCGGGATGTTAGGGCGACAGTGACGCAGAAAGTGTGAGGAGGTCAGGGGGACAGTGACACAGTAAGTGTCGGGATGTTAGGGCGACACTGACGCAGAAAGTGTGAGGCGGTTAGGCGGACAGTGACACAGTAAGTGTGATTGTGCTAGGGTGAAAGTGACAAAGTAAGCGAGAGGGGGTCAGGGTGATAGTGATGCATTAATTGTGATGAGGTCAGGGTGATAGTGATGCAGTAAGTGTGAGGGATCGAGGCGAGTAGTGATGCAATAGGTGTAAGGGGCTCAGTCTGATAGTGATGCAGTAAGTGTCAGTGCGTCCAGCTCGTACTGAAGCTGTAAGTGTGAGGGGTCTGTAATGATAGTGACGCAGTAAATCTGAGGGATCAGGCTGACAATGATGCAATAATTGAGAGTCAGTCTGGATGATAGTGTCGTAGGAACTGTGAGGGGGTCAGGATGATAGTGACTCAGGAAATATGAGGTGGTCAGGATGATAGTGATGCAGTAAGTGTGACAGGGTCAGGGTGACAGTGACAAAGTTAGTGTGAGGGGGTCAGAATAATAGTGTCGCAGTGTGAGGGGGTCAAGGTGACAGTGACATAGTAATTGTGAGGGAGTCAGGGTGATAGAGAAGCAGTAAGTGTGAGGGGGTCAGAGTGATAGTGAGAAGTAAGTGCGAGGGTGTCAGGGTGACAGTGATGTAGTAATTGTGAGGGGTCAGGGTGATAGTGACACAGTGAATGTGAGGCGGTCAGGCTGACAGTTTTGCAGTAAGTGTGAGTGGGTCAGGATGACAGTAACGCAGTAAGTGTGAGGGGATCAGGGTGACAGTGAAACAGTAAGTGTGAAGGCGTCAGGGTAACAGTGATGCAGTCAGTGTGAGGGGGTCAAGGTGACAGGGACGCAGTCAATGTGAGGGGAGTCTGGGTAACAGTAACGCAGTTATTGTGAGGGGGTCAGGCGATAGTGATGCAGTAAGTGTGAGGGTGTCAGGCTGACAGTGACGCAGTAAGTGTGAGGGGATCAGGGTGATAGTGACGCAATAGGTGAAAGGGAGTCAGGGTGACAGTGACTCAATAAGTGCGAGGGGGTAAGGGTGACAATGATGCAGTAAGTGTGAGGGTGTCAGCGTGAGAGCGACACAGTAAGTGTGAGGGGGTCAGGTTGCCAGGGACATAGTAAGTTTGAGGGATTCAGGCAGGTAGTGACAAAGTAAGTGTGATTGTGCTAGAATGATAGTGACGCAGTGAATGTGAGGTGGTCAGGGTGACAGTGATGCAGTAAGTGTGAGTCGGTCAGGGTGATAGTGATGCAGTAAGTGTGAGGGGGTCAGGGTGACAGTGACACAGTAGATGTGATTGGGTCAGGGTGACAGTGAAACAGTAAGTGTGAGGGGGTCAGGATGATAGTGATGCAGGATCTGTGACGGGGTCAGAATGATAGTGACGCAGTAAGTGTGGCAAGGTCAGGGTGGCAGCGACACAGTAAGTGTGAGGGGCTCAGGGTGATATTGATGCAGTAAGTGTGAGGTGGTCAGGGTGACAGTGACGCAGTAACTGTGAGGGGGTCAGGGTGACAGTGACACAATAAGTGTGAGGGGTTGAGGATGATACTGACGTAGGAACTGTGAGGGGTTCAGGGTGATAGTGTGGCAGAAAGTCTGAGGGGTTCAGGGTGATTATGATGCATTAACTGGGGTCAGGTTTATAGCTTCGCACTAAGTGTGAGGAGGTCAGGGTGACAGTGACACAGTAAGTCTGAGGGTAAGGGTGACAGGGATACAGTGAGTTTGAAGGAGTCAGGCTGGTAGTGATGCAGTCAGTGTGAATGTGCCAGGGTGATAGCGTCGCACTGAATGTGAGGGGGTCAGTGTGACAGTGATGCATTAAGCGTGAGGGGGTCAGCGTGATTGTGATTCAGTAAGTGTAAGATGAAGAGGCTAGTAGTGACACAGTAAGTGTGATGGGGCCAGGGTGATAGTGATGCAGTAAGTCTGAGGGGATCAGGCTGGTATTGACACAGCAAATGTGAGTGGATCAGGATGATAGTGACGCAGTAAGTGTGATGGGTTCAGGGTGACAGTGACACAGTAAGTGTGAGGGGGTCAGTGTGACAGTGACACAGTAAGTGTGAGGGGGTCAGTGTGACAGTGACACAGTAAGTGTGATTGTGCCAGAATGATAGTGGAACAGTAAGCGTGAGGGGGTCAGGGTGATAGTGACGCAGTATTTGTGATGAGGTCAGGGTGATAGTGATACAGTAAATGTGAGGGAACGAGGCTAGTCGTGATGCAGTAGGTGTAAGCGGCTCAGTCTGATTGTGATGCAGTAAGTGTGAGTGTATCCATCTCGTAGTGAAGCTTTAAGTTTGTGGGGTCAGTAATGATAGTGACGCAGTAACTCTGAGGGATCAGGCTGACAATGATGCAATAATTGAGAGTCAGTCAGGATGATAGTGACTCAGGAACTGGGATGGGGTCAGGTTGATAGTGATGCAGAAAGTGTGACACAGTCAGGGTGACACTGACAAAGTAAGTGTGAGGGGCTCAGAGTGATAGTATTGCAGTAAGTGTGATGGGGCCAGGGTGATAGTGATGCAGTAAGTGTGAGGGGATCAGGCTGGTATTGACACAGTAAGTGTGAGTGTGTCAGGGTGACAGTGATATAGTAATGGTGAGGGGGTCAGGATGATAGTGACGTAGTAAATGTGAGGGAGTCAGGGTGATAGTGATGCAGTAAGTGTGACGGGGTCAGGGTGATAGTGCGCAGTAAGTGTGAGGATTCATGGTGACAGTGACGTAGTAATTGTGAGTGGATCAGAGTGATAGTGACGCAGTAAGTGTGAGGGGATCAGGGTGATAGTGACGTAATAAGTGTGAGGGGGTCAGGGTGACAGTGACGTAGAAAGTGTGAGGGTGTGAGGGTGACAGTGATGCAGTAAGTGTGAAGGGATCAGAGTAATTGTGATTCAGGACGTGTGAGGGTGACAGTGACGCAGTAATTGTGAGGGTGTCAGGGTGAGAGCGACAAAATAAGTGTGAGGGGGTCAGGTTGCCAGGGACACAGTAAGTTTGAGGGAGTCAGGCTGGTAGTGACAAAGTAAGTGTGATTGTTCCTTGTTGACAGTGACGCAGTGAATGTGAGGGGGTCAGGGTGACAGTGATGCAGTAAGTGTGAGGGGGTCAGGGTGAGAATGATGCAAAAAGTGTGAGGGGGTCAGGGTGACAGTGACGCAGTAAGTGTGAGTGGGTCAGGGTGATAGTGATGCAGTAAGTGTGAGGGGGTCAGGGTGACAGTGACACAGTAAGTGTGAGGGGGTCAGGGTGACAGTTATGCAGTCAATGTGAGGGGGTCAGTGTGACAGTGACACAGTAGATGTGATTGGGTCAGGGTGACAGTGAAACAGTAAGTGTGAGGGGGTCAGGAGGATCGTGAGGCAGGATCTGTGAGGGGGTCAGGATGATAGTGACGCAGTAAGTGTGACAAGGTCAGGGTGGCAGTGACACAGTAAGCATGAGGGGCTCAGGGTGACAGTGACGCAGTAAGTGTGAGTTGGTCAGGGTGACAGTGACGCAGTAACTGATGAGGGGGTCAGGGTGACAGTGACACAATAAGTGTGAGGGGTGGAGGATGATAGTGACGCAGGTACAGTGAGTGGGTCAGGGCGATAGTGTGGCAGAAAGTGTGAGAGGTTCAAGGTGATTGAGACACATTAACTGGGGTCAGAGTGATAGCGACGCACTAAGTGTGAGGAGGTCAGGGTGACAGTGACGCAGTAAGTCTGAGGGGTAAGGGTGACATGGATACAGTGAGTTTGAGGGAGTCAGGCTGGTAGTGATGCAGTCAGTGTGAATGTGCCAGGGTGACAGCGTCGCACTGAATGTGAGGGGGTCAGTGTGACCGTGATGCAGTAAGTGTGAGTAGGTCAGGGTGATTGTGATTCAGTAAGTGTGAGGTGAAGAGGCTAGTGGTGACACAGTAAGTGTGATGGGGCCAGGGTGATAGTGATACAGTAAGTGTGAGGGGGTCAGGCTGGTATTGACACAGTAAATGTGAGTGGATCAGGATGATAGTGACGCGGTAATTGTGAGGGGGTCAGGGTGATAGTGACGCAGTAAGTGTGAGGGGGTCAGTGTGATAGTGACGCAGTAAGTGTCGTGATGTTAGTGCGACAGTTACGCAGAAAGTGTAAGGGGATCGGGGGACAGTGACACAGTAAGTGTGATTATGCCAGAATGACAGTGACACAGTAAAGGTGAGGGGGTCAGGATGATAGTGATGCAGTAATTGTGATGAGGTCAGGGTGAAAGTGATGCAGTAAGTGTGAGGGAACGAGGCTAGTAGTGATGCAGTAGGTTTAAGGGGCTCAGCCTGATAGTGATGCAATAAATGTGAGTGTGTCCATCTCATAGTGAAGCTGTAAATGTGAGCGGTCAGTAATGATAGTGACGCAGTAGCTCTCAGTGACAATGATGCAATAATTGAGAGTCAGTCAGGATGATAGTGCTGCAGGAACTGTGAAGGGGTCAGGATGATAGTGTCATAGGAACTGTGAAGGGGTCAGGATGATAGTGACGCATTAAGTGTGACAGGGTCAGGGTGACAGTGACATAGTAAGTGTGAGTGGCTCAGAGTGATAGTGTCGCAATAGCTGTGAGGGGCTAAGTGTGAAAGTGATGCAGTAAGTGTGAGGGGCTCAGGGTGATAGTGACGCCGTAAGTGTGACGGGGTCAGGGTGATAGTGATGCAGTAAGTTTGAGGGGGTCAGGCTGGTATTGACACAGTAAGTATAAGTGTGTCAGGGTGTGAGCGACGGAGTAAGTGTGAGTGGGTCAGGGTGACAGTGATATAGTAATGGTGAGGGGGTCATGGTGATAGTGATGCAGTAAGTGTGAGGGTGTCAATGTGATAGTGAGCAGTAAGTGTGAGGGGCCATGGTGACAGTGACATAGTAATTGTGAGGGTTCAGGGTGATAGTGACGCAGTGAATGTGGGGGTATTTCAGGGTGACAGTGACGCAGTCATTGTGAGTGGGTCAGTGTGACAGTGACGCAGTAAGTGTGAGTGGGTCAGGATGACAGTGTATCAGCAAGTGCGAGGGGGTCAGGGTGACATTGACGCAGTAAATGTGATGGGGTCAGATTGAGAGTGAAACAGTAATGCGAGGGGGTCAGGATAACAGTGACGCAGTCAGTGTGAGTGGGTCAGGGTTACAGTGACACAGTAAGTGTGAAGGGCTCAGGGGACAGTGACGCAGTAAGTGTGGGGGAGTCAGGCTGGTATTGACACAGTAAGTCTGACTGGGTTAGGGTTGAAGTGACATAGTTAGTGTGAGGTGTTCAGGGTGACAGTGACGCAGTCAGTGTGATTGTGCCAGGTTGATAGTGATGCAATATGTGTGAGTGGGACAGGCTGGTAGTGACGCAGTAAGTGTAATGTGCTTTATCTGATAGTGATGCAGTAGGTGTGAGTGTTTCCAGCTCATGGTGAAGCTGTAAGTGTGAGGCGGTCAGGGTGATAATGACGCAGCAAGTGTGAGGGGGCCAGAATGACAGTGACGCAGTAAGTGTGATGGGTTCAGGGTAACAGTGACACAGTAAGTGTGAGGGGTTCAGACTGGTTTTGACACAGTAAGTGTGAGGGCGTCAGGGTGACAGTGACGTAGTTTGTGTGAGGGGGTCAGGGTAACAGTGACGCGGTCAGTGTGATTGTGCCAGGGTGATAATGATGCAGTAAGTGTGAGTGGGAGAGGCTGGAAGTGATACAGTAAGTGTAAGGGGCTCTATCTGATAGTGATTCAGTAGGTGTGAGTGTGTCCAGCATGTAGTGAAGCTCGAAGTATGAAGAGGTTAGTGTGACAGTCACGCAGTAAATGTGACGGGGGACAGGGTGACAGTGGGGCAGTAAGAATGAGGGGTTCACGGTGACAGTGACGCAGTAAGTGTGAGGGGGTCAGGGTGACAGTGACACAGTAAGTGTGAGGGGGTCAGGGTAACAGTGACGTAGTTTGTGTGAGGGGATCAGGGTGACAGTGACACAGTCAGTGTAATTGTGCCAGCGTAATAGTGATGCAGTAAATGTGAAAGGGAGAGGCTGGTAATGATGCTGTAAGTGTAAGGGGCTCTATCTGATCGTGATACAGTAGATGCGAGTGTGTCCAGCTTGTAGTGAAGTTCTAAGTATGAGGGGGTCAGGGTGATATTGATGCAGTCAATGTGGGTGTGTAAGTGGACAGTGACGGAGTAATTGTGAGGAGGCCGGATGATGTTGATGCAGTAAGTGTGAGAGTGTCTGGGTGATAGTGATGCAGGAACTTAGGGATCCGGCTGATAGTGACACAATAAGTGTGATAGGGTCAGTGTGATAGTGGCCCAGTAAGTGTTAGGGGGTCCTGTTGATAGTAAAGCTGTAAGTCTTAGGTTTCTCTCTGACTGAATCTCTCTCCCTCATGTCCCTCCCTACCTCTCTGACACACTCTGTCTCCCTGGTCCTTCCGTCTCCCTCTGACCCAGAGACTAGGGGTGGGGTTGATGGTGAGGCTACATGTGCGGGGATTGGGGTGAGATGTGGGAGGAAGGGAAAATGGGGTAGAGACTGAATTGTGGGAGGGAGACAGCGATGGCAGGAGAGTGAGAGTGAGAGTGAGCGGGGGGAGAGGAAAGAGTGGAGGCAGGTGGAGAAACCAGGGTTGGGTGTGTGTATGAGAGGGGGAGCGAGGGAAAGTGAAAGGAAGAGATGGTGAGAAAGAGTGAGTCTGCAGAGAGAGAGGGAAAGAAACGTGGAGAAAGAGGGGGGAGAGGAAATGGGGAGTCCAGGTTGGAGTGGGGGAACAGAGGGAGTTAAACCCAATTCATGAGCTCAGGGCGTGGTGCCCTCCCCTTCCCTGAGGGCCAGGACGTGGGGCTGAGTCTGTCTCTCTCCAGCTCAGCTCCTCCAACTCAAAGACACACAACAACATCAGTCACTCTGCTCCTCGGCATGCTTTAATGAACATTTTTATTGTTTACAAATGGAAGCGATGGATGCAGTCAGTGGGATGGTGCCTTTTTTCACTGGCCCCTTAGTTGATTGAAACATTGAAATGTGACCCTGTAACCTCCCCACCACCCCCGTTGGATAAGATGGACAAAACAGCGCTACCCTCAGTCTGTTACCATAGCGACCGGCTGCTACATCACTGAAACACTGAACTGAAATGAGAAAATCCTGAATGGATTGATTAATGAGGGAATTTGATTCATGGATGTATTCGGGTGAAGGGATATTTCAGCACATTCTTCAGCTGCTGCCTGAACTTAGTCTGGGTCACAGCATAAATCGCGGTGTTTGTGCAGCAACTGAGGAGCTGCAGCATGAAGCCCAATTCCCGCACAGAGCGAGGGAGAAACACAGACTTATATCCAATATCATCCAACCGGGTCCATATAGAATACAGCATTAACGTTGACCATAACAGGATGAAATTGGCCGAGATCACAAACAGTAAAATGATGGATTTCTTTCGGTTTCTCATTTCAGTGTCAGACTGAGCGTCCCCATTGGTGTGAGCGCGGAGTCTCCTGCGGGCTCTGCTGGTCACTAAAATGTGTCTGACGGTGAGAACATTGAGGAGCAGAATCAGGAGAAATGGGACACACGAGGTTAGAATGTGGTTGAGGAGCTCGATTGTGACCCAGACCCTGGAGTAACGAACAGCGTTTGTTACCTCACAAAACCAGGGGAGGTTCTCCAGCCAATACCGAGCCTTGAGATTAAAATACCAGAAAATGTTCTTTAAACAGCTCAGCACAGTCACTGCTCCCAAAACCACAGCCGCCGTTTTCTCACTGCAATATTTACTTTTCAGCATCTGGCAACAAATGGCCACAAACCGATCAAAGGTGAAAGTGACGGTGAACCAGACAGAGCAGTCAGTGGCTGCAGAAAGCAAGACAGCGTGGATATTACACACGGGGACGTAGTACCTCAGGAAATAAAACTGTTCCCGATAAACAATGGGAATGTGTCTCAGGATCAGGTCGAGGATAATGACCAGGAGATCCGCCACTGCCATGGCCCCCAGGTAACGTCTGACATATGGAGACAATCCACAATCTTTATAAAGCAGGATGTAGATGGTCACTACGTTAACTGTGAGGAAGGAAAACAAACCCATTATCCATCAGCCTGGAGGCAAAGGGACCCGTTTGATCGGGGACCCAATGAAATTTTCAAATGTGTCCCTGTATTCAGGGATTTATTAAAATAATTGGAGCTGGCATATCAAATGGGAAGGTCGGAATTACTGACAAAAATGTGACATAAACCACTAGAAACCCTCCCTCCCCAAACACACAGAGACACATCCATAAGAACAGATAGGTTTTAGAATATTCCCACATACTCGAGAGCAGACATAGATCACTCCTTCCCAGTTCCTAATACGGAGGGTGGGAATGTTGCTGTCTTGAAGGATTCTCTCCCAGTTTCCTGAAGACAAACGGAGTTTGGGAATTTCTGTATTTTGGTCTAAATTGTGGTCGATCCTGTGTCGTGAAGAAATGTAAATGCAGATAAAACGTATTCACCCCTTTAACTGCCTGAGGGGCCTTCGGAACAGTGTCTCCTTCTCCCTGGAACGGGATCTCTTCCCTCGGGATCTTATCGTTTGTTCAATTCACTGACGTCCGGCCATTCACAAACAATGTCAGGGACAGAAGGTTCCGGGGAATGTCAGTTATAGAATGTTGGGGACAGAACGTTCCAGGGAATGGCAGTTATAGAATGTTGGGGACAGAACGTTCCGGGGAACTCCTTGACCTGCCCATCACCTTTGCCCCCTACCCACCCCACCAACTTGATGTACTGCGCCTGGGCACACTGTAACATTAATGGGGAGAGAGACGGAGGGTCCAATCACAGGAATGGGAACTAAAGGCATTGCCACATTAGATGAAATGGTTAGTTATACCACATTCTCAAACCACCTCACAGAAACAGCCCAGACACCATACACCCAGAGGAGATATCTGTTCACCGTGGAACACTGTGCAGACCAGGCCAGTGTCCTGCTCAGTACAACCCAGCAATCAGTCCAGATTCATCCATTGCACTGGTCAATACAATCCAGCAATCTATCCAGAGTGAAACACTGCATTGATCATGTCACATCACTTATCTTCAAAGGCAGGCTAGACATCTGTCCAGTTTGGGAAGCTGTGATAGAGACAGAAAAGCTGCAGATGCTGGAGTCCCAAATAGACAGGCAGGAAGGTGGGAGAACACAGCAATCCTGACAGCATCAGGAGGTGGAGAAGTCGACATTTCGGGTGTTACCGTTCTGTAAGAGTCCTGAAGGATGGCTAAACCTGAAACATCAAATTCTACACCTCCTGATGCTGCCTGGATTGCGGTGCTCCTCCAGCAAGTATTCAGCATGGGAAGCAACGCAGACCACAGCAGTGCATTGGTCTATAAGCCCAGACTAGATATCTGTCCAGAGCTGAAAATGTGTTGCTGGAAAAGCGCAGCAGGTCAGGCAGCATCCAAGGAACAGGAGAATCGATGTTTCAGGCATCAGCCCTTCTTCAGCAACTGGCTATCTGTTCAGCACGGGGAGCTGTGCAGACCAAAGCAGTGCATTGATCTATAAACCCGGACTAGATATCTGACCAGCACGGGGAACTGTGCAGACCACAGCAGTGCATTGATCTATAAACCCGGATTAGATATCTGTCCAGCACTGAGAGCTGTGCAGAACACAACAGGACACTAATGTGTAAACCTGAAACAAATATCCATCCAGCATTGGGAGCTGCACAGACTACATCATTGTATTATCTATAAACCTCAACTAGATAGTCTGACCAGCACAGCGACCTGTGCAGTGATCACCCATGAATTCATCTGTTAACCAGGAGCAGCTACCGTCCCAGAATGTAGGATTATGTACACCTCCGCATTGCATTAATCTTTAACCCAGGAGCAGTTAACCTCCCAGCATGTAGAGCCGTGTACACCACCCCAATACATTATTCTGTAAATCAGGACCAGTTACCATCCCAGCATGTAGGACTGTGTACACCACCCCAGTGCATTCCTCAGTAACACTGTGTGAGATCCCTGCCCAGTGTGGGGAAACTTGCAGCCCATGCTGGAAGTGACGGGATTTGCAGCTCCCACCCATTTACAGCTCCATCTCTCCATTGTACCCTGACAAGGGGGTGCTGTGGGTGTGAGCATCACTGCCAGAGAGAGATGGCAGGGGAATCAGTTTAAATATCACCACACAGGAAGAGTTTGTGATATAGACAAAGATGCGGAGATTGAGAGACAGTGTCATTGAAGGATGTGGTCCCAGGTTGCAGAATGCTGAAATGTTGACACTTCGTTAGCATCCTGTCACATGAGCCAGTCTTCCCAGTAAAGATGGGAAAAAGGGATTTTGGTGTGAGGTCAGATGAAACAACAGCTGCTGCATTGTTTTGAAATTGTGTTTATGTAATTGCTGTAGAGTTGAAGTGGGGTAATAAGCAGTTAAGAGAAATGGGGTTTCAAAGTTGTGAATAGTTGATGAAAAATGTTCACTTTCAGAGTTAAAATGTAAATTGATATTTTTGTTTAAACAGTGGAATTTGGGAGTTCTCTGTCACTCATATTTTAACAGTTTACAAGACAAACAGAGCATTTCTTTATGTTTAGTTTAAATTACCAGCTGTGCTCAATGTTGTGTCCTAACAATTGCTGTGTGTGTATCTGTGTGTCTCTGTGTGGGCAGGTCTGGCAGTCTCTATGGTGCTTAAAGTGATGCAATGTCACCCTCTGCTGGCCTCCCCACGCCACTGCACAGGCATCGGCAGAGGGTGAAAACCCGCAGGGATTCATTCAGAGAAGGGGAGGGGAAGGTACCTGCTCACAGCACCATCCAAACTGATGTCTTATCCATGTATTGATCTAAATGTCCTTTAAACATTGTAACTGTCCCTGCTTTCACCACTTCCTCTGGAAGTTTATTCCACAGCCAAGCCAGATTCTGTCTAACATAATTCCCTCTCATGACTTTTGTAAATCTTTTTCCTCGCACCTTAAAATATCCCTCAGTTTTGAATCCCCAACTCTAGGGAAAAGACATCAGCCCTTGTGTAAAGTTACCGCAGAATCTCATATTCTTCAGTGAAAACAGTCCCAGCCTACCCAGCGTCTCCTTGTAGCTCATGCCCTCCTTTCCCAGCAACATCCAGGTTAATCTCTTCTGAACCCTCTCCAGTTTAATAATATCAAGGTCAATAATATTAAAGTGAAGTGTCTAGGTATTTTCTTAGGGCACGGGGAGTCCAACACTAGAGGACATAGACTTAAGGTGAGAGGGGAAACATTGAAAGTGACTTGTGGGGAAGCTTTTTCACCCAGAGGGTGGTGTGCCTGTGGAATGAGCGAGCAGGATGACCAGACTAGACACAGTATTCCAGAAGAGGTCTCACTGATGTCCTGTACAACCACAAGATGACGTCCCAATTCCGATACTCAAAGGTCTAACCAATGAAGACAAGCGTGTTAAACACCTTCTTAACCACACTATCGATATGAGATGCAAATTGTAAAGAATTATACCTGACAGCCGAGGTCTCTGTTCGACAATACTGCCAATGACCAAACTTTTAATTGTATAGGTCCTGTTCTTGTTTGATTTAATAAATCCAATGCCTCGCATTAATCCAAATTAAACTCCATCTGCCACTCCTCCGCCCAGTGTGTGATATTACTGCCGCCTCACCCTCCCCCTTCAATTTTAAAATGCTCATCCCTCTCCAGGATGCCTGCACACTCAGGCCTTGATTTTCACAAAGGCTCTGCGCTTGGGTTGCCTTGTGCGGTTAGAGGGAGGAGAGACAGATTACAGACACAGTCAGTGGGGAGGAAAGGCTGGACAGACTGGTATAATTTCATGGTTTTAGGAAGAGGGCAGTCGCACATTAGATGTGGGTAAGTGATCGGTGTTTTGGAGTCAGAAATTAAGCTCCTCCTTCGTCTCTGGTGTTCAGTAATAAATATCTATTTGAGACTCTTCATTGGGCAGAGTGTGTCTGCAGGATTTCTTTCCTTAATATTGCAGACTACAGATAATAGCAATTAAAGATGTTTATAGTTAATTTTGATAGCATAGCAAGTACACTCAACATCCCACAGTTGAGACAAATATCTTGCATTTGTTTAACAATACAAAAGGTTTTGTGTAGCTCAGTAATGGTAACCTGATCATAATAAATCCAGACCGAGCTGAAAATGGGCACTAAGATATGACTCAAAATCTGGGTATGCTAGTGTGGTGGATAGTGACCCTGTCTCTGAGCCAGAGCTCTGGATTTGATTCCAATTCCTGAACTTGTGCAGGAGTGCTCCTAGCTCTGGACAAGAAGACCTGGATTCAAGTCCTACCTGTTGCAGAGGTATGTCTCATCATGTCAGGACAGGCTGATGAACAAACAGACAGGAGAATACTGTTACAGCTTTATGGGTATTGCTGAGCGATGCTCACGTCCCTTTCTCTGGGCACAACGTTCTGGGTGTAAATCCCACAGAAGTGTCTCATGATACATCTGAACAAACCGTTTAAAATGGATTTAGAATTGTGACTTGTTGGAGAAGGAAGAGGTGTCAGGATTGCATTTCAGAATTTAGGCCCAGGATGAGTGAAATTACAGCCATTCATGTTGAATGAAGTCACAATTCGCAGTAGTAAAGGTTTATAAAATCAGAATGGTCATGGATAGGTTGAGTAGTCAGGGTTTTTCCCCAGGTTAGGGGTGTCCAAAACTAGAGGGCATTGGTGGAAAGTGAGAGGGGAAAGGTTTTGATGAGGCCGAAAGGGCACTTTTTCACACATAGGGTGGTATGCGTATGGAAAGAGCTGCCAGAGGAAGTGGTGGAGGCTGGTACAAATACAGCATGTAAAAGGCATCTGGATGCTGACAGACCTGTATTTTTTCAGCAATTTCTGTATTTCTTTAAAAAATGCGTTCTGTTTCACACAGGTACTCTGAAAAAAATTAAACAATTTTAATTTTTAATGATGCAGGGGCATATGGGCGGCACGGTGGCACAGTGGTTAGCACTGCTGCCTCACAGCGCCAGAGACCCGGGTTCAATTCCCACCTCAGGCGACTGACTGTGTGGAGTTTGCACGTTCTCCCCGTGTCTGCGTGGGTTTCCTCCGGGTGCTCCGGTTTCCTCCCACTGTCCAAAGATGTGCAGGCCAGGTGAATTGGCCATCCTAAATTGCCCGTAGTGTAGGTAAGGGGTAGACCTAGACGTAGGGGTATGGGTGGGTTGCGCTTCGGCGGGGCGGTGTGGACTTGTTGGGCCGAAGGGCCTGTTTCCACACTGTAAGTAATCTAATCTAAACATATCTTCAAATCGACCAAGAGCATTTTCTGCTACGGGTATGTCTCTGTATATGACAGAAGCAATGATGCACCTACATGGAACAGGGAATGTGATGGAGACATAGTTTGGACAATGTACAAGGAGACCTCACACGGTCCAATTTGGGAGAAGATGACACTTCTGTATGATTCAGCTCAGAGAGGGAGAAAATGTAAACTGCCTGAGAATGAACCAGCCTCCACCACTTCTCTGGCAGCTCTCTGTGTGAAAATGTTGTCCCTCAGGTCTCTTTCATTTCTTTCCCCTCTCAAATAAACCTATGCACTCTAGTTCTGGACTCCCTTACCCGAGGGTAAACCACTATACGGTCACCCCTCAGCCCCCGACACTCCCGGGAAAACAGCCCCAGACTGTTCAGCCTCTCCCTGTAGCTCAAATCCTCCAACCCTAGCAACCTCCTTGTAAATCTTTTCTGGACCCTTTCAAGTTTCACAACATCTTTCCGATAGGAAGGAGACCAGAATTGCATGCAATATTCCAAGAGTGACCTGACCAATGTCCTGTATCGCCGCAACATGACCTCCCAATTCCTGTACTCAATACTCTGACCAATAAAGGAAAGCATACTAAATGCCTTCTTCACTATCCTATCTACCTGCGACTCCACTTACAAGGAGCTATGAACCTGCGCTCCAAGGTCTCTTTGCTCAGCAACACACCCTAGGAACTTACCATTAAATGTAGAAGTCCTGCTAAGATTTGCTTTCCCAAAATGCAGCACCTCGCCTTTATCTGAATTAAACTCCAACTGCCACTTCTCAGCCCATTGGCCCATCTGGTCCAGATCCTGTTGAAATCTGAGGAAACCCTCTTCGCTGTCTACTACACCTGCAATTTTGGTGTCATCTGCAAACTTACTAACTGTACCTCTTATGCTCGCATCCAAATCATTTATTTTAATGACAAACAGTAGAGGGCCCAACACTGATCCTTGTGGCACTCCACTGGTCACAGGCCTCCAGTCTGAAAAACAACCCTCACCACCCTCTGTCTTCTACCTTTGAGCCAGTTCTGTATCTAAATGGCTACTTCTCCCTTTATTCCATGAGATCTAACCTGCTAATCAGTCTCCCATGGGGAACCTTGTCGAACGCCTTACTGAAGTCCATATGGATCACATCTACTGCTCTGCCCTCATTAATCTTCTTTGTTACTTCTTCAAAAAACTCAATCAAGTTTGGTAACAAACGTTCAATCTCTCTCATAAAAGAAACCCGGACAAACTAACCTCTTAAAGCTGCATCATTGTCACACTGGTCAGTACATCGAGCTGTCAAACAGGAACCAGGGGAAACCCAGTCAGGCCCTTGGCCCTGTCCAATTGGAAGAGGAAGAAGCCAGTCAGTCCATTGAGCCACTTACACAGAAAGAGTAGAAGGCCATTGCCACCTTATTGCACTTACACGGGGGCAGAATGATGTAATTTATTCTTATTACTGATGAATGTTTTATGCCCAAAACGACGATTCCCCTACTTTAGGGATGCTGCCTGACCTGCTGTGCGTTTCCAGCAATCGATTCTCTACTCTGATCTCCATCATCTGCAGTCTTAAGTGTCTCCTAAATGATGCTCTAACATGATGAAAAAGAGGAGCAGAAGCTGCACAGACAGACTGCTCCACGTTGTTCCTCCTGGGTCCGTTGCTCATGATGCACACGTGGGACTTTAACATGGTTTTCTTGCGGTGAGGAGGGAAGCCATATGTCTTGTGTGAAGTCTCAAGAAGGCATCTTTTATCTCCGAGAAGACAGCCTGGTGTTTTCAATGTTGGGCGGAAGCTGGTGGGAATGGCTACCTGTTTCAGAGGGAAGGTATTGTGGCTGCTGTTGAGGATTGTGAACATCATGGCGTTCACTACGGGTTCACACAACGACTGCAAAATAACGTGGGAAGAGTTAATTTAGGCATATAAACTATTAGGAAAGCCATGTTAGACTGATGAATGGAGTCTCTAAGTTCAAATAATGATGATCTTGTTCATGTTGACCTTGTCTCGTGCATGTCCTGTTCAGTGTAACCTGTATGCCTTACTCTGTCCAAGTCTATTTCCACCCTATGATCTGCAGTGAAGAAGGCTTTTGGCACACTGGCCTTCGTCAGGCAGGACATTGAGTATAGAAGTTGGGAATTTATGTTGGAGTTACACAGGACTTTGGTAAGGCCGCACTTGGAGTATTGTGTTCAGTTTTGTCAACTTGTTATAGGGAGGATATAATGATGTTAGAAAGATTGCAGAAGAAATTTACAAGGACTTTTCCAGGACCAAATGGTCTGAGTTATAGGGAGAGGTTGGACAAGCTAGGAACTTTTCTTTAGAGTGTAGGAGACTGAGCGGGGACCTTATAGAGCTGTATAAGATCATGAGGGATATGGTTAGGGTGAATGCTCTCAGTCTTTTCCAAAGTTTAGAGAATCGAGGACGAGAGGGGATCAGATGAAGGTTAAAGGGGAAGGAATAAAAGGGAACCTGAGGGACCACTAATTTACATAAATGGCAGGTACGTGGATGAGCTGCCAGAAGATGTGGCTAAGGAGGGTACATTAACAACATTTCAAAAGCATTTGGATAAATATGTAGATAGGAAAGGACTGGAAGGATATGGGCCAACTGCAGGGAAATGGGGTTAGTGTGAATGGACATTTACAATGTGGAGTCGAACCACTTTGTTAATTAAAACCAAACACCCAGAAAAGCTCGTCTCACGTCATAATCTGTTAACATATGAGTGACACAGATCTCCGACATTCCACTATTTAAACAAAAATTCGCAAGTTAGTTTCTTAACTTTAATAGTGAACACTAAACAAAAACTATTCACAAATACAAGCCCCTCTTTTCTTAGCTACTTACTATCTGACTCCAACTCTGTAAAAATATGCTGTTCCAATAACCCACATATTAAACGTTTGAATCTCAAGACCACACAGTTTCTATCTTCCCCGCTGTGTTCACTCTTTCAGCTGCTGATCTCCCTGGGTCATGATTTTTTTAAACTGCAAGTAGGTTTACATGAACATGTGTCTTGATAGAGAGTGTTTGAGATGGTCAGTTAAAACTCCTGGTCTACAGCAGTTACTCTGCTGTTGGATGGCAGCGGCTCTCCCTCTAGTGTTCAAAATGCTGGGATTATTTACTTCCCATGATACAATAACTCTCATAATTTGATTGCTTTCCAGGTGTACGAACAATAATATTCAAATTTCATTGGATTCTGATATTCTGAGCATTATTTAAATTCTTTGATTGCATTTGAATTGCTGTCAAAACAGCAACCTAAACTCAGGTTTCCATTTCCCAGCTAATTGTTACATTTGGAACAATCTGACCTTTAGCTGGCATCTGTGGGTGTACGTTCGATTCAGCAAAACCCATCCTATCTTAAAGTGAACAGACATTGATTAGATTCCAGGCAGTAACGCACCCCGGGCTATCTGTTATTCTGTATACTAACCTCCTTGAACCCCTCGATTCGATTCCAGGCTGTAACCCACTCCTGGATATCCGTTATTCTGTATATAAACAACCCTGAACCCCTCGATTACATTCAAGGCTGTAAGTCAGTCCTGGGTATCTGTTATTCTGCACATAAACCACCCTGAACCCCTCAATTAGTTTCCAGGCTGTATCACACCCCAGAATATCTGTTATTCTGTATATAAACCACCCTGAACCCCAGGCTGTAACTCACACTGGGGAGTCTGCTGTTTTGTATATAAAACACCCTGAAACTCACGATTTGATACCAGGCTGTAACTCACTTCGGGCTATCTGTTATTCTGTATATAACCCACCCTGAAACCCTCGATTCGATTCCAGGCTGTAACTCACTCCGGGCTATCTGTTATTCTGTATATAAACCACCCTGAAGCCCACGATTAGATTCCAGGCAGTAACTTCCTGTCAGGGTTGAAAGGGAAGGCTGGTAGTTAGAGGGAATGTTGGCTGACTAAAGACATTGAGGATTTCGTTCAGAAAAAGAAGGAAGCGTATGTCAGGTATAGAAAGGATAGATCAAGTGAACCCTTAGAAGAATACAAAGGAAGTTGGAGTACACTTAAGAGGGAAATCAGGAAGACAAAATGCGACATGAGATAACTTTGACAAATAGAATTAAGGAGAATCCAAAGTGTTTTTACAAATATATTAAGGACAAAGGGTTACTAGGGAGAGAATACCGGCCCCTCAAAGATCAGCAAGGCGGCCTTTGTGTGGAGCCACAGAAAATGGGGGAGATATTAAATGAATATTTTGCATCAGTATTTACTGTGGAAAAGGATATGGAAGATATAGACTGCAGGAAAATCGAAGGTGACTTCTTGCAAAATGGTGCAGATATAGAGAGGAGGAAGTGCTGGATGTCTTGAAATGGTTAAAGGTAGATAAATCCCCAGGACGTGATCAGGTGTACCTGAGAACTCTGTGGGAAGCTCGAGAAGTGATTGCTGGGCCTCTTGCTGAGATATTTGTATCATCGATAGTCACAGGTGAGATGCTGGAAGACTGGAGGTTGGCAAACGTGGTGCCAATGTTTAAGAAGGGTGGTAAAGACAAGCCAGGGAATGATAGACCGGTGAGCCTGACCTCGGCGGTGGGCAAGTTGTTGGAGGGAATCCTGAGGGACCGGATGTTCATGAAGTTGAAAATGCAAGGACTGATTCAAGATAGTCAACATGGCTTTGTGCGTGGGAAATCATGTCTCACAAACTTGATTGAGTTTTTTGAAGAAGTAACAAAGAAGATTAATGAGGGCAGAGCAGTAGATGTGATCCATATGGACTTCAGTAAGGCGTTCGACAAGGTTCCCCATGGGAGACTGATTAGCAGGTTAGATCTCATGGAATAAAGGGAGAAGTAGCCATTTAGATACAGAACTGGCTCAAAGGTAGAAGACAGAGGGTGGTGAGGGTTGTTTTTCAGACTGGAGGCCTGTGACCAGTGGAGTGCCACAAGGATCAGTGTTGGGCCCTCTACTGTTTGTCATTAAAATAAATGATTTGGATGCGAGCATAAGAGGTACAGTTAGTAAGTTTGCAGATGACACCAAAATTGCAGGTGTAGTAGACAGCGAAGAGGGTTTCCTCAGATTTCAACAGGATCTGGACCAGATGGGCCAATGGGCTGAGAAGTGGCAGTTGGAGTTTAATTCAGATAAAGGCGAGGTGCTGCATTTTGGGAAAGCAAATCTTAGCAGGACTTCTACATTTAATGGTAAGTTCCTAGGGTGTGTTGCTGAGCAAAGAGACCTTGGAGCGCAGGTTCATAGCTCCTTGTAAGTGGAGTCGCAGGTAGATAGGATAGTGAAGAAGGCATTTAGTATGCTTTCCTTTATTGGTCAGAGTATTGAGTACAGGAATTGGGAGGTCATGTTGCGGCGATACAGGACATTGGTCAGGTCACTCTTGGAATATTGCATGCAATTCTGGTCTCCTTCCTATCGGAAAGATGTTGTGAAACTTGAAAGGGTCCAGAAAAGATTTACAAGGAGGTTGCTAGGGTTGGAGGATTTGAGCTACAGGGAGAGGCTGAACAGTCTGGGGCTGTTTTCCCGGGAGTGTCGGAGGCTGAGGGGTGACCGTATAGTGGTTTACCCTCGGGTAAGGGAGTCCAGAACTAGAGTGCATAGGTTTATTTGAGAGGGGAAAGAAATGAAAGAGACCTGAGGGACAACATTTTCACACAGAGAGCTGCCAGAGAAGTGGTGGAGGCTGGTACAATTGCAACAGTTAAGAGGAATCTGGATGAGTATATGAATAGGAAGGGTTTGGAGGGTTATGGGCCGGGTACTGGAAGGTGGGACTAGATTGGGTGGGATATCTGGTCGGCATTGACAGGTTGGACTGAAGGGTCTGTTTACGTGCTGTACATCTCTATGAGTCTATGACTCTATAACTCACTCCGGGCTACCTGTTATTCTGCATATAAACCACCCTGAAATCCTCGATTAGATTCCAGCCTGTAACTCACTCTGGGGTATCTGTTATTGTACACATAATCATCCCGAATCCCCTTGATAAAATTCCAATCTGTATCCGACTTCCAATTTTAAGGGGCTCTGCACATTAGCCACCTCAATCCTTTGATTAGATTCCAGTCTGTATCACACTCCTGGGTATCTGTTAGTCTGCATATTAACCATCCAATCCAAACCCAGTTAAAATTGTCCACAGTGTTCAGGGATGTGTATGTGAGGTGCATTAGTCAGGGGTAAATGTGGGTAAAAGGGTCTGGATGGGTTATTCTTCTGAGGGTCAGTGTGGTCTTGTTGGGCTGAAGGGCTTGTTACCCCACTGACGGGATTATATGAATCACCCAGAACCCTCTCTATTAGATTCCAACGTGTAACTCACTTCCATGTATGTGTGATTCGCATGTTTCAAAAACACCCCAAAACCTTCAATTATATTCCACTTGATGGAGTTCAATTTAGATAAACACGAGGTGCTGCATTTTGGGAAAGCAAATTTGAACAGGACTTATACACTTAATGGTAAGGTCTGAGGGAGAGATGCTGAACAAAGAGACTTTCAATTGCACGTTCATAACTCCTTGAAAGTAGAGTGGCAGGTGGATAAGATAAGGTAGGCAGCGTTTAGTATGCTTTCCTTTATGGGTCAGAGTTTTGAGTATAGGCATTGAGAGGTCATGTTGTGGCTGGACTGGACATGGGTTAGGCCACTGTTGGAATATGTATGCAATTCTGGTCTCCTTCCTATCGGAAGGATGTTGTGAAATTTGGAAGGGTTCAGAAAAGATTTACAAGGAGGATGCCAGGGTTAGAGGATTTGAGCTACAGGGAAAGGGTGAATAGGCTGGCGTTGTTTTCCCTGGAGCATCTGAGGCTGAGGGGTGACCTTATCAAGGTTTATAAAATCATGACGGGCATGGATAGGATAAATAGACTAAGTCTTTTCCTTTGGGTGTGGAGTCCAGAACTAGAGGGCATAGGTTTAGTGTGAGAGGTAATATGAAAGAGACCTAAGGGGCTACTTGTTCACTCAGAGGGTGGTACATGAATGGAATGAACTGTCAGAGGAAGTGGTGAAGGCTGGTACGATTGCAACATTTAAAATGCAGCTCAATGGGTATATGAATTGGAAGGTTTGGAGGGAGATGGGCCAAGTGCTTGAAAAAGAGACTAGAGTAGGTTAGGATATCTGGTCTGCATAGACGGGTTGGACCAAAGGGTCTGTTTCCATGCTGTACATCTCTATGACTGTATAACTCTGCGATTTTGTGACTCACGACTTGTTATCTGTTATTCTGTATGTAAACCACGCTGAACCCCTCGATTAGATTCCACTCTGTCCCTCACCTATGGGTATCTCATATGCTGTATGTAAACCCGAAACCCCTCAATTAGATTCCAGTCTGGAACTCATTCCTGGGGATCTGCTATTGGATCTGTGAAGTGATCCTTGTTGGATGTCAGACCGTAGACAAGATAAACTATATGGTCAAATGATACATTGGGAGCAGGAACACAGAAAGCTGCCTATACATTTCTGTCCTGTTACATATCTCAAAGTTTCAGATTGGGGCTGAATTCCTGTCACAATGGGGAAAGTCTCAAAAGCTGTTTCTTGTCCTGCATGAATGCATCATTATAACATAAATTCCCTTGTCAGGTAGGAAATGGAGACAGCTCCTGGAAGGTGTCTGTATCTCTCTGTGTGTGATTCTGTGTGTCTGTGTATGCACGTTTATGTGTGATTCTGTGTGCGTGTTCAAACTGTATTTTCGAACTGTATTGATGTTGCCAGTCTCTCTTGCTTTTCCTTATTTATAAACTCAATGTCATCGTTTTGTTGATATAAAATGGTGACTGTGGACAAATCTAAAATGACTGCCTGACTGATGTGTGTCAGGAATACTTTCAGCAAGGGAGAGGGGGCAATGTGTCAAAAGCCATTTCCATTCATTGATGCTAGCAGAGATAGGAAATGGAGACAGCTTTCTGAAGGTGCTTAAAATGCAAATCCCAGAACCTGTTTACAGTGAATGCGGAGAGAAAATGTGACATTCCAGTAAGGTCTGCCTTACTTTCCAAGCTACTAATATATGAAGAAACATAATATACAAAACCTGATAGAGCTCAGTCACTAAATTGTAGATTTGCAGCGTTGGATCAGAATCCTGCCTGGCGAGGCCTCATCCCAAATTGAAGGGTTTTTCAAATGCCACACTGACCTTCTTTGGGTTCAAATTGTGTGTTGTCTACAAATAAAAGAAATTAATGCACCTGCAATTGAACAAAATTCTTTCTGGAAATTTGTGCATCTGTTGGTTTAAGTATCTTTCAACAGGATTGAAGATAAATGAGACAGTGAGAGATAGGTAGCACTGTAACCAGAATGGCAGTGCAGTATAAAAGGTATATTGATACTTTCAGTGGAAGGGGAAAACAGTGGAGGATAGTCCTCAAACTAGGAAAGTTGGGAGTCACTAAAGTTGTGTAGTTTGTGACTGCATTGTGTTTATTTGAGTCAAGATTTGCAACCAGTTGGCTAATAGTGCACTTTGTGACTCACTCCCCATAACAAGTTATTTCACATAAAAAGGTTAACATATCCCTCGATTAGATTCCAGGCTGTAACACATTCCAAGCTATCTGTTATTCTGTATATAAACGACCCTGAACTCCTCGATTTGATTCCAGTCTGTAACTCACTCCGGGCTATCTGTTATTCTGTATCTAAAACTCCCTGAACCCCTCGATTCGATTCCAGGCTGTAACTCACTCCGGGCTATCTGTTATTCTGTATTATTAGGACCTTAACAAAACTGAACTTAATGGGAATCAGAGTAACCTCTCCAGTGTTTGGTGTCAAACCTGGAACAAAGGAAGATGTTCATCATCTCAGTCCTGGGTCACCTCTGTGCGAGATCCTCAGGGTACCTTCCTCTTCACAAACATCTTTAGCGACTTCATCAATATCTCCCCCGCCCCACTCTCCCCACCATAAGATCAGAAGTGGGGATGGTCGCTGAAGATTCCACAATATTCAGAACATTTTGTCCCCCGTCAGCTCCTGAACTGGTCTTTGTCTGTAACTAGCAGGATACAGACTCCATTGAGAATTGTGCTGTTAAAGTGTCCGTAACATTCATGTAACAGCACTGGCGGGCACTGCACATTGCCACAATTAAGCAAGAGTTCATTCATCAACTCACGCTGTTTTCAAAGGAAAATGAAGAAGTCGTTCAGCCCATTGACACTGTTGGAGAAGAACAGGGACAGCCCATTCAGTGCCTCCAGCCTATTACTCAGGAAGAGAATGAGTCTAGTGTGATGGACCTCACCAGAGCCCCTCGAAAATATTTTAAGGCGGTAGCCTAGATTCTAATGATTTCTTATTTTAAAGGAAATGTGAAGTGTCTGTTCCAGATGCAATGTGACTGGTCAAACTACTCGGTGTGAAGCAAAACACCATCTACTTAAACACGAAAGAGAAAATGAAACCAAAGAAAGAGGAATTTAGAATAACGTAATTCTATTGGACAGCTTAACAGAATAATAGATCTAGGAACTATTACTGATGAACTGTTCCAATATAGGGAAATCCCATAAACACAGCCCTTGGCAAAAAGAAATATTCAGACGCAGATTGTCACAAACATTTCTCCAATCCAACAATAAAAAAACAGTATCAAGAGAAATTTCAGCGAGAGGAGCACCCAGGAGACATTCACTGAAGCTTCCAACTCTGTGGAGACCCCAATAGTTTCTGATGTTACTGAGAAACCAAAACCCAAAGATCCTAATCTGTGAGAATTGGCCACACCCATTCAGTTTGCATTAAAATTAACCTAAGGCCTCCCTAGCTGTTACTCAAGTGGTCTTAACTGGCAAGCTTGGTAACAATCGTTCAATCTCTCTCATAAAGTAAACCAGGACAAAATAAAGCTGCAACATTGTCACACTAGTCATTACAATGAGCTGTCAAACAGGAACCAAGGTTAACCAGTCAGGCTCTTGGCCCTGTCCAATCGGACGAGGTTGAAGCCAATCACTGCCTTGAGTCACTTACTCAGGAACAGCAGGAGGCTATTCCCACCTCAGTGCACTTACACGGGGGCAGAATGAGGTAATTTTTGCTGATTCCTGATGAATGTCTTATGTCCAAAACGTCGATTCTCCTGGTCTTCGGATGCTGCCTGACCCGCTGTGCTTTTCCAGCAATTGATGCTCTACTCTGATCTCCAGCATTGGCATTCCGAACTGTCTCCTAATTGATGCTCTAACAGGATGAACAAGTGGGGCAGAGGATGCACTGACAGACTGTTCCACGTTGTTTCTCTTGGCTCCGTTGTTTATGATACACATGTGGGAGTTTAACATGGTTTTCTAGAAGTGGGCAGGGAAGCCATATGTCTTGTGTGACGTCTCATGAAGGCATCTTCCATCTCCACGAAGACAGCCTGGTGTTTGCTGTGTAGGGTGGAAGCTGATGGGAATGGCTACCTGTTTCAGATGGAAGGTACTGTGGCTGCTGTTGGGGATTCTGAGCAACCTGATGTTCAGTACAGGGTTCACTCGCCGTCTGCACAATAACATGGGGAGCGTTTATTTAGGCAAATAAACTATAAGGAAAGTCACGTTAGACTGATTAATGGACTCTCTAAGTTCAAATAATGGTGATCTTGTTCATGTTGATCTTGTCTAGTGCATGTCCTGTGCAGTGTAACCTGTATGCCTTACTCTGTCCAAGTTTATTTCCACCCTATGATCTGTCTGGCCATGCTTACTATGATCTTCCTACACTGCTCATAAACAAAGAGTTTCCCTGTACTGAGATACACGTGACAATAAATCAAACCAATCAATCCTGGGTAAAGTATGGAATTTCTCTCACTGTCAATGTCTGTTTTGGAAATAAGTGATTGCTGCCACTCCTCGTGTTTCAGCATCACAATTTCTTCGTCTCTCACAGCTCTACAGATTAAACACTCAGCTTATTCACTCGATCCTCATGTTACTAATACCGGTGTCTATGGTAAGGGAATCATTCCTTACGAAGAACATCAAATCTGTACAGAGTGCCCCAAATACTCTCTCAGCAAGGCTCTACAACAGCCGGAAGATGGCTTTACTTATGTACTCGAATCATCTTTCAATGAATTTCAGCATACCATTGACTGCATCCATTACTTACACAGGGTTTGATTCAGAGCAGTCAGCATAGACTTTTGAGTGGGAGATCATGCTTCCCAAATTTCTTAGAGTCCTTTGATGAAGTTACCAGGACGTTTGATGAGGTCAGAGTGATAGACGTAGTCTCTATGAATTTCAGTAAGGCCTATGATCAGGTTCCACATGGCAGGCTGCTCAGGAAGGTTACATCTGGTTGAATGCGGGGGGAACTGGCCAATTGGATACACAGTTGGCTTGATGGTAGGAAGCAGAGGGTTTAGTGGAAGGATGTTTGTCAGACCAGAGGCTGGGTCCATTGCTGTTTGTTATCTATGATTTGGTTGAGAATGTACAAGGTATGGTTCGTAAGTTTGCAGATGACACTAAAATAATTGGGAGCATGATCAGTGAGAATGTTTATAAAAAATTGCAGCAGGACCTAAATCAGGTGGGAAATGGGCCGAGAAAACCAAATGGACTTTAATATAGAAGCGTGAGGTCTTGCATTTTGGAAACTCAAATCAAGGTAGGAGTTTCATGGTGAATGGGAGGGTCTTCAGGGATGTAGTGGGCAGAGAGACCTTGGTGTCAGGTGCACGGTTCTCTAAGAGTGGAGTCACAGGTAGACAGGGCAGTGAAGAAGGCTTTTGGCACATTGGTCTTCATCAGGCAGGATATTGAGTATGGAAGTTGGGAACTTATTTGGCAGGTCCACAGGACTTTGCTAAGGACGCACTTGGAGTATTGTGTTCAGCTTTGTCAGCTTGTTATGGGGAGGATGTTATTAATTTAGAAATAGTGCAGAAGAAATTTACAAGGACATTGCCAGGACCCAATGGTCTGAGTTACAGGGAGAGGTTGGACAAGCTGGGACCTTTGCTTTAGCGTGTAAGAGACTGAGGGAGTCCTTATAGAGCTGTATAAAATCACGAGGGGTATGGATAGGGTTAATGCTCTCAATCGTTTTCCAAGGTGTAGAGAGAATCGAGGGTTAGAGACGATCAGTTTAAGGATAAAGGGGAAGGAATGAAAGGGAACCTGAGGGGCCACGTCTTTATACAGAGGGCTGGTACGTGGATGAGTTGCCAGCAGATATGGTTGAGGGGGGTACATTAACAACATTTCAAAAACATTTGGATAAATATGTGGATAGGAAAGGACTGGCAGCGTATGGGCCAACTGCAGGGAAATGGGGTTAGCGTGGATCGATAATTACAAGGTGCACTCGAACCCCCTCTGTTAATTAAACCCAAACACCCAGAAAAGCTCGCCTCACCTTGTAATCTGTTAAAATATGAGCGACACAGATCTCCGACATTCCACTATTTAAACAAAAATTATCAAGTTAGTTTCTTAACTTTAATAGTGAACGCTAAACAACAACTATTCGCAAATACAAGCCCCTCTTTTCTTACCTACTTACTATCTGACTCCAACTCTGTAAAAATATCCTGTTCCAACAACCCACATATGAAACATTAAAATCTCAAGACCATACAGTCTCTATCTTCCCCGCTGTGTTCACTCTTTCAGCTGCTGATCTCCCTGGGTCATGTATTTTTTTATTGCAAGTAGGTTTACATGAACATGTGTCTTTGATAGAGAGTTCTTGAGATAGCCAGTTAGCACTCCTGCTGTACAGCAGTTGCTCTATGTTGGATGGCAGCAGCTCTCCCTCTAGTGTTCAAAATGCTGGGATTATATACTCCAGATGATATAATAATTCTCATTATTTGATTGCTGTCCAGGTGTCCAAACAATAATATTCAAATTCTGTTGGTTTGTGGTATCCTGAGAGTTATTTAAACTCTTTGGTTGCATTTGTATGGCTGTCAAATCAGCAACCAAAACTCAGGTATTCATTTCTCAGCTATTGGTGACATCTGGAACAGTGTGACCTTTAGCTGGCATCTGTGGCTTGAATTTCTATTCAACCAAACCCGATGTGTCTTAAAGTGCCCATACATGTTTTTGGCTTCATAACATCTTCCGGCGTCAGAAAATAAAATGAACCAGCAGAATGAAAAGATGGCTATATTTCTTTTCCTCTAATTCTTTATCCCAATTATATGAAATTCAAAAGTATTAGTCTCAGTTATACCATTCATATTAATTCTGCACACCAATACAACACGGGAATAAGTCAAATCTTATCTACATTGCTTTCCGTTAAATCCGCGAAAACCCACCTGCTATCACACTGTAGGAGCCACAGCATGTACATTTTGTGAGTTTAAAGTCGGTAAGGTAAGAGTCCAATTAAATAGTCTCATATTCTGGTGTTTAAATATTCCAAAAAATGCGAGAGATTTGTCGTTGTCCACAACCATCTCTGACAATTTGTTTGTCATATAAACATTAAAATATTGTCAGGCCAGTGTGAAACTTAATTATTCTTGTTCAATAATGGAGATTTTGTAATTTGTTTCTGGTGGATATTGAGTTTTTTCAACAAGTAGCCAATTAGCCATTCAATTCCATCATCCTCTTTCTAAATCAATACATCTCCGTCCCCGATATCCCGAGCATCAAACACAATTTTTAAAGGGTCTCAAAATATTTGGTGCAGCTAAAACTGATGTGGTGATTAATCCTGCTTTAAAATTCTCAAATGCCTCCTGGCATTGTTCTGTCCACCACAATTCTGTTTCCTTCTTTAATAAATCCATCAGTGGTGCCAATACGCTGCTGAAGTTTGCAACAAACGTCCGATAGAATCCATTCAGTTCCAAAAATCGAAGCACCTCTTTCTTCGAGGATGGTCGTGGAAATTCCTCAAAGTCCTTCGTTTTTATGTTCCATGGGGTCAACCTTCCAATCCAATGTAATATCCCAAGAACGAAACCGCTGCCTTCGTGAATTCTGTTTTCTTTAAGTTTATTGCCAAGTTTGCTTCTTGTAATCCTTCAACATGCTCTGCCAACTGTAACATGTGAGCTTTCAATCACTTGCTAAAGATCACTACATCATAAAGATATGCTGCAAAATTTGTTCATATGGCCACAACTCTGTTTCTGAGTCTTAAATGTAGCTGGTGCATTATTTATCCGTATGAAATACTCGATAAAGTTTTTTGTCCTCTCTAGTATCTTTACTGGGTAGTTTAACTGACTCCACATTTTTTTTTATTTGAAAGGGTCCACTAAACCTGGCTTTGAAGAGATTTCTTACCACTGATGGCAATGCTAATACGTCATCCCCACGGGAAATCTTCAAAGTTTCAGTGTTTTTATCTGCCACCTGCTTCACTCTATGCTGTGCTCTTCAGATACTGTTTAGAAAACTCACCGACTTCATCTATCCTCTCCTTCACCTCATACACATAATCCAGTTGTGAGATTTTCGACTTCAGTCCTGTCAATTTATATTTAATTAATTTCAAAGGAGCTCTCACTTCATGTACGAATATTAACTCAAAGGAAGTAGAGTGAGTAGATTTATTTGGGACATCTCTAATGGCAAACAATTCAATGGGGCACCTTTATCCCAATCATTTGGATAACCCTGACAGGTTCGCTGTTAACATAGTCTTCAGCATCTGATGCTAACTTTCCAAGGCTCTCTGGGATTCAGGATGGGACGCACTTGATTTGAAGTGCTGTCTACCTAAGTCATCCTTGACTTCCTTAAACAGCTGAGCGGTAAAATGAGACCATTGGTCTGACTGAGTCTCTCTGGGCAGCCCACAGCGAGTCAAGAAAGTTATCAACTCCTCCACCTCCCTTTTTGCCTTAACACTCTAATACTGGAATTGCCTCTGGAAATCTGGTAGACACATACATTATGGTCAGCAAGTATTGGTTTCCACTTTTATTTTAGAAAGGGAGATACACAATTAATCATAATCCACGTGCAAGGTTTTTCGAATGCAGGAATTGGCAAGAAATGTGCTGGTTTTATTACTGCCTGTTACTTATCTACCATTTGGTATGTATGTCACGTACAACAAAAATTAACAGCGTCCTTGTGCATTCCAGGCAACTAGGAAATGCTTCTGTACCTTAGCCTGAGTCTTCTGTACACCTACGTGACCGCCTGCAGTTAGTTTATGAGCTACCCGTAACACTGGAGGGTGAGGGTGGAGCTGGGTGTAAGGGAGCTTGGAAGGCGATAGGGAGATGCAGGGAGGGTGTGATGGCGATAGGTCGGACAGGAGGGTGATAGGACTCCTATCGGTGGTAGGACAGCTGGAACCCTCAAACTGTATAGCATCAACGTTGACTTCACCAAATTCCAAATCTCCCCTCCACCAACCTCTCCCAGATCCAACCGTTCAACCTAGCACTGCCCTCTTGGACTGCCCTAACTAGCCATCTTCATTTCCACCTATCGACTCCATTCTACCCTCCGACATATCACGATCACTCCCACCTATATCTTCATATTGCCTTCCCAGTGACCCTCCCACCAGCTCAGCTATTACCCTCGTATTTATCTTTCAGTCGCCTTGTCCCCCCATCATGTTCCTGTCGATGGGTTTCTGCCTGATATTTGATTGTCCTGCAGTCTGGATGCTGCCTGATCTGTTGTGCTTTTCCGACGCCTCACTTTTCAACTATTAGAGACTGAGCAGATCCCGTATCTCACAAAATTATAACTTCTTGTCCTTCTCCCCCTGTTCTTTCTGAGAAAAGTTTATATACAGAGGTGAATTCTTTAGAGAGATGAGGCACTGCCTCCATACCCAGCCCTTGCCTAGGCTGTGCAATTTACTGCAGCTCCTCGGCTCCACTTGGGGTCTCCTTTACCAGTTTCACTAATGCCACTGGGCTTAGCCTCTTCTACCACATCTTTCCCCAAAGTGTCTTCCTTTAACGCCCAGCATGGTGTGTACTAGCTTACTGCAGTGAAAACAACTTTTTCCTTGTGCTCTTCTTAAACCACCAGCACTGTAATATTATGTGTTACACTCCCTTATAGTGAGAGCACCTGAGGCCTTTCATCACCTTTCAACCCCCTTGAGCTACTTTCTTCACCTGTAGTGAACTATTGTGAGCTACTGATCGCTTTGTAATGTGTGATCGTCCCTTCTCCCAATTTCTATCCCTCACAGGATGAAATTCCTGCCAGACGCTATATTTCATCACATGCCACAATGCATATTTACCTGCCATTTCTGCCGCGCTTCTCACTTCTTGAACTTTCTATTCATTCACATTAATTCTTACTATCTCTGGAAGTGAGTCTTTTAACTTCTCCAGCAGATTAGTTCCCCTTCAAGCCTCACAGGCCTTATTCATTTTTAAGGCCAGCACCCACCTGTCAAAATGACTGTGGTTAGTTCTTTCAAACTCAATATAAGTCTGACCTGGTTCCGTCTCAATTTTTCTGAACTTCTGTCCATATGCTTCTAGTACCAATTCATAACCAATCAAAATAGCCAATCTGACATCTTGATAATCTCTTGATCCCTCATCTGACAGCGCTGCACAGACCTCACCAGCTGTGTCCACCATTTTATTCTGAACTAGCATTACCCACAATTCACTGGACACGTCATCTGCCTAGCCATTTTTTCAAATGAAATAAAATAGTTTTGACATTTTTCTCATCGGAATATGGCAAGTTACTCACCTAGTTGTATACATCCCTACGTTCTCCCGTCATCTCCATCCTGTTAATTTAACTTTCTTGTCTAATTCCCAACTTCTGAATTTCAAATCCTCTCTCTCTTTCTTTTGACTCTCTTTCTCTTTCGTCTCTCTCTGTTTCCGTCCCGTTATTTATCTTCTAACTCCAGTTGCCACATTTACAATTTAAGTTCTTTCTAACTCTGCTGCAGTTGCCTATTTCTCTGATACATCAAAGTGCTCAACCAACTCCAAAACAATTTCAGCTTCCCTTTTCTCCCTGGTTAAACACAATTCCAACCTATTTGCTAATTCTAAAACATGTCCTCCTTCTGTCTTTCTAAAATTCCTTGGAAAATTTGGGAACCTCTTTAGTAATGTTAACAGCCATTTCCCTCACTTTTCATTTAACTAACCACAAGTAACAAAATTAAACGAATTTTCCCACTGGTTTTATTTGAAGATCAAAGTCACTAATTGCAATGAGTTGGAATTTGCTGGGACCTGTTGTTTCTCAAATCTGTTAAAGTCAGTTCAAGTGCCACACGGTAAGGCCCCAAAATGTTATGACATCAATGTCGAACCCCTTTGTTAATTAAAATCACACACCTAGAAAAACTCACCTCACATCATAATCTGTCAAAACATGAGCGACAGAGAACTCCTAAATTCCACAAGTAAACAAAAAAAAACAATTTATATGTATGCAAGTTAGCTCGCTGAGCTTCAAGATATGTTTTCAGAAATTTCGTCACCATGACTAGGTGACATCATCAGTGGGAGTATCTGCTGAAGCGCTGGTGGTATGTCCCGCCTTTCTATTTATAGGTCTTGGTTTCTTATAGTGGGTGATGTCATTTCCGGTTATTTTAACAAGAGAATGTAGACAGGATCTAAATTGATGGGTTTATTGATCGACTTCTGGTTAGAATACAATTCCTCTAAGAAGGCCCTTGCGTGTCTTCGTATGTGTGTGCGCTTTGCCCCAGTCAAAGTTGTGCGCTTCTTTGTCTGTATGTATGGGACATAGTGATAGTGCGTCATTTCTTTTGGTGGCTAGTTGGTGTTCATGTATCCGCGTAACACAACAACAGGACAGTTTAAATGGTGGAAAAATGATTTTATATACACTGTTTAATCAATGTGTGTGTGCAGATAAGTCGCATTTTTCATATGTGCACAACACTTTGTAAATGAACAACAGAGACACCATTAACGAAAAATGATGCATATGATGTATAAAGTTGACAAAACATTAAAACATGTTTTGATCCTCTCAACGTACCCTCCTTTTCTGGGATTCCCAACTCTGATCTCTCATTCTCACGAGGATGTGTGCTCCAAATTCTTGATTCTGCTTTCCCAACTTATTTCAGTTAATCCCCTTTATACCGGGACTACAATATGTTGGCCTGCTGGGTTCTTTCCAAAACTAGTGTCTGTCATATTATTGGAGTTAAATATTCTGGCATCAGACTCAGGATTTGAACATATTACTCTGTTGTACATGCACTGTACAAAGGACCACAGCACACAGGCATTGCTAAAACGTTCGGGGATGTTCATCTACTTCTTTCGATAATGTGGTTGCCGCATTTTCCACATCTCCATATCTATATCCTCTCTCTCGTTCTCCCTTTGTATCTCGTTAAGAAATCCACCAATTATTCTTCGTGACCCATCTCCCAATAATCCTTCTTTCAGTTTATATCTAATGGTCTCTTCAAGATGTAATGTGGTTATAATTGAGCAATGTAACTACAAAGATATGTGGGCGTAGATGGCCAGAGTTAATTGGAAGGGAAGCTGAGCAGGAAAGACCATGGAGCAGCAATGGGAGGAGGTTCTGGGGATAATTCGGAAGATAATACCAGAAATGCAACCCCAAGAACATGAAATATACTCATGGGAGAACAAGGCAGCCATGAGTGATAATGCATCAAACCAAAAGAGGAAACATACAATGTGGTGAAGATGATTGGGAATCCAGAGAATTCATTGGCTCGGAAACTACATAACGCTGGCATCACTGACACTACAGAGCTCTTAATCATGATCAGGGAAAGAAACAGAGGAAACACATTGACTTTAAATACAGAAGATGGTATTTCTCAAGGAAAAAGATTCAGGTGAATTAAACATTTGCATTAAAATCAGTTAAATGCTTTTGCGGAATGTGTCAGGTTGGAAGCAAGACCCGGGGAGAGAGACCCTCAGCAGGATGAGAGTATGAAAATGGAAGTATTGCCACATCAGAAACCAGGATAGGTCACTGAATGCAGTGCTGATAGGTGGATGGGTCTCAGTGAGAATTGGGGAACAGACAGCAGAATTGCATTGCAGATATTGCAGCTCGAAACTGCGTATTCATGTAGTGCTGTAGACCACAGCAGCAGGAGAGGCAGACCTGCATTCAACCACAACCTGTAACTTTTTACCAGGATAACACCTCAGTCTGTCATTACCATCAACACCATCTATGGCTCAGTGACGAGTGTGGGTGAACATGTCAGAGTCAGAATCACATGAACTTTAACCTGATACTAACTCATTAAAGCTACCAGACTTGACCAACAGATCTGATCGAAGCACTGCTGTCCTGTCACATTCAGTCATAAATGATGATGGACGATTAAACAAATGACTGGAGGAGAGGGCTCCACAAACATTCCCATCCTAAATAATGGAACAGACCTGCACATCAGTGTAAAAGAGAAGGATGTTTTATCTGCACTATCTTCTGCCAGAAGTATTGAGTCGATGATACAAATCACCCTCATCATGATGCCCTCAAAATCACAGACGCCATTCTTCAACCAATTTGATTCGCTGCACGTGACATGAAGAAACAGTTGAACACAGTCGATACGACAAAGGCAGTGGGCCCTGACTCCATTCCTGCAATAGGACTGAAAACTTGTGCTGCACAACAAGCCGTGTCCCTGGGGAAGCTGTTGCATTTCAGATCCAACTCTGACATCTCCCTGGCAATGTGGAATATTACTCGGCTTTGTCCCGTCCCCTAAGACGGGAATAATTACAATCTGACTAATTACCACCTCCTCAGTCCCATCATGACGGTCAAATTGGTGGGAGTTCTTTTTGACAGAGCTTTCAAGCAGCACAGAAATAACCTGCTCAGTGTGGTTTCCGATAGGTCCCCATGTGGAGGTGGTGCTGTTGTGGATTACTAATCCAGACCAGGCTAATGCTCTGGCAGTGGGTGGAAGTTAAAAACAATTAATAAAATATCGAGATCTCAAATCTGGGGTCAGTAACAGTGACCTTGAAGCCAATATGGATTGTAAACAGAATTTCCTTCTCCAATGTACTTTTAGGACGTGAATCTCCCATGATTTCCTGGGCTGGCCTAAAAGTGACTCCAAAGACCCTGACATGTGATAAACATTTCAATGGTCTCTGAACCCCAAGCAAGGACACTCATTTGTATGAATCTACTCCGAGGTCTGAAACGATGAAACCGGACAGAACACCTGGCCTCAGCATCAATGTCAGAAAAGGGAATGGGAACACAGTCCTGTCGACCCTGCAGAAACCCCCTTCCTAACATCTGAGAGCTTGTGACAGTATTTACAGAGCTTTCCCACAGACTGCACAGAAACATCGGGAATGGAAAACACATTTAGCCTCCTCATTCTAGTTCATGGAAAAAATCTCCTCAATGCACTTACCCCACACGATATACATATCCGTTAATGTCAGTAACCTTGTGAAGCTATAAAATAGGCGGTGCAGTAGTACGTTTGGTCATCGAGTTTGCTCCCCAATTCAATATTATGATGGTTGGCCCTTCATTTCCACACCGTACTCCTGCTCTCCCACCATCCCTTTACTGTCTCTAAATTCTTATTTATAAACCGTGTCTTGGTTTCCAGGTGCAAGCGAATTCCTCAAATTCCCCAGTCAGCGAGAGCAGACATTTATTATCATTTCAATGCATAGTGACCTGCCTGTACCTAATACTGTGGCCCCTTGTTTTACAAGTCCCAGCCAGGGGAATTATCATCCCTGCTTCCAATATGTCTCACCCTGTCAGAGTTTTGTATATTTCACTGTGATCTCCACTCATTTTCCTAAACCTCATGAAATACTGGCCCAGTGACCCCAAACTCTGCTCCCATAACAAGCCCGTCGTCCCAGAGATCAGTATGGTCATCCTTCACTGCTCTCCATCAATGTCAGGTTTGTCCTTTATTAGGTAAGGAGAGCAAAACTGCACACAATACTGCACAATGTTCAAGACGATGTCTCACTAAGTCCCTGCACAGCTGCAGTAAGACACCTTTTCTCCTGGACTCACATCCCCCTGAAAGAAGGTCCACACACCATTTATCTTCCTCACTGCTTTCTGTTTCTGCAATATTCCTTTCAGCGACTGGTGTACAAGGAGATGCAGATCCTTTTTCAGTGTTACAGCTCCCCACTTGAAGGGTCTGTACACACTGGTCAGCGTGCCAATGCCATGCCCAGTATTGACTTCTGGTTGTAGAACTCACTGCGCTGCAGGGACCTCAGAGGTTTATGCAGAAGGAAACAACAAAAAGGAGCATGCGTCCCTTTGTAGATCAACATCTTTCAACCTATCCTTTCCAAATGGTAGGCTGCCAATTTATCGTTTCCAACAAAGAGCACACCATCAACTCTATCCACATTGTTCTCCATCTGTCACGTATTTACTCATTCACTCCACTTGTCTTCTCGGTGTTTTTTTTATAACCTCCTCACCCACTCACAATCCCACACCCGTTAGTGCTGTCAGCAGGCTGGGATATATTGTATCTGATTCCAGCAACCAAATGTTTAAAGGGCATTGTGAACAGCTGGGCCCCAAGCACCGATCCCTGCGACACCTCAGCAAACTTCCTATGTTAATTTCTATTTATTTATTTCATGAATCTGGGTGTGACTGGCTCGGCCAGCATTTATTGCCCGTCCCTAGTTGCCCTTGAGAAGGTGGTGGTGAGCTGCCTTGTTGAACGCTGCAGTCCACCTGCTGTGGTTTACCTCCAGTGCCATTAGGGAGGGAATCCCAGGATTCTGACCCAGTGACTGTGAAGGAGCGGTGATAAATTTCCAAGTCAGGATGATGAATGGCTTGGAGGGAACCTGAAGATGATGGTATTCCCATACATCTGTAGCCCTTGTCCTTCTAGATAGACATGGTCGTGAGTTGGGAAGATGGCATCTGAGGATTTTTGGTGAATCATTTAATGGCAGCATGTAGATAGTAAAACACTGCTGCTGCTGCTGAACGTTGATGGTGGAGCATTGTGGATGAATGTACAGTCAAACTGGCTGCTTTGTCCTGGATGGTATAAAGGTTCTTGAGTGTTATTGGGGCTGCACTCATCCAGGCAAATTGGGAATCTCCTATTACACGTCTGACCTATGCATTTTAGACGATGGACAGACTTTTGGAAGTCAGGATGTGAGTTACTCGCCGCAGTATTCCTAGCTTCGGACCTGCTCTTATAGTTAGTGTTCATGTGGCGAGACCAGTGAGTTTCTGAGCAATGATTACCCACCAGGAATTTGATACTGGGGGATTTAGTGATAGTAACACTATTGAATGCCAAGGGGCAGGTTAGATTGTATTATATTGGTGATGGGCCCGGTCTGGCATTCGTGTGGGCTGAATATTACTTGCCACTTGTCAGCCTGGATACTCTCCAGAACTTGTCGCGTTTGAACATTGACTGCTTCAGTATCTGAGGAGCCACAAATGTTGCAGAACATTGTACAATCATTGGCGAATATACCCACTTCTGACCTTAAAATGGAAGGAAGGTCATTGATGAAGCAGCCCTGCAGAAGTTTTGGTCACTGCTCGAGGGACTCCTACAGATTTGGAGCTGGGTTGACTGACCTTCATCAACCATGACCATCTTCCTACGTGTCAGGTATGAATCTAACCAGCAGGGATTTTGCCTCTGATACTCATTTATTCCAGTGTTGCTAAGGCCCCTTGATACCACACATGGTCGAACACAGCCTTGACTTAAAGGGCTGTAACTCTCACCCTACCTCTGGAATTCAGCTCTTTTGTCCATGTTTGAACCACGGTAATGAGGTCAGGAGCTGAGTGGCCCTGGTGGAGCCCAAACTGGGCGTCATTGATCAGGGTATTGCTGAGCAGATGCGGCTTAAAAGCACTGAGACCTTCCACCACTTTACTGATGATCGAGAGAAGACTGATGGGGTGGTATTTGACCGGATTGGATTTGTTCTCTTTTTTATATACATGAGATATTTGGGGTAATTTTCCACATATTGAGGAAAAGCCATTGTTGTAACTGTATTGAAACAGTTTGGCTAGGGGAGTGGCAAGTTATGGAGAACAAATTTTCAGTACTATTGCCAGAATGTTGTCAGATTATGGACCCTATGGAGTATCCAGTATCTCCAATCATTTCTGGATATCGTGTGGACTGAACCAAATTGGTTGATGACTGGTAACTGAATTGCTGACGACCACTGGACGGGGCTGAAATGGATCATCCACTCGGCATTTCTGACTGAAGATTGTTGCAAATGCATCAGCCTTATCTTATACATTGAAGTGTTGGGCTCTTCCATCATGGAGGAAGGGGTTATTTGTGGAATCTCTTCCTGCAGTGAATTGTTTAATTGTCCCCAACGTTTCTCGACAAGATGTGGAAGGACTGCAGAGCTTAGATCTGAACCGTTGCTTGTGGGATCACTTCGCTCTGTCTATCACTTACTGCTTATGCTGTTTGGCGCACAAGTAGTCCTGATTGGTGGCTTCACCAGCTGACTCCTCATTGTCAGGTATGCCTGGTGCTGCTCCTGCCATCCTGCAAACTCCACTGAACCAATGTTGATTCTCTGGATTGATGGCAATTGTTGCGAAGGGATATGCCAGGCCAGGAGGTTATGCAGGAGTACAATTCCACTGCTATTGATGACCCACAACACCTTATGAATATCCAGATTTAAGCTGCTCGATCTGTTCGAAGTCTGCTCTATTAAGCACCGTGATAATACCAAACAAAATGGTGGAGGTTATTCTCAATATACACGTGTGACTTTGTCACCACAATGACTATGCGGTGGTCACTCTTACCGATACTGTCATGGACAGATATTTCTGCAACTGGCAGATTAATAAGGCTGTGGTCAAGTATGTATTTTCCTCTTGTTGGTTCCTTCATCACCTGTCGCCAGTTATATCCTTTAGGACCTGGCCAGCTCGATCAGTAATGCTGTAGCTGAGATACTGTTGGTGGTGAACATTGAAATTCCCCACCCAGAGTACATCTTGCGTACGTGCAACCCTCAGTGCTTCCTCCAAGTGTTGGTCAGCATGGAGGAGTACTGATTCATCAGTTGAGAGAGGCTGGTACATGGTAATCAGCAGGAAGTTTCCTTTCCATGTGCAAACTAATGCCATGAGACTTCATGTGATACAGAGTCACCGTTGAGGGCTCCAAGAGCAATTCCCTTCCAACTGTATCCCACTGTACCGCCACTTCTGCTGTGTCCGTCCTGCTGATGAGTCAGGAGATGTCTGGGGAAGGTAATGGGTTGTCTGGAACATAGTCTTACTCACAGAATCATACCTTTCAGAAAATGTCAGGCTGTTGCTTGATGAGTCTGTTTATTTCTATTCACTGTTTCCTGCCAGCTGTCCCATTCTAGAAACATGTCCATATATTCAACCCAATCCACTCAGATTTGATTTTGCAAATTGAGCTTGGAGATTTACCAACATTTTTCTAAAAATCATAATGTTTTACATCATTGCTTCTCTTTCATTTGTCTCCCAGTTTGTTTCTCAAACATAATTCCCATTTCATAAATCTATGTTAGTGTTGTTTATGACCATTACTTTCAGCCACAATAATTTCTGCTAAACCATTTACTTACTGTGTTCTATGTTCCATGTACTCTATCATTTTCCCACACCAGACTCGGTTTTCCTTGTATTGTTAGAAACTTTTGTGAAGACAGAACGGAAGTAGTGGCTTCATAGTTCTGCCACTTCCCTTTTCCCCAGTTTTCATTATCTGATTTCAAACAGTAAGGAAACTGCACTTGTTTTCTCATATTTCTAACATTGACGTAATATAACAAGCAAATACAGTTCACTCTTATAACCCTTATGACTATAACTCTTCAGAAACTCATCAATTCCTGCCTTAAACTGCTCAATAATTGACCTTCCACACCACACACTCACAGGGGCATAGACTCTGTACCGACAGAAATACAGCACGATCTATACTAGTCCCACTTTCCTACACCAGACCATAGCCTGGAATGTTATGACACTTCCAATTGCTCGTCCAAGTGCTTTTTCCCGATTGTGAGGTGATCATTCCCCTCTCAGGAACTAATCCCAGAACCCCACACCTCGAGGTGAAAAAATGTTTAAATCATCGCTGAACCTCAAACTCTTCACTTTAAGTCATCTTGACCCTCTCACTAAAAGGAACAGTTGCTGTCTATCCACCCTGTCCATGTCCCTTATAATCTTATCCTTCTGAATCACTGACTCCTCAGCTTTCTCTGCTCCAAAGTAAACAACCCGAGTTTATCCAACCTCTCTCCATAGCTGATATGCTCCATCCCATGGAACATTCTGGTGAATCACCTCTGCACCCTCTCCAGTACAATCACATCCTTCCTGGAATGTGGTTCCCGGAGCTACATACACGATTACATTTTGTCCGAACCAAAGCCCTGTATTGTTCTTATAATCTACAAGGAGAAAGTGAGGACTGCAGATGCTGGAGATCAGAGCTTAAAAAATGTGTTGCTGGAAAAGCGCAGCAGGTCAGGCAGCATCCAAGGAGCAGCAGAATCAACGTTTCGGGCATAAGCCTTTTCAGGAATCTGCCCGAAACATCGATTCTCCTGCTCCTTTGATGTTGCCTGACCTGCTGCGCTTTTCACAACACATTTTTAAGCATTAACCTGACCAGTCACATTAAGGGATGTTTGGAGAAGCACAATCTGAGCTTCCTAGTGTGCTGCCATTTATTGAGTCCTCCCCTGCCTGGTTCCTTCTCCCAAAGTGCATCACCTCATATTTATCAGGGTTACATTCCATCTGCCATTGATCTGCCCATCTGACCATTCCATATGCATCTTCCTGTAACTTAAGGCCTTCCTCCTCACTGCAAACCAACCGGTCAATCTTTATGTCAAACATACACTTACTTATCACACCTTCCCCACTCTCCACCTAGCACCCTCCACATTCACATCTATATTTTGTTATGAATAACACAAACAATAAGGGACACAGCACTGATCCCTGTCGTACACCAGGGGACACTGGTCTCCAGTCACACAAACAGACTTCTCCCACCACCCTCTGTCTCCTGCCAGTAAGTCAAGTTTCGTTGTAACTTGTCAAGTTATCCATCATATTGTGAGATTTTACTTTATTTTTCATTTTCCCAGGTGGAAATTTGTCAAAGGCCTTCCGACAAAACTAAATAATCGACCTCCTCAAACGAATTCAATCAAATCCATTGGATGTGACTTCCTTCTGATAAAGTCATGATAATTATCCCTGATCAAAACTTGTGACTCTGATTGGAGTTCAATTTTATCCTTTCCTATTTTATCCAGTAGTTTCCTTAACAGTGATCTAATACTCACTCGTCTATAGTTCCCTGGTCTATCTCTCCCACCCTTACTGTGAAGTGGAATCATATTAGCAGTTCTCCAGTTCTCTGGCACCTCCCCTATGGTCAGATTCTAATTAAAATATTCAGTCAGGGTCTTTCCTCCTTCGACACCAACAGCCGCCTGTGATACAACTCATTCTGACATGGACATTGGTCCAAATTTGTACAGAACAAAGCCTCAAATCCTTTCTCATGTTTTACATCAATCTGTTTAAGAGCTTCCTCGTCCATCTTCTTGAATTCTGTACCTGCCTCCTCCTTCTTCCAAGTAAATTAGATGTGAAGGTCTCATGTAACAACCCATCGATGTTCTCCAGCTTGACACACAGATTGCTACTTGGTTTCTAATGGACACTACTGTTTGCTGATTATTCTGTTCTACTTGTCCGTGTGGAATATCGTGGGATTCTCCCTTATCTCGCCTACTTGTACTTCTTCATGTCCCTCTGTTATTCAGTCCTTTCGATGTTTCTAAGATTCACCACAATCAACTCTCATGTTTTGAAACGTGAGATTACAGGCTGAGGTTCCCCATCAGACAATCTTGCTATTTTACGGATTAATCTGGATAATACCTTTTGCAGTTCCTCTGTAGTCAGTATATTCTTTCTTAGATTGGGACTCCGAAGGATACACAATATTCTACGTTTAGTCTCACCAACGCTTGATGCAACTGGTGCACGACATCCTAAATCTTCCAATTACATTCACATGAATGTAAACCTAATTTTTACTTTCCTATTTACGTATGTTCTTCCCAAAATCTCTCCCTTAAATTTTTCTTATGAACTTGCTGTGTGAGTTCTTTAAAAAAAGCTCATGAATATCCAACTATACGTTAATCAATGGTTCATCATTGCCTATGTCCACAAGAATCATCTTCAAACCACTCCGAATAATGTTTGCCACTTCTGGTTTTCCTTCCATCGGTACATTCTCACACTCCCCAGTTATGTTATTACCTTCTAAATATCTAGTAGCATGTTCTTTGTAATCGAGTCCAACAGATACCCGACTGCGGAAGACAAGATAACTGATCTGTAGTTCACAAATCTCCAAATTCATCCTTTCTTAAACTATTGGATAATATTTATAACCTTTGCCTTATGCAGATTGGCTAAATGCCTTTCGGGAATGTGTCGGAAAATAAAGTGAAAATCCGCGGTGCAATCAACATGTCTATTGCTGCTTCCTCTGAAATTCTTGTATGATTTGCATCTAGTCTGTAAGATTTATAAATACTCAATCCAGCTTTCTTTGCAAAGATAACCCCAACACTGATAAGAATGATCTTAGACGTTACTTACACAAGACCCATGGTCACTTGGTATTTCTGGAAGAATTTCTGGACATTCTTCCATGAAGATAGACGCAAAGAAATTGTTTCTTTTCCCTGCGATTTCTCTGTTCTCTGCAATACATTATCCTGAACGCACACTAACTGTTCCACATTTGACCTTGTTTTTTTTTCATACATCGTTAGATGCTTTTTAGCAGTCTTTATGTTTTTCTTTAATTTGCACGCTTTTTCTCTTTCTGATTTTCTTCTCAGTTTCTTGGCCATCCTTTGTTGGGTCCTACATTTCTCTGAATCCTCTGGCTTACTGCAACACTTGGCATTTTTCTAAGCTGCCTCCTTTCATCCAATAGGTAGATGAAAGTGGGGTTGGAAGTCATATTCAGAGAGGAAGGAGGGTGAAACAGACTGATAGGGAGGAAGGTGGACACATATGAATGTTCAGAAGGGCGGTGCTGATTTGGAAGTTTGGAGTAGGATAAGGTGGGATTAGGGGAAATTACGAAATGGGGAAATCCATTATGATCCCCTGTGGTTGGAGGGTCCCATGGCAGAAGAGGAGGCTTTCTTCTTCCAGGCTTCTGGTGGCTTGGATTTGGCGATGGAGCAGGCCCAACATCCTCATGTACTTGGCAGAGTGGGAAGGGGAGTTAAAGTGCTCAGCCATAATATGATGGATATATTCAATGTGGCTGTCCTCGAGGTATTCTCTGAAATGATCCACAAGTTGACCTCCTGCCTCACCAATGTAGAGAAGACCACATTGGGTTTAATGGATGCAGTAGATGAAACATTCTGTCTCCTTCGTCACCTATCAATTTCAACCCCACCCTCATCTACCTATCACAATCCCAGCTACCTCCCCACTGCCGCACCCCCTTCCCATTTGTCTCTCAACCCCCTTGGCCAAGAAGCTTCATTCCTGATGAAGGGCTTATGCCCGAAACATAGATTTATCTACTCTTAGTATGCTGCCTGACTGCTTTTCCAGCACCACACTCTTCGACTCTGATCTCCAGCATCTGTAGTCCCCACTTTCTCCTCACACCTTCAGGGCTTGCATGATGCAGATTTATAACGGTTACTGCAAATAAAACAAAAATTGTCATGTACTCAAACAGCATAAAAGAAAACCAATACATTGTGGTCATTGTTCCCAAAAGGTCCTTGACAGCAAAATTTTCAATTAGCTCTTCTGATCACTCAACACCAATTCCTAAATAACCTGATCTCGAGCTCAGTGCTCGATATAATGTTAACGTAAACCATCTCACACGTGGTTATGAAATCCAGTTTTCCCAGCATTAGCATTCAGTTGGGTTACACCGTTTAGATATAATTTAAACAGTACATTATAACTGAAGTACCCACAAATGTGTATATCATTTCCTGTTTTCTAACATGTCCAACATTTGTATTACAGCTTTCACTTTGATATATTCCTCCCATCAATGTTTGCTCCTCCTTGCTGTTTTGGTGCTACACCTTAAGAGATTCTGTGTAATCTGAGCGACGTGGGCTCTGGGGAGATTAATAGTAGAGATCATCTCGCCACATCATTTATGATCTTCTCAAACTTTAATTTCTCCAGAGCTACCATTATGCTGATGGAGTCGAGAAGGACAATGATAGTCTAACAATGCTCTGTTTCCCCGAGAGAGTTCAGACAGTTCTAACCTGGGTGGGAACCTTATAAAAGGCTGGTAAAGTGTTGCTGATGCTGTACAGGTTCTTAGTGAGATGACGTCTGGAGTAGTATGTACACATTTAATCTCTTCAATGAAGAAAGGATGTTGTTATATTGGAAGCAGCTCAGAGATGGTTCCCTCAACTGATTCCTGCAACGAAGATGCGAGCTTATACCGAAAAGATTATCAGGTTGACCCAGTAGCCATTGTCGTTTACAAAAATTAAAGATGATCTGATTTGAACAGAGATAACAGAAGGAGTCAAGAAATGAAGCGAATTACGCAGATAGTGGAGCAATCCATTCCGTTCTCCAGCCTGTTACACAGGAACAACATGAGGATGCTCAGGCCTTCGAGCCTGTTACATCAAAACAGGACGAGGCTATTCAGCCCCTGGTGCCTGATATACATTTACAGAAGGAGGTCAATCAGCCACTCGAGCCTGTAACAGTAGGCCATGCTGCACCAGTATTATGTGAAACAGCAACAGGATCAGTCCATTCAGCCTCCTCATGTCTTTAACATAGGAACTGGAAGATGTCACACAGTGACTGGAGATTGTGACACAGGGATAACAGGAGGCCATTCAGTCCGACCAAGCCTATTGCAAGGGAATTGGATAAGGATTAAAAAAACTATCTGAGAGTTCTTTCATGAGAAAGGAAGAGGCAATTTAGACAAGTGTCTGTTGTATGGGAACAAGAGAAGACCAATCAATCATTCCGTCCCATCTCTGGGATACATGAGGAGACCGTTCAGTATATCCACCTGTTATGGAGAAGTATGAGAAGACCCATCAGCCTCTCAAAATGTTACACAGCAACAGGAAGATTCCATAGTCTCCCAATATTCTAAAGCATCAACTTGAGGAGGTTATTCTGGCGTTGGAGATGACAAAATGGGAACTCCAGAAAGATGTCAGCCCATTGCGTTTGTACACCAGCAGGATAATGAGTCAATTCAGCCACACATGGCTCTTTCACAGCAATTGGAGCAGACCTTTTAAAGCCTTTTGCCTGTTAAACAGGAATTCAAAGAAAAAGTAAAGGCTGTCGAAAGGGAGGAACTTATAATAACGGTATACATTAGAGACTAAAGTGTAACAATAAACTATTATAATTTAAGGCTAATTGTTAGAGTAACTTGTTCAGGACATTTTCAAAGTTAAACTACAATCCGTCAGAGTCAACATAAATTTACAAAGGACAAATCAAGTTTGAATTGTTTGCTTGAGTTATTTGAAGATGTCACAAACAAGATGGATCGTGGGAGACGGAACATATCTGGTCTTCCTGAAGGCATCAGATATGTCGCTTCTCCAAAGAGTAAATGGTAAGATCAGACAACATGGGTTTCGGAGTAATTTATTATCTCGGATGGAGGATTGGTTAACCAACAAAATGCAGTCACATAGAATAAATGTGTCATTTTATTTTGCTAAATGCAATTTGTAGGGTGCCATTGCTTTCAGTACTCATGCCTCAACCACTTGCGAGCAATGGTATTACTGTACTCGGTTGACGGGATAGAAAATACGATTCCACATTTTCAGTTGACACTAACATCGGTTGGAAATTACTTCGGAATGATGATCCAAGAGATTTTTAAACTATATGGATAGGTTGGGTGAATGGGCCAACATTTGGCAAGGAAACTTTAAGTGAATAAATATGGGGCTATTCAAGTTGGCCAGTATAATGGAAAGACAAATTATTATCTAAATGGAGAGAAAGTTTAAAGTGCTTAGGTGCAGAGGGATCTGGGTGTCTGCTTTTATATCACAGAAAACCTGCCTGCGGGTACTGCAAGTAATGAGAATTGCAAGCATAATTTCAGTGTTTACTTATAAAAGGGTAGAGAAGAAATGTAGGGAGTGTTGGTGCAGCTATGCAAGGCATTAGTGAGGCTGCAACTGGAGTACAGTTTGGGTGTCCTGCAGAATGATGTATTTGCATTGGAGGCAATTTAGAAGAGCTTCATTAGATTGATTCCATATTTGAAATGTTTGGCTTATGAAGAGAAATTGAGCAGTTTAGGCCTATACTCCCGAGTTTATAAGAATGAAAGACGATCTCATTGAGGTCTGTAAAATGCTAAAAGTAATTGAAAGTGTAGCTGTGGAGTGGATTTTTTTCATGTGGCGCAATCAATAACAAGCGATTAGAGTTTTAGGATGGAGAGATGGCAGGAAAGTGGAACAGAGGCCGCGTTGACATCAGCCTCATCGAGGGGTTGGATTCCTCACAGATGCTCCTTGTTCTTATTCAACCCTTTCTGTGTTGCACAGGAATGGGGAAGGACTGGGCATCATACAGGAGCAGGCACTCAGGATAAATCAGTCTCAATCAGTTCGAGGGAATGTAACTGGTGGAGTCACAAAGTGACCAGCGCTGGGTTCTCAACTATTTACAATCTATATTAACGATCAGGAGGATGGAACAGATATACAGATGCTGAGTTTGGTGATGTCGCTGTGGCAAGCAAAAGATTAAATTATCAAGAGAGGGTGGAGAGTCTGCAAATAGATTCAGAGAGGTAAAGGCAATAGATAATAGTTTGGAAGGTGGAATGTAACATGATATAACCTGTCATTCCATGTAGAGGAATAATGGAAGGAAATATGATCCTGAAGTGGAGAGGGATTAGAGGACATAATGATATTGGGTACTGGGGGTTTCCCACAGACCCGTTCAGACATGGGAGGTTTTGCCAATCCCTGATCGTCAGCTCCCAGACACTCCAAGTGACCCCATTGCTTTCTGTACACATGGAATACTTTGTTGTGGTTGATTGGTGGTGGGGTGATGTTTTGAAACGTTCATCAAGGGGACAGCCTTTATGCAAGATATATTCATTTCTTTCTACGTGGAGACATGATGACAATGGGAATGGCTGACTGCTTCTGAATGAAGAGGCCGTGACTGCTGCCAGGACCAGGGGATGTATTCACCAAGACGATATACTATGATGGGCACACTGTAACATTAAGAGAGAGAGAGAGCTCCTTCGGTTCTTCTATCTCTCTCTATTGACATGAGTACTCTGCAGATGCCATGTACACCATTGGGAATCCCACTTTCTTGGAAACACCCGGCAGCTCCCTGCTGTGGGAGAAACAATGTATTTACCTCATCCACTATATATATCCTCCATCACCCAATGGTGACATTGATGTTGAGATACTGGGAAATGATTGATATGTCACCTAGTACTGCCTGGAATGTTGTGAATCATCGAAGCTGAATGAAAGTGTGACCCTAACAGCCACTGGCAGCACCATCCTCCCCCTGGTGTGAAGCTGCAGGTCGTGCTGAAGGAGGTGACACCGCTCTATGTACAATCAGTGTCCCCTTACACTCTGCTCCTGGGTTAAGTGGAGCTTGCGAAGCTGTTCCTGGAAAACACCGTTTGGATACAGCAGATCCCTTCCCCACACACATTCACTCTGTGGTTTCAGAGCTTCGCCTCTCTGCAGCCTATGCTCCATTTGGTATTCATGTTGCAGACCCAGATTCTGTATATACAGTCTCAATGCTCCATCCAGAGTTGGGGCACCAAATCCTCAGGTCTTCCTGAATGTCTGAGGCAGCTCACAGCACAACCTCCAGCAAACCATCCCCAGCACCTCCACAAAATTTTCAATTACAGGATCCAGTCAGAAACCCCTTGGTACAAATGTTGTGGACCAGATAGATCCCCGCAAAATATTTTAAGAAGCCCGTTTAGACCCAAACCTTTTCTTATTTTGACTGTAGATGTGAAGTGTGTGATCCAGATATTTTGCGACTGGTCAAACCACTCGACATTAAGCAAAATATAATCTATTCAAATGCTTCAGTTAAAATACAATCAAAGAAAAGAACGTTTTGGGATAGCTTATATGTTGGAACTCTTACACAAACCATAGATACTGTACCTTCTTTGTGTACACCGCTTGGCATAAAGATATATTCAAATACTTATCCTTCCAGCACTTTTCCAATCCAGGAGGAAACAACATCAACAGAGGTCTCAGAGAAAAGCAGCTGGGGAACATGTATTGAAACTTCCAAACCTTTTGGGATCCCCAGCAGCTTCTGAATGCTTCAGCTAAAAACAAAATGAGAAACCCTGGTCTGGGAGAGCTGGCCACTGCCCTTCCATTGTTACCACCGTTTTAATGAAACCTAAAATCTCAATTTTTTACTTAAACTGTTTTTAGACAGCAGATCTGCACCTCTGCCTTTAAAACCTCTCTTCAAAACAAAAAAAACAAGAGAAAATAACCTTTTTACAGTGAAAGCATTCTCACAACTCCATCTTTAATAGAATCATCCATCAATATACAAAGGTGGATTCATTTTAGACCACCTAATCTCCCTGTATTAGCAGAGTGGAATGAATATGCTTTACATTGACTCTAAGCTTACAAATGTTGACAACTAGTTTCGATTTCAGTCATTTTACTCCTGCCACAGAATGCCTTTGTCCTTCTTCATCCAAGTCTCCACAACGTGTCAAAACTCAAGTTTTCTCGCCCTGTCACCTGTATAATTTCAAACTGAATGGCAGCAATAATAAGCTCAATCGAAACAGACTGGTATTTTTCTCCCTAAACTTCTCCAAAAACTTTAAGGGGTCACAATCAGTGATAAAGATTTGTCTCAGGTATGTTATTCGCAATTTAAATGCTGTAATATTGTAACGCCAACACCAAGCTCAAGGCCTCCTTCTTCATTGTGGAATAAATCTGTTGATGTTTCCACTGGACACTCCAACCACACGTTACATAACGGAGCACTTCTCATCTCTCCAATAGTCCTTCTGAATGGCATAGCTCATGTCTCAGCATAAAAGGATTACATACTTCTGTACATCTTAATGCTCTAACTTTACCTGCTACGCCTGGCCTATGCCAGTAAACTTTACTCTCACAGATATATGTTTTAAAAAGATCTCGCACATTCTTCTCAATCTCTCACAGAAACCAAACTTTCATTTCTGAACTCAATTATCATCAGCAGCCATTTCAGCTTCTAATCTTGCCATTGTTACTCTCTGCTCTTCCACACGAGTTCTCACGACTGCAGGAAGTCGATTGTTGAACTTTTCCAAAATAAGAATCTCTCTAAGAGTGCCATAGGTTTGTTCTGTTTTTAATACCCTTACCCACCTTTCAATCTGACATTGTTTGATCCTTTCAAACTCAATGTCCGATTATCCAGGGAACATTTTTTAGATGCTGTCGATTGGCTTCTGGCCCAAGCTCATATGGATTTCAGATGGCTTTCTTCACTACCCCATACTGGCCAGATACCGACTCCGATAGGATGCAAATGCCTATCAGCTTTGTTTGGATCATCTCAATCCACATGGTTACTGGGCACTGCATTTGTTTAGCCACTTTCTCAAATGAAATTCAAAAGGCTTCCCCATCCTTCTCATCAAATTTAGATAATGCCTGGATGTATTTAAACAGAACCCCATGAGGCCATTGGTTACAATAGGGTTGCTCAACCTCACTCTCCTCCTCATCCTGCCGACCTGCTACCTTCATCACCGCCCTCTATGTCAACTTTCCACTCTAATTGCTAACATTTTAAGTTAAAACTCTCTGCTTTTCTTCCTTTCCTCTCTTTCTTCTTCATTTCCTTTTCTTTTATTTCTACATTTCATCATAATTCAAACTGTTTCAATTCCTTCTCATGTTCAAAGTGCCTCATTTGAAATTGAATTCCAGCTATTTCCAAAGTGTCTATTGGCAGTTCTACCAAATGTAATTGCCGAGCTATAGCTGTAATTATCTCTCATTTTCTCACAGACAAAAGCAAACCCAACTCCAGTTTGTCTGTCAATTCCTACAGCTTTGCCTTCATTACCTTTTGTAAAACACCCAACTTTACTTCTTCCATACGCAGAGAACTCTTAATGACTGAAAGAATCTTTATACACAAAACACTGTTTAAACCAACCGAATTCAATATCCGCAACAAAAGACACTAACAACTACCATACACGACCTTTGTACCCAATAGTCTCCCGGTGCACTCTCCAGTGTCTGCATGAGCTTATTCTGGATTCTCTGGTTTCCTCCTATAATCCAAAGATGTGCATGTCAGGTAAGTTGGCCATGCTAAATTGCTCATAGTTTTCAGGGATGTGTGGGTTAGGTGCCTTGGTCGGGGTAAATGTGTAATAATAGGGTAAAGGAATGGTTCTGGCTAGGTTACTCCTCGGAGGGTCGGTGTGGACTTGTTGGGTCGAATGGCCTGTTTTCACACTGGAGGGATTGTAATTCTAAACCCAATATGGTATTATCGATTTAGGACCAGACAAGAGTCCCCAGTTTGTTATAGACCCACCAGACTGACTCAGACTATTTTAAGAGGGTAGCTTGGATGCCAAACCTTTCTTATTTTAAAAGTAGATGTGAAATAGGTGTTCCAAATGTGATGCTACTAGTTAAACCACTCACCATTAAGCAAAACACAACATATTTAAACACTCTAATGAAAGTCCATTCAAAATGAAGAGGAATTTAGAATAATTTAACAACTGGAAACCTTAACCGAATAATGGATACAGTATCTACTACAAATGAACTGTTCCAATATACTAACATCCCTTAAACACACCCCTTTGCGAAAAGGAACATTCAGACATACATTCTTGCATACAGTTCTCCAATCCAGGAGGAATCAGCATCAAGTCAGGTTTCAGAGAGAGTAGCAGCTGGGGATAAGTTACTAGGCCGTTGTTACTACTATTGATTAAAAACCCTAAAGGTGTCGTAAGTTATTTACTTGAGCCGTTTTCAGCATGCAGTTTGGCCTTTAAGATCTCTTACTTTTAAAAAAGGAGAAAATAACTTTTTTTTTAAAGTAAGAGCGTTGTCACACAATTTAGATGCCTGGTCCTTTACTCGAGGGGCTTCCTCGTGCTACTGATCACAAGGTCACGTGAGAGGGACACATTCAGGTACAGACCAAGTTACAAGGATGTATCTCATAACTTTTGAAACACCCCTGTCCGTGGACCATCACGTGGGACATACAGGGAAGTGAACAACAGCCTGACACACAACATTCTACTGTTTATCAGCTTCACAATGCCAGCACTCCATACACTAGGGAGCCAAAAGCAAAGGCCAGGGAAAGATACAGAGGGACAGAAAGATTCACATTAAAGACAGAAACAGGCAGCTAATTAACGGAAAAATGTTGTGGAAATATGGAGAAAAAGACAGGGCAGTGGGACTAACTGGAAAAGTGAGATCTTCGAGAGAAAACTTACAAGAATGACAACATTGAATAAAGGCATTGTCAGATCAGCTGAAATGGTTTGTTACATCAAATTCTGAAGCTACATCACAGAACACCACAAACAACATAAACTGGGACAAGATGACAGCCCAGCATGGAGAGCTGTGCAGAGCATGCTAGTGTGTTGCTCAGTAAACTGCACTAAATGCCCAGCGTAGTGAGTATTGCAAACTTTACTATCATATGCCAACCATACTCGCATCAGATTACTGCCGACAATGGGAAGATTTGCTCGGTGTGTGTGTGTTCATCAGAAACTGAAGGAGAGTGCGTGTGTATGCGCGATTGGCGTGGTTGAATGCGAAACTCATTGTTTGAGAAGGAACGCACATGGAGGAAATTATTTTAAATAAGAAAAACTGGCAGGCATTTTGTTAATCGACAGAGAGAGAACGAGAGAGGTTTCATGGACAGATGAGGTAAAGTGTTTGAGAATGTTAACATAAAGGCATTGCCAGACACAATAGCAATACACATCGGCGTGCACATGAATGACAGATGGATGGTGAGTTTGGTGTGAGGTCGAATCAGATTTGCTTCGGCAGGTTTGAAGCCGGGAGTGTCAGCAGCAGATTATTAACTTTATTAAAACGGGGTAATTCATAGCTCAAGGTTCAAACAGCAGATGGAATAAACCGGTGAGATATATTCTGGGCTGGTAAGTATTTCAAGTTCGAAATGGTCAGGGAATGGTGTCAAGAATCAGCTCATGGTCAAAGGGATCTCCCACAATTGTGACTTGTCTGCTTCAGCAGCAGATATTGGCCAGGGATGGGATGGAAACAGTGGCAGGAAGTGAGGTTTGAAACAGAACAGTAGAGAGTGACCTCCATGCTCTTAATATGTAAATAACAAAGGCAATGATACAATAAATTGTAGTTCGCAGCTGGAACTGAGTAGATCAACATCGAGACCCATGAGTAACAATGCCAGAGCAGAGAGGGAGACAGTAAGTGAACACATTCATTGATGTAGTTATTAGTGGTCTGTGGAGTGAATATGTGGATTGAAAGTTTCAACAGGAAAATAATAGTGACAAGAAGTGTACACTATATGAAAGAGTAATATAGTCATAACCGGTGTATAGAAAAAAAGTCTATTCAGTGACACTTACCAGGAACACCAACGATAGCCAGGAAAGGATAATAAACATATCAAATAATGAGAAGAGTGTAATAGATCCTCAATGATAATGACAAGCAATAAAATGCAGAAAAATACCAAACATAATGTGATAAACTCCTGTCTATGGTTGGAACATGCTGATATAATGTTCCCAGATTCTGATACATTTTTGGAACATTCCAGTCTAATGTTCTCAGATTCTGATCTCCTTCCCCTCTGTCTAAATCGGCTGATCCCTATTAGTGCTGTGATGCTCCGATCATGTTATGGGATAACACATTGAACGGCGCACACTTATCATTTAAATATGGAAACCTTACACTGGAATAATTAGAATCCATGGAGATTGGCATTAATCAGAGTCACTGAACAAACTCTTGGAAACCGAGAAAAGGTTACGACAATGGATGAATGGTCACCGCACAACAATCAACAGACAGGAGGTTTCCCTCCCAGTTGGGGAACACTTCAGTGGTCCAGGACCTTCAACCTCGGACTTTCTGGTGACCATCCTCCAAGGCATACTTCAGGACAGGCAGCAGCGAAAGGTGGCCGAGCAGAGGCAGATAGCAAATTTTGATGCACATAGGGAGAGCCTCAACCGTGACCTTGGGTTCATGTCACATTAGAGGTGACCACCATTGCACTATACACACACACACACACACACACACACACACACACAGGCACTCCTATACACGCACATACATACGGACACACATGTACTCAGACATGCATGCAGTCACTCACACGCACCCTTCCAGACACAGGCACTCCTGTACACACACATACATATGGACACACATATGCACAGACATGCATAGAGACACTCACACGCACCCTTACAGACACACACACTCCCACACTCACACAGTCATCCTCTCAGAGACTTAAGACACTCCACATCACTACACACACATATACATTCTCTCTCACACTCACAAACTCCCCAATCCAGACAGACACAGACACAGACACACACACACACAAACTGACAAAACCCACATGCACACATATATTTTGTGGGATGAATTTGTACTTGCAGAGTTGCATTGTAATTTGTTCAAAAACTTCGTGAATTCATATAAAACCCTGAGCTCAAAACCTGCATGGAGTCATGTAAAACTCTGTTATCTCACTTTTCAGATTAGAATCAATCGACACATCATGGCATAGACAGAGAACACAGGGGGCTAACACCTTCAACATATTGTCTAGCTAACATTCACTGTTACAGCTAACCCGAGAATGTAACATTTTATTTTTAAGAACGGTTTCGTGATTTACACAAATGATAGAAGTGAAACTATCATAGTTTTCAAACAGATGAAAAACTCAACAGACAATCAAGGTATTTTTCAATGAATAATTTCAGTTACATCACACTGTAAATTTTTGCTATAAATTCTGTTCATTAGAAGTGTGTCCTCCACTATCACCTGATGAAGGAGCGGCGCTCCGAAAGCTAGTGTGCTTCCAATTAAACCTGTTGGACTATAACCTGGTGTTGTGTGATTTTAACTTTGTACATCCCAGTCCAACACTGCCATCTCCAAATCATGAGTGAGCTAACAGATTCAATTAACCAGTTCCACACATCACTTTTCATATAACTACAAAAGAGAATATTTTCTGGGTTTGGATGGAATGGATGAGGGTTGCTGAGGGATGGATCATAAATCTTCGAATCTTTTTTTAAACTTGGATATGAGAGTATTAACAGAACACTGCGTCGGTTTATATATGTTCCACACTGTTTATGAAAGAGGCTGTTATAAAATAACTGATCGGCTGCATAAAGAAAAGTCGGGTGGGCAAGTTTCGAGATTCCTTATTGACCAGTGTGAGGCTACTCCTGGTTTTAAATGCCCTGCTACCAAATCCTTTCATAACCTTGAGACAGAGCATTGAGCCTGCTGCTCAACAACAGGGCGAAGCAATTCTGTCCCTCTGGGCCTCTTACAGAGGGAGAATATAAGGCCATTCAGCCAATATTAGCCTGTTGCTACTTGAAAAGATGGTAATCTAGAATATTGGCGCATTTTGCCAACAAGGAGAAAGTGAGAACTGCAGATGCTGGAGATCAGAGCTGAAAAATGTATTGCTGGAAAAGCGCAACAGGTCAGTAAGCATCCAAGGAGCAGGAAAATCGACGTTTTATGCTTTTCCAGCAACACATTTTACAGCACATTTTGCCAAAAGAATCATTCAAAACAAAGAGATGTGTTGCTGCAGCTGTATGAGGTGTTCGTGAGAGGGCACATGGAGTACATTGTGTTGGTTGTGTTTCTGCAACTGAGAAGGGATCGACCTCCATCAGATACAGTTTAACAACTGCTCGTAATCCACGGGTTGCTGTCTCATTTAATGTCTCTGGTCTGTTACACAAGGACAGGAGAGGAGGCCATTCAGCCTTTCCAATCTATTACAGAGGGCGACGAGGAGCCCATTCAGCCTCTCGAACCTGTTACAGAAGGGCAAGATGTGTTTCTTTAACTTTCTGTGACGCATAAATATTAGTTTTAAATTAGTTGTGGAATAGTAAAGACCTGATCTAAACGTTAAAGGTTTAACTTTGAACAAGGCCAATTTTGAAAGTGTTGGGCGAGCCCTGTGAAAGGCTAATTGGAATACCCTATTCACAGGTAAAGGGATGGTTGGAAAATGCAAGGCCATCAACACCTGGTTTCAGAGAGTCCAGAGCCAACGTGTTCCTTTTAGTGACAGGGGCAAGGCTGGAGGGTGCAGGGAGTGCTGGATGGCTAGATATATTGATGCTCTGGTCAATGTAAGGAAGGAGGCATATGTCAGGTAAACAGAGCTAAGATCAAGTAATTCCCGAGAGGTGTATAAGGGCAGCAAGTGCATCGTCAATGGCGAAATCGGGCCAGAGAAATGTAGACATGAGATGGCTTTAGAAATAGGGTTAACGAGGCATTGAAGAAATTCTACAAATCCTTTAATGGCAAAAGATTAACTAGGGAGAGAATAGGGCCCCTTAAATATCAGTAAGGCAACCTATGTGTGGAACCACAGGAGATTTGAGAAATACGAAACAAAACCTTCTCCTCAGTATTTAATGAGGAGGAGATTACAAGGGCGAGAGAATGAATAAATATATAGTGATACATTGGAAAGTGTCTATATTACAAGGAGGTGTTTGACATTTTAAAACGCATAAAGGTGAACAAATCCCTTGGACCTGTTCTGTTGTATCCCAAATGGTTGTGGGAAGCTAGGAAAGAAATTGGTCAGCATTTTGCTGATGTATTTGTGTCATTGATTTCCACAGGTGAGGTGTCAAAAGAATGGAGGGCTGCTAAAATACTGTCATTATTTAAGAAAGTAAGGAAAAAAAGAAACAGTTAATCATAGATCGGTGAGCCTGACGTCAATGGTGACTAAAGTGTTGGAGGGAATTTTGTGGGAAAGGATGTGTATGCATTTAAAAAGACAAGGACTGAAGAGGGCTTTGTACATTGGAGATCACGTCTCACTGACTCGGTGTAATCTTTTGAGGAAGTAATGAAGATGATTGATGAAGGCAGGACAGTGGTTGTTGGCTTTATGGAATTCAGTAAGAAAACCAAAATGGTCTACATGGTAGACTGGTTAGCAAGGTTAGACTGGCTGGGATCCAGGGAGAATTCGCCATTTAGATCCCAAATTTTCTTGAATATTGGAGACAGGGTGTGACAGTGGACATTTGTTCATTAAATTTGGAGACATTTGACCAGTGGCGTGCCACAAAGATCAGTAGTGAGTCCACTGCATTTTGTCACTGATACAAATCATTTGCATTTGATATATGAAGTATGGTAAGTAAGATTGTAGATAATTACAAATTTGTTGGTGTAGTCGACAGTGAAGAATGATCTGTCAGACTATAATGGGACCTTGTTTCGGTGAACCGAGTGGCAGATAGCGTTTATTTTATTTCAATGTGAGGTGTTGCATTTTGGCAAGACAAATCAAGGCAAGACCTATAGGTAGGTTCCTGTGGAAATCTGAAATCAAGGAGAACTCCATGGAAATGATCGAATCTCTACAGTTAGGAAACAGGTTTTTCGGCCCATCGAGGCCACACCGACCCTCTAAACAGTATCCCACTGGACAAACACCTGCCTTATCCCTCTGAGCCTGCATTTCCCATGGCTAATACACCTCGCCTACACATCCCTGGGTACGGTGCGCAATTTAGCATTGCCAATCTACCGTTACCTGTACATACTTACACTGTCGGAGTAAAACATAGCACCCGGAGGAAACTCACGGCACACAGGGAGAATGTTCAAACTCCACACAGCCAGTCATTCAAGGTTGGAATTAAACCCAGGTCGCTGCCCTGTGAGGCAGCAAAGCTAGACTCGTGATGCAGGTTCTCCGTTCCTTGAAAGTGCTGTCACAGGTAGATAGCGCAGTGATGAAGGCACTTGGTGATCTTGCCTTTATTGGTGCGTGCTTTGAGTCGAAGCATTTGCTTGAAATGTTAAATCTGTACTGGACATTGGTTTGGCCAAATTGTAATATTGCCTTTAATTCTGGTCTCCCTGCTGTCGGAAAGGCGTTGTCAAACTTGAAAGGGTGCAGAAGAGATGTAAAAGAATCTTGCAGGTTTTGGAGGGTCAGAGTGACAGGGAGAGTTTGAATAGGCTGGGGCTATTTTCAAGTGTTGAGGCTGAGGGGGACCTGAAAGAGGTTAATAAAATCATGAGCGGGCATAGATAAGGTAAACAGTCAATGTATTTTCCCAGGATAGACAAGTCCAAAATTAGAAGACAAAGGTTTAAGGTGAGAGGAGAAAAATTTTAAAAAGGGACACGAGGGACAACATTTTCACACAGAGACTGCTGTGCGTATGGATTCAACAGCCAAAAGAGATGGTGGAGGGAGGTACAGTTACACCATTTAAAAAGCATTTGGATGGATACATGCATGGGAAATGTGTAGAGGGAGATGGGCCAATTGCTGGCAAGGCGGACGAGATTAATTTCGGATATTTGGCGGTATGGATGACCAGACGGAACGATCATTTTCCGTGCTGTACATCTCTGAGAGTCTATTGACTCTTCAGTGTATAACACGGGAACAGGTGGAAGCTATTCAGCATCTGAGTTCTGCCAGTCGGCTTGTTTGCTCCATTACTGAGTCAAATACAAAAATATATCAGTCAGATTTTGATGAAGTTTTACAGAAATAGTAGAATGGCCTTTCATCAAGAAAAGCTGTAAAGAATGTGAAGAGGCCATTCAGTCCCTCACCTCCATTCCACAGGAGCAGTCGGTGAGCACAGAGCTATTGGTGCCTGCTACACAGGAGCAGGAGGAGGACATCTACTTTCACAAACTTGGGATCAGGAGTGAGTCATTCAACTGCTTGAAACTGGGGCACAGGGACAGGAGACAGTCACTCAACTGTTCGAGGCTGGGACACAGGAACAGAAGCCAGTCATTAAACTGCTCAAAACTTGGGCAAAGGGAAATCTGGAGGCTAGTGCGGCTCGATGATCCTGTGACGCAGGAATAGGAGGAGGTGAAGCAGTCCACACCAGTATGGGACACTGGGAGAGAAGGGAAGTTTGCTTGGAACAAACAGAAATATATGAATAAATTGCATTATTTGTCCATCCAATCCTGCCCCACCATTCACTAAGACCATGGCTGATCTGATGGTGATTCCCTCATTCCATTTTATGGAGACTGTCCTCTCTGCAGCCTCTGCTCCATTTATTGGTCATGTTGCAGACAGAGGTGCTGTAACAACAGTCAACATGACTCATCCAGACAGATGGGTCTAACCGGATGAGTCAGGATTTGAAGAGTCCAATTACAAGAATTAAAACACAAAATAAAAGCATTGCTAGATGTTTAGTTCTCTCATATTCGCAATTCAAATCACATAACCAGCCATTCCATTACATATTCAGGATGGAGCACTGTGTCGATCCGGCTAGTGTCTGCTGAGTGCAACCTCGCTATGTGCAGAGTGAAACTATGTGCAGCCCACACCAATGCTGGATCTATTATCCTGGGCTAAATGTCCAGCGTAGGGGGCTGTGCAGAACGCACTGGTTCATTCATATATAAACCCAGGCTGTTGCATTGTTCGGCAACACTGTGTTAGATCACTGCCCATTTTGGGGAAACATGTAACCAATGCTGGAAGTGACAGGATGTGCAGTTCCCATCCATTTACAGCTCCATATCTCCACTGTGCCTTGACAAGGGGTGCTGCGAATGTGAAAATCACTGCAAGAAAGAAATGTAAATGGAAACAATTTAAATAGCAATAGTTCTAATTAAGGCGCACATCACTCTAGAATTTAAAGATGAAATAGCTGAGATAATAACCAATGAGATTTTGTAAATGATGCAAACAAGTAAGAGGGGGTGGTAATGTTATAGTGGTTGCGCTATAAGCCTTCAAATAATCAATGGGAATTAGAAGAACAAATATGCAGGGAGACTGGCAAGACTTGCAGGAGCAATAGGGTTGTCATAATTGGTGATTTTAATTATCCTAACATAGACGGGTACTTGCAGAGGGTTAAAAACTTAGATGGAACATAATTTGTTAAGTGTTCAGGAAAGCTTCCACAAGCAGCATGTAGAGGGTCCTACTGGGGAAGGGACAACTCGACCTACTGTTGGGAAATTGAGTAGGATAAGTGACGGACGTAAAGTGGGGGAGCATTTTGAGAAAAGTGACCAGAGCTGTATTAATGTTAAAATAGGTATGGTGGGGACAAAATTGGTCCACAGATTAAAGTTCTAAATTGGGGCAAGGCGAATATTGTTGGAATTAGACAGGGGATTGCAGGGCTTGATTGGAGTCGAGTATTTCCAGGTAAAAGGATCCCGGGCAAGTGGGAGGGCTTCAAAAGCGAGATAGCTCGAGTTCAAGGTCTGCATGTTCCTGTGAGGGTGAAGGGAAAGTGAGGCTGAAAGGGAGAACCATGGATGACAAGAAATAATGAGGCTCTGACCAGAAAGAAAGGAGGCGTGGCTCAGGTACAGGCAGCTGGGACCAAGGGAATCTCTGGAGGTGCACGGGGGATACAGGAGTTTACTGAAGAAGGAAATCAGCAGGGCTAAAGTGGGGTATGAGATAGCCTTGGCTGAGCAGATTAGGGTGAATCCAAATTCAGTATAGTAAAGAAAAAGAACAACTGGAGAGAGATAGGACGCCTTAAAATCCAAAATGGGCATACATGTGTAAAACTTCAAGAGATGGGTAAGGTCCTCAATTTCCCCTCTGCGTTTATCATGAAGAAAGACATGAAGACTTGCGACCTTTGAGAGGTTAGTTGCGATATCTTGGCACAGTCCATATCACAGTAGAGGTGCTGTTGGACATATTAGAATGCACTAAGTCAGATAAATCTCTTGGTCCTGACCAGATATATCTAAAGGCGCTGCACTAGGCGAGAGAAGATAGTTCAGGGGCAAGGTCCCAGAAGACTGTTCAGTAGCAAATGTTGTGCCCTTATTCAGAAGTGCTGAAAAGAAAAGCCTGGGAAATATAGACCAGTAAGCTTTCCATCTGTTTCGTAAACCACTAGAGAAGGTTCGGAGATATAAGTTATGTATGCATTTGGAAAGACAGAGTTTGCCTTAGAGCAGTCAGCATAGCTTTGTGCGTGGCAGATCATGCCTGACGAATTTTGATAGAATTTTTTGAGGAAGTGACCAGGAAGGTTGACGAGGGCAGGGTGGTAGACATATTCTACATGGACTTCAGTAATGCCTTTGATAAGATTCCACATGGTAGGCCAATCTGGAAGTTTAGATCACATGGACTCCAATGTAAACTGGCAAATTGGCGACACAGTTGGCTTGACGTTATGAAGCAAATGGCTATGGTGGAGGTTAGCTTGTCGGACTGGAGGCCTGTGACTAGTGGAGTGCCTAAGTGGTCGGTCCTGGGACCATTGCTGTTTGTTATCGATTTCAATGATTTGGACCAAAGTGTACAAAGCAACATTAGTAAGTTTGCAGATGACACTAAGTTAGGAGACATCATTTACAGTGAGGAACGTTATCAGAAATTGCAGCAGTACATTGATCAGCTGGGGAAGTGGGCTGAGAAATAACAAATGGAGTTTAAGAGAGATAAGTGTGATGTCTTGCATTTTGGAAAGTCAAATCCAGGTAGGAGTTTAATACGAATGATCGTGCCTTAAGGAGTGAAGTGGAACAAAAGGACGTTGGAGATCAGGTGCACGTTTATCTGAAATTTGAGTCACAGATACACAGGACAGTGAAGAAGGATGTTGGCACATTGGCCTGCATCAGCGCATTGAGTAAAGAAGTTGGGACGTTATGTTGCAGTTGGACAGGATGTCGGTAAGGCTGCAGTTGGAGTATTGTGTTCAGGTTTGTTCACCTTGCTCTAGAAAGGATATTATTGAACGAGAAAAAGTGTAGAAGAAATTTGCAAAGATGTTTCCTGGGCTAAAGGCTCGAAGTTTTAGGCAGAGATTGAACAGGTTAGAACTTATTTCTTTACAGCATTGGAAACCGGCGGGGGTGGGCGGGGGGGGGGGGGGGGGGGTTCATATTGAAGTGTAGCTCTTATAAAATCATGAGAGGTGTGCATTAGGCGAATAATTCAATTTTTTTCCCAGGTTTGGTGAATCGAGTACTAGAGGACGTCCATTAATGTTTGGAAAGGATAAAAAATGTAAAAAGGAAACTGAGGGGCAACTTTTTAACATAGAGTGTAATACGCATATGGACTGATCTGTCAGTGGAAGTGATTGAGGTGGGTACAATAACAACATTGAAACGGCATTTGGACAAATACACAGATAGGAAAGGATTAGAGGGATACAGAACAAGGACAGGGGAATGGGGTGAGTCTGGATGGACATTTTGTTTGCCATGGACCAGCTGGGCCAAATGGCCAGTCATACTGTCAGTCTCGTGCAATATGACTGTAAAGCAGTGTGTCTTGGGGTGGAGACAGGGTGGGGGGTGTACACCGAGATAAAATGTCATGGAAGGATATGTTCACAGGTTCAGAATGCTGAAATGAATTCATTCCGATAGTATCATGCAACACGGGTCAGTATTTCGAAGAATTATGAGTGAAAAGGATATTGCTGTGAGTTCAGGCGATGGGGAGTTTTGGATTAGCATTTGTTCTGCAGCTTTGTAACTGGGAATAAGGACAGAAGAGTCTTCGCCTCACTGGGCTGAATCGAACAAAAACCTGTCTCAGTGACATTTTCATTGAGTGTGACAGAGGGATTGTCTGCACGAGGCCGGGCTAGTTTCCTGGTGCTATCTTACCAAACTCACCTCATTAATTACCCACCCCACCCCATGGTGTCCCTTTCATTCAATGCCAGCCCGATTCTCCCAACCATCGTGACTGAAGGTACTCACAGTCGCCCGGATGCCCCTGGATATTCCGTGATCCCTGACACTGGTTCCATCTTTAAAAGGCCAATGGGCACACGGTTGCACTTTCTCAGTTTGGAGCTGACCTGCACATTTTCCCCAAGCATGGCAGCGAAGGGGAAATTACACCACGGTTTGTCGACAGTAGCACGGAGGTCCTGGTGGATGGGCTAGTACAAAGGGGACCATGCTCTTGTCAGAGGGGGCCACACTACCAGACCCACCCAGCATGGTCTGAGCTCACCACCCAGCTCAGTGCAGTTTCTGGGGTCTGACGAAATGACCAGTAAAACAGAACAAACATCAATAAGCTTCCCCGCTCTGTCAGGATAAGGGTCACCATATTTTCTCTGCATCCTCACACTCACTGTATATCTGTTATAGCACCGACCCCCGAACAAGGCTCATGCTCCACCACTCACACTACTGCATGCAGCACTTTCCATCTCTTTCTGTTTTGCCTTTCTAATGCCCCCCACATTGTTATAGAATATTCTGGAGAATGTGAATTATGGAATGTTCCAGGTACTGTTCCAACTTATTCCCAGTTTCACTAAAGCAGCTGTGCCCCAGTGTGTAACATGTAAGAGGATGAAATAGAGATGTACGTTTTTCAAATCACACACAATTAAAATCCATCATGAGGCCATTCAGTACTTCAAATGTGCTCCAACAGTCAATATGTTTGGGGGTGATCTGATGGTTTTCTCAGCTCCATGTTACAGGAACTTTCAGTCATTCGACCCCCAGGTTCCTGTTACCGAGCAGACGATTCTCAGAAACTTCATACCCCGGGTTTCTTCTAGCATGTGTTCATAAGGCATTTCACATGTGGACGGACTCTGCTTACAATATATTTCATCTGATTTATAAATTCATACAACAGTCAGTATGGTTTCCACAGACCATTCAAAAACATGCACTTATTTTATGGTTATCGGTATCCAGTCACAATTAGTCATTCTGGTTATTTCACTGGTCTCACCGTATTGTATTCAGCCAAAGACAACTTCCAAACACTAGTCTCATTATAAAATATAATCTCTAGCAGAGAATATTTTTGTCTCAAATACACCTTTTTCCTTGTCATTAAAATTTCTCTTGCCCTTTTTCTGTGACTGATTCTATGTGTAACATTTGCACAGTCTACCACTCACTTGGCTGGATGGTTGGTTTGTGATGCAGAGGGAGGCCACCAGCGCAGGTTCAATTCCCCACACAGACAGAGGTGACCATGAAGTGGATGCTCTCTCAACCTCACCCCATCACCCGTGTGGTGACCTTCAATGTAAACCAGCATGAGTGGTCTCTCTAATCAGAGTTATTTGGGACTCTAATCTATCAATGTTAGCATTTTAATTTTATAACATTTATTTTATTGAAAAAGATTTTTTATTATTTATATTAAACCAACAACAAAACAACTCAAATGACTGAACAAAATTACACCCATGTGCATGTATATACAAAATAAGTTAGTCTCTAAACGGACAGAAGAAAAACAAAAATAAACAATAAATAATAATAAATAATACGGCTCAGCATTACAAAGTGATAGCTCTCGTTCTTCGAGAGCATGAACTGATACACATTCATACATTCACAATTCTTAATATGTAATTTATGAGACAATATCGTCATGGCTGTACAAAAGCCCTTTTTAGAGTGTCAGATCAGCCTGTATCGCGGTAATCCAAAAAGGGTTGCCATATCTTTTTTAAATCTCTGCTTTTCGGTGCACTATACTTGTGAGAATTTCCAAAGGGATATTCTCCATGACGAGCTTACAATGACACAACAGTCCCGGAGGTTCTTCAGACATCCAACACAACAGAATATTTTTACTAGCACAGGAAGTATGTTGCAGATACTAAAGGTGTATTGTGCATCAGTATTTACTGTGGAAAAGGATATGGAAGATATAAAATGTAGGGAAGTAGTTGGTGACACCTTGCAAAATGTCGATATTACAGAGGAGGAAGTGCTCGATGTCTTGAAACGGGTAAAGGTGGATAAATCCCGATCAGGTGTACCCGAGAACTCTGTGGGAAGCTAGAGAAGTGATTGCTGGGCCTCTTGCTGAGATATTTGTAGTATGGATAGTCACAGGTGAGGTGCCGGAAGACTGGAGGTTGACTAACGTTGTATGAGAAGGGTGTTAAGGACAAGCCAGGGAACTATAGACCAGTGACCCTGACGTTGGTGGGAGGCAGGTTGTTGGAGGGAATCCTGAGGGACAGGATGTGCCTGTATTTGGAAAGGCAAGGACTGATGAAGGATAGTCAACATGGCTTTATGCGTGAGAAAATATGTCTCACAAACTTGATTGAGTTTTTTGAGAAAGTAACAAAGAGGATTGAAGAGGGTAGAGGGGTAGATGTGATCTATACGGATTTCAGTAAAGGTTTTGATGAGGTTCCCCATGGGAGACTGAATGGCATGGTTAGATCTCATGGAATACAGGGAGAACTAGCCATTTGGATACAGAACTGGCTCAAAGGTAGAAGACAGAGGGTGTGGTGGAGGGTTGTTTTACAGACTGGAGGCCTGTGACAAGTGCAGCGCCACAAGGATCGGTGTTGGATTCACTACTTTTTGTCATTGACATAAATGATTCGGATGCGAGCAAAAGAGGTACAATTAGTAAGTTTGCAGATGACTCCAAAATTGGAGTTGTAGTGGAGAGCGAAGAGGTCACCTCAGATTGACCAAATGGCCAATAGGCTGAGAAGTGGCAGACGGACTTTAATTCAGATAAATGCGAGGTGCTGCATTTTGGGAAAGAAAATCTTAGCACGACTTATACAAATAATGGTAAGGTCGCAGGGAGTGTTGCTGAACAAAGAGATCTTGGAGTGCAGGTTGAAAGTGGAATCACAGGTAGATAGAATAGTGAAGAAGGCGTTTCCTTTATTGATCTGAGTATTGAGTACAGGAGTTGTAAGATCATGTTGCGGCTGTACAGGACACTGGTTAGGCCAGTGTTGAAATATTGCGTGCAATTCTGGTCTCCTTCCTATCGGAAATATGTTGTGAAACTTGAAAGGGTTCAGAAAAGATTTCAAGGATGTTGCCAGCATTGGAGGATATGAGATATAGAGAGAGGCTGAAAAGGCTGGGGCTGTTTTCCTTGGAGCGTGGGAGGCTGAGGGGTGACATTATCGAGGTTTACAAAATTATGAGGGGCATGGATAGGGTAAATAGGTAAAGTCTTTTCCCTGGGGTCAGGGAGTCAGAACGAGAGGGTATAAGTTTAGGGTGAAAGGGGAAAGATATAATAGAGAACTACGAGGCAACTATTTCACACAGAGAGTGGTACGTGTATAGAATGAACTCCCAGGTGATGTCGGGGAGGCTGATACAAGTGCAACATTTAAGAAGCATTTGGATGGGTAAATGAATAAGAAGGGTTTGGAGTGTTATGGGCCAGGTGCTGGCAGGTGGGACTAGGTTGGTTTGGGATATGTGGTCGACATGGATGGGTTGGAACGAAGGGACTGTTTCCATGCTGTACATCTCCATGACTCGATGATTCTATGACTTATATTAAGCTCTGTTTTTGGTGCACCATGCTGGTGAGAAAGTTCAAAGGGATATTCTCCATAATAAGGATACAAAGTCTCAACAGACCCGGAGAGTTTTCGACATACAACACAACATAATATCTTTCCTAGCATAGAAAGTAAGGATATATTTTTTTCCCATGTGCATCTGTGTAAGATACTCTGGGCAGGTTCAGGAAAAGAGAAACCGGGTCCATCTCCAATTCGATCCCCATGACCCACTCTACCACACCTAAGGCAGAGCTCCAATATATACGAAGCCTGCAGCAGGACCACAAGCAATAAGTAAGAGTGTCTGTAGTCATTCTGCCTTTAGGACATGCTGAAGATAATCCCACTTTGAATTTTGAGAGAAAACCTGGGGTCAGAAAGAACCTATGAAGATTTTTCAACTGCATGGAATGGGTTTTATTACTGATCAAAATCCTTCGAGCATTTTCACAAATATCCACCCATGTCTCCGAAGAGATCTAAAATCACAACTCTCTCGCACAGACGTCACGAAGCTGCACAGTCTTGTCTGCGGGGACACTATCCAACAAACGGTAAAGGGTACTGACAGAGAATGTATTCTTTACAATAATCACCTGCTTCTCTGTATCAGATCTATAAGTGTCTTGTAAAATTGTGTTTTTTAATCAAATTTCTAATCTGGAAAAAAAACCAGAAGAAGTCCCTACTAGGTAGTCCATACTTAGGAGTTATTTGATCAAACGGTATCATTGTTTCTCCTTCAAGTAACACGTGGTGGCTCGTTGGTTTGCACTGCTGACTCACCGCACCAGGGTCACGGGTTTAGTTCCAGCCTTGGGTGACTCGCTGTGTGGAGTTAGTATATTCTCAACTGTGTCTGCGTAGGTTTCCTCCCATAGTCACAAACATGTGCATGTTAGATGACTTGGCCATTGTTCAATCGCTCATTGTGTTCCAGGATCTGTAAGTTGGGGCATCAATCAGGGTAAATATAGGATGGTAGGGGAATGGGTGTGGGTGGGTTACTCTTCAGAGGATCGAAGTGGACTTGCTGGGCCCAAGGACCTGCTTCCACACTGTAGGGATACTACTAATTCTAAATCACCCAAGCAAGGTACCCCCCTCGCTGCCCACAGTTTAAACCTGGAATCCATTATCCCCGGTATACCAATTATAGGAGTAAGAAATATGGTTTTGGCTGCATTGCCTCGATCTGACGCATTGTCCTTGAAGTTTTAACAGTATTGATAATGATTATTTTATGACAATATTCCAAAATATTGTCATTTTATCTGAGAACAACAGATTAATAAGGGTTCACTTTGTCTGAGAGGGCTCAATGTCTAGCCATACCGATGCCGAGACCTCAGCGGCCCAGGCACTAACATATGATGAAAAAAAACTTAATTGATTGCTTTTAATCGGGGAGATCTAACCTACACATCCCCGGGTACTATGGGCAATTTAGCATGGCTAATCCGCTCTAAGCTGCATATCTATGGACGATAGGAGGAAACTGAAACACTGGTAGGAAATCCACACAGACATGGGGAGAATGTTCAAAATCCACATAGAGGGTTGCCCGAGGTTGGAACTGAACGCAGCTACTTGGTGACGGGAGGTATCAGTGCTAACCACAGATCCACCATGCGCATCTATTTGTTCTCTTAGTTACTTGTGGCTAACTAAAGAAATCAGCCTGACTTGTTCCTGTCACTGAACCTGACTCAGTCTGAGAACATTATCATCGGCCATATCACCAACCTGGTTACATTTAAAATTTGGTGTCAGCAGTGGAGGAATGGGACGAGAAAAGGAAACAGTGACACCCTCCAACATACGTCAGAGTAGGAATTAGGATAAATCCACAAAGTGGGATTTCAGTCAAGTGGGAATTCTCTTTCCCAGAAGTTTGGGGTGGCTGGACCTTTATATTACATCGAAGCTGGCTTTGCCTGATTTTCCATGAGCAGGTGAATCAGGGATAATGGTACATGGGAAGAAACGTGCAGCTGGGATCACAATGAAATGAGCCATGACCTTATTTACTGGTGTAGTAGTGTCAAAGGGCCGAATGACCCACTTGTGTCCCTCAGACCTATGTTGTGATGTTCCACTCAGCCCTCGGACATGCTAAACATGGACAGATCGAGGCCACTCCGATGGTTAGGTGTAGTTTTGGAAATGTACTTGGAAAATCCAGGCTGGATCAGGAAGTGACCACCACCCCACCCCCCCAGTCCCTGTTTCCAGGCTTCCCCTCTCTGTAACTTCTGCTCCAGATGAGGGTCATGTTGCAGACCCAGATACGCTGGGAATACAGCCACATACCCCACCCAGGGTTAAAACAACAAATCCTCTGCTCTCCCTGAACGCAACATTGTACAACACGATTTTCAGCAAAATAACCCGTTACTTTCCAAAAGTATAACATGTGAAATTAATAAATAGGAACAGGAGTAGGTCAATCGGCCCCTCAAGCTAACCCAGTCATTTAATAAGGACATGGCTGATCTACTCCAGGGCTCAACCCCACTCTCTTGGCGACTCCTTGTATCCCTCCACACCTCTCTGAGTAAGTGAATTCCAGACATTCACTACCTTAGGAGAGAAGACATTACTCTGCATCTCAGATTGAAATCTATGTTCCTTATTCGGTATCTATATCATCGAGTTCAACACTTTGCTCAAGAATGGAAAAAACTTCTCAACCTCTACCTTCTCCAACCCCTTCTGTGTCTTGTAGGTTTCAGCATTATCACTCCTCATTCATTTAAACCCCAATGAATTATCGCCTCACCAGCTCAGAGATTCTCAATAACACAACCCTTTCTGCACAGGAAACCACCTAATGTACCAACCAAGTCACTTGCTGCATCATCTTGCTGACTTTATGTTTCATACACAGGAAGACTCCAATGCCTTTACTGTTCCTTTTCTGGAAGTCCTCTCCATTAATTAACAGCCTGCCTTTTGATTCTCAGTGTCATCCATAAACTCGAATGTATGTTGCACTCAACTCCCTCCTTCAGGCTGTCAGCTTAGATTGCAAATAACTGATGCCATCAGACTGATATTTGTGGTACTGCAGCAGATAAACCTTTACCATAAAGATCCATTAATCCTGACTCTCCGAATCTGTGTTAAACAATCATCATCCCATGTTAATAAAGTATCCGACCCTGGAGCTTCTGTTTTGTGTAAGAACTTTTGTTTCGTAATACCTTGTGGAAAATCTCTGGAAAGCCTCATGTCCATCAGATCCCCTTTATCAGGTCCGCTTGTTACATTTACAGGCATCTCCAGAAATACTTTGCAAGGTTTTACAGGGCAAAATATCATTTTCCTTTCACAAAATCACCCTGACTCTGCGTGAAGCTTTTCTAAATGTCCATGCTTGCCAGGTTTTCCAGACTATACTAGTCCCATCTGTTTTCATTAGGTCCATGTGCCTCTAAATGTTTCCCATTCATATGTTTGTCCAAATGAATTTTAAATGTTGTAGCTGTCTTTGCATCTCCCACTCTTCCTCTGGAAGCTCATTCTATACCCACACCGCCCTCTGTGTAAAAAAGCTCCCCTTTAGTCCCTTTTAAATCTACCCTCTTTCACCTTAAACCTATTCCCTCTAAGTTTGGATTCCCCTACCCTTTGGAAAAGACCTTGACTATTCACCCTATCCATACCTGTCATGATTTTATATGTTTCTATAATGTCACTCCTCAACATCCTACACTCCATCTGATACTAACTTCAAGAACAAGCGTTTAAAGATAAGCACTGCAAAATTAAACAATATTAAAAATGACAGGTAACCAACACTCGGCCCAAAAGTCAAACTGTGATTTGTTTTTCTCCTTGTTCCAATACTAAAGCAGCATGAAACACTTACTAGTGCCAATAAGAAGTCAAGCAACCGAATTCTTTTATCTAAAGGGGGTGATGATCACGAAAGTGAAACGTATCTGTGGCCACATATATGCATCACATGGTCAACATTCTCCCTCCTGGCCTCCGAAAAGCTTGGTGTGGTTGTGTCTTTTTTATCTTGCATTCAATAGAGAGAACCCCTTTCCCCGATTCACACCTTAATTTCGACCCGTTATACAGAATCTTTCCTTTCACCACTGCTAAAAGCCCGTTTTCCTTTTGCCACACCCTCTTTTCCCTGCCACCCATCCTCTACATCTGGCAAGGGACTAAAAGACCATTTTGCAATTGTATTCAGTTTTGAAGATTTGTCACACAGGACTGGAAACGCTAACTTTGTTTCTCTTTCTCTGCAGATTTTGACAGACCTTCTGAGTATCTCCAGAAAGGAATAGACGCAGAACAATTTTGCAATTAAATAAATAATTATGGAAACTGGAAATAAAAATAAAAAGCCTTTATAGAAGGTCCACTGGACCTGAAAGTTTAACTCTGCATTCACTCCAGAAAATTCTTCAACATCTTTCGCAATTTCTTCAGCAATTTCTGTTTTTGAACAATTTCCAACGACATATTGTCAAAGATGCCCAAACATCCTGTCCAACATGAAGCGTTGTACACTGGGAACTGAACAGCAACGCATGGTGACAAGTTCCTTGACTCTGCAACTGCATAAGGCTGGCATCACTGATACTGCAGAGCTCTAAATCATGGTAACGGAGAAAAACAGAAGTAAACACATTCACTTCAAATACAGATGATGGCATTACTGAAAGGAAAAGATTCAGATTACGACCTTAAATGGATATTGTTTATGTGACAAATTGGAGGCGTGACACAAAGGAAAGACTTCCAGCAGAAAGAGAATATGAAAATGGAAGTATTTCCGCATCAGAAACCAGAGTAGGTCACTGAATACAGGGCTGAAGGGTGAATGGGTCTCGGTGTGAACTGGGGGGCAGTCAGTAGAATTGAATTGTAGATATTGCAGCTAAAACTTGGTTATCATCTGATGCTGTATATTTCAATGCCAATCTGTAACCTTTCCCCTAGGATAGTCCATCCATCTACCATTTCCATCAAGCTGATCCATGGGTCAGTGACGATTGTGGGTGAACATGGTCGGGTCGGAATCACGTGCACCTAAACCTGATGACAATCCATTAAAGCTGCCGCACTTGACTGGTTACACTACGAACAGGAGGACTAACATCTGATACAGAGAGAGAGATGATCCCAAGACTAACAAATCAGATATAAGCTCTTTCGTCCTGTCAAATCAATGCATAAAAGTCGATGGACCATTAAACAACTTACTGGAGGAGAGGACTCCACAAATATCGCCATCCCAAATAATGCAACAGCCCTGTGCATCCATGTAAAAGATGCAGGATCTGCACCATCCTCAGCCAGAAGTGTTGAGTCGATTACCCACCTCACCCTCAATATGATACCCTCAGAAGCACAGATGCCCGTCTTAACCAATTCAATTCACTGCAAGTGATATGAAGCAACAGCTGGACACTGTAGATATGACAAAGGCATTTGGCCCTGACACCATTCCTACAATAGGTCTGAGGACTTTTGCTACACAACAAGCCGTGTACCTGAAGAAGCTGTTTCATTCCAGCTCCAACTCTGAAAACTCCCTGGCAATGTGGGTAATTACTCAACTAAGTCCCATCCCCTAAGAAAGGAATAATTACAATCGGACGAATTACCACGCCCTCAATCCCATCACGATCGTCAAATTGGTTGGGCTTATTTTTGAAAGAGCTGTCAAACAGCACAGAAATAATCGGTTCAGTGTGGTTTCCGATAGGCCCCCATGTGGAGATGCTGCTGTTGTGGAATTGCCGTTGGATTGCTAATCCAGACCAGGATATTTCTCTGGCAACTGGTGCAATTTAAAAACAGTTAATAAAATATGGAGATCTATTATCTGCTGTCAGTAATAGTGATATTGTGTTCAATGTCGATTATAGATGTCGATCTCCTTAACCAGTGTACTTTCAGGAAGTGAATCTCCCGTGCTTTCCTGTCTGGCCTAAAATGACTCCAGACACACAGACATGTGATACACTCTTCAATGGTCTCTGAAACGGCCAAGCAAGGCACTCAATTGTATCAAACTGCTCCGAGATCTTAAATGATAAACCGGAGAGAACAGCCGACGCCAGCCTCGTCATCAGAAATGGGAATGGGAAACACAATCCTGTTGACCCTGCAGAGACCTCCTTCCGAACAGCTGAGAGCTTGAAGCAATATTTACAGAGCTTTCCCACACACTGCACAGAAGTATCGGGAAAGGAATATGTCATACAACTCATTCAGCTTTCCCTATTCTCGTTAATGGCCGAACATCTCCTCAACGCAGTTTTCCCCATACAATATACATATCCCTTAATATGTTTAAACATTGTGAACCATAAAATGAGAACTGCTGTAGTCCATTCTGCCTTTCAGTTTTGCCCCTCTATTCTATGTACAGGCAGTTCACCAATAACACGTGTTGATTAAATACAATTCGGCTGCAATGCAATTCATGAACCTTTTTTCTATAAAGTGTACTGGCGTTTACTGTGACACGATTCCTTGGGTGGCACCAGCTGACCAGCAAAGCCAGCCTCAGAAACCTTCTATCTACAAAAGTGCAATCAATGTGTTCAGCGAAAACAGGAGTGCAATTGACTCCTCAGGCCTTGAAACTGAGCCTGAAACTGGGAATTGTAGTCTATATTTAGAAAGAACTTCATTTCAAACTGTGGGGAGAATCTTGGGGAAAACTGGAATTCGGCATCGGTATCAGATGGTCGGTCGGCCCTCGCGCGCTTTCTGGTGAAGATTGTGGTGAAAGGTACAGTGCACCAGTGAGTGACTGTCGTGTAAAAGCGTGACATTTACAGGACTGTTCCATTACAACATGTAATTTAAAGATTTATTTAGACTCTCCTATTGCGTGTTAGACCAAATTTAAATTTTGGTTTTTACTGATATTTTTGGGAGTTCGCCACTTACCCTCTTTTTTCCATAGACCCCATTATTAATATTGCACGATTTTGTACAACACAGTGTTACACAGGAACACAGTTATTGTGTTATTGGAGAACAACCTGGAATAATACCTGATCTTCTATCTTCACACCATACTCCTGCTCTCTCCCTCTCCCTTTAGTTTCCAGAAATCCTTATTTATATTCAGGCCCTTGATTTCCACAGCCTGATCTGGGAGAGAGTACCCCTGGTTCGCCACTCTCTGAGTGCAGGCATTTATTCTCATCTCAATGCAAAGTGGCCTGTCTGTGCCTAATATTGTGGCCCCTTGGTTTAGACGTTCCAGCCAGTCGATTTACTGATCTGCTTCTAATCTGTCTCGCCCTGTCAGAGTGTTATATATTTCACTGTGATTTTCACAAACTTTCCTAAAGCCCATGGAATGCAGGACCAGTCGACCCAAACTCTGCTCCTACAAGAAGTCTGTCATCCCAGTGATCAGTCTGGTCATCATTTGCTGCTCTCCCTCAATGTCAGGTTTGTCGTCTGTTAGGAAAAGAGACAAGAACTGCACACAATACTGCACAATGTTCGAGATGGGGTCTCACCAAGGCCCTGTACAGCTGCAGTGAGATGCATTTACTCCTGTACTCAAATCCCCCTGAAGTGAAGGTGAATGCAGCATTAATCTTCTTTCCTGCTTTCTACTCCTGCAATATTGCTTACAGTGACTGGTGTACAGGGTAATCCAGATTCCTTTCAAAGTTACAGTTCCCCACTTGCTGGGCCAAAAATACAATTGTCAGCGTGCCAATGCCATTCCCAGTATTGACATCTGGCTTCAGAACTCACTGCCCTACATTGACTCTGAGGGCTACGCAGAAATAAACAAAAATGCAGCTTAAGTTCACTTATAGAGCAACATTTTTCAAACACTCATTTATCAAATGGGAGGCTGCCATTCTATTGTTCCCATCAAAGTACACAACATCTCATCTCCGCATTACTCTCCATCTGCCATGTATTTGCCCAGTCACTCGACTTGTCTCAATCACCTTGGAACTTTTTTACATCCTCCTCATCCACTCACAAGCTGACATCGTTTAGTGCTGTCAGCAGACTTGGGAATATTGCATTTGCGCCCCTCACCCAAAGATATTGGGAATAGCTGGAGCCCAAGTCACGATCCTCCAAGCCATCCATACAAAAATAAAAAATGTTTTATTCCTACTCACTGTTTCCTGCCAGCTCTCCCATTCTAAATCTATGACCATATATTAGCCCGAGTCCCATAGGATTCGAATTTGCACAATAGGCTTGGGGCTTTATCAAAAATCTTTCTGAGATTCCACTCGCATGGCATTGATACCTCCTACATAAATTTCCTAAAAGCCACTTTCTCAAATATGTTTCCCATGTCATAAATCTCTGTTGACTTTGTCTATGCCCATTAATTTCAGTCCAATACTTTCTCTAAACTGGTTAGTTGCGATTTTCATTCTATTCCCTTTTTCTCACAAGACTGAAATTCCCTAGTATTGCTAGGAAGGTTTCTTTTTTGTTTTGTTTTCTTCTGTAAAGACATAACTAAGGTATTTGCTCCATAGTTCTGCTATTTCCCGGTCCTCAATTATCTGGCATCAAACTGCATGAAATCTGCATTTTTGTCTCTTGATTTTGCCATTGACATATTTCCAGAAAATATTACAAGTTCTCTATTAAAAAATTTGTTAAGATATTCTTCAGAAACCCATCAATTCCTACCTTAAGCTACTCAATGATTGACCTTCCACAGCCATACAATCACAGAAGCACAGACTCTGTACTACCAGAAATACAGCACGGTCTACTTTAGGCCCGCTTTACGACAGAAGACCGGAGCCGTGAATCTTAAAGCATTTGAAGTGCACAACCATTTGGTTTCTAATGGTTTGAGGTTACCATGACAACTCCAATCTCAAGAAGTGCATTCCAGACCCCAACACCCTCTGGTTGAAAAACAATTCTCAAATCTTCACTAAACCGCAAAGCCTTCACTTTGAAAGTGTGGCCCTTTGAGTCAAAACAACAGCTGCTGTCTATCCACCCTGTCCATGTACCTTGTAATCCTATCGCTCTGAATCACAGACCTCGCAGCCTTCTCTCCTCCAAACTAAACAACCTGAGGTTATCCAACCTCTCTCCATAGCTGATATGCTCCATCCCAGGGAACATCCTGGTGAATCTGCTCTGCACCCCCTCCACTACAATCACATCGTTCCTGTAATTTTGTTCCCAGACCCACACACAATATTCCATCTTGCCCTCACCATAGTTCCGCATAGTTCTTATAATCTATGCCTCGATGAATAAAGGCTATGTTTACATTCCCCTAGCCTTTCCCAGTTTGTGTATTAACCTGTGCAGACAGATTCAGCAATGTGTGGAGAAGCACCCTCTGAGCTTTCTAGTGTTCTGCCATTCATTGAGTACTCCCCTGACTGATTTCTTCTTCCAAAGTTTCATCACCTCATATTTATCAGGGTTGCATTTTATCTGCCACTGATCCACCCATCTGACCATTCCATCAGTATCTACCTGTAACATAAGGCCTTCCTCCTCACTGCCAACCACCCGGCCAATCTTTGTATCAAATCCAAACTTATTTATTACACACACCACCCCTCGTCCATATTCACAGCTGCATCATTTATGAATACCACAAATAATAAGTTTAAAAATCTCTCAAAATCAGTTATATCACGTGGTTGTGCACATGATGAAGAAGCTACGTTTCGAAAGCTAGTGCTACCGAATAAACCTGTTAGACTATGGTCTGGTGATATGTTATTTTTTGATTTGTCCACCCCAACCCAACACTCGCAACTCCGAATCACAAATACTAAGGGACCCCGCACTGGTGCCTGTGGTACACCGTTGGACACTGGCCTCCAGTCACACAAACAGCCTTCTACCACTCCCCTCTTTCTCCTACCACTAAAGTTGATTTAGATGCAACTTGGCAAGTCACTAATGAGTCGTACGTGTTTATTGGTTATTCTGCTCCAGTTGACACACTTGTAGGTTATCTGGGGATTCTCCGTAATCTCGCCTTGTCTTGCCCCTGTGTGAGTCAGTCCCTTCCACGCACAGAAACTCCTCCTTATTTCAGTCTTAAATGGTTTGTCCCTTATCCAGCCATTATTCGCCTTGAATGTGGATTAGACAGCATGATAAATTTCCTGTTAATTTCCAACTTGTCGTATGTTTTGTGAGTTTTATACAGTTCACAGTGACCCACCGCTGGTTCTTTGAACCTCAAGAGAACATAGGCCGAGTTTCTTCATCATGGAAGCTTGCCACCTGAGGGATTTGTCTGGATAATGTTCATTGCACTTCTTCTGTGGTCAGTATATTCTTTCTCAGATTCGGTCACCAAAACTGTGTACAATACTCCAGGTACAGTCTCACCAACACTCTGTGAAACTGCTGCAACGTGTCTTTACATCTATATTCTGACTCCCTTAAAGGAAGGCAAAGCAAACTTTAGGTTTCCACTTACATATATTCCTCCAAATACCCTTCACATCATTGCATTTTCGAACTCACTGTGTGGGTTCTTATAGAAAGCCTTCTGATAATCTAAAATATGCCAATCCTACTGGATCCCCATGATCTATTCTATAAGAATCAACTTCAAACAATTACAAAGTTTATTAAGTATGATTTCCCTTTCAGAAATGCATACTGAGTCTCTCCAATGTTGCTGTTAATGTCTAAGTATCCAATATCACGTCCTATATAATAGATTCCAACAGTTTCCCGACAAATGTCAAGTTAATTTGTCAGCAGTTCTCCACACTTCTTCTTCCCTTTGCAGATGCTTGGATTCCCTACCATTCATCTATAGTGTTTGGATCACGTTTACGAATGTACGTTTATGTACATCAGCTTCTGGACTCTGCAGAATGTACAGGAAAATAGAACACAGTCATCGACAATGCAATCAATACTTCTATTTGTGATTTATTAATGAAGATTTTGGTATGAAGTACATCTGGACTGTCAAGCTTAGCAATGCTCAATCCAGCTGCATGTTTAATATTGCCTTGTTACTGATATGAATTGACTTTATGTCTTTACTTCCACAAGTCCTATACGATCACTTCGTATTTCTGGGTGATTTTCTGGATCTTACTCCATTAAGACAGATGGAAAGTAACTGGTCATTTGCTTTGCCATTTCCCTGTTATCCACCAGAATCTCGTCTCTCCCGATTGCAAATTTCCACATTTGACAATTTTTTTTTCTTTTGAAATATAGATCATAAATTTTTGCAGTATTTGTGTTCCTGTTTGTTTGCATGCATGTTCGCTTTTTGATTTCCTGATCAGTTTCATGGCCCTCCTTTTCTGGATTTCAATTTTCTGAGAATTCTTAGGATTCCACAATGTCTGGAATTCTTCTGAAGTCACTTCCTGTAATTAATATATTCTTTAATTTGTTATGTTAATCATCATTGAGTCACTTACTCACTCTTTGGTGTTTTCACCTGAAATAAGTAGACATATCTTTCAGACTATGCAGTATTTCTAAACCAGCAAACCTGATATGTCTAGTAGACAATTTTCTTGACATGATTCTGAGAGAGACGATATACATGCATTTGGAAAGGCAGGGTGTGATTGTCAGCAGTCAGCACGTCTTTGTGCGTGGGGGATCATGGCTCAATAATTTGTTAGAGTGCTTTGGTGAAATGACCAGTAACTTTGCCAAGGACATGGTGGTATATGTAGTGTATATGGATTTCAGTAAAGCCTTCAGTAAGGTTCCACATAGTAGGCTGCTCTGGAAGTTTAGATCATATGGAATTGAGGGAGAGCTGGCAAATCAGATCATAGATTTGCTTCAATGTAGGAAAACAGAGGGTAACAGTGGAAGTATGCTTGTCCAGCTGAAGGCCTGTGATGAGTGGAATGCCTAGGGGTCTGTTCTGGGACTATTACTGTTTGTTTTATGCATGTATATTGTATATATATTTACATATTACAAACATCTATGATTTAGACGAGAATGTACAGGCATGAATTATAAGTTTCAAGATGTCACTAAAATAGGCGGTATCATGGACAGTGAGGAAGATTATCAGAAATTTCAGAAATTACAGCAGTGCCTTGATCAGGTGAGAAAGTGGGCCGAGAAATGGCAAATGGAGTTTGATACAGATAAGTGTAAGTTCTTGCATTTTAGAAAGTCAAATCAAGGTAGGAGTTTCATGGTGAATGGCAGGGCCTTAAGGAGTATATTGAGACAAAGCGACCTTGGAATTCAGGTTCAAGGTTCTCTGAAAGTGGAATCACAGGTAGATAGGGTAGTGAAAAAGGCATTTGGCATACTGGCATTCATCAGTCAGAGAAATGAGTATCGAAATTAGGGAGTAATGTTGCAGTTATTCAGGATGGTGGTGAGGCAATACTGGTAGTGTTATGTGAAGTATTGTTCACTTTACTACGGGAAGGTGGTTATTATACTGGAAATAGTACAGAAGAAATTTACAAGGATGTTGCCCGGACTCAATGGTCTGAGTTATAGGGAGAGGTTGGGCAAGCTAGGAGTTTTTACTTCAGAGTGTATGAGATAGAGGAGGATCTGATAGAAGTGTATAAGATCATGGGAAGCTTGGATAGAGTGAATGCAATCAGTCTTTTTTCCCCCAGGATTGAGCAACCACGGACTAGAGGGCATCAATTTAAGATCCGAGGGTAAAGAGTAAAAGTGAACCTGAGGGGCAATTTCTTTTACACACAGGGTGGTGTGCACATGGAATGAGATGCCAGCAGAAGTGGTCGAGGCAGGTAGATACACAAATTTTAAAATGCATTTGGACAAATACACGGATAGGAAAGAATAAAAAGGATATGGAGTAAGGGCAGCGAAATGGAGTTAATGTGAATGGACATTTTGTTCGGAATGGACCAATTTGGGCTGAAGGGCCTTTCTCCATGATGTCGGACTCTATGACTCTCAAAATTGTCTTCTCCCATTGAATGTTATATTATACTTGCCCAGTTCATTGGAGCGAACTTGACCCTCTAGCCTCCGGGCTTCCATGACGTTTGACCAGAATGTTCGAACATTCGATATTGTATTCGGACGCCGTGTAAAAATGTAACATATTGATGTCACTATTCCTCCAAAGCTGCTTCAGAGCAAGGTAATTAATTAGTCCTCCTGACAACATAACACCAAATCTGAAATAACCTGTTCTCTAGTTTGGTTCACAACATACTGTTCAACCTACCTAATACACACTTATGGAACTTATTCTTCACAGTATTAGTAGTCACTGCAGTTTCGGTGCAACTTGAGACCATCCATTATTACTGCAGCACCCACGATTATTTGTTACTCATTCGCAGGATGAGGACGTCGCTGGATAGCCAGTATTTATTGCCCATGCCAGAGGGCAGTTAAGAGTCAGCAGCGTTGTCTTCAGTCTGCAGTCACCAGCAGGCCACACCAGGTAAGGACAGCAGTATCCTTCCCTCAAGGACAGCCGTATCCTTCCCTCAAGGACAGCCGTATCCTTCCCTCAAGGACATCAGTGAACCAGATGAGTTCTTCCAACAATCGCCAATGGATTCCTGATCATCATAAACCTTTGATTCCAGATACATATTGAATTCAAATTCCACCATCTGCCTTGTCAGGATTTGAATTAATGTCCCCAGAATATTACCTGGGTCTCTCGGTGAAGAGCCCAGCGATAATATCACTGTGTCATTGCTCTCCCTTGCATATACTTGCATACCTAATTTCCAGAGCATATGTTATAAAGCATTTACGTGACAGATTTGGTTTTGATATATAACACACTAAGGTTTGTTTCACCTTGCTATTTGTAAAATCCACCCAAACTGATTCTGTGGGAAGTGTGGGAAAGGGTCTGTGACGTTATTAGCGGTAGACTTGGATAAGACGTTCAGGGAGACTCACCTCAACGCTGAGATGATCTGAAGAATTGGTCAGCAATACAGGACAAGCATCAATAGTCTTTTCCCCCACTTTGCCAGTATAAGTATCACCATATTCTTCTGTTGCATCGCACTCACTGTATATCTGTTATAGCACCTACCCCCGAACAAGGCTCACACGCTATCTGCAAATAAGGCTCCAGCACAACCACACACACTGTTGAATTCAGCACCTTCCTTTCCCCACTTTTTCTGTCCCTGACGCAATAGCCCCGCACACTAATACCACTGCATGGATACAACACTGTGGTCAGACGCCTTCCGGGCATCTCACCCTTCCCCCTTCCCCTATACCAGCATTAACAGCAGGGAAACCCAATCCCACCCTCACTCCGTCCCTCGTCTTCTCCCATTCCAGGAGAAACATCCTGGAATATGACATAAAGGGTGAAGCAGGGTGTTAGAGTGCCCGATATCCGTTCCCTCACCCTCTACCTCGACATGTGGGGAGGATCCTGAAAAGATCCAGAGAAGACCAGGGCACCTTGTGTGGAGATTATGAAACATCGACGTCCCATCAACCAAGTAAGCAGCAATGTTCAGTAAAGAGCAATTCTCAATTTAAACTTGCTGGCAGTTCTAATTTCATCTCTCTCACTTTTCAGGCTTTATTAAAAGCATGAATGAAAGACTAAAAATAAAAATAATGTTTATGCTCTTCAGTAAAAATGTTAAAAAGAAAAAAATAAACGACATAAGTTCATTACGAAAAATCTAAAACATGATGTTCATTCAAAATTATGGACAATCCTCATAAATACTCGACATCATTTCTCTTATTAAATCTTCTTACCAGTGTTTGTATTCTAGCATCTGTTTCTTTAATTTCAACGGACTATCGTGCCCTGCTATCAGATGCTCACAGGAAATGTCCCTTCCTCTCTGAACTTTTCGTAAACTGTCAATATATTTCCAAATAACTGGATGTTCCACATCAAGTTCGCATTGTCATCTCCTGTGGGCAGCTTCTGCATTATTGTCTGGTTTGTCCTCATTGTTTAAAGTTCTTTCATATAAATTCCACATTCCAACTGGAAAAAGCGGTGGACGCCATCCATTTGCTCTGCGTAATCTTCTCCCTCCATAGTTATCCTCGAACCAGTCCAGCAGCGGTTGCAGTTCATCTGGAAGCGCATCAGTCAAATATTCAATAGCTTCATGAATGTTTTCAATGTGAATAAATGCAAGACCAATTATCATTTTAGCTTTGAAATAAAACTCTGTCAATGTTACACTTACTCAAGTGCCTTTTTAACATTTTTACTAAAGGGAATAAACATGATTTTTATTTTTATTGTTTTGATTAATGCTTTTATCTCAGCCTGAAAAGGAATAAATATGAGCTGCGCTGAAATGTTTTGCGCCTTAATGGGTCTGCGGCAAAATGGGCTGCACCAAACAGACCACACCAAACAGAATGAAGTACTCAGTAAATTACACAGCACAGGGGGACGCCATATAACCATCCCAGGCTGTTATGCAGAAACAGGGACACCCTGGGTAGCTGTCAGGAAATTCAGAGTAGAGAGCATTACTCATTTTGTGTTTGGAAAGTTGCAACGAGTGGAATTGCTCAGAGATCTGTAGGAAGTAATCAACAAATTACAATCTATTCTAATGAACTGGATGAAGGAGATGGGGCTCAGTTTGATCATGCACCAGGATAGTCATTCAATAAGATGTCAAATGGAGACAGAGCATCTGCAATGGGATATAGACAGGGGGAGGGTAGAGCGTCTGCAATGGAATACATACAGGGGGGAGGGCAGAGCATCTGAAATGGGATACAGACAGTGGAGGGAAGACTGACTGCAGTGGGATACAGACGGCGGAGAGCAGAGCGTCTGCAATGGTACAGATGGCGATGGCAGGGCGTCTGCAATGGGATACAGACAGAGGGAGGACATAGCGTCTGCAATGGGATAGGGACAGGAGGAGAGCAGAGCGTCTGCAGTGGGAGACAGACAGGGGAGGGGAGAGCATCTGCAATGGAATATAGAGGGGGAGGGCAGAGCATCTGCGGTGGGATACAGACAGGAAGAAGACGGAGCTTCTGCAATGTGATACAGACGGGGGGGATGGCAGAGCGTCTGCAATAGGAGACAGACAGGGGGCGGGCAGAAGGTCTGCAATGGGATGCAGACAGGGAGAGGACAGATCATCTGCAATGGGATACAGATGAAGGAGAGCAGAACGTCTGCAATGGAACATGGATGGGAGAGGGCAGAGCATCTGCAATGTGATACAGACAGGGGGAGAGCAGAGCGTCTGCAATGGGATACAGACAGCGGAGGGCAGAGCGAGGGCAGTGCGTCTACAATGGGATACAGACAGGGGAAGGGCAGAGCCTCTGAAAGGGAGACAGACTGGAGAAGGGATGCACGCCTGCAATGGGATACAGGCAGGGGGAGGGAAGAGTGTCTGCAATGGGATACTGATGGGTGACGGCAGAGCGTCTGCAGTGGGATACAGACAGGGGAGGGCAGAGCGTCTGCAGTGGGATACAGACAGGGGAAGGCAAAGCGTCTGCAATTGGATACAGACAGCGGAGGGCAGAGTGATGGCAGTGCATCTACAATGGGATACAAGCAGGGGAAGGGCAGAGGTCCTGCAATGCGATACAGACAGCTGAAGGCAGTGCGTCTGTAACGGGATACAGACGGGGAAGGTCAGATCGTCTGCAATGGGATACAACCAGGTCGAGGGCAGAGGGTCTGCATGGCATACAGACGGGGGAGGCAGAGGATGTGCAATGGGATACAGACAGCGGAGGACAGAGCGAGGGCAGTGCATCTACAATGTGATACAGACAGGGGAAGGGCAAACCTTCTGCAATGGGATACAGATGGTTGAGGGCAGAGCGTCTGCAATGGGATACAGACAGAGGAGGGCAGAGAGTCTGCAATGGGACACAGACTGGGAGAGGGCACAGCAACAAGCAATGGCATACAGACAGAGGATGGCTGTGAGCAAAGTTTCAGCAGAAAAAAAGCAGTACAATACATATGTGATGGAAATTTTCTGTTTTGCAGAAAAGACGAAACAGCAGAAATTTATTTAAATGCAAGGAGAATGCAGAACTCAGTGGTACAGAGGGATTTGTGTGTCTTCGTACATGAATTACATCAAATTAACCTGAAGATGGAGCAAGTGATTTGGAAGGTAAATGTCGTGATCCTGTTTCGTGCAAGGGGAGTTGGGTATGATCTTAGCGATGTTTTCTGCATCAGTACAGGGCATTGCTGAGATTACATCTGTTGTATTATGTGTAGTTATAACTGTCTAAACTGAAAATAAAAAAAAACAAAATTGCTTTCGAAACGCCTCAAAGATTTTTCTCTTTACTCATTCTTGGGATGAAGGCATTATGTTATGAAGAATTAACAGTTCGGCCTGAGGATGAGGGGTGTTTTCTTGAACAAATAAGAACTTGAGAAGAGTGTAGTTGGTGAATACCGGATGGATATTTCTTCTTGTGTGGAAGAATAAAACTGGGGATAAGTCAGGTTCAAAGGAAAGGTCATTGGACAGAAACATTGAACTGTAACTTCTCTTCCTACATGCTGACAGACAAGCTGAGATTTTCCAGCAATTACTGTGTATGTTTAAGAATTTTCATTTTAACACAAACATTGTGAAGACATGAAACGCTTATGTTTACATTATGCAAGCACATATTAACACATATTCAAAACAAGTAGGACCACTAATTGTTAATGAATAGATTCTGCAATAACACACTGACCTGGAGTCGAGAATGTGATGGAGTCATATAGTTCAGACAATATTCAAGAAGAGCTCACTGAGTCCAGTGTGGGACTGATAACGTTACTGATTTAACTTCCAGATGGAAAATGTAACCTATCTGTGGAGAAACATTCTATTGCTCCCTTTCTGTTTCCCTATCGCTCATCACAGCAATGTGTGGGGTGAAAAGTCGTCTTTCCCACTAATGGAGGATTCCTGATGAAGATTCATTGGAATCTGCCCATTGCCTGCAGCAAAACAATTCAGCCAAATTCAACTGTTTCATGAAGAAATCCCATTGTCAGAAGGCTGTGCAAGCAGAATAACTACAGAACTAATTATCTGACACGATGGTGAGAAGAACAGACAGGGGATTCTGTGGCTGCAAATGGGAATCCGGAATGGTGTGTGAACTCCCACATGCCCAGGGTCCAGGATGTCTCAGAGCGGCTGCAGAACGTTCTCACCGGGGGGGGAGGGGGTGGGGTGGGGTGGGGTGGGGAAGCTGCCAGAAGTCATTGTGCACATTGGTACAAAGGACAGAATGACACAGGTAGAAATAGTGATGAAATCCTGCAGAGTGATTGTAGAGAGCGAGGGGAAAGGATAAACGACAGTGGTAATAATATTCAGTTTATTTCCAGTGCTCCTTGCTAGTGAGGGTAATAACAGGAGGATATGGCAGATGAAGGAGTGGCTAAAGAATTGGTGCAGGGGGCAGAGATTTTTGGATTACTGGGATCTTTTGTGGGGCAAGGTGACGCATTCAGGAAGGACGTGTTGTACCTGAACTGGAAGGGGACCAATATCCTGACAGGCAGGTTTGCAACTGCTGCAAGGGAGGGTTTCAACTAGATTGGCTGGGGTTGGGGAGGGGTGGGATCCTCAACAGCAGGGAGGCAAGTGTGAGGCTGGAAGGAGATACAGTAATCAGAAACAGTAAAATGAAGAGACAGGTCTGGCTAGACAACAACATGGAGCAAGGAATGCCTGTTGGATTAAATTACAACTGTTTCAATGCAAGATGGTTGACAGGTAAGGCCGATGAACTCAGGGCATGGATCGGTGCGTGGGACTGGGATATTATAGCCATTACTGAGACATGGCTGTGGGAGGGACAGCTCTGACAGCTTAATGTACCAGGGTACAGGTGCTTTATGCGGGACAGAGATAGTGGAAGGAGGGGACGGGGAGTTTCATTTTTGATTAAGGCGAGTAACAAAGCAGTAATCAGAGATAAAATAACTGATGGATCATCCTGTGAGGATTTGTCTGGGGAGCTAATAAATAAGAAGGGAATGGTGATAGAATTTGGATTGTACTATAGGCCCCCAAATAGTTAACGAGGATTTAGGAGAACAAAGATATGTAGACAGACTGGGGAGACTTGCAGGGCCAATAGGATTGCATTAGTAGGAGATTTTAATTTTCTTAACATAGACGGGGAATGACAGAGAATTAAGGACTGAGATAGGGTGTATTTATTAAGTGTGTTCAGAATAGTTTCCTCAAGCAGTCAGTAGAAGGTGCAACTCGGGAAGGGACGAAGCGTGACCTACTCTAAGAGCTAGAGTAGGGCAAGTGACTGAGGTGACATGCGGGAGAGCACTCTGGGACCAGTGACCATAGTTCTATTAATTTTTGAATAATTATGACGAAGGACAAAACTGCTCCACATGTTCAAGTTCAAAGTTGGAGCAAGGCGAATTTTGATGGAATGAGAAAGGAGCTTGTAGGGGTTGGTTGGAGGAGTTTGTTTGCAGGCGAAGGGACCTCCTGCAAGTGGGAGGACTTTAAAAGTGAAATGTTTACAGTTAAAGGTCTATATGTTACTGTGAGGGTAAAAGGCAAGGTTGGGAGGAAGAGGGAACCTCGGATGTCAGGAGATATTGAGGCTTTGACCAGCAAAAAGGAGGCGTGGCTCAGGTCCAGGCAGCTGGGATCGAGGGAATACCTGAAGGTATACAGAGGATACAGGAGTTTACTGAAGAAGGAAATCAGCAAGGCGAAAAGGGGGCACAAGATAGCCTTGGCTGAGAAGATTAAGGTGAATCCAAAGAGGTTCATTAAGTATATTAAAGTAAAAGGAAAAACTAAATGAGAATATGACACCTCAAAATCCAAAATGGACATGCATGTCTAGAACCGTAGGAGAATTGCGAGATTCTCAATGAATATTTCTCCTCTGTCTTTACCGTGGAGAAATACATTAAACTTGGGAGGTTAACAAAGGTCATGGTATTATCTTGGGGTCAGTCAATAACACAGGAGAAGACGTGTTGGATGCATTAGAATGTTTGAAGGTGGATACATCGCCTGATCCTAAACAGTTGCATCCAAGAATACTGCAAGAGGCTACAGAAGAAACTACGGGGACCCTGGTTGATATTTATGCATCATCATTGGCTACAGGTTAGTTTAGAGAATATTGGAGAGTACCAAATGTTGTGCCATGATTCAAGAAGGGAAGCAAAGATAAATCTGGGATCTATAGACGAGGAAATCTAACATCTGTGGTAGGTAGGTTCCTTGAGAAGACTCTGAGGGATGAGATATACATGCATTTGTCAAAATGGGTTTTTTTTTAGAAATAGTTTTTTAATCAGATTCCCTACAGTGTGGAAACATTCCATTTGCCTCAACAAGATCAACCGACCCTCCAAACAGTAACCTACCCAGTCCCATTTCCCTACCCTTCACTTGGAGGTCGCCACTGATGATGTTACCTAGCCAGTAATGAAACGTCTGGATATCAAACCTACAGCTCAGTGAGAAAACCTACACCCTACACTATGGGCAACGTAGCATGACAAATTCACTTGACCTATACATCTTTGAATTGTCGGAGGGAAATGGAGCACACAGGGGAAGCACACACAAACACAGTGAGAATGTGCAAGTACCACACAGAGTGTCATCCGAAGCTGGAACCAAACCCGGATCCATGGCACTCTGAGGCAGCAGTATTCGCCACTGAACCACCATGCCAACCTTGCTTTTTTCAACACAGTTCAATGACACAGGGACAAAATCTATTCTGCCCTCCATCCATGATGCACGTTCTAATATCACATACGATGGATAATTTATTCTCCACTGAAAATGTCATCTTTTTTTATTTATTAGTTTATTATTATTAATTTAAATAATTATTAAGAGTTGTATTTCGACTGGAAAGATTGCATGGCTTTGTGAGTGGAAGATCATGCCTCTAAAATTTGTTTGACCTCATTGATGAAAAGAGCAGGAATGTTGATGAGGGCAGGGCGGTAGACCTAGTCTGTATGGTTTTCAGTGAAGCCTTTGATAGGTTGGTCTTGAAGATTAGAATAGCATGGCATCCAGAAGGAGCTGGCAAATTGGACACGCAATTGCCTTCATGGTAGTACGCAGAGGATAATAGTGGAAGGATGCTCTCGGACTGGAGGCCTGTGACACATGAAGTGCCTCGGGGTCGCTGCTGGGCTCATTGCTCTTTGTTATGTATAACAATGATACTCTTGTGAATGTACAAGGCATAATTAGGAAAGTTGAAAATGTCACTAAAATAGGTGGTATCGTGGACAGTGAGGAAGTATGTCAGAAATTGCAGCAGGACCTTGATCAAACTGGAGAAGTGGGCCGAGGAATAGTTTGAAGTTAGATCAAGGTAGGAGTTTCATGCTGATTGTTAGGACCTAAAGGAAGGTAGTTCAGCAGAGGGACCATGGAGTTTAGGTCCATCGTTCTCAAAAAGGGGGGTCATAGTTAAACATGGTAGTTAAGAAGGCTTTTGCTACAATAGCATTCATCGGTCAGGACATGGAGGAGAGCAGTTGGCAAGTTACATTGCAGATATACTGGATATTGGTGAGGCTGCACTTGTAGTGCTGTGATCAGTTTTATTGCTGTGATCGGAACGCTGATTTTAATTTGGAATGTGTGCAGACGGATTTTACAAAAATGTTGTCAGGCCTCAACAGTATGAATTATAGGGAGAGATTGGACAAGCGAGGACATTTTTCTGTAGAGCATAGGAGACTGAGAGGGATCTTATAGAAGTTTACATGGATAGAATTGAGGAATCGAAGAGGAGAGGCCATCAGTTTAAGGTGAGAGTGGAATGAATAAAAGGGAAACTGATGGAAGATGTTTTCACAGAGAGTGGTACAAAGGGAATGAGCTGCTAACGGAAGTGGTTGAAACATTTATATTAACGATATTTAACCGGCATTTGGGCAAGTGCATGGATAGGAAAGGACAAGAATGCTATTGGCCAAGTGCTGGGAAATGAGTTTAGTGTAGTTGGATATTTGGGTCAGCATGGCCGAGTTTGGGCCAAAGGGCCTCTCTGCCTCTCTCCATGCTGTAGGACTTGATGACCCTACAAATACAACAGCATTTGGGTCAAACTCTCATCTTTCCTTTGGTTATGAGTTCGAATCATATTTGGACAATGTTCTTTCAAGTTAACTTTGCAGATATTTTGCTTTTCAGTTTGCTATCAACAATACGTGTGTGTGTGTGTTTGTGTGTGTGTGTGTGTGTGTGTGTGTGTGTGTGTGTGTGTGTGTGTGTGTGCGGGCCCACGCGCGTTTCTCAGTATTTTTCAAAGGGAAGTGTCTATGTACATATTTGCAATATCCTCTCGTCATTCCTCTTTCCATCATAGTTTGAGCAATTTTATTTTGGTCATAAACGTGTTGGTTTAGTAGGTTAAAGAAATCTGCCTAACTTGTTCCTAACACTGATCCGGACACATTCTGAGAACTATATCATTGGTCATATCATGAACTTAGTTATAAATATTTTTTGTGGCCAGTGGAAGATTGGGGCTAGAAAAGGGAGCAGTAAGCCAAAAGCTCACAGGGGGTTATAGACTAAATCAGCCAGTGTCAGTGTCGAGGAGTTCGTTGGAGTGGATTCCGAGGGATAGGATTTACATCTATTTAGAAAGACAAGGACTGAAAAGCATCAGTCAATATGGATTTGTGTGATGGAAATCATGTCTAATTAATGTGATTGAGTATTATGAAGAGGTGACAAAGAAGATTGAAGAAGACACTGTGGTATACATTGTCTACACAGACTCCAGCCAGGCATTTAATACGGTACCTCATCGTAGATAGATTACTAAAATTAGGTTATATGTAATCTAGTAAAAGCTATCCAATTGGATACAAAATTAGATTGAAGGTAATAGATTGTTTTCCAGACTGGAGACCTATGGCCAGCGGTGTGCTGAAAGAATCAGTGCTGAGCTCACTGCTTTTCTTCACCGATATGAACAAATTTGATGTGATTATCAGAGGCATGGTTAGTACGTTTACAGATAACATCACCAACGTAGTTCAGTGGACAGTGAAGAAGATTATTTCAGAATATAACGGGATCCTTGACCAACAATGAGCCAAGGACTGACAGATGGAGTTCAATTTAGACATTTGTGAGGTTTGGCATTTTGGTAAGTTAATGCAGGGTAGTGCCCTGGGGAATGTTGCTGAACAAAGAGATCTTCGGGTGAAGATTCATAGTTACATGAAAGTAGAGTTTAGTTCGGTAGAGTGGTGAGGAACGTAGTTGGCATGCTTGCCTTCATCGGTCAGAACATTGAGTATAGGAGTAGGGGTAGCGAGTTGTGCTTGTATGTAGGTGAGGCCACTTTAAGAATACTGCATACATGTCAGTTGACTCTGCTGAAGGATGGATGTTGCTAAGCTTGAAAGGGTGCAGAAAAGATTTACAAGGATTTTCTGGAACCTGAGGGTTTGAGCTACAGGGGAATAATGAACATGTTGAGGCTTTTTCCCCTGGACTGTCAGAGGCTGAATGGTGACATGACAGAGGTTTAAAAAAGTCCTGAGGGGCATGGATAGTCTGAATGGGCAAGATCCTTTTTCCCAGTGGAGGGGCGTCCAGAACTATCCGGCAGAGGGTGAAGGTGACAGGGCAAAGACTTAGATGGGACCTGAGGGGAAATGTTTTCATACAGAGGCTGGTGGGTTACTGTCAGAGGAACTGGTGAAAGTGTGTACAATTACACATTTAAAATGTATCTGGATAGGTCCATAAAAAGGAATGGTTAAAAGGGATGTGGGAAAATGCTGGCAAGTAGGAAGAGATCTGTTTAAGATGCCAGATTGGCGTGGACAATTTGGACAAAAGGATCTGTTTCCACTCTGTATGATTCTCTTATTCTCACAGCAGGATGAGGAAAAATTCTAAAAGGGCCATTAGAATGGGAATTCTCTTCCCCGGAAGTTTGTGGTGTCTCTCTGACCATAAGTATTCACAGCTGAGTTAGTTAAAGATTTGAGAGAGAAATGAATCACGGATAATGGGACACAGACAGGACGATGAAGCTGAGACCACAATCTGATCAGCCACAATCTTACTGCCTGGTGGAGAAGGCTCAAATTCTCTAATGCCCCACTCCTGCTCCTCACTCCCATGTTTCTGTGTTCCATTATCCCCTCTCTAACCTGCTAGACAGGGGCAGTCAGAGTCCACTTAAAGTTATAGCATGGTGCACAGAAATAGAGGAAACAGTTCGGTCTCTTGAGACTGTCCCACTCGGTTTGGGAGATTTGCAAAATGTAATTGGAAGACCCAGGCTAGATATGAAAGAGGTCGGTCATCTCTCATTACAGAGTTTCCCTTCTCTGTTACTTGTGCTTCATTTGTTGAACATGTTGTCGACCCAGATTCAGTGTGAATACAGTCCCCAAATCTCATCCAGCGATGGCTCACAAAAATCTGCTTGTCTCCCTGATTGCAACATTCCATCAAAGGCTTTCCAGGAAAATAACACCTACTAACTTTCCAATAACAGAATGGGAGAACATCAGAAACAGGGGCAGGTCATTCACATCCCAAGCCTGCCTTGCCCTTCACTAAGATCAAGGCTGACCTGCTCCAAGTCTGAAATCTTCCTTAATGTCCAAATCTTCTTGAAAACTTCCATCGAACACAGAACAAAGAACAGTACTGATGTGGAGATGCTGGTGTTGGACTGGGGTGCACAAAGTTAAAAATCACACGACACCAGGTTATAGTCCAACAGGTTTAATTGGAAGCACACTAGCTTTCGGAGAGTCGCTCATTCATCAGGTGATAGTGGAGGGATCAATCCTAACACAGAATTTATAGCAGAAATTTACAGTGTGATGTAACTGAAATTATACATTGAAAAATTGATTGTTAAGCCTTTTATCTGTTAGAATACAGTGATAGTTTCACTTCTTTCATCTGTAAATCACAAAACCTTTTTTTTAAAGTTGCATTCTCAGGTTAGCTGTATACAATGGTGATAGCTAGACAATATCTTGAAGGTTTTGGCCACCTGTGTTCTCTGTCTATGCCCTAATGTTTAGTTTGATTCTAATCTAAAAAGTGAGAAAACGGAGTCTTACATGAATTCATGCAGTATTTGAGCTCAGAATTCTACATGCATGCATGCAGTTAGGACCCTCGACGTTGTGCCGTTTATCCTACTCTAAGATCAGACTAACCTACATGCTTCCATTCACCTTGTTCCTTGTGCCTATCGATGAGTGTCTTAAGGGGTATGGGTGGGTTGCATTTCGGCGAGTCGGTGTGGACTTGTTGGGCCGAAGGGACGGTTTCTACACTGTAAGTAACCTAAATCTAAATATTTGACTCTACTACCACTGCTGGCGGTGCATTCGATACACCCACCCCTCTTTGTGTAAAGAATCTACCCTGATAGTTCCCCTAAATCTTCCTCCAATTAACTTAAAATTATGCCACCTACTGATAGACATTTCTGCCCTGGGAAAAGGTTTCTGGCTATTCACTCTCTCTATGCCTCTCATCATCTTATACACCTCCAGTGAGAAAAGCCCTCACTCCCTCATGGTTTCTTCATAAGACCTGCTCTCCAGTCCAGGTAGCATCCTGGTAAATCTCCTCTTTACCCTCTCTAAAGCTTCCTTATCCTTCTTATAATGAGGAGACCAGAACTGAACACAATATTCCCTGTCCAGTCTGAGCAGGGCTCTATCGAGCTGCAGCATAACCTCACGGTACTTAAACTCAATCCCCCTGCAACTGATAGCCAACATACCATATGCCTTCTTAACAACCCGATCAACTTGGATAACAACTTTGTGGGAACTGTGGACACGGACCCCAAGATCCTTCTGTTCCTCCACACTGCCAATAATCCTTCCTTTTACCATGTATTCTACAATCACATTCGAGCTTGCAAGGTGAATCATTTCAGTTTGAACTCCATCTGCCACTTTTCAGCCAAGCTCTGCATCCTATCGATGTTCCGTTGCAACCTACAATAGCCCTCCACATTCTGTACCACTCTAACCACCTTTGTGTCATCGGCAGACTTACTAGCCCACTCTTCAACACCCGTATTCAAGTCATTTATAAAGGTAAGACAGAGCAGAAGTCCCAGAACTGATCCCTGCCGGACACCACTAGTCTCTCTCAGTGATGTAGCTCTCTGTGAAAGAGAATTCCTGACTTTCACTATCCTCTGTTTCAAGAAAACGTTCTCTGCTCCTGCACCATGACCTATTGATATGAACAAAAGAGGTAACGTAGGTGCTCAGGTAAGAGACACAGGCCCTAAACTCAAGGCAGTATTTGACTGAGAATGATATCAAGGAGCCTGAACAAAATCGCACATAATGAGAATTAATTATGACCTCTACACTTTTTGGAGTCATTCACTGTACAAGGGAAGATGATTAACATTGGTGGGCATCAATCACCTCAGCCGTGGGACACTTCTGCAGGAGATCCTCAGCGTAGCTTCCTCAGCCCAGGTATCTCCAGTTTGTCATCATAGACTCCCTACAGTGTGTGGAAGGAGACTATTCAGCCCATTGAGTCCAAACTGATCAGTTTCGATTCCCTACAGTGTGGAAACAGGCACTTCGGTCCAACCAGTCCACACCGACCCCCCAAAGAGTAACCCACCCTGACACATTTCCCTCTGACAAATGCACCTAACATTTTGGACAATTTAGCATGGCTAATTCACCTGGCGTGCACATCTTTGGATGATGGGAGGAAACAGGAGCACCCGGAAGAAACTCATGCAGACAAGTGAGGAATGTGCAAACTCCACACAGACAGTTGCCCAAGGCTGGAATCGAACCTGGGGTCCCTGGTTCTGTGAGGCAGCAGTGTTAGCTACTGAGCCACCGTGCCAGCAGAAGAGGGGGCATTCACTGAAGTCTACAAAATTTTCAGAACAAGTTGTCCCTCTTCAGGTCTTGAAACAGTCTGTTACCATGTGCAGCAAGACTTGGACAACATTCAAGATTGTGCTGTTAAAGCCTGGGTAACATTTATGTAACAGAACTGTACATTTCCACAGTAAAAGGAGGAGTTCATTCAGCAGCTCAATCTGGTTTCACAAGAAAGTGGTGAAGCCATTCATCCCATCAAAACTACTGGGCAAGAAGAAGGATAGACCATTCAGCCCCTCCTGCCTGTTGCACTGAAGGTGGGAGTCTGCTCTCTCCCACATGTCACGTACATGGGAACAGAAAGAACCATTTCACACCCGGAGTCACTGACAAAGGAACAGGAAGAGGTTATTCAGCTTGTCAAGCCACTAACTCAGGAACAGGAAAGTGTCAGAGATGCTCCAACATCACAAATAAATGGAGCAGGGGCTGCACAGACAGACTGCTCCAAATTGATCCACATGGCTCAATTACTCATGGTACATATGTGTTACTTTAACATGGTTTTCTGGCAGTCGGAATGAAGCCAACATTTTTAGCCATTTTCCAAATTACCTTCCATCTCAAAGAAGGCAGGCCCATGGTCTCCGTGGAGGTCAGAAACCGTTGGGGAATAAGTAACTGTTTCAGAATGAAGGTATTGTGGCTGCTGACAGGATTATGTACAAAGTGACATTCAATGCAGTGTCACACAGTAACTGTGCATTCAAGTGTTCAGAGTTCATTAAGAGCCTGTACCTCTCTGTCAGTCGACATGGGGGCTCTGCAGATGCATGTAAACTGTCGTGAATCAAACATTTAATGAAAAATATGAATTTTTCACCCTATTCAGCTGTTTGGGAAATAATGAGTTTCTGTCCATACCCATCAAGCTTCAGCTTCTTCTTCTCTCACAGCGCTACAGATTAAGCACATAGTTACTGTAATCTCTCCTCATGGTAACATCACGCCAGTGTTTAGTCTGGTCAAACTACTTTGCACTCTCTCAGTGACAAAGATATCATAGATTATAAAGCAAACCAAACCTTTACACAATGCACCAAATACTGTCTCAACAAAACACAATCAGTGGGAAAGATATTATAACTTTTATACTTCAATCATTTTGCATGAAGAGCCACATATCATTTACTTCCTGTCCCTGTATGAATTCTGTCAGTGACTTATGACCAAGGACATCCAGGTCCTTTTCAACAAAAGCACTCGCCAACCTCTCTACCATTTAATAAATATAAATATACATGACGATATTTGTTGTTCAAAACTGAATCATTTTTATACCTTATGAACAGCTATTGCCCAAACACGGCTCCTGCTGCCACCCATCAATCATTCAGTCCAGAGAAAAACACTATTCTTCTCGTATCTCCATTACCCAATATTTAATCCATGTGGTATATATTCCACCCCTACCTACCCATGAACTCTAACATTCCCCATTCTCCTGTATTCAAACATGTCAAGCGTCTTCAAAAATTGCAAATACTCCACTCCAATTGGTTCTCAACTGTCGATGTCACAACGGACCATCTCCACAAACAGGTTTATCAAAGATCATTTCCCTTTCCTGAGTCTAGGCCGAATGTACCAAATCATATCATTATTCTCCCACTATGCAGTTGTTACATTCCTTATAAAAGGTTCCAAAACTTTTTCTCACAGCTGACATCAAACTATTTATTTTTCTGTTTTCCCTCTCCATCCTGTTTTAAATATTTCGGTTGAGAATAGCTGCTTTCCAGTCTGCAGGATCCTTTCCAGAAGCTTTGAAGAATAATCAGTAATTCTTTCACTAGCTCTTTTCTCATCTCAATCACTCTGAGATGGAGCTCATCAGATGCAGCAACTTATGAAACTTCAATTCAATTAGATTTTCAATGACATACTCTTCGTTAATGCTGATTTCCTGCAGTTTCCAATTTTTACCAGTCACTCTGTTCTGGAAATTGGATTCTGTACCTTCCCCTGTGGAGATGGAATAATCCTTTCCTCTCAGTAGGCAGATGGTTTCAGTCAGCTTGTGAATACATTGGAGGACTGCACTTCAGAGATGGTGGATATATTAGCCACTGCTGCCTGCATAGTTCCAGAATCAATCCAGATTAATTCATCATTAGTGTCAGCACCGTCCTGTCCCTGGTGTGAGGCAACAGGTTATATTAAAGGAGGGGATACAGTTCAGTGACCACCTCAATTTTGAGACAAGCTGGTTTTACACTTTACACCTGAATGTGTGCAGCTTAGACAAATGTTCCTGGAAATCCCAGAGAGAAAAATACAGTGCCTCGCGCCTCCCAGTTTACACAGCTTCCCTTTTTGTAGTCTCAGCTCCATTTGTTTATCATGGGCCAAGACACACTGCAAATGCAGTATTCAGAGTGGGCTCCCCAGGCCCTCGGGGCTCCCTAAATGAACCCAGTAGCTGACATCACAATCCTGAGAACACCATCCACAGAACCTCCACTGACATTCTAGATGACAGCAGCAAGTCAATTCCCCACACCCGTAGTGCGTCCATTCTGTGTTGAAAATGCCTCGGTCTCCTCAATTTCTCTTCCTGGCTGAGAAAGCTCTTACATATCTACACAGTCGCACAGTAACAGTTCCTCTCTCCAAAGAAGCAGTTGACAATGGAACATTACGTTTCTGTACATCTCAGAGACTATAAGAATTGCTTATGGAGTTGATCACCACACTCAGAGACGAGAGATAGAGGGAACATAACTCACGGTAAGCAAGGACATCCCGTAATAAATATGATATTCAGGAATCTTTTTGCTTCCTTTTCCTTTCTCTGTCTCTTTCTCTCTCTCTCTCCCTCCCTCCCTCTCTCTCCCTCTCTCTCTCTTTCTCTGTTACTTTCTCTCTCTCTTGCTGGACATCATCCACTCAACACAAACCTCCCGCTTACCCTTCCTACCATCCCTGATATAATAATATTATTTCTCAGTTGCATTCAATCCTGATAGGTTCACTGAACTCGAAACCTTATTTGTGTTTTTTTTTTCGACAGACTGCCATACCAGCTGAGATTCTCCAACATTCTTTCAGACGGTGGAGAATTTTATTTCAGATCGCCAGCATCCACATTTCCTTGGTCATTTCACCTTTACTGTTGTTGTTTTGCGGGATGCCAGCATCACTGGCAAGACCAGCATTTGTTGTCCATTCTAACTGCCCTTGACCACGCGGCCATTTTTCAAGGCAATATGGAGACAACCACATTGTTGTAGATCTGAGGTGACACTTAGTTCAGACAGGGCACGCATGTTAGGTTTCTTTACCAAAGGTTATCAATAAAATTAGAAAATAAATCCTGATTGTTTATGGTTGCCATGAGTGAAATTAGGCTTCATTCCAATTTTTGATATTGGAATTTAAATGTAATCATCGGCTGTGGTAGGATTTCAGACAATGCTTTTAGATTCATAACCTGTGCCTCTGAATTACACTGTCAGTGACATTATTACTCTGTTTAAGAGTCCCTGTTATGAAGTTGCTGTAGAGACAAGAACAAGTTTGTGGTCAAACTATTTGTAATTGGAAGAGAGGTCAGAAGAGAACTGAAACCATATAAACTGTTTTTAACGAAGGGTTAGATGATGGCGAAGTCAGCAACAGATCTCAGGCGGAGTTGGAGATTGGGGATATTATGTAGGTGGGTGTCGGTAGGTTTGATCATAGAGAGAATATGGAGACATAAAACAGTTCACGGTAGAAAGGAGACTCAAGGTTCTGAACAGTCTTATTCCTTCTCAGATGTTTATGATTATGTATTTTGGAAATGCATGAGAAGGAACTGGTATTTCTGACTGAAAGTTTATGTAGTTGTTAAATATAATCAACCAGAATTGCAATAACATTCAGCATCATTTATAGAATTGACAGAGATAGACTTACCAGGAACACCAATAATAGCGAGGATGGGATAGTACCCAGCTTGAATAATCATCAGTACAGCTCGTATCCGCAACTCTAACCATGGCCAATCCTGAGAAAGCCAGGAAAGACCCCAGGATAAAGCCCTGTCCATTGTTGTGACATTCAAGTCTAATGTTCTCAGATTCTGATCCACTGTTGGAACATTTTAATGTTCTCAGATTCTGATCTCTCTCTCTTTCTCTGTAGCGGCTGATCCCAATCTTGTTGAGGTTGACGCTGCGCCGAATACTATGGCATAACAAGTTGAAAGAAGTCCTAATTATGGAAGAGGAAAATCCTCCAGTGACCCAGTTAGGTCCAGGAAGACTGATATTAATCACAGTCACTGAACAAACAGCTCCAGTTAACTCCATTTCACGGCAACTCCGATATATCATAATAATACTTAGTGTGGGCGGGATTTTGATATCGATGATTATTGGGTTAATGGCACATCTCCAGTTGTAAACATAGAGGTGAGGAAGCGAGATAATTCTTTCTCTTCACAATCTCCATGATTCTGCTGTGTTTTGGCAGTATAGGAATTGCTGGGCTCCCGAGGCCGTCTGTGTCTGATCACCAGGCCTGCTGCATCTTTTTGTTTTATTTATTTATGTTTAACTTTGACTTTTGTCTGTCCAGCACTTAACGGCTTAGGTGGGTTTAGGCATTTTTGAGAGGCACCTACAGAGCCATAGACGATGTAGATACAGTCCATTCCTTGTGTTCTTGCAGCCGCGGCCTGGTCCTGTGGAGTGATGGTCAAACTCTTACAGAACCAGGATTCTTAGTTTTACGTTTTATCAGTTATTGCTGGGTCTCAGCAGGGTTGGAAGGCAGTAAATCTCTCCCGGGTGCTACACATTGTCTCTGTGATTTCTCTCGGAACTGTCTTTTGATGTTTTTTCCTCCTGGATTGGAGAACTGCATGTCAGTTAATCTGTTTCCTGCATTTCTTTTTTGACATTTGTGTGTTTATTGGATGATACCATATTGGAGCAATTACTGTATTGTAGTTAAATAAACTATTATTCTGCTAAGTGTTCCAACAGAATTAAGTTATTGCAAGTTCCTCTTCCTTTTGTTGTCTCTTATTGACAGTCTTCGAATAAATTCTGTTTGGCATAAAGTCGAATATTTTGACAAAGTAAATTCTATCTCAAACACAGCACCTCACATTTACCAGCGGAATGGGCTGAGCTGGCGGACTGATAATCTTGTCAGGAATTATATCGGATACTCAATCTACCTCTCAGATCCAGTCCGGACACGCATAAGCCCAGATGAGGTACCTGCTCAGCATGAAGCACTGCGTAGACCAGGCTACTGCACTGCTCATCAATCCGTCCAGGATCGAACACTGTTTAGAGCTCACAAGTTCACTACTTATGTGTCCAACAGTGCAGTGACATATAAACTTGGACTAGATGATCTATTCAGCACAGGGTGCTGTGAAGAACACACAAAGGCATTGTTTGATACACACGGACTGGATATCTGTGCAGCATGGGGAGCTGTGCAGTGAATAGCAGTGAATTTATCTATTAATTTAGAGCAGTTACCATCCCAGCAAACGCAGCTGTGTACACCAATCGCTGCATTGCTGTGTAACATTGTGTTAGATCACTGCCCAGCGTGGGGAAACTTGCAGCTCATGCTGGAAGTGACTGGATGTGCAGCACCTCTTCAGTTACAGCTCGAATCTCCACTATAGCATGACACAGGAGTGATGTGCGTAAGAAACTCACTGTCAGAGAGAGATGGCGGTGGAATCAGTTTAAATACCAACAAATGGGAGGAGGTTGGTTAAAATAGAGGTCGAGATTGAAAGAGAATTTCAGAGAAGGATCCGATCGTAGGTTTAAAAATTGTGAAATGAAACCATTTCGATAGCATCTTGCAATATAAGCCACTGTTTCTAGGATTGATGAGGGAGCAGGATATTGGTGTAAGTTAAGATGATTGAGAGTCTTGGATAAGCATTTTTCCTGCAGCATTGTAACTGGGAGTAGGATCAGCAGAGATTTCGACTCATTGGGCTGAATCGAACAATAATTTGTCTCAGTGCCATTTTCATTGAATGTCAGAGAAGGAGTGTCTGCACGAGGCAGAGCAAGTTTCCTGGTGTTATCTTATCGAACTCACCTCATTAACTACCCACCGCACCCCATGGTGTCCCTCTCATTCAACGTCAGCCCGATTTTCCCACCCACCATGGTTGGAGGTGATCACCATCGCCCAGATGCCCCTGGATATTCAGTGATCCCTGGTTCTGCTGCCATCATTAAAAGGCCAATGGGCACACGGTTGAGTTTCTCAGTTTGGAGTTGCCCTGCATAGTTTTCCCAATGTTGTGGTTCTGTTCGCCAACATAGGAATTTGTATTGCAGACGATTTGTCCCCTGTCTAGGTGACATTCTGGCTATTGAGGGAGTGCAGCGTAGGTTCACGAGGTCAATTCCTGGAATGGCAGGATTGCCTTACACGGAAAGACTGAAGCGACTGGGCTTGTATACCCTTGAGTTTAGAAGACTGAGAGGGGATCTGATTGAAACGTATAGGCTTATGAAAGGACTGGACACTCTGGCAGGAGGGAACATATTTCCGTTGATGGGGGAGTGCCGAACCAGAGGACACAACTTAAAAATACGGGGTAGACCATTTAGGACAGAGATGAGGAGAAACTACTTCACACAGAGAGTGGTGGCTGTGTGGAATGCTCTGCCCCAGAGGGCAGTGGAGGCCCAGTCTCTGGATTCTTTTAAGAAAGAATTGGATAGAGCTCTTAAAGGTAGTGGAGTCAAGGGGTATGGAGATAAGGCTGGAACAGGATACTAATTAGGAATGATCAGCCATGATCATATTGAATGGCGGTGCAGGCTCGAAGGGCAGAATGGCCTACTCCTGCATCTATTGTCTATTGTCTCTATTGTCTATTGACATTCTCAGTCCTTGGGAGCCTCCTGTGAAGCGCTTCTGTGATGTTTCCTCCGGCATGGCAGTTTACCCGAGCATGGCAGGTAATGGTAAATTACACCACAGCTTGTCGACAGGGGCACCGAGATCCTGGAGAATAGTCTAGTACAGAGGGGCACCATTCTCTTCCCAGAGCATGGTCTGAGCACACCACCCAGCTCAGTGCATTATCTGTGGTCCGAAGAAAAGTCCAGCAATACAGGAAAAGCATCAATATCCTTCTCCACTTTGTCAGGATAAGGGTCACCGTATTCTCTCTACTCTCTCACACTCACGCTGTCACCACTACAATGCAGCACGTTCTCTCTCTCTCTCTCTCTTATACACACACACACACACACACACACACACACACACACACACACACACACACACACACACACACACACACACACACACACACACACCTCTGCAATACTCCCACATGGTTATAAAATGTTCTTATGAGTGCAGTTTCTAGAATTCTCTGGATGATGTCGTTTGTACAATGATCCAGATAATTTTCAAAATAATTCAACTTCAGCAAAATGTTCATTCCCCAGTATGTAACGAATTAGAGGAAGTCGTAGAGTTTTACTGTTTTTTAAAATCACTCAGGATGAAAATGCATCATGAGGGCATTAACCCTCTCAAATATGCTCCACTATTCAGACAAAGGGAGCACCTAAACACTTGAACTCACTCTCTTCTTGAATACAGACGCCACTTTGGAGTTTCGCCAGTTTCACTGGACCACTCCTGCAATCCCGAGAGTTATGGAATATTTCACACAGTGCCACCAGTCACTCTGTAACTACTTCTATTAAAGAAAGCTATGAATTGATGATGAGCTGCTTACCCTTGGTCTTTTCTGTTTGAGAAAAGCCTTGTTTGTTTTGTTCGAGACAGGGCAAAACTTTCATCTGACTACAATTTTGTTTGTAATATTGAAACTCTTCGTGCATTCCCCTGCGAGGAACGATGTAAAATACTGTTTTAAATTCTCTGCCTCTTCCTTGAAACCAGTTCCCCAGTCACATCCTCCAGTGAGTTGTCCCAAATATTCTTTCCTGCCTTCCTTCCAAGGGTCACACCCACATCATGAACGATTTTTATTCAATATGGGAAAACTCCTATGGTTAGTTTCTATTCATATTTCTTGCCAGTTTTGAAATGTTTTTCTTTGTATTGTGGTTTATGCAATCTGCTTCTTGTTGCAAAAGTAAACTTCCCAAATGTGGCCAACGCTACAGCTCACCAATCTGAATTCTTTAGTTTGCGATTGATTAGTATCCTTCACAGCCTTTGTGCACCATGGGTGGTTCATCTTCACATCTTCATATCATCTTCTTTTTAACCAGAGCCAAACATTACGAGAGTTATTAATCAGTACCGGCTTAAATGACCACCCCCCTAACACACACACACACACACACACACACACACACACACACACACACACACACACACACACACACACACACACACACACACACACACACACACACACACACACACACACATCTGCTGACCTTCATCTGTATCTATTTTCACAATCCAGATATATGACATAAATCTGCATTTGAAATGCCTGTCTCTTTTCAATCATTCAGGGGGAACCTACGTATGTGTCTGAACACATGATCATCTGAGGGTGACTCCACTCTCCCAGTTTCCCTGGCTCTGTCATTTCTGTTCGACAATGCTACATTCCATTGGGAAGCTTCCTACATGACATCCTTTTCTCCCAAACCAGAAATCCCCTCACTCTGATGTACTGAGCTTTCAGCTGTGACTGTCCCATCTCCCTCGTTTCTGCCCTCACTCCGTCCCCTCCTTCCCAGAACAATGATAGATTGCCCCTTGTCCTCACTTCCTACTGCACTAGAATCTGCATTCAGAGAATCATCCTCCCCCACTTCCACCACCTCCAGCAGGAACACACCATCAAACACATCTTCCCCTCCCACCAACTGTCAGAAGTTCACAGAGACCACTCCTTCTGTGGCACACTCCATTACCCTGAACACTTCCCCACACCTCCATGGCACCTTCCCATGTAAATGCAGAAGCTGCAGCATTTGCTCATTCATCTCTTCCCTCTTCACTGTCCAAGGCTCTAAACACACCTTTCAGGTGAAGAAACATTTCACTTGTACGCTTTCAATCCAATCTCCTGTCATTGCTGCTCACAATTCAGTCTCCTTTACATTAGTGAGCCAAATAGAAAATGCTTTGAGGAACATCTCCACTCTGTCCGTTGGAATGATCCTGACCTTCTGATTGCTCCCCATTTCATTAACCTACATTGCTCTCAAGATAATAAGAATTCTTTGAGGAGGGAACGAAGGGTTGGACCAAAGACAGTTACCTATTTGAACTTCCAGAAGGCCTTTGATATGGTACCGCACAGGAGGCTGCAGAGTAAGATAAGGACCCATGGAGTCAGAGGACAGGTACAAGCATGCATAAAAGGTTGGGTCTCTTACAGGACGCAGAGTGAGGATAAAATTGTCCCTCTCAGGATGGTAGCCGGTGACTAGCAATGTTCCACCAGAGTCAGTGTTGGGACCACATTTCACTTTATAGGTTAATGATCTGAGTAGCGGGACAGAAGGCATTCTGGCTACGTTTGCAGATGAAGCAAAGACAGGTGGAGAGGCATGTAATATTGAGGAGGCAGGGAGTCTGCAGAAAGATTTCGACAGTTTGTGAGAGTGGGAAAAGAAGTAGGAGATGGAATACAATGTGGGAGGGTATGAGGTCATAAACTTTCGTATGAAGAATACAGGCATGGACTATTTACTAAATGGGGAAAAAAAATCAGAAATCTGAGTAACAAAGGGACTTGTGATTCCAAGCGCAGGATTCGCCTTAGATAAACTTGCAGGTTGAGTCAGTAGTTAAGAAGGCAGATACAATGTTGTCATTCATCATGAGAGGAGTAGGATACAATGCTGGCGATTCTGAGGCTTTCTAAGGCTCTGGTCAGACCACATCTCCAGTATTTTGTGCCTCATACATCAGGAAGGATGTATTAGCTTTGGTGTGTATCAAGAGAAGGTTCACCAATGAAAAGTTTAACACATGAGGAACGCTGGAGAACTCTGGGTTTATACTCGATGGAGATTGGAAGGATGAGGGGTGATCCAATTGAAGCTTACTGAATACTGAATGACCTGGATACAGACAAAATTGGGAGGCCGTTTGCACTGGCAGGAGGACACAGGCTTAGAGCAAAGGGAAAACCCAATGGAAAGGGGATAAGATGAAACGTCTTTCGCCAGAAAGTTGTGAAATTGTGGAATTCCTTACCATAGAAGGCTATAGAAACCAGATCATTTGGCACCAACGATATAGCCAGGAAAGGGACTGAGGATCTGAAAAGTGACTACAGAGAGTTAGTTTGGAAGCTGAAGAGTAGGACGAGTAGAGTAGTGATCTCAGGTTTGCTACCAGTGGCATGAGTTCGTGAGATGAGGAAGAGTCAGCGAATGCAGCTTTACAATTGGCTGCGAGGCTGGTGCAGGAGGGAGGGCTTCAGATACCTAGACCATTGAGTAAGGTGGGACCTGTACATAAAGGATGGGTTGCACCTGAATTGAAGGGGCACAAATGACCTGTTTGGGAGGTTTGCTCGTGAGATTCGTGTGGGTTTAAACTAGTTTGGCAGGGGGGTAGGAATCAGACCACATGTCTGAGAGGGGATTAATTGCAGATGGGACAGTGACAGGGATATATTGAATCTATCAGGAAGGTTTCTCACGCGATGAAACAAAGGGATCAGTTAAAGTGCGTCTGCTTTAATGCAAGGAATGTCTGAAATAAGAGTGACAAACTTAGAGCATGGATCAGTACTTGGGGCTACGATGTCATGGCCATAACAGAGACATGGGTTTCACAGGGGCAGGAATGGTGCTTGATGCTCCAGGGTTTAGAACGTTTAAAAATATTTAGCGGCGGCGCGGTGGCGCAGTGTTTAGCACTGCTGCCTCACAGCGCCAGAGATCCGCGTTCAATTCCCACCTCAGGGAACTGTATGGGTGGAGTTTGCAAATTTTCCCCGTGGGTTTCCTCCGGGTGGTCCGGTTTCCCTCGACAATCCAAACATGCGCAGGTTAGGTGAATTGGCCATGATAAATTGCACGTAGTGTTGAAAGGAGGGGTAAATGTAAGGGAATGGTTCCGGGTGGGTTGCTCTATGGAGTGTTGGTGTGGATTTGTTGGGCCGAAGGGCCTGTTTCCACACTATAAATTATCTAACAAAGAGCAGGGTGGATGGAAAACGAGGAGGGGGTAGTAGCATTGCTCATCAGAGAGTGCGTTACAGCTACAGAAATGAAGGTTGTTGAGGAAGGCTTGTCCACTGAGTCAGTACGGGTGGAAGTTAGGAACAGCAAGAGAACAGTCACCGCATTGGAGGTTTTCTACAGACCACCTCATAGCAGTAGAGAGATTGAAGATCTCATAGGCGGGCAGATTCTGGAAAAACGCAAAAGTAGTCGGGTTAATGCTGTGGATGATTTCAACTTTTCCAATATCGACTGGAACCTCCTAAGTGCAGATGGTGTGGATGAATCCGTTTTTGTCAGCTGTTTTCAAGAGGGTTTCCTTGCTCAGTTTGTATACAGACCGACGAGGGGAGAGGCAATTTTGGATTTGGTCCTCGGCAATGAGCCAGCATAGGTGTCAGAACTCACGGTGGGAGAGCACTTTGGTGATAGTGATCACAAATGCCTCACATGTAGCATCGTCTGGGAGAGTGAAAGGAGCAGTTTCCGAAGGAAGATATTTAATTAGGGAAAAGGAAATTATGATGGTATCAGACAGGAATTGGGAAGTACAGACAGGGAGTAATTGTTCCACAGAAAGGGTACAGCAGGAGACTGTTTAAGGAGCAGTTGTTGCGAGTGATGCACAAATTTGTTCCTCTGAGACAGGTAAGAAAGGGTAAGATTAAGGAACCTTGGATGACAAGAACAGAGGAACGTCTCGTAAAAAGGAAGCAGGCAGCTTAGGTAAAATGGAGGAAGCAAGAATCTAGCACAGTTTTGGAGGATTACAGGCTTGCGAGAAAGGAGCTCATAAATGGACTGAGGAGAGCCATGATGGGGCACAAAAATAGGCTTGGCAAGAAGGATTAGGGAGAATCCAAATGCATTTTTCTCATACGTGAGGAATAAGAGAATTAACGGGGAGAATGTAGGGCCGATCAGGGATAGAGTAGGGAACTTATGCATGGAGTCTGAGCAGATAGGGGAAGTCCTAAAGTAGTTTTTTGCTTCGATTTTCACCAAGCAAAGGAAACTTGATGCAAATGAAAACTTAGAGGAGCTGGGCCAGATCAGTCTTGACCAGATCAAGATTGATGAAGTTAATGTGCTAGCAATGTTGGAAAACATTAAGATTGATAAGTCCCCAGGGCGAGACCAGATTTATCCTAGGCTGCAACGGGAAGCGTGAAAGGCGGTTGCGAAGCCGCTGGCGAGGATATTTGCCTCCTCACTCTCCTCACTCTCCATAGGATTGGAATGAGGCGAATTCTGTTCCTTATTTCAAGAAGGGAAAAAGGGACATCCCTGGCAATTAGAGACCAGCCAGTCTTCCGTCTGTGGTCAGCAACGTTTGGAAAAGGTTCAGAGGAATCGGATTTATGATTATTTGGCAAAGCATTATGTGATTAAAGGCAGTCAGCATGGCTTTGTAAGGGGCAGGTCATGCCTCACAAATCTTACTGATTTCTTTGAGGAGGTGTCAAGACAGGTGGACGACGGTTGAGCAGTGGATGTGGTGCATGTGATCTTCAGCAAGATATTTGAGAGGTTTCCCCATTGATGGCTCATTCATAAAGTCAGGAAGTATTGGATACGTGGAGATTTGTGTATCTGGATTCAGAAGTGGCTGGCTGGCTGAAGGCAGAGAGTGGTTGTAGATGGAAAGTATTCTGCTTGGAGGACAGTGTTGTGAGGGATCCCACAGGGCTTTGTTCTTGGGCCTCTGCTCTTTGTAGTTTTTATAAATGACTTGGATGAGGAGGTTATGGGTGGGTTAGTAACTTTGCTGATGAAACATTGGTGGGGGTGCCGTCGATTGTAAAGGGGGCTTCTGTAGGCTGCAGCGCGACATAGATAGGATGCAGAGCTGGGCTGAAAAATGACAGATGGAGTTCAACCTGGATAAATGCGAAGAGTTGCATTTTGGAAGGTCAAATTCGAATCCTGAATATAATATTAAATACAGGATTCTTGGCAGTGTGGAGGAACAGCGGGACCTGGGTGCGCAAATGCACAGATCCCTCAAAGTTGCCACCCAAGTGGATAGGGTGTCAAGAAAGTATATGGTGTTTTGGCTTTCATTAACAGGGGGATCAAGTTTAAGAGCCGCGAAGTTTTGCTGCAGCTCGACAAGTCCTTGGTGAGACCACACTTGGAATATTGTGTCCAGTTGTGATCGCCCTACTATAGGAAAGATACAGAGGCTTTGGAGAGGGTGCAAAGAAGGTTTACCAGGATGCTGCCTGGACTGGAGGGCTTGCTTTATGAAGAAAGGTTGAACGAGCTTGGACCTTTCTTTCTGGAGACAAGGAGGACGGAGGAGAGCTGATCGAGGTGTACAAAATAATGAGAGGAATAGATAGAGTCAATACCCAGAGACTTTTTCCAAGGGCAGGATTGACTAGTACGAGAAGTCATAGTTTGAAGATATGAGCAGGAAGGTAAAAGGGAGACATCAGAGGTAGGTTCTTTATGCAGAGAGTTATGAATGCATGGAATGCATTGCCAGCTCTAATGGTGGAAGCAGAGTCATTGGGGACATTTAAGCGACTGCTGGACATGCATGTGGATAGCAGTCAGTTGAGGGGTGACTAGGTTAAATTACTACTACATTTACATTATGATCAAATCTTGGGACAACATAGTGGCCCAAAGGGCATGTTCTGTGCTGTACTGTTCTATGTTCAATGTTCTATTTAGTATATTTAAAACAGACTCAGATAAGTTTTGATTGACAAGTGGATCAAAGATTACAGAGAGGAAGCAGGAAAATGGAGTTGAAAATCTGTCAGTCGTGATCGAATGCCGGAGCAGACTTGATGGTCCGAATGGCTTCAGTTCTGTTCGTATAGAGTTGTGGCCTTATAATATTTCATTCCTGGATGGCACGGTGGCTCAGTGTTTTGCACTGCTGCCTCACAACATCAGGGAACTGGGTTCGATTTCCTTTGTGTGTTCTAGTTTCCTGCCACAGTTCAAAGTTGTGCAGATTAGGTGAATTCGCCATGCTGAATTGTCGATTGTGTTCAGGGATGTTGATGCTAGGTGCAATAGTCAAGGGTCTATGTATAGTATTATGGTAGAGAATGAGATTGGTTCGCATAGTCTTTGGAGAGTCAGTATAAACCTAGTGGGCTGAAGGGCCTGTTTCCATACTTTAGCGATTCTAAGAAAATGCAGGCTGCTGCAATGTTCCAATGAAGCACAACCCAAGCTCGAGTAACACCTCACTTTACACTTTGTTACGTTACAGTCTGTAGGAGTTCATATTCAATTCCATAAATTCACAGCCTGAACCGATTATGGCTGCTCTCCAATTTCCGTACACTGTCCCTCCTGGGCTCCCTAAGTTCGTGTCTTGTTTACGTTGCATTCAACAGAGAAAATAAACTTCTAATATTTACTCATTAGTTTAAACCCATTATATATCTGTGTCTCTTTCACCACAATTTAAAGCCCATTTGTCTTTCACACTGGGCTTCCAAACATTCTTTCCCACCTCTTCCAAGATACAAAAACACTCATTTTCCAATCCTTTACACTTCTGAAGTAGTTTTTCACTGGACTTGAATCAGTAACATTGTTTCTCTATCTCTGCAGATGTTGCCAGGCCCACTGAATTCCTTAGAAAATGAAAAGTTACAAAATACATTTTCAATTCAGCTTACTGGGTGCTTTGAGGAACAGTCACAGAACCTGAAAGATTAACTCTGCTTTCACTGCACAGATGCTGTCAGTCTTCAGCAATTTCTGTTTTTGAATAAGTTTCAAACATGTGTGTCAAAGCTGCTCACACGCCCTGACCACCATGGAGCGCCATACACCGGGAAGTGAATTATAACGCAAGGTATACAAATTCATTTGTTCTGAATCTACATAAGGCTGTTATCACCGACACGACAGAGCTCTTAATCATAGTCATGGAGAGGAACAGAGTGAAACACATTCGCTTTAAACAGAAGCATGGCATTACTGGAGGGGGAAATATTCAGGTGAAAATGTTAAGTGCTTTTGAGGAATGCGACAAATTGGAGGCATGGCATCATGAAGATACCCTAACAGGATGAGGATTTTTTTAAAAATGGAAGCCTTCCCAAATCAGAAACTGGGATAAGGCACTGTGTACAGGGGAGAAGGGTGACCAGGGCCCCAGGCGAATTGAGGACAGGCAGCAGAATTGTGTTGCAGATATTGCAGCTCACACTGGGCTTTCATGTGATGCTGCAAATCATAGCAGCTCTCGCAGCAGCAGCAGCAGCAGTAGAATTATATTTAACCTCAATATAATCTCTCAGTCTACCATGACCATGAAGTCGATCTCCGGTTCAGTGATGAGTGTGGGTGAACATGCCACGTTCAGAACTATGTGTATCGAAACCTGATGACAACCCATTCAAGCCACCGCACTTACTGCTTACATTAACAAACAGCAGAGCTAACATCTGATAGAGAGGGCATCATGCCACCAAGACGGTGACCATTTCTTTTAAAACCAGCTATGAATTACTGCTGGCCTGTCCACTCTTACTCTTATCTGTTAGAAAAATCCTTGTTCCTTTTGTTAGAGACGGTTCAATGACTTCCCTCCTATTACCATTTTGTTTACATCATTGAAATAATTACTGTACCTTTCCCTGTGAGGAAAGATGTAAAATATGGATGTAAATTATCTGTCTCCTCCCTGTAGCCAATTCTCCACTCACACCCTCCAATTATCCTCAGTATACCTTCCTGCTTTAATTTCGAACCTAAGGTGACACACTCATCTTACACTTTTTTATCCACTTGGAAAAGCTCGTTCTGCTTTTTTTTGTATTTCTTGCCAATTTACTACATCATGTCTTTTCTCCGCTTTTCCTCCCTCTCTAGATTCATGCAGTCATGTAGCGCACAAACAGGCCCTTTGGTCCAACTTGTCCATGCTGAGCAGGTTTTTCAAACTAAACTAGCCCCATCTGATTGCATTTCGTCCATATGACTCTAAACTGTTTCCAATTATATGTTTGCCCTAATGAGTTTTAAATGTTGTAGCTGGACTTGCATCTCCCACTATTCCTCCGATAACTCATCCCATATACACACATCACCCTCTGTGTGAAAACATTGATCCTTCGACCATTTCAAATCTTCCCCCTTTCACCTTAAAGCTATGGTTTCTCTGGTTTAACTCCCCCATCCTGTGGAAAAGACCTTGGCTGGTCACTCTGTTCATACCTCTCCTGATTTTATAAACTTCTACAATGTCATCCGACAACCTCCTGCACACTATCTGACACTAACTTCACGAACGAGCACGTAAAGATAAGCACTGCAAATCTGAAACAGTATTCAAATGACAGGTACATAACACTCAGCCCAAGCTTCATACTGAGATTTGTCTTTCTCCATGTTACAATACTAAGGCAGCAGGAAACTGTTACGAGTACCAGTAAGAGGTCAAACACCTGGATTGCTTTGTCCAAATCGTGTGATGATCTCTACATTGAAAGCACATCTCTGGCCTGAATCATATAAGAAGGGGAATTCTTGTACCACACATTCAGCGTCTATATTTAGCAGAGTGAGATGAAGGCTGAGTATACTTTTTGAAATTTGGATCACAGTGTGAATTCAGTGCAAAGAGGGAGAGGTGTTTTCAATAAGGTTTAGGACAAGAAGGAAACATTCCGTAATGAGATGTGAGTAGGACGTGTAAAACAGCATGACTGAAAAAACCGAGCCACACTGAGACCAGAGCCAAGTGGTAGCACAAAACGCAGCTTGATGCTACTGCAGAGTAGGTAGACTTGATCACAGAGTTTCAGGTGAAGTGGGTATGGGCCATAATATGAGAAAATGTACTCTGTAATTTGAGAGGAAGGACCTGGAATCTGGAAGGGGAGAGGAGCAGGGAAGAGGATGGAGCAGAAATGGCAGTGTTTTCTGGGCGGTATATCAGGAACCACAGATGATTTTCATGCCTCACATTAACTTATGGTCCCTGAAATAAACATCCTAAATCTGGCCATCAATAGTAATCTTGAGAGCTTTTGTCAACCATGTGTGGTTCACCTGCTTACCGAGTTCCTCTTTTGAACAGAAACAATAATTACTGAGCGGTTTGGGATATCTGTTTGAATGTCTGCTCATGTATACTCACTGACCTTCCTCTGGGTCTATTTTTACATTCCGGTTCAGACCAGATGTGAGGCAGAAATCCTCAAATTAGATGCCTGGTTCTTTTCAATCATTCGGCGGGAACTTCTGCATGTGGTCGAACACATGATCAGCGGAGGCTGAATCCATTCTCCAAGTTTCTCCACCTCTGTTATTTATGTTTGATGATGCCACATTCCTCTGAGTTGCGTCTAACGTGACCTCATTTTCCTTCAAACCAGAAATGCCCGAACTCCGGTGGACAGGGGCTTCAGCTGTCACTGTCCCATCTCCCAGGGTGTTGCCCTCAATCCGTCCCCTCAATCCCAGAACAATGATAGAATCCTCCTTGTCCACACTTCTTCCTGAACTAGAATCCACATTAACATAATCATCTTACGCCATTTCCACCTTCTCCAGCAGGAAAGCACCATCAAACACATCTTCCCTCCCGCCCACTGTCAGTATTTCGCAGGCACCATTCCTGCTCTGTCCCCACCATCACCCCGAACACTTCCCCACTCCCCATGACACCTTCCCATGCAATTGGAGAAGCTGCAACACTTGTTCATTCACCACTTCCCTCCTCACTGTCCAAGGCCCCAAACATACCTTCCAGGTGAAGCAGCATTTTACATGTAACCTTTCAATCTGGTCTCCTATCATTGCTGCTCATAATGCGGTCTCTCTATATTGGCGAGACCAAACATGAGATTGCTTTGAGGAACACTCCCACTCTGTCTGTAGAAATAACCCTGACCTTCTCTTTGCTTTCCATCTCAATAACCTACCTTGTACTCATGCTAACCTTTCGGCCCTGGGCTGCTGCAATGTTCCAAGGAAGCACAACGCAAGCTCGAGTAACAACTCACTTTACACTTTCGTACGTTACATCCTGTAGGAGTTAATGAACAATTTCACAACTTCAAAGTCTGACTCCATTATATTCTGCAGTTTCCGTACATTCTCCTTCCTGGCCTCCCTATGACCTTGCGTGGTTGTATCTTCTTTATCGTTCACTCAATCGAGAGAACCCCTTTTCCCCATTCACATTTTAATTATTAGGTTACTTCACATGATCTTCTCATTCACCATTACTAAAAGCATGTTTGTCTTTTGCCACACCCTCTTTTACCCGTCAACCACTCCCCACATCTGTCAAGGGATTATAAAGCTCATTTTCCAATTCTTTTCAGTTCTGAAGAAGTGTCATACTGGACTTGAAACGCTAACTCTGTTTCTCCGTCTCTGCAGATAATACCAGACCTGTTGAGTTTCTCTAGAAATGAATAGGCTCAGAACAAATTTTCAATTAAACAAATAATTATGGACATTGGAAATAAAAATGCAAAAATTGCTGGAGAAAATGGGAGCTTTGTGGAAGGTTCACTGATCCTGAAAGATTAACTCTGCTTTCACTGCACGAGATTCTGCCAGATCTGCTGAGTTTCGTCAGCAATTTCTGTTTTTGAACAAGTTCCACAGATGTGTGTTAAAGTTGCTTAAACGCCTTGCCCAACGGAACGCCGTGCATGGGAAGTGACTGATAATGCAAGGTGCACAAGTTTCTTGATCTGAAACTGCATAAGGCTGGCATCTCTGACACTGCAGAGCTCTTAATCGTGGTCAGGGAGAGAAACAGAGGGGAACACATTCACAACAAACACAGAAGATGGCATTGGGGGAATGGAAAAGATTCAGATGCGTATGTGAAGGGGTTTGAGTAAAGTAACAAATTGGAGGCGTGACACCAGGGAGAGTAGAATGAGAATAGGAAAATGGAAGTGTTACCACATCAGAAACCAGTTTAGGACAATGAGTACTTGGCTGATGGATGAATGGGTCTTGGTGTGAACTGGGGGATAGTCAGTAGAATTGAATTGAACATATTGGAGCTCAAAGTGCACATTCATGTGGTGCGGTAGAATCACAGCAGCAGCAGAATTGTATTCAACTACAATTCGTAACATTTTCCCCAGGATAATCGCTCAGCCGCCCATTAACATCAAGCTGATATACGGTTCAGCGATGAGTGCGGGTGAACATGATAGAGTCAGAACCATGTGTACCTAAACCTGATGACAACCCATTAAAGCCACCGCACTTGACTGGTTACATTCGAAACAGCAGAACCACCAACACGGGACAGCCCTGTACATCAGTGTAAAAGACATGGTTGTATTATCTGCACCGTCCTCAGCCAGAAGTGTTGAGTTGATGATCCAGCTCACCCTTGCCATGCTGCCTGCAGAATCACAGATGCCAGTCTTTAATCGATCTGATTCACTGTATGTGACATGAAGAAACAGCTGAACACAATAAATACGACAAAGGCAATGGGCCCTGAGAGCATTCTTGCAATGGGACTGAACACTTGTGCTTCACAACAAGCCGTGTCCCTAGGGAAGCTGTTTCATTCCAGATCCAATTCTGACATCTCCCTGGCAATGTGGAAAATAACTCAGCTATGTCCAATACCATAACAAGGGAATAACTACGGTCTGACCATTTACCACACCCTGAGTCCTGTCATGATAGTCACATTGGTGGGAGTTCTTTTTGACAGAGCTGTCAAGCAGCGCAGAAATAACCAGCTCAGTGTGGTTTGAGATAGGTCCCCATAAGGAGATGGTGATGTTGTGGAAAAGTCACTGGATTACTAATCCAGTCCAGACTAATGCTCTGGCAGCTGGTGGACGTTATAATTAATAAAATATCGAGATGTAAAACCTGGAGTCAAAACATTGAAGCCAGTGTCGATTGTAAACACCAATTTCCTTCCTCAATGTGCTTTCAGTAAGTGAATCTCGCGTGCTTTCCTGGTCTGGCCTAAACGTGACTCCAGACACACAGACATGTGATACACTCCTCAATGGTCTCGGAAACTGACAAGCAAGACACTCTATTGTATCAAACTGTTCCGGGGTCTTAAAGGATAATACTGTACAGATCACCCGGCACCAGCCTCAGTATTGGAATGGAAAGTACTACCATGTTGACTCTGCAGAGATTTCCTTCCTAACATCTGAGAGCAGGTGGCAGGATTTACAGAGCTTTCCGACAGACTGCACAGAAACATCGGGAATGGAGTAGGTCATTCAACACACTGAGCCTCCTCCATTCTAGTTCATGGTGAAAATCTCTTCAATTCATTTTTCCCCACACAGTGTTCGTATCCTTTAGTATGTTTAAACATCGGAACATATAAAATCAGAACTATTGTAATCGCTTTGGTCCATCAATTTTGATCCTCCAGTCAATATACAGGCAGTTATCCAATAAAGGTGTGTTTATTAAACGCAATTTCGCTGCACCACAATTTGTGAATTGTGCTCTTTTCTTTATAAAGTGAGCTCCCGTTCACTGTTATGGGAGACCGTCTCTGGCACCAGCTGAACAGCAAATCCCAGCTTCAGGATCCCTCTGTCTGCCAAATGCACATCAGTGTGTTCAGCTAAAGCAGGAATGTAATCCGCTCTGCAAGCCTTGACACTGGGCCCGAATGTGGGATTTGTAGTCTTAAATTAGAAGGAAATTAATTTCAAACCGGGAGTGGAATATCTTGGAGAGAACCAGAATTTTGCATTGGCATCACGTGGTCAATCAGCTCGCGCGCTTTCTGAAGAAGATCTTGGTGAAAGGTGCAGGGCTGTAGTCAGTGACTGTAGTCTTAAAGTGTGAAATTTACTGCACTAATTCATTACAATATACGGTTTAAAGATTTATACAGCCTCGGTTTGGATGGAATGGATGAGGGTTGCTGAGGGATAGAATATAAATCTTTTAATCTTTTTTAATCTGTCTTCCCTGTCTGTGGGAGTATTGTCGGAACACTGCACTGTTGTATATGTTTCACCCTGTTTATAAAAGGGAACAGGATAAAAGAATGACGGGTTGCATAAAATGTTTGCTGGAGAAGTTTCTAGATACCTTTGTCTAATGCTGCTCCAAGTTTGAAACTCCCTGTTATCAAGACCTTTCTTAACCTTGTGACATCATTCAGAGCATTCAAACTGCTGCTCAGGAACAGGGAGAAACTGGAAGTAGTGACTCAACTGCTCGATACTGGGACACAGGAACAGGAGGCAGTCACTCAAAGGGTCGAGATTGGGATACAGGGAAACCTGGAGGCTAGTGAGGCCCCAGATTTCTTTTCCCCAGGAACAGGAGGAGGTGTCTCACTACCCACCCGTCTGGGACACTGAGAGAAAAGGGAAATCGGCTTATTACGAAGAGAAATAGCTGAACAAGTTGCATGAGTGTGCCATTCAATCCTGCTCCAACATTCTTCAAAACCATGACTGATCTGATTGCAATTCCCTCATTCCATTTTACAGAGATTCCCCTCTCTGCAGCCTCTGCTCCATTTGTTGGTCATGTTGCAGAAACAGACACTGGAACTACAGTCACCATGCTTCATCCAGAGTTGGATCACCAAAGCCTCTGGTCTTCCTGAATTTCCACAGCATTTTAAAACATAGCCTCCAGGAAACCATCCCCAACATTTCCACGAATGTACAAAAACTAGAGTTAAGTTAAATGTCAGTGAAATGCAAGTGAGAAGCCTGGTCTGAATCAGTAACAGTTGTGGGGATTCCTCATGTTACTGAGCACATAGCAGCAGAGAGTGATTAAAACAGGCGTTCAATGGATAAGCACAGAGCAAGTTACAAAGATGTGCCTCAAAACTGCTAAAACCTCACTCTCCAACATGGAGATCAGGGAAGGACACTGGGACACACACAGAGACAACACATGCTGACAGACCCAGACGTACACACAGACACATTAGCATTTTTAGGATATAATTAGTTAAGTTATGCTTAATGATGGGATCAAGGCTTGTTGTGAGAAGGCAGGAGAATTGGCTTGAAAAGCAGGTCAGCCATGATCAGTAGCTCAGTAGACTGGATGGGCCAAATGACCTTTTATTCTGCTCTAATTATTTATTGTCTACGTACATGCATTTATCTGTCTTTGTGCATATACTTGTGTGTGTGTCCGTGTTTTTGTGTCTGTGTTTTTGTGTGTTCGAGTGTGTCTGTGTGTATATGTCTGTATGTGTGTTTGGGTGTGTCTGAGTGTGTTTGGCTGTGTATGTATCTCTGTGTGTGTCTGTGTATGTTTATGCCTCTCAGTATTTTGAGAAATGGAAATATCATGGTACATTTTTTTAAAAATTCTATTCTGTTTGACATTCACCTTTCCATCATAGTTCGAGGAACTTTGTTTTCGTCATGAATTTGTTATTTTAACAAATGATGGAAATCAACTTGACCTCTTCCGAGGATGACCCTGACCCAATGTGAGACCTATAACATTGGCCATATCATCAACCTGGTTACACCGATAATTTGCTGTGACCAATGGATTGGGGGCGTGTCGATTTTCAAGACTTTTAAGAAATGCCAACCAAGTTTCTTGCTTTCCAATGTGGCTGATTGGGCTTCTCAGGACTCATGCTCCATTTGGCTGGACATCGAGGCCTTCTAGGCAAATTGTCCCCTCATTAATCTGTTGTTCATGGACAAGATGAGGATTGTTATGGAGAATTGCAGAAACCGATTGTCCTGAACACAGTGAAAGCAAGGAGAATTATGGGACAAGTTGAGGGCACTTTACAAAACAAAAACTTCGGCTTTCATTCCCATTGTAGGATTGATAGGATTCCAGCCGGGATTGATGGATTCTGGCTTTATGCTCTGGGAATCCAGATGAGTTTCCTGCTTGGGAGAATTTTTTGACAGGGAGGCCATGATGAATTTTGAGCAACTGAGCCTGGAATATGAGGTATCTGGGAAGGACCTCTTTTATTACTTTCAGCTTCAGGACTTTATACAGAAAAAAAGACTATATTAATGGTTCGTCTCTGTACGTCAAATATGGAGACGAGAGTGTTTCAGAGTATGGGCACTCTCTCGTTCAGCACCTTCTGTCATTTATTAGGAGGTCGTGTCTTGAAGGACATTGAGCCTGTTACACCAGTGCAGGAAGAGGCTATTCAGCCCCTGGAGCCTGCTATACAGTTAGGGGAGGAGGCCAGTCAGCTCCGCGAGTGGATAACACTGGGCCCAGAGTCGGTCATGCAGCACCAGTACCCTGTTATACAGCAATAGGCCAGTATAGTCAGCCTCCTCAAGTCTGTGACATAGGAACTGGAAGAGGTCAAACAGGGACTGGAGATTGGTGCACTGGAATACCAGGAGGATATTCAGTCCCATCGAGCCTGTTGCACAGGAATTGGAGGATGTAACCTATAAGATTTCTTATGGGAAATCAGGAAGAATTTTACCTCACGTGTCTGGTGTATGGGAACAGAAGAAGGCCAATCATGCCCTCAGTCCTAGATCAGGGATTCAGGAGAGACCGTTCAGTATCTCCAGCCTGTGATGGAGGAATATGAGAAGGTTTTTCCACCCTCTCAAACTGTTACACAGCAACAGGAAGATTGCATAAGACCTAACGACACTTACACATAAACAGGAAGAGGACAGGCAGACCATCGAGATGGTGATTTGGAACACCAGAAAGACATCAGCCCATCGATTTTGTGCACAAGGAAGAGTATGACTCCATTCAGCGACTCCGACCTCTTACAGAGCAATCAGAGCAGGTCATTTCACGCCACGTGCCAATTATACAGGATTGGAGCGAACAAAGAGATTATAGAGAGGTAAGAATTTTGAATTATCACCGTCACGATGGAATATATAGTTGTGAGAAAACTGTTGAAATTTAAGAAAGATTGTTAAAGTCAATTATTCAAGAATTAATGACAAGAAATTTGAAAAGTCAAACCTCAATCCATCAGAATCAACATGATTTGGATCATGGGGATCCTAGAGATGAAATATGTGGACTTCCAGAAGGCACTGAATAGCTCTGCACAAATGATTAATCTGCAGAATAAGATCGTTTACGATTAAAAGTAATTCATCAGCTTGGTGACAGGCTTGGTGAAGCAATAAAATGCAGAGCGATGGAAAAAATATAGGTCATTTTCTGTTTGGCAAAATACAGCTTTTAGGAAACCATGGTCTCTGGCCCCAACTATTTACAATCTATAGTCTTAAGTAGTTGAGAGGATAGAACATGTTATAACCAAATTAACAGATGACACTAACTCAGGTGAGAAATTGCAATGAAGATGCAAGACGTTAGAAAATGTATATGGATAGGTTGGGGCAACAGTTGACAGAAGAAACTGAACAACGAAAAGTATGAGTATATCCGTTTGGATCAGTGTAGCAGAAAGGCAAATTATTATCCAAATGGAGAGAGACTTCAGAATGATTAGGTACAGAGGGATCTGGCTGCCCGCGTCCATAATACAGAATACTCAGATGTAGGTACAGCAGATAATGAGAAAGGCAAGTGCAACTTTGGCATTTATTTCTTAAACAATGGATTATAAAGGGAGGGAGGTGTGAGATCGCAACTGAGTACCGTGTGCAGTCTTGGTGCCCTGACTGTAGGAGGGATGTATTTGCAATGGCGGCAGTTCAGAATAGGTTTACTCGATTACTCCAGAGATGAGGAGATTGTCCTCTGAAGAGAGATTGAGCAGTTCAGGCCAACACTACCTGGATATAGAAAAATGAGAGGCGATGTCAGAGGTCTGGACGATGTTAAAGGTGATTGACAATGTAGATGTGAAGTTGATATTTCCTCATGTGGGACAATCTCGAATGACCCTAAAACCATAGTTTTAGGATGAGGTGGGGGAGAAATGAAACAGGGGTGAGAAGAACATACTTCTGTCACAGGGTTGGGAATCTGTGTAATTCACTGCCCCAGAGTGCAGTAGGTGCTGGGATATTGAGTCACTGAAGGAATATGAGAGCAGACAGGAACGTGGAACTGAGGCTGCAATGACATCAGATATGTTTGTATTCAATGTCGGAATAGGCCTGAGGGGCTGGATTGCCGAACAAATGCTTCTCGTTCTTATTCATCCCTTTGAATGTGTTACATATAAATGGGGAGGACTGGTTATCAGACAGGAAGCAGGCACTCCGGATAAATCAGCCTTAGTCAGTTTGACAGAACGTTACCAGTGGAGTCACACAGTGACCAGTGCAGGGTCCACAGCTCTTTACAATCAGTATCAATGATCAGGAGGAGTAGAACAAATGTACTGTAACTATGTATGCCGATTAAACTAAGATAAACAGGAAACTATATTATCGAGGGAAGGTGGAGAGTCTGTAATTGGATATGGACAGGTGAAGTCAATGGATAAAAGTTTAGCAAATGGGATTAAAGATAATATATAGTCTGTCATTTTCTTTCGGAAGAATGGTAGGTAGTATGTTATTGAAACGGAAAAATACTACAGGACTTAGTGATGGAGTGTGTACTGGAAGGTTCATTCTGACCGGATCAGACACGGGAAGTGTTGCTCCATCTTCCTGATGTTCCCAGGGACCCCATTGCTCTCAACCACCATATATATCCTCCCTCTCCAAATGGTGATTTTTACGTCGGCATATTGGGAGATGGTGGATCAGTCACCCACTTCTGCCTGGAAAGTTCGGGATCATAGAAGCTGAGTGAACAGTGATCCTGGCTGCACTGTCCTCCCCCTGATGTGAAGATGCAGGTCGTGTTAAAGGAAGTGACACCACTCTGTGACCAGCTCCTTGTACAGTCAGGGTCCCCTCACACTCTGCTCGTGGGTTAAATGTAACTTGGCAAGCTGTACCTGGAAAACCCGGTGTGGATACAGCAGATCCCTTTCCCCAAGGACACTCACTCCGTGGTTTCCGATCTTCCTCTCTTTGCAGCCTCTGCTCCATTTGTTGTTCATCTTACAGACGCAGGTGTTGTAACTACAGTCCCTATGCTCCATACAGAGTTGGGTCACCAAATCCTCAGGTCTCCCTGAATGTCTGAGGCGGATCACAGCACAACCTCCAGCAAGCCATCCAGAGCACTCCTCGAACATTTCAATAACAGGATTCAGTCAGAAGCCCCTCAGCTACAATTAGACGCCTGCTCTTTTACAATTATACTCGAGAGGTTTCCTCGTGTTACTGACTACACAATCATCTGAGAGGGATAAGCACAGGTGTTCAGTGGAAACGCACAGTCCAAGATTCAAAGGCGTGTCTAAAGCTGCCAGAACCCCTGTCTAATTTGGAGCACAACATGGGGCACACCAGCAAGTGAACAGCAGTCAAACACACACACCCCTGCCCATGGAGCAGTACATGGGACACACCGGGAAGTGAGCAACAGTCAAACACATACACCCCTGTCTATGGAGTACCACATGGGGCACACCAGGAAGTGAACAACAGCCAAACACTTACACCCCTGGCCATGGGGTACCACATGGGACACAGCGGAAAGTGAACAACAGCTCAGCACACACACCCCTGTCCATGGAGCACCACATGCGGCACAGCGGGAAGTGAACAGAAGCCTGACACATACCATTTCATTGTTTCTGAGCTTCAAAATGCCAGCTCTCGATACACTAGGGATCCAAATGAGACCCACAGCTGGCACATACAGGAGACCACGAGCCATACGTTTTGCACATTGTTTCTGAGCTTCGTAATGATTTCCCCGGGATTCCAGGGATATGAGCACCAACGGCCAGGTTAAGGTACAGAAGGACCGATATTCATGTTATAATTGGATGATTACTTGATCGACAAGTTCAGTAAACGTGGCTCTTCTCAGACAAATGTGATTAACTGGATGAGTAGTACTTTCTTAGTTCCAATAACTAAAATAGGAATATAAAGTAAATGTGCTGACAAATTAGCTGAAATCCACGTCACAGAATCAGACACCATAATCCAGATGATATATCTGTGCAGCATGTAGCAGTGTTCAGACCAGGCTAGTGTACTGCTCAATACAACCCAGCAATCTGTGCAGAAAACACCAGTCCATGAACTACCTCTCCAGCACTGGGAGCGATGCAGTGAACAGCAGTGAATTGTTATGTAAACCAGGAACATTTCCCCTCCCAGCATGTAGAGCAGTGTACACCACCCCAGGGCATGGATCTGTAAACCAGGAGCAGTTACCATATCAGCATGTAGAGTTGTGTACACCACCCCAGTGCATTGAACTGTAAACCGGGAGAAGTTGACCTCCCAGCATGTAGAGCTGTGTACACCACCCCCGTGCATTGAACTGTAAACCAGGAGCAGTTACCCTCCCAGCATGTAGAGCTGTGTACACTGCCGCAGTGCATTGTTCAGTAACACTGTGTTAGATCACTGCCCAGTGAGGGGAAACCTGCAGCCCATGGTGGAAGTGACGGGATGTGCAGCTCCAACCCATTTGCAGCTCCATATCTCCATTCTATCAATGGATGTAGAATATCTCAAGAGGAAGGAGGAAAATGACTTAGGGTTAAGTAGGCAAGTATCAGACAAGGCTCTAGAGGGTTACAAGGTGGTCAGGAAGGAAGTGAAGAATAATCTCAGGACAGCGAGAAGCGGGCATGAAAAAAACTTGGTGAGTAGGATTAAGGTAAAATTTAAGATGTTCTATACTTTTGTGAGGAACAAGATGATGGCTTTAGTGAGGGTAGGGCTCATCAGGATAGTGGAGGCAAATTCCGCCAGGAGTCGTAGGAGGTAGGGGAACATGGAATATAGAACACTACAGCGCTGCACAGGCCCTTCGGCCATCGATGTTGCGCTGACCTATCATACCAATCTGAAGCCTATCTAACTTACACTATTCCATGTACGTCCATATGCTTATCCAATGACGACTTAAATGTACTTAAAGTTGGCGAATCTACTACTGTTGCAGGCAAAGCATTCCAAAGTTCTCTCTTTAGGTCTTTCCTGGCTAACTTGTAACCCTCAAGCGCCCTAACTGAGCCTTCACATCCCATCCTAACACAAGTCGCCGTCTTCCTCTTGACCAGAGATTCCACTTCATTCGGAAACCACGGCTCCCGCTCACTACAGCTTCCTCCCTAACTGACAGGTACATACTTATCTCGGACACTCAGGAGTTTTTCTTTGAATAAGTTCCACATCTCTAATGTGCCCATCCCCTGCAGTTTCCTTCCCCATCATATGCTTCCTAAATCTTGCCGAATTGCATCGTAATTGTCTTCCCTCAAGCTGTAACTCTTGCCTAGTGGCATACACCTATCCCTTTCTATTACTAAAGTAAACATAACAGAATTGTGATTGCTATCACCAAAGTGCTCACCTACTTCCAAGTCTAACACCGGACCAGGCTTATTACCCAGTATCAAATCTAATGTGACTTCACTCCTTGTTGGCATGTCTATATACTGTGTCAGGAAGCCCTTCTGCACATACTGGGCAAAATCTGACCCCTCTATAGTACTCGTACTATAGTGTTCCCGTTCAATATTTCAAAAGTTGAAGTTCCCCATTACATCTACCCTGTCTCTGTCACTCCTATCAAAAATCATCTTTGCTATCCTTTCCTCTACATCTCTGGAACTATTCGGAGGCCTATAGAAAACTCCCAACGGGTTGACCTCTCCTTTCATGCTTCTAACTTCAGCCCATACCACCTCAGTTGACGAGTCCTCAAACATCCTTTCTGCAACTGCAATACTGTCCTTGACCAACAATGTAACACCTCCCCCTCTTTTACAATCTTCTCTGCTCTTACTGAAACATCTAAATCCTGGAACCTGCAACAACTATTCCTGTCCCTGCTCTAACCATGTCTCCTAAAAGGCCACAACATTGAAGTCCCAGGTACAAATCTATGCTGCAAGTTCACACACGTTATTCCGGGTGCTCCTGGTTTTGAAGTGGACACACTTCAAACCAACCTCTTGCTTGCCGGTGCCATCTTGCATCCCTGAAACTTGATTTTGGACCTCCCTACTCTCAACCCTTTCTATACTCTAACTACAATTTTGGTTCCCATCCGCCCGCTGGATTAGTTTAAACGCACCCCAATAGCCTTAGCGAATTCTACCCCCCCCCCCCAGGATATTGGTACCCCTCTGGTTCAGATGAAGCCCATCCTGCTTGTAGAGGTCCCACCTACCCCAGAAAGAGCCCCAATTATCCAAGATTCCAAAACCCTCCCTCCTGCACCATCCCTGTAGCCACGTGTTCACCTTCTCTCTCTCCCTATTCCTTGCCGCACTAGCACGTGGCACAGGCAAGATACCAGAGCCAACAACACTGTTCGTCCTAGCTCTAAGCTTCCATCCTAGCTCCCTGATTTTCTGCATTAAATCCCCATCTCTCTTCCTACCTATGTCGTTGGTGCCTATGTGGACCATGACCTGGGGCTGCTCCCTCTCCCCCTTAAGGATCCCAAAAACACGATCAGAGACATCACGAACTCTGGCACGTGGGAGGCAGCACACCAACCGTGAGTCTCTCTCGTCCCCACAGAAAACCCTATCTGTCCCCCGAACTATAGAGGCCCTAGTGACTACTGCTCTGCTCCTCTTCCCCTTTCCCTTCTGAGCAGCAGGGACAGACGCTGTGCCAGAGCCCTCTACTCCACTGCTTTCCCCTGGTAAGGCCCCCCCAATAGTATCCAAAACGGTGTATTTATTGTTGAGGTGAATGGCCACAGGGGAACCCTGCACTGCCTGCTGGTACCCTTTCCGTCCCCTGACTGTAACCCATTTGCCTCTTTCTTGTACCTTAGGAGTGACTACCTCCCTGTAACTCCTCTCAAAAACCCTCTCTGCCACCCGAATGATCCGAAGTTCATCCAGCTCCAGCTCCAGTTCCCTAACGCGGTTTTCAAGGAGTTGGAGTCAGGTGCACTTCCAGCAGATGTAGTCAGCAGGGACACTGGTGGTGGCCCTTACGTCCCACATTCTGCAGGAGGAACATTCGACTGCCCTAACCTCCATTCCCACCAGTCTAAACTCCCAAAGATACTGTTGAAAAAAAAGGAACAACAAAACTCGTTAACTTTCCAAGCTGTGGCACAGGTACTATGTTTTTGATTAGAGGAGGAGGATGGGTGCTTTAACAGATTATAAAGCAAGGTGAGCTTTTCTGGGTGTTTGGTTTAATTAACAAACAGGATCATTGCTGTGTCGTAACAGTACACTTGGAAAATTGTGTTCTGTTCTGGTCGCCTTGTTATAGGAAAGATGTACAAGCTATAGTGAGGATGCAGATGAATCCCTAGGGATCAACAGAAATATTGGCACGGACCACACGATCGAGTGAAATATTGAGGAAGTCACCACGCGAAAACTAAATACTGGCAGATTCTGCATGTCTGTATAAAGGTCAGTGTGTTAGTGTTTGTGGTGTGTCTGTACTGATGCCTGTATATCTGTGTGTGCACGTGCTTCAGTGTATTGGCATTTCTCTCTGTGTGACTGCACCAGTCTCTATGTGTGCCTGTGTATCTACATTCATATCTGTGTGTATCTGCATGTCTCTGTGCGTATCCGTGTACAGAGCGGATCTGCCAACCTCTGCCAGGTGTTTAAAGTGATGCAATGTCCGCCTCTGCTGGCCTTCCCACTCTATTGTATTGATGGTAGTATTGGGAGAAAACCATAAGGGATTCAGTCTAGGAGGTGGGGAAAGGGAGGTAGATCATAGCACAATCCAAACTGACAGCAACATCTGCACAAACACACACACACACACACACACACACACACACACACACACACACACAGTTGGGTACAGCGAGGATCATAATTGGACTGAGGACACTCAGAGTGGCTAATGCTCCTGAGTAATATCTGTGCTTTCTCTGCAATGTAAAAGTGATTTGTCTTTGAAGATTATTCTTTACACAGAGTGTACACCTTAAAGAGTATTTCCAATGCAACTGAATCCAAGCAATTCTGACCAAATCATCTGTAAGGTGATGCGATGAATTTATTCCATGTTCTTGAAATTGAAATATTTTATAAGTCGCCCCTACAAGGTGTAAGTGAGAAAGGATTAAAAAGTCCTGAAACTGGCCCAGTGGTGGTGGTAATATATCTAGGTATCAGACAAAACTGTTCTGTGCATCCAGAGATATTTGCAAAACCAAACAGCCGTGCAATGTGAGAGATTCACAGTATTTGATGTCCTCTGATAGAGAGAAACAAAACTGACATTTGTGCAGTGGCATGGGGAGACCAGCAGAGGGTGGCATTGTATGACTATAACCTTAACAGGGACAGATGTCGAGGTGGAGGAGGTGTGTCGGGGTTTATCTCAATTTGAATGGATTTACCCCCACACCTACAGAGCCATCACTTCACAGAGATGCACACAAACATACACAGACACATTAAACACCCAACACGCATACATACCCAGATGGACACTTACACACACACATGCACACGCCTGCACACAGACACAGTAGTTTCTTTAAGATAGAGATAAGTATGTTTTTCATGAATAAGGGAATCAATGGTAAGTTGATGAAGGCAGGAGAATGTGGCTGAGAAACATTTTAGATTAGATTAGATTACTTACAGTGTGGAAACAGGCCCTTCGGCCCAACAAGTCCACACCGCCCCGCCGAAGCGCAACCCACCCATACCCCTACATCTACTCCTTACCTAACACTACGGGCAATTTAGCATGGCCAATTCACCTGACCTGCACATTTTTGGAGTGTGGGAGGAAACCGGAGCACCCGGAGGAAACCCACGCAGACACGGGGAGAATGTTCAAACTCCACACAGAGAGTCGCCTGAGGCGGGAATTAAACCCGGGTCTCTGGCGCTGTGAGGCAGCAGTGCTAACCACTGTGCCACCGGGCCGCCAAACGGCACAGCAGATCCAAGGGGCTAAATGGCCTAATTCTGTTCCAATTTCCTATTTTGTGAATGGATTCATTTTGGAATTCGAAGTTGAATGCAGATTAGTTGGTCAAAAATAGGATTCATTGCAGTGTGGAGGAACAAACGAATCTTGGGGTCCATGTCTGCAGGTCTCTCATTTGCCCCCTAAGTTGATCAGGTTGTTAAGAAGGCGTATGGTGTGTTGGTTTTCATGATCGGGGGACTGAGTTGACGAGCCGCAAGATTATGCTGCAGATCTACAAAGTTCTGGTGAGACCACATTTGAAATGTTCTGTTCGCCGCATTACAGAAAGGATATGGAAGCTTTAGAGCGGGTGCAGAGGAGATTTACCAGAATGCTGCCTGGACGAGAGGACTTGTCTTATGAAGAAAGGTTGAGGGAGCTATGGCTTCTCTCATTGGAGAAAAAAAGGATGAGAGGTAACTTCATAGAGCTGGAAAAGATGGTGAGAGTTACAGACAGAGTAAATAGCCAGAGACTTCTTCCCATGGCTGAAATGGTTGTCACGAGGTGAGCATAATTTTAAGGTGTTTGGAGAAAGGTTTTAGAAGATGTCAAAGGCGGTGAGACAACGGGGGCCCTCCCCATCCCCCCTAAACCGGGTCGCTGGTACTGTGAGACAGCCGTGCTAACCACTAAGACACCATGACCCCTCCACCTCCCCTCCCCCCAAACCGGGTCCCTGGTTCTGTGGGACAGCAGTGGTAACCACTGAAACACCATGTCCCCCCTCCCACTCCCCCTTACCCGGATCCCTTGTACTGTAAGACAGCTGGGCTAACCACTGAGACATCATGCACCCCTCCCCATCCCCCTTAAACACGGACCCTGGTACTGTGAGACAGCCGTGCTAACCACTGAGACACAATGCACCCCTCACCCTCCCCACAAACTGGGTCCCTGGTACTGTGAGACAGCCGTGCTAACAACTGAGACACCATGGCCCCCACTCCGCTAAAACGGGTCCCTGGTCCTGTGGGACAGCCGTGTTAACCACTGAGACACGATGCCCCCCTCCACTCCCATCAAACCGGTTCCTTGGTACTTTGAGACAGCCGTGTTACCCACTGAGGCACCATGTCCCAATTCCCCTCCCCCTCCCCCCATACCGCGTCCCTTGTACGGTGAGACAGCTGTGCTAACCACTGAGACACCATACCCCCACCGCCTCCCCTCCCCCTAAACCGGGTCCCTGGTACTGTTGGACAGCCATGCTAACCACTGAGACACCATGGCCCCCTCTCCCTCCCCCCAAAACCGGGTCCCTGGTACTGTGAGACAGCCGTGTTAACCACTGAAACATCATGACCCCTCCCCCTCCCCTCTAAACCGGATACCTGGTACTGTGAGACAGCCGTGGTAACCACTGAGGCACCATGCCCCCCTCCCCATCCCCCCTAATCCTGGTTCCGGCTACTGTGAGACAGCCGTGATAACCACTGAGACACATCTGCCCCCCTCCCTCACCCCCAAACCGGGTCCCCAGTACAGTGCGACTGTCGTGCTAACCACTGAGACATCATGACACAATCTCCCTCTCTCCCAAATCGGGTCCCTGATACTGTGAGACAGCCGTGCTAACCACTAAGACACCGTGGCCCCCTCCCTGCTAAAACGGGTCTCTGGTATTGTGGGACAGACGTGTTAACCACTGAGACACCATGACCCCCCTCCCCACCCAACAAACTGGATCCTAGGTACTTTGAGAGTGCCGTGTTACCCACTGAGACACCATGTCCCAATTCCCCTACCCCTCCCCCCCCCCCAAACTGGGTGCCTGGAACTGCGAGACAGCCGTGCTAACCACTGAGACACCATGGGCCCCACCCCGCTAAACGGGGTCGCTGGTACTGTAGGGCAGCCGTGTTAACCACTGAGAAACGATGCCCCCCTCCCCTCCCTCCAAACCGGTTGCTTGGTACTTTGAGTCAGCCGTGTTACCCACTGAGATGCCATATCCCAATTCCCTTCCCCCTCCCCCCAAACCGGATCCCTGGTACTGTGAGACAGCCGTGCTAACCACGGAGACACCATGCCTCCCTTCACATCCCCCCTAAACTGAATCCCTGGTATTGTGAGGCAGCCATACTAACCACTGAGACTCCATGACACCCTCCCCTCCCCGAAACCGGGTCTCTGGTACTGAGAGACAGCCGTGCTAACCACGGAGACACCACGCCCCACTGACCCTCCCCACAAACTGGGTCCCTGGTACTGTGAGACCGCCGTGATAACAACTGAGACACCATGGCCCCCTCCCGGCTAAACCGGGTTTCTGTTACTGTGGGACAGCCGTGTTAACCACTGAGACACCATGCACCCCTCCCCACCCACCAAACCGGATCCTTTGTACTTTGAGAGAGCTCTGTTACCCACTGAGACACCATGTCCCATTTCCCCTACCCCTCCCGCCCCAAACAGGGTCCCTGGTCCTGTGAGACAGCCGTGCTAACCACTGAGATACCATGCCCCCTCCCCCTCCCCACAAACCGAGTCCCTGGTACTGTGAGATAGCCGTGCTAACCACTGAGATACCATGCCCCCCTCCCCCTCCCCACAAACCGAGTCCCTGGTACTGTGAGATAGCCGTGCTAACCACTGAGACACCATGGCCCCCACACCGCTAAACGGGGTCTCTCATACTGTAGGACAGCCGTGTTAACCATTGAGACACCATGACCTCTCCCCTCACACCAAATCGGTTTCTTGGTACTTTGAGATAGCCGTGTTACCCACTGACACAACATGTCCCAATTTCCCTCCCCATGCCCCCCCCCAAACTGGGTCCCTGGTACTGTGTGACAGCCGTGCTAACCACTGAGACACCATGCCCCCCTCCCCCTCCCCACAAATCAAGTCCCTGTTACTGTGAGAGAGCTGTGCTAACCACTGAGAAACCAGCCCACTCTCCCCATATAACAGGTCCCAGGTACTGTGAGACAGCCTTCACAGTGCCAGGTATTTGGTTTGTGGGGAGGGGGAGGTGCCATGGTGTCTCAGTGGTTAGCATGGCTGTCTCACAGTAGCAGGAACCAGGATTAGGGGGGATGGGGAGGGGGCATGGTGTCTCAGTGGTTAGCACGGCTTTCTCACAATACCAGGGACGCGGTTTTGGGGGTAGGGGAAGGGGGCCGTTGTGTCTCAGTGGTTAGCATGGCTGTCTCACAGTAACAGGGATCCGGTTTAGGGGGGAGGGAGACGGGGCATGGTGTTTCAGTGGTTAGCACTGAGACACCATGACCACCTCCCCCACCCCGCAAACCGGGTCCCTGCTACTGTGAGACAGCCGTGCTCACCACTGAGAAACCATGCCTCACTCCCCCTCCCCCCTTAACCGTTTCCCTGGTACTGTGAGACAGCGGTGCTAACCACTGAGACACCATGCCCCCCTCCCCCTCCCTCCCTAACCGGGTCCCTGGTACTGTGAGACAGCCGTGCTAAGCACTGAGACACCATGCCCCCCTCCCCTCCCACCAAACCAGTTCCTTGGTTCTTTGAGACAGCCATATATCCCACTGAGATGCCATGTGGCACTTCCTTTCCCCCTCCCACCAAACCGGGTCCCTGGTACTGTGAGACAGCCATGCTAACCACGGAGACATCATGCCTCCCTCAATATCCCCCGTAAACCGGATCCCTGGTACTGTGAGGCAGCCGTACTAACCACTGAGATTCCATGCCCCCCTCCCCTCCCCCAAACCGGTTCCCTGGTACAGAGATACAGCCATGCTAACCACTGAGACACCATGCACCCCTCACCCTCCCCACAAACTGGGTCCTTGGTACTGTGAGACTGCCTTGCTAACAACTGCGACACAATGAACCCCTCCCCGCTTAACTATGTCCCTGGTACTGTGGGACAGCCGTGTTAACCACTGAGACACGATGCCCCCTCCCCTCCCACCAAACCGGTTCCTTGGTACTTTGAGACAGCTGTGTTACCCACTGAAACACCACGTCCCAATTCCCCTCCCACTCCCGCCAAACCGTGTCCCTTGTACGGTGAGACAGCTATGCTAACCACTGAGACACCATGGCCCCCTCCCCCTCCCCCCAAAATCGGCTCCCTGGTACTGTGAGCCAGCCGTGCTAACCACTGAAACACCATGCCCCGTCTCCCTCCCCCCTAAACCGGATCCCTGTTACTGTGAGACAGCCATGCTAACCACTGAGACACAACGGCCCCCTTCCCCTACCCCCAAAACCGCGTCCCTGGTATTGTGAGAAAGCCGTGCTAACCACTGAGACACCATGCCCCCTCCCCATCCCCCCTAATCCTGGTTCCTGCTACTGTGAGACAGCCATGCTAACCACTGAGACACCATGGCACCTCCCCCTCCCCACAAACCAAGTACCTGGCACTGTGAGACAGGCGTGACAACCACTGAGACACCATGCCCCCCCACCCCCAAACCGGGTCCCCAGTACTGTGCGACTGTCGTGCTAACCACTGAGACACCATGACACCATCCCCCTCTCCCCAAAATCGGGTCTCTGATACTGTGAGACAGCCGTGCTAACTGCTGAGACACCGTGACCTCCTCCCTGCTAAACCGGGTCTCTGGTACTGTTGGACAGCCGTGTTAACCACTGAGACACTATGGCCCCCCTCCCCTCCCACCAAACCGTATCCTTGGTACTTTGAGAGAGCCATGTTATCCACTGAGACACCATGTCCCAAGTTCCCTCCGCCTCCCCTCCCAAACTGGGTCCCTGGTACTGTGAGACAGCCGTGCTAACGACTGAGATACCATGCCCCCCACCCCCTTGTACGGTGAGACAGCCATGCTAACCACTGAGATACCATGGCCCCCTCCGCCGCCCCCTCCCCCTAAACCGGGTCCCTGGTATTGTGAGACAGCCGTGCTAACGACTGAGATACCATCCCCCCCCCCCACAAACCGTGTCCCTTGTACGGTGAGACAGCCATGCTAACCACTCAGATACCATGGCCCCCTCCGCCGCCCCCTCCCCCTAAACCGGGTCCCTGGTATTGTGAGACAGCCGTGCTAACCACTGAAACACCATGCCCCCTTCCCCACCCCCCCAATCCGTGTACCTGCTACTGTGAGACAGCCGTGCTAACCACTGAGACACCATGCCCCCCCTCCGACGCTTCCTCCACCCAAACCGTGTCCCTTGTACGGTGAGACAGCCGTGCTAACCACTGAGATACCATGCACCCCTCCGCCGTCCCCTCCCCCTCAACCGGATCCCTGGTACTGTGAGACAGCCGTGCTAACGACTGAGACACCATGCCCCCTCCGCCGCTTCCTCCCCCAAACCGGGTCCCTGGTACTGTGGGACAGCCATGCTAACCACTGAGACACAATGGCCCCCTACCCCTACCCCCAAAACGCGTCCCTGGAATTGTGAGACAGCCGTGCTAACCACTGAGGCACCATGCCCACACCCCCTCCCCCCTAAACCGGATCCCTGGTACTGTGAGACAGCCGTGCTAACCACTGAGGCACCATGCCCCCCTCCCCATCCCCCCTAATCCGGGTTCCTGCGACTGTGAGGCAGCCGTGCGAACCACTGAGACACCTTGGCACCTCCCCCTCCCCTTAAACCAGGTACCTGGTTCTGTGAGACAGCTGTGATAACCACTGATACACCATGCCCTCCCTTCCCCCTCCCCACAAACCAGGTCCCTGTTACTGTGAGACAGCCGTGCAACCATTGGGACACCATGCCCCTCCCCACAAACCGTGTCCCTGGTACTGTGAGACAGCCCTGCTGACCACTGAGACACCATGGCCCCCACCCCGCTAAACGGGGTCTCTGGTACTGTAGGACAGCCGTGTTAACCATTGAGACACCATCCCCCCCGCTCCCCTCCCACCAAACCGGTTCCTTGGTACTTTGAGATAGCCGCGTTACCCTCTGAGACAAAATGTCCCAATTTCCCACACCATGCCCCGCCCAAACTGGGTCCCTGGTACTATGTGACAGCCGTGCTAACCACTGAGGCACCATGCCCCCCTACCCCTCCCACAAACCGGGTCCCTGGTACTGTGAGACAGCCGTGCTAACGACTGAGAAATCATGCCCCCCTCCCCTCCCACCAAACCGGTTACTTGGTACTTTGAGACAGCCGTGTTACCCACTGTGATGCCATGTCCCAATTCCCTTCCCCCTCCCCCCAAACCGGGTCCCTGGTACTGTGAGACAGCCGTGCTAACAACAGTCACGATGCCCCCTCCCCTCCCACCAAACCGGTTCCTTGGTACTTTGAGACAGCCGTGTTATCCACTGAGACACCATGTCCCAATTCCCCTCCCCCTATACCATTTCCCTTGTACTATGAGACAGCCGTTTTAACCACTGAGACACCATGCCGCACCTCCGCCGCCCCCTCCCCCTAAACCGGGTCCCTGGTACTGTGGGACAGCCATGCTAACCACTGAGACACCATGCCACCCTTCCCCTCTCCCACAAACCGCTTCCCTGATGCTGTCAGACAACCGTGCTAACCACTGAGACACCATGCCCCACCTCCGCCGCCCCCTCCCCCTCAACCGGGTCCCTGGTACTGTGGGACAGACGTGTTAACCACTGAGACACGATGCCCCCGTCCCCTCCCACCAAACCGGTTCCTTGGTACTTTGAGACAGCCGTGTTACCCACTGAGATGCCATGTCCCAATTCCCTTCCACCTCCCCCCCCAAACCGGGTCCGTGGTACTGTGAGACAGCGGTGCGAACCACGGAGACACCATGCCTCCCTCCCCGTCCCCCATAATCCGGGTCCCTGTTACTGTGAGACAGCCGTGCTAACCACTGAAACACCATGGCCCCGGCCCCCTCCCCTTCCCCACAAACCGGATCCCTGGTACTGTGAGACAGCCGTGCTAACCACTGAGACACTATGCCCCCCTCCCCCTCCCCCAAACAGATTTGTCCCAGTTGTACCCACCACAAATGTCCTGAAACTGGGTGATCTACAAAAGTCCAGCAGGAAGATTTTCAGTAAAAAGGTCTAGTTTCAATCATAGTGTTATAGACATCCAGAGACACACTGCACGGAAACAGACCCTTTGGTTGAACGTATCCATGCTGACCAGATTTCCCAAGCTGACCCAGTCCCAAGTTCCAGCCTTTGGCCCATATCCCTCCCAGATGCCTTTTCAATGTTGTAATTGCACCCATCTCCACCACTACCCTGGCAGCTTGTTACACACACACACACACACACACACACACACACACACACACACACACACACACACACACACACACACACACACACACACACACACACACCATCCTCTGCATAAACAGATTGTCCTTGAGGTCACTTACTCCTCACTTGCTACCCACAGTACCTCCTCTCTGTTCCCCCCACACCCTCAGCACCCCCTGTCCATCCACAGCTCCTCCTGTCCATTTCCACCCTGCTACCCACAGTGCTCCATGTCCATTTCCCTCTCCCCGCCCTCTGACCCCATCTATCCTCCCTCTCTCCCCTCACCCTCCGCTCTCCATCTCTCTGTTCCCTGTCTATTCTATCTCTCCACCAACACTCTGCTGCCCATTCTTCCACCGCCCCCACCCTCTCCTTGCCACTCATTCTCTCTCTCCACCCATTCTCTTCCCCCGTCCATTCTCTGTCTCTGCTCACATTCTGCACCCCACACCATTCCCTCTCCTGCCCCCCCCCCCCACTCTACCACCCCCCCTCCCCCATTCTCTGGGTCTCCCACGCTCTGCCCTGCAGGCCTTTCTCTTCACCCCCCAAGTCCTTCTCCTCTCCCTCACCCTCTGCTCCCCCGTCCATTCTCTCTCTCTGTTCTCCACAGCTCCACCCAGCCCCCGTCCATGATCTTTATTCTCCCAGCCCCCGTCCATTCCCTTTCTGTTCTACCCAGCCCCAACCTCTAGCCCCCATCGATGAGAGGAAGGAATCTGGTTGATGGCATGGAGGAGGAGGAGCTAGAAAGTTAGGGAGCTTATTTGAAATTGAGTTCCCCAATGTTGAGTCCTCCCAACTCGACACAGCCCGGGCGGAAAATGAGATGTTGTTCCTCCAATTTGCAGTTTGATTCATTGTGGTAAGGGAGGAGGCCAAAGATGGTTATGTCAGAAAGGGAGTGGGAAGGCGAATTAAAATGGCTGGTGACTGGGATGTCCGGTCGGCCTCTGCGGGCCCAGGCACGATGCTGTTCTCCAAGTCTCCCAGATGTAGAGAAATGCACAATTGGCAAACACATGGCAAATGCAGTACCACAATGTAAAATTATAGCCTTTGCTGTGAAAAAAAAGCAGAAAGGAGGTGTATTGTTTACATGGTGATGTATTGGGATGTGGAGAAAGTGAGGACTGCAGATGCTGGTGATCAGAGTCGAAAATTGTGTCACTGGAAAAGCACAGCAGGTCAGGCAGAATTCAAGGAGTAGGAGAGTTGACGTTTTGGGCATGAGCCCCTCATCAGGAATGATGTGTGAATGTAATTGAAACCAGTCAATACCAGTTGTCAGACAGGGGCAGCAAGCAATCAGCAAGGCAAGTGGTATTTTAACAAGAGGAATTGAGTTCAGAAGTGGGATGTCTTCCTGCAGTTAGGGGGTCATTGAAAGTATTCAAGGCTGAGGTTGTCTGATTTTTGAACAACAAATAAGTGGATGTTTATGGGGGAAGGCAAGGAAATGGTTTTAGAACAGTTTCAGTCCAACTAGTCCATGCTGACTATGTTTTCAAACTAAATTAGTCCCAGCTGCCAGTGTTTGGCCCATATCCCTCCAAACATTTCCTATTCATGTTCTTGTCCAAATTTCTTTGAAACGTTGTTACGGTACCTGCATCCTTCCTCTGGACATTTATTCCACACACAAACCACGCTCTGTGTTTTTTTTTGAAACAAACTGGTGCCCCTCGTGTCTTTTTAAAACCTTTCTCCACTCACTGTCAAACTTTGTTCTCTAATCTTGAAACCACCCTCGAGAAAGAAGACCCGCCGTTCACCTCATCTAGATCCTTCATGATTTTATCAACCTCTATAAGGTCACCTCGCAGCCTGCTGTGCTCCAGTGAAAACGTCCCAGCCTATCCACTTAGATGTAATTAGATTCATATCCAGTTATGATCTGTTCAATGCTTATGCAGGCTCATAAACCAAATGGCCGACTTCTGTTCCCAGTTCTCACTCTGTGTCCAGGACAGCAAGAAACTATAAGACATAGAAGCAGACAGTAGGCCATTCAGCCCATCAAGTCTGCTCATACCATTCAATTGTGGCTCATAGGTTTCTCAATCCCATTCGCTTGCTTTCTCTCCATAACCCTCGATCCCCTTGGTACTCAACAACATATGTCTCAGTCTTAAATATACTCAGTGACCTAGCCTCTGCAACATTCTGTGGCAATGAATTCCAAAGATTTACCACAATCTGGCTGAAGAGTTTTATGCTTATCTATGTTCTAAAAGGCCTTCTCTTTACTCTGAGGCTGTGCCCTCGGGTCCGAGTCTCTCTTACCAACGGAAACATCTTCCCAACGTCCACTGTATCCAGGCCATTCAGTATTCTCTGTGTTTCAATTAGATCTCTCCTGAGTGTGGGCCTGTTCGTCAGCATGAAGCAGACCCTTTAGGATGAGGTACAGCAGGGATTCGGTTCAGCAAATGGAAAGAGAGTATGTCGGATGGAGATATTCAGCTTCTAGGGAATAAGAGAGGAAAGAGAGTTCATTATAAATTAGATTTGTTTAGGTGGGCCAATGTTCCCATGCTCATTGGGACAAGGTGGGTACTTGTTTTAAACTGCTCATTTCTTTCAGCCTCCAACATTGTCTTTCCACTGCTGTACATCAGAAGGAGTGAATCAGTCACTGTTATCATTAGAAACCTTACGGTTTTCAGTACCTCAGGTATTACATTGTTTCCTGAGCATTTAAAAGTTTACTGACAGCAGCGGGGTTTTGTATTCACTGGAAACGATTAATCAGATAGATAACACACATACGAGAGAGCAGGGTTGGACTTGTCTTTTGATTTGGTGGAAGGTGGGAGGTTCTACGCACTGTGGTTTGGGGCAAACACGACTGCAATAAATCATTCAATCTCTACAGTGTGGAAGTAGGCCATTCAACCCCTCTGAAGAGCATGCCATCCAGACGCACGCCCACCAGCTCCCTGCCTTGTCTAGTAGTTTCTGCTGGTGGATGAGCCTCGGCCATAAAATTAGGGGGAGTAGATTTAAGGAAGAGCTGTTATTCCCGGAGAGTAGTTAATCTGTGAAGGGTAAGGGTGGATTGGCTATGCTAAATTGCTCCACATGGTCCAGGGATGTACAGATGAGGGTGGATTCGCCATGTTAACTTACCCATAGTGCCCAGGTACGTGTAGGTGAGGGCTATTCGGGGGTAAATATCGGGCAGGAGAGGAAAGGGAATGGATGTGGGTGGGTTACCCTTCGGAGGGTCGGTGTGGTCTCCTTGGGCCTGTTGATCGGCTTCTACATTGTGTGGATTCTCTGAACGGAAAGGATTTTTGAAAACTGTGCAGAGCAGTGCGGTCCGTCAATCCCGAGCAGGCGCAGTGCGGAGCCGGCGTTGGCCCCGCCCCTTCACTCGTCATGCCCCGTCTCGTACGCCGTCGCTCGACACTTTCTCCTCCCACTGTGCCGGCCGCATTCCGCATCCGTACCCGCGTCTCGCTCCACCCAGTCGCCCCGCCTCTGATCCCGATCGTCTCTCAGCCCTATCGCTCCGCCCCCTCCCCGCTGTTCGCTCCTCCCCTTCCTGTCTCTCCCTCTCCCGCACCGACCCATCGATGACGTCACAACGCGGAAATGTCTCTGCTCGATTCAGAGTAAAACCCTTTCGCTGGCAACTCTTCAATCTAAGAGGGAGAAAATCTGTTCACTGGTAGCAATTGGAGTGAATCCAGGGAGGGCGCAGACTCTGCAAACTCAGCTATGTGTCTTAATTGTCCGGGTGAGGAGAGACGGAAGGATAGGGTGGGGATGTTTTCCCCAGCCCGCACCAGAATCTTAGGGGTAACCTTATAGACGTTTATAAACTCATAAGGAGCATGGATAGGGTAAATAGAAATGGTCTTTTTCTTGGGGTGGGGGAGTCCAGAACTAGAGGGTGATTGGTTTAGGTTGAGGGCGGCGGGGGAGGGGCGTGGAGATTTAAAAGAGAAATAAGGAGGCAACTTTTTCACAAGGTTTGGGCGGGTGTGAATGTGTGTACGGAATGACCTGCCAGAGAAAGTAGTGGAGGCTGGTAAAATTACATCATTTAAAAGGCATCTGGATGGGTGTATCAAAACGAACGGTTCAGAGGGCCAGGGAACACGTGCTGGCAAATGGGACGAGATTAATTTAGGATATCTGGTCAGCACAGAAGAGGTTGACTGAAATGCCTGTGTCTGTTTCTGTGTGTATATCTCTATGATTCTGGCTTTCCCCCAAAGTTTGCCACGTCTGTATGCTCAGTTGCTCTCTCTGATGTCGGTGTTAATACCTTGAAGTTTCATTATGCTCCCCTTCCCGGGGACATTAACCATTTCTTGAGGTTGTTCCTCAAGAAGCTGCATTGCAGGCTCATCCTGAATTGGCACACTTTATTTTGCTTCCCAAATCAGACCTGCTCACTCTCAGCATTATGCCAATGACGTGAAAGATGTTAACTTTCAGTTGGAGTTTCAAAGAGTTAAGCCTTGACGTTTTTGCTTTTCTGCACCTGTAATATCCTGAATCAGCACCTTCAGGAGAATTAGTTAAAGTGGAATGAGAACAGAGGGGGAGAGAGAGAGAATGGGATGACGCTTTCCGTTTTGTGGAATAATAAAAGAAAAGAATGTTCTGCAGAAAGCAGAACTGACAGTGATGACTTTACATTCTCTTTTTACAGCGTTTGAACATCTGAAGACAGAAGTTTCAAAATTATTTCATTTGCTATTGCTATTGTCCAAATAACTTCTTCAAATGCCAAAATATATTTTAGGCTGTGAATTTTCAGTCGGGTAATGTCATTCAGTTGTGAACGATCTTAAGATTAATTTAAATACGTATTAAAAAATTAAAGAGATTGTGATAATAGAAAGTCAACATGGAGAGTTGCCAATGAAACGTAAACCAAGGCTGCTCTTAATTTGGTACAGACTAAATCGCAATCAAAATAAGTAGAAATAACAGCATTGTGTACAAACTGTTTGTAGTCAGTTCAGACTTTTTCTGATCATTTAATTCTGACACATACAGTGATGGCAGCACCATGATCTGTTTTATTTGTTCATGGAACGTGAGCATCACTGGAAGAGCCAGTATTTTTTAGCATCCCCTCTTTCCCTTGACTGCGAAGCACACAGTTATGAATATTGGATGAGGACACAATGAGGTTGAGTTGCAAGGCCTACTGTGGCATAACAAATTGTGCTGGCTTACACTGCAAGACAGATTTTGGGAGGAGAACAAAAATTGGCATTCCTATTTAAATATTGATGCTCCCATTTATATCTCTCAAAAAGATATTGATTGCTCCATAAATTTGTAAAGGCTCTTTTGTTGAATTATTTCCCTACATCCGCATATATCTGGAATCATTTTCTTTTCAAGAATTTTGTATTAACTTTTGCCACTTACTGGTGCCATCACCCCTTCAAGATCATTCCAAATCGTGATAACTTGCCTATTTTCTTAAAAAATTAAATCTTCCCCCGCGCCCCAGCCCAAATCCCTTTTCTTATAAAGTGACTGCACTATTTCAAACATGGTCATGCTTTCTAAATATTACCATGTACTTTTAATTATGAGATTTCAATGTGTCTTTTTAAATATAAAAATGCCCCTTCACATGTAGTTATGTCCTTTAAATGTGTTGTGTTCCTCTAAGCTCAATCTTGCCCCTCGATAATGTATCTTTACCACTTTAGATCTGACTATGTCTCTTAAAGCATCATTTCTACTTTTAAATAGGGCAGCGTCTCTTCGAAATGTAGATTCATTTAGATATGACTGCGTCATTTTGCATATTAAAATATCCCTTTGAATGTGCCTTCATCCCATTGAAATATAATCTTGTCTATTTGCAGAAAAAGCCCGTTGAATGTCCATGTCCCTTTTAAAATGCAGATTTCCCGCTTCAGGTTGGAGCAGTTGTAGCGCGAGGTGGCTGTTACTTGGTGACGGTAAAGCTTCCCCCGGCCCCGCCCATCCCCTCGTGCAGACGTCACGTGGGGGTGAAGGCAGTTTGCAGGAGAAGTCGCTCGAGCGGGGAAGCGGCGGCCGTTCGGAAAATGGCGCCGTGCGGCCCAGGGCAGATGCCCGTCACTGGGCACCGCCGCCTTCCTGGTGCAGCTGCTGTGTCACGGCCACACCGCCCGGCTGTACAGCAGGCAGGAGCAGGTGAGCATTCTGGAGGCGGATGTTCCTCAGTCATTGAAGGGGTAGGACCTGTTGAGAATGGTTAGTGAAGTGTGTGGTGTACTAAACCTTATTAGTTTGTATAGTTTGTAATTTGTCAAAGTATACATTTTATTATTTAGAATGGTAGAGATGGACAGCACTGAAACAGGCCCTTCGTTCCAACCCGTCCATGCCAACCAGATATCCTAAATTAATCCAGTCCCACTTGCCAGCACTTGGCTCATGCCTCTAAACCCTTCCTATACGTATACCCATCCAGATCCCTTTTAAGTGCTTTAATTGTAGCAGCCTCCACCACTTCCTCTGGCTGCTCATCCCATTCACGCACCCACCCTCTGCATGGAAACGTTGCCCCTTAGGTATCTTTTTATATCTTTCTGCTCTCACTCTAGTGCAGACCTTCACCCCTTACATTAGGGAAAAGACATAAGAAAGTTCTACTTTTTTTTCTCCTATTGGCATTTGGACACATCAAAATCTGTCAATAATACAAGCATCACCACTGAGCATATTGCATACGTTCCTCTGTGGCAACAAGCATTGCGCATGTTCCATGCTTTGGGTGTCACCCTTGTTAGAACTGGGGGTGGGTTATGGGAGAGCTGCAGAACATTGATGTGCTGGGAGCAGGGTGGTGAATTGAGGATAGGTGAAGACAGGTAGAGAGTTCAAACTAGTTGGTCACTGGGAGGAAGAAATCTGGTTGGTGGCAGGGAGGGGTGGGGATGAGCCTGGGAAGGGATTTGAGGAGTGGGGAAAGAGGTTATTTGACATTGGAGAACAGTGTTGTGTCCTCCAGGCTGTAGGCTGCCCAGATGGAAGATGTGGTGGTGTTCCTCCAATTTGTAGTTTGGTTTGTTGTGGCAATGTAGGTGGTCGAAGATGGTCATGTCAGAAAGGGAGTGGGAAGGGGAATTAAAATAGGTGGTGACTGGGAGGTCAGGTCGGTCTCTGCAAACCCAGTTGTGACGCTCGGTGATCCGTTCCCCACGTTTACCCTCTGTCTCCCGAAGACCACAATTGGCAAACACATGGCAAATACAGTACCCCAATGTGAAGTTAGAGCCTTTTGCGGTGTTAAAAAAAATGCAGAAAAGAGGTGCATTGTTTAAATGGTGACATATTGGGATATGGAGAATGTGAGGACAGCAGATGCTAGAGATCAGAGTCGAAAAGTATGGTGCTGGAAATGCTCAGTCAACATTCGACGAGCAGGAGAGTTGACGTTTCGGGAACGGGCCCTTCGTCAGGGATAATGTGTGGATGTACAAAGGGGCCTCAGCGTCCTTCTACAACAGTCAACGCCAGTTGTCAGGTGCAGCGAGTAATGCAAGTGGTATATTAGCAAGTGGAATTGAGTTCAGAAGTGGGGATGCCTGCCTACAATTAGGGAATTATTGAATATATTCAAGGTGGAGTTCATCTGATTTTTGAACTACAAAGAGGAGGATGTTTATGGGGAAGGTGAGAAAATGGCTTTTTTGACCAGTACAGAACAGTTACAGAGTCATACAGCATAGAAACAGACCCTTCAGTCCAACTAATCCATGCTGACTATGTTCTCAAACTGAACTAGTCACACCTGCCTGTGTTTGGCCCAATTCCCTCTGAACCTTTCCTATTCATGTTCTTATCCAAATGTCTTTTAAATGTTGTTACTGTACCTGCATCCACTACTGTGTCGGGATGTTGATTCCACATACAAACCACTCTCTTTTTTAAAAAAAAGTGCTGCCCCTCAATTATTTTGAAATCTTTCTCCTCTCACCTTCAAAGTTTGCTCTCTAATCTTAAAATCCCCACCTGTGGGGAATGACACCCACCATTCACCTCATCTACCCCCTCCTGATTTTATAAATCTCTAACTTTACCTCTCAACCTCCTGTGCTGCAGTGAGAAAAGTCCCAGTCTATCCACCGAGATGTAGGTAGATTAATATCCAGTTATGTATGACACTTTGGTGGAAAGTGAGAATTCACTGCACTGTAGGGATGAAACCCTACCCTATCCAGAGATTTCTGCTGGTGGATGAGACTAGGCCACATATTTTGGAGGACTGGATTTTGGACAGAGATGAGGAGGAAGGATCTTTCCTGGATAGTAGTCAATCTATGGAATTCTCTGCCCAAGAAAGCAGTAGAGACAGCCTCATTAAGTATATTGAAGACACAGTTCGTTAGGTTTTTGCATGGAAGGTTAATTAAGGATAGTTGGATAATGCAGGGAGGAGGAGTTGAGACGATAGATAGTTTTACCATTATCTTAATGAATGGCGGAGCAGGCTGAATGGGCCAAATGGCGTACTCCTGCTTGTATTACTATGAAACTATAACCCTGCATTTCCCATGGCTAACCCACCTAACTTGCACATTCCTGGACTTGATGGACAATTTAGCCTGGTCAATCCAAATCAAGGCTAGTGAGCAATGTAGTGATGTGGGAAATGAATATCAGAGAATGATAGAAACGGACAAGGAGAGTAAATATACCAGCAATCAAAACTGGATTCTGAATGATCACAAAAACGGAAACAAAAAGTGGTGTTTCTACATGTTTGCTGCACTGTAACAAAAGTAAATGAATTGTTTGCACACATTGAAGAGAATAATTATGATCTGAGGCTCCTCACAGAAACATGCCTTCAGGATGACAAGGATTGGATCCTGAATATCGAGGGGGTAGTCAAATGGGAAGCTAGGTAAAGGTAGAGGGTTGCCACTGCTAATCAAAGCACTGACAACAGGGTAGTCTGGTGTTCGCTCTGATTTCAGGTCCTCATTTCTCTGTCCTCTGATATCTTATTCTGTGGGAACAGGGAGATCAATCTGTTCTCAGCTCTACTGGCTTTCTGCTGAAGCTTTGAACCCCACCCCCTCTTTTTCCACCTTCTGGAACAATAAAATATTCAGTCAGTCAATCAAAGCCCAAAGCACAATCTCCCAGTCTCTCAACCAGCCAGATCCAAAAGAGTCGTCATAGCAGGGAATCAAACAAGGAAAATGAAACAACATGAGAAATAAATAGGTGCGAGTGCTTAATGTCTGTTCATTAGGAAGCAAACCAGAAATAGGGCTCTCCCAGGATTCTGATTGTGCCCAACTTGAGGATCCTCTCTCCCTTACATCTAACTGTTAGTACCCAGCTATGATTTACAACATTTTCACCAGAAATGAAGCATCATATCAAATAGAGATAGACACGTACAGCACGGAAGTGGACTTTCTCTCTCTCACGCGCGCATACTCACAGAAATCCATCGGGGCGAATTTGTATTTGCAGATACATCCTATTTTGCTTAAAAATGCACAATCTGCTGGCAGTCAATACGTATAATATTTTGTAAATTTGACTTTGGAAATAGAACCAGTTTGATTCAAGGTTTGGACTCTGACCTCACACAGTTAATGCATTGTCTGAGCTGAGTTGACATCTTTTGGTACAAAACCTTAAGTTATGTTGAGAAGTGCCTTACAGGAAGTTGGAAATTTACATATTAATGATGCCTGCAACCCATTTGAAAAGATGAAAGACTTAACAATCCAGGTTTGTTCAATATATCATTGCAGTGTCCTGCCACTGAAATGTTTTTCCATAAATTCTGTCCCTTATGATCTTATTCTTCACAAACACTTGATGAATGAGTTTCGTGCCGAAAGCCAGTGCTTCCAAATAGCTTGGTGTTATGTGATTTTTAACTTTGTCCAGGTTCGGGTGGATTGGCCATGCTCAAATTACCCATAGTGCCCAGGGATGTCCAGGTTAGGTGCATTAGTCAAGGGTGAATCTAGAGAAATGGGGAGTTACTTTCTGGAGGATCGGGTAGTCTCGTTGAGTCGAGTAACCTGCTTCCACACTGTGGGGATTCTCTGAAGAGAGAGAGATTTCTGCAAACTATGCAGGGCAGCACAGGTGCCTCCATGTGAGTTTGTGCGTGAGTGTGTTTTTGCATGCGTGCTTGCTTGGTGAAGTGTGTTATGGAGTATCAGCCTGTGCGAGGGTGAATATTGGGGATGTGTGCGTGTCAGAAAGTATGTGCATAAGAGAGGTGTGGATAAAAGCCAGGGGTTGCAGTTTGCTAAAAGAAGGAAGGGCAAGAGGGTCTGTAGAGGCTGACCAGATGTCCCAGTCACCACCCATTTTAATTCCTCTTCCCTCTCCCTTTCTGACATGACCAGCTTTGACCTCCTTCATTGCCACAACGATCCAATCTAGAAATTGGAGGAACAACACCTCATCTTTCACATGGAGTTGTCCATTCCCCAACTCACTTCACGGCCTCTGTCCCTCCCATTCACTCTTCCCTGCCACAAACCAGATTCCTTCCTCCCATCGACCATCAGGTTGTACCCTCTGTCTTCACCAATCCCCACTTCAACACCTTGCTCCCGGCAGCCTTTTATCTGCATCTTGTCCTACACCCATCCCCCATCCGGAAGAAACACTTGAAACGTAGACTTCTCCACCTCCTGATGCTGCCTGTCTTGCTGTGTTCTTTCAGCCTTATGATTGTCTACGTTGTCAATCGAGACACAGACCTGGACCAACTGTTTCAGAGTCTGTTCCCTCCCTGGATTCATTCCCTTTCCATTCAGTTGCTGCAAGTCAACAATTGAACCCGAGAATGAAAAAAAAATTGAAAAAGTGGGTGAGAAAAGAGAGTATTGTACTCAGATGTTGGACAGAGGATGAAAGTTACAGACTGGGGTGACGCTCAAACTTCATTCAGAGAGAGGAGCAGCATCTGTAATCAAATAGAGTCATAAATGTACAATTTAGAAACAGACCCTTCACTTGAACCTGTCCATGTGGAGCAGATATCCTAACCCAATCTAGTCCTACTTGCCAGCACCTGGCCCATATCCCTCCAAACCTTTCCTATTCATAACCCCATCCAGATGCCTTTTAAATGTTGAGATTATATGAGTGTCGACCACTTCCTCTGGCAGATTACTCGTTAAATGCACCACACTCTTCGTGGAAAAGTTGCCCCTCAGAACTCTTATATCTTTCCCCTCTCACGGAAAACCTATGTCTCTAGTCTCCACTCTCTCCGCCCCCCCCCCACCCCCACCGCCACTGACTCCAGGGAACCGACCTTGTCTATTTATCCTATCCATGACCTTCATAATTTTATAAACCTCTATAAGGTCACCCCTCAGCCTCTGACCCTCCAGAGAAAAAATATCCCTGGCCTACTCGGCCTCTTCTTGGAGCTGTAAGGGGCAGTATAGAGAGATCTGGGTGTTCTTGTACACCAGTCAATGAAGGCAAGCATGTAGGTACAGCAGGTAGTGAAGAAGGCTAATAGCATGCTGGCCTTCATAACAAGAGGAATTGAGTATAGAAGCAAAGAGCTGCTTCTGCAGCTGTACAGGGCCCTGGTGAGACCATAACTGGAGTACTGTGTGCAGTTCTGGTCTCCAAGTTTGAGGAAAGACATTCTGGCTTTTGAGAGAGTGCAGCGTAGGTTCACCAGGTCAATTCCTGGAATGGCAGGATTACCTTACACTGAAAGACGGAAGCGACTGGGCTTGTATACCCTTGAGTTTAGAAGACTGAGAGGGGATCTTATTGAGACATATAAGATTATGAAAGGATTGGACACTGGCAGCAGGAAACATGTTTCCGCTGATGGGTGAGTGCCGAACCAGAGGACACAGCTTAAAAATACGGGTAGACCATTTAGGACAGAGATGAGGAGAAACCTCTTCACCCAGAGAGTGTTGGCTGTGTATAATGCTCTGCCCCAGAGGGCAGTGGAGGCTCAGTCTCTGGATTCATTTAAGGAAGAGTTGGATAGAGCTCTCAAAGATAGTGGAATCAAGGGTTATGGAGATAAGGCAGGAAGAGGATACTGAGTAGGAATGATCAGCCATGATCATATTGAATGGCGGTGCAGGCTCGAAGGGCTGAATGGCCTACTCCTGCGTCTATTGTCTATTGAAACCCTCCAACTCTGCCAACAGCCTTGTAAATCTTTTCTGATCCTTTTCAAAGTTGCACAACATCTTTCCGATAGAAATGAGACAAGTAGTGGATGCAGCATTTCAAATGTGGCTTAACCAATGTCCTGCACAGCCAACTCCCATACTCAATGCTGTGACCAACAATGGAAAGCATACCAAACACTGCCTTCACTATTCTGTCTGCCTGAGACTCCATTTTCAGTGAAGTATGAACCTGCACTTCAAGGTCTCTTTATTCTGCAACACTCCCCAGTCAGTCCTGCTTGACCAAAATGTAGTTCTCTAAATTAAATTCCATCTCCCATTGGCCTATCTGATCAAAGCTAATTTATAATGAACTCTTTCTCTCATTCCACAGAAGCTGAAAGTCTCCATTCCTTCATACCCTCCTTTGATGCTGCCTGATCTGTTGTGCTTTTCCAACACCACACTCTCGACTCTGACCTTCAGCATCTGCAGTAGTAATTTCTCCAACATTTCCAGAATCGGCCCCGCCTCCCGGATTCACTCTCTTCCGTTTCAATTGCTGCAAGTCAACAACTGAAGCCCCGAATGAAAAATAAATGGAAAAAGAGGCTGAGAAAAGAGTTCCATACTCTCACATGTTGGAGAAAGGAAGGAAGTTACAGTCTGGGGTGAAGCTCATTCTTCATTTAGAGAGAGATAGGAACAGCAGCAGCTTCAGAAGGACATGGTCCATCTTCCACATTCAGACAATAAGGGGGCTCTGATTGGCAGGAGGATAAGTTTCCTTCCAGTCCGACAATGCTCTCAATTGATCTATGAAGGTCTCGAGCCGTTTCCAGGGACAGCGCCGAGCATGCAGTTTTTGCTGACACCAGCTAACCCGCACAGACCTTGCTGACACAGAGGAGCATGTGCAGTATGCTCTGAAGATGCTGCTGTTACTGACAGATTTTAAATGGTCAAATGCCAGTAGGAAAAAAAAAGAGTAGAGCCACAATTTGGTTCTCCTGTGGTATGTCATAACCGTACACGGTCGTCAGTATTTTTGCTCATGATTTTGTAAGTCTCAATAAGGTCACCCCTCAACCTCCTGCGCTCCACTGAAAAAAGTCCCAGTCTCTCCTTAGAACACAATCCCTCCAGTCCTTGCAACATCCTGGAAAATGTTTTCCAAACCCCCTCCAATAGTATTCCTATTACAGGGCGACCAGAACTGGACTCAGTACTCAAACTGGCTTCACCAACATCCTGGACATCCTCAACATGATGTCCCAACTCCTATCTCAACGGTGTGAACAATGAAGGCAATGCTGCTAAATGCCTTCTTAACCATCCTGTGTCCCAGCAATGAACCTTTCAAGAATAATGTACCTGAAAGCCACCATATCTCTCTATTCTACAACACGACCCAGTGCCCTACCATTACCTGTACAAGTCCTGCCCTTGTTTTAGTAAAATGCAACCCCTCGCTTTTATCTACAACTCTGTCATACACATGCTGTCTCTCAGACACACACACATATGCATCACCCACCCCAACCAAAATACTCACCCTCTTACAGACTTATACTCCAATCACACTCACACTTTACCAAGCATGCACACACGCAAACACTCACATTCACACACAGATAATAGTCTATGGGGTGAATTTGCATTTGCAGATCTATTCAATTTTGCTCAAAAAGTGCACAATCTGCAGGCAGTTAATCCATGTAATATTTTATGAATTCCTACTTTGGAAATGGAACCAGTCTGATTCAAGCAAGAGTGGGATACAGACAGACTCGAACCTCATATATTTCATGCATTATATGAGCTGAGATGTCACCTATTTTTATAAAACCTTCAGTCATTTTGAGAATGGGGACTTAAAAGTAGTTCTGGGATTTACATATGAATGAATTGAAACCTGCAACCCATTTTAAAAGATGAAAGACTTACTATCATTCTAGGTTTGTTCAATATATCCCATCAGTTGCATGACACTGTGATCTTTTGCTGTAAATTGTGTCTTATGATCCTGCTCTGCAGCTATCCTATGAAGGAGCAGCGCTCTGAAAGCTAGTGCTTCCATATAAACCTATTGGACTATAACTGGTGTTGTGTTTTTAACTTTGTCTATCCCAGTCCAACACTGACTCCTCCACAACATTTCTAGCCGAGACAGCCCATACCTCCTGGTGCTGTCTGTAAACATTACGACGCCGATGAAATGACGCAGTAATCGCACTCCTTAAAAGTTTACAATTTCTAACGATATTCGCTCGTCATTCACTGCTCGATCTGAAACATGACATTGGAAACTTAGTGCAGGAGGCTGAAAGAAATGAGCAGCTTTAACACAAAAACCTCTTGGAGGTCAAAGCTTTCAACTGTATCATTCAAAATCAGAGATAATTACACAGAGTGGTGAACTTAGCCCAGACAAGCACAAAGGTCAACCTCCCATCAATGTCATCCATCTATCAGGCCCACTATCAAGGTAAGGCCAGCAGCATTGTCAAAGGCTCATCACAACCTGGCAATGTTTTTCTGCAACCTCTACTATCGGGGTGGATAGTTCAGAAACCTGAAAACATGCACCAGCCGGTTTTGAAACAGTTCCTACCACACTGTTATTAGAATACTGAATGGACTCTCAAACTCTTAACATTCGCCTGGACCTGTGTTTTTGTTTTTGCAGCTGTTTTACTTATATATTTACATATCTTTGCTACTTAACTCTGATATGCCTGTACTGCTCACAAGACAACTGTATCCCCGTTTGGACAACTTCCCACCGTAACAAATGCATGAAATTTGGCCTAAACACGGGGGAGGATCCGCCCTCGAAGGCAAGACCGTCCGACGAACCGCCGGGTCAAATCCGGCTGAGCTACCCGGCCTGGAAGTCTCAAGGTCGGCATAAGCAGTCACGTTCAATCCCATCCGCATTTGGCATTTCCCACTGTTGAACATGCATGAAATTTGGACTCAACACGGGGCTGGGTCCATCCTTGAAGAAGAGACCGTCCGCAGAACTGCCTGGTCAAATCCGGCTGAGCTACCCGGGTTTGAAGTCTCAAAGTCGGTATGAGCAGTAACGTTCAATCCCTTCCCAGTTTGGACCACTCCCCATCGTTAAAATGCATGAAATTCGTACTGAACACGGGGGCCGGTCCGCTTTCGAATTCAAGATCGTCGGCAGCACCGCCGGGTCAAATCCGGCTGAGTTACCCGGCATAGAAGTCTCAAGGTCGGCATAAGCAGTTACATTAACTCCCATCCGAATTTGGACAACTTCCCACCGTTAAAAATGTATGAAAATCAGAATGAACACGGGCCACGCTCCGCCCTCGAAGTCGAGACCGTCGGCAGAACAGCCGGGTCAAATCCGGCTGAGCTACACGGCTTAGAAGCCTCAAAGTCGGTATGAGCAGTCACTTTCACTGCCATCCCCGTTTGGACCACTTCCCGCCGTTAAAAATGCTTCACGTTTGGACTGAACACGGGAGAGGGTCCGCCCTCGAAGTCAAGACCGTCCGCAGAACGGCCGGGTCAAATCCGGCTGAACTACCCAGCCCCGAACACTCAAAGTCCCTCTGAAGCCTTGGATTCGCCTCCTTGGAAAATGGACATCAAACATTACTAAAACGGGAACCCGAACACTAAACCTAAGTCGAACCCTTTCCCTATCCCTAAGCAGGAACCGAACACTCACCCGAAGCCTGACCCCACCGCCGGTGGCACTCCAGACAAACACACCCTTCAAAACCTCATCCATCTGCCAATGCAACTCAAAAAGGCTCCAAATTCAGAAACACCCTCTTCAAAAGGCACTGCATCCTCGGCCAAACGAACGGGGCATGCTCCCCTGGGCGATAGTTAAGCCCCCACAACTAATTGAAGCCAACCGCAGCCGCAACTCGAACGGAGAAGTCAGTAACCAATTCAAAAATGCACTTCGTTACTGACTTCTACTGACCCGAAAAAAATTCTATGTGTCGCTGGTTACTGATTTGTACTGACCCCCAAAAATGCTAAGTGTCAGATGTAACTCAGTAACTGACCTCTTCAAAAAGCGAAGAGGAGGGGAAAATTTTTAAAAAATAAATAAAAAATTCCCCTGCCGCTTGCCATGCACCCAAGGCCAGTGGGTAACACGACCCACACTCCGCACACCGGTCTGACGGCATCACGTAACTGCTCCTGGCCAGGGAGCAGCACGGATGACTGCCAGGCGCCGGCATGCCGAGGTGGTGCAGCAAGAAGCGCTTAGGAAGAACACCGACCGACCAACTCACCGAACTCTCCAACCCCCCCCACACACACGCAGAGCCGCCGCCCTCGACTCAGCACGTCCCACTTCGACTGTGGCCTGACTGCCATTGCCGCCACCCACGGGCAGGCGCACGCACGAACACCCCCGGGGGAGGTGGTGCGCCTGTGGGCGTGAAATGGTCGGCAGGGTGTCGGGTTCGATGCGGGGCCCGAACAAAAGCCGAGGTAACGGACGGGTCCATACGAACGTGCGTGGGAGTAAATTCTCATGCACCGGTTACCGACAAAAGGTTGGCTCGAGGGATGACTTTCAATAGATCGCAGCGAGGTAGCTGCTCTGCTACTTACAAAACCAAGCCAGAATCAGGTCGTCTACGACTGATTTAGCACCAGGTTCCCATGAACATGAGATGCAAGTAAAGGAGAGAGGCAACGCACATACAGCCGCACTCCAGACCAGAATCGAATGGCGATACACACCGACTGGAATCGGTTATCCTCGGCCAACCAGTGATCCAAGGCGCTAGGGTATCGTTACATTTCGGCAGGATTCTGACTTGGAGGCGTTCAGTCATAATCCCACAGATGGTAGCTTCGCACCACTGGCTCCTCAGCCAAGCACATACACCAAATGTCTGAATCTGCGGTTCCTCTTGTACTCAGCAGGATTACTATTGCAACAACACAACATCAGTAGGGTAAAACTAACCTGTCTCATGACCGTCTACACCCAGCTCACGTTCCCTATTTGTGGGTGAACATTGCAACGCTTGGTGAATTCTGCTTCACGATGGTAGGAAGAGTCAACATCGAAGGATCAAAAAGCGACGTCACTATGAACGCTTGGCCGCCACAAACCAGTTATCCCTGTGGTAACTTTTCTGACACCTCCTACTTAAAACCCAAAAGGTCAGAAGGATCGTGAGGCCCCACTTTCACGGTCTGTGATCGGACTGAAAATCAAGATCAAGCGAGCTTTTGCCCTTCTGATCCACGGGAGGTTTCTGTCCTCCCTGAGCTCGCCTTAGGACACCTGCGTTACGGTGTGACAGGTCAAACTCCCCACCTGCCACTGTCCCCGGAGCGGGTCGCGCCTGGCCGCCTGGGCGCTTCCGACCAGAAGCGAGAGCCCCTTCAGGCTCGCCTCACAGGGCAAGTGAAAAAACGATAAGAGTCGTGGTATTTCACCAGCGGCCGAAGCCTCCCACTTATTCTACACCTAGAACATAGAACATAGAACATAGAACAATACAGCACAGAACAGGCCCTTCGGCCCACGATGTTGTGCCGAACTTCTATCCTAGATTAAGCACCCATCCATGTACCTATCCAAATGCCGCTTAAAGGTCGCCAATGAATCTGACTCTACCACTCCCTCGGGCAGCGCATTCCATGCCCCCACCACTCTCTGGGTAAAGACCCACCCCTGACATCTCCCCTGTACCTTCCACCCTTCACCTTAAATTTATGTCCCCTTGTAACACTCTGTTGTACCCGGGGAAAAAGTTTCTGACTGTCTACTCTATCTATTCCTCTGATCATCTTATAAACCTCGATCAAGTCACCCCTCATCCTTCGCCGTTCCAATGAGAAAAGGCCGAGAACTCTCAACCTATCCTCGTAAGACCTACTCTCCATTCCAGGCAACATCCTGGTAAATCTTCTCTGCACCCTCTCCAAAGCTTCCACATCTTTCCTAAAGTGAGGCGACCAGAACTGCACACAGTACTCCAAATGTGGCCTAACCAAAGTCCTGTATAGCTGCAACATCACCTCACGACTCTTGAATTCAATCCCTCTGCTAATGAACGATAATACTCCATAGGCCTTCTTACAAACTCTATCCACCTGAGTGGCAACCTTCAAAGATCTATGTACATAGACCCCAAGATCCCTCTGTTCCTCCACCTGACCAAGAACCCTACCATTAACCCTGTATTCCGCATTCTTATTTGTTCTTCCAAAATGGACAACCTCACACTTGGCAGGGTTGAACTCCATCTGCCACTCCTCAGCCCAGCTCTGCATCATATCTAAGTCCCTCTGCAGCCGACAACAGCCCTCCTCACTGTCCACAACTCCACCTATCTTTGTATCATCTGCAAATTTACTGACCCACCCTTCGAATCCCTCCTCTAAGTCATTAATAAAAATTACAAACAGCAGAGGACCCAGAACTGATCCCTGCGGAACTCCACTTGTAACTGGACTCCATGCTGAATATTTACCATCTACCACCACTCTCTGACTTCGACCGGTTAGCCAGTTTTCTATCCAATTGGCCAAATTTCCCTCTATCCCATGCCTCCTGACTTTCCGCATAAGCCTACCATGGGGAACCTTATCAAATGCCTTACTAAAATCCATGTACACTACATCCACTGCTCTACCCTCATCCACATGCTTGGTCACCTCCTCGAAGAATTCAATAAGACTTGTAAGGCAAAACCTACCCTTCACAAATCCGTGCTGGCTGTCCCTAATCAAGCAGTGTCTTTCCAGATACTCGTAAATCCTATCCCTCAGTACCCTTTCCATTTCTTTGCCTACCACAGAAGTAAGACTAACTGGCCTGTAATTCCCGGGGTTATCCCTATTCCCTTTTTTGAACAGGGGCACAACATTCGCTACTCTCCAGTCCCCTGGTACCACCCCAGTTGCCAGTGAAGACGAGAAGATCATTGCCAACGGTACTGCAATTTCCTCTCTTGCTTCCCACATAATCCTAGGATATATCCCGTCAGGCCCGGGGGACTTGTCTATCCTCAAGTTGTTCAAAATGTCCAACACATCTTCCTTCCTAACAGGTATCTCTTGTAGCTTATCAGTCCGTTTCACACTCTCCTCTTCAACAATACGGTCCCTCTCGTTCGTAAATACTGAAGAGAAGTACTTGTTCAAGACCTCTCCTATCTCTTCCGACTCAATACACAGTCTCCCACCACTGTCCTTGATCGGACCTACCCTCGTTCTCGTCATTCTCAGGTTTCTCACAGACGCATAGAATGCCTTGGGGTTATCCTTGATCCTATCCGCCAGGGATTTTTCATGCCCTCTCTTAGCTCTCCTAATCCCTTTCTTCAGGTCCCTTCTGGCTATCCTGTATCCCTCCACTGCTCTGTCTGAACCTTGTTTCCTCAACCTTATGTAAGCCTCCTTCTTCCTCTTTACTAGACATTCAACCTCCCTCGTCAACCAAGGCTCCCTCACACGACCATTTCTTTCCTGCCTGATCGGTACATACATATCAAGGACACGTCGTATCTGCTCCTTGAAAAAGTCCCACATTTCCACCACATCCTTCCCTGACAGCCTATGCTCCCAACGTATGCTCCTCAAATCCTGTCTTACAGCATCGTAATTTCCCTTCCCCCAATTGTAAAAACTTCCTTGTTGTGCGCACCTATCTCTCTCCATAACCAAGGTGAAAGTCACAGAATTGTGGTCGCCATCACCAAAAAGTTCACCCACTAACAAGCCCACCACTTGTCCCGGTTCATTACCGAGTACCAAATCCAATATGGCCTCCCCTCTGGTTGGACAATCTACATACTGCGTCAGAAAAGCTTCCTGGACACACTGCACAAACACCGCCCCATCCAATCTACTTGATCTAAAGAGCTTCCAATCAATATTTGGGAAGTTGAAGTCGCCCATGACTACGACCCTGTGGCTTCTGCACCTTTCCAAAATCTGTTTCCCAATCTGTTTCGCCACATCTCTGCTGCTATTGGGGGGCCTATAATAAACACCCAACAAGGTGACTGCACCTTTCCTATTTCTGACTTCAGCCCATACTACCTCCAGAGGCAGATCCCCCTCAAACTTCCTTTCTACAGCCGTTATACCATTTCTAATTAGCAATGCCACCCCCCCTCCTTTTTTACCACCCTCCCTAATCTTACTGAAACATCTGTAACCAGGAACCTCCAACAGCCATTCCTGTCCCTCATCTATCCATGTTTCCGTGATGGCCACAACATCGTAGTCCCAGGTACTGATCCACGCCTTAAGTTCACCCACCTTATTTCTGATACTCCTTGCATTGAAGTATACGCACTTGAGCCCATCTCTGTGTCCGCAAGTAGTCCCTGTCAGTGCTACCTTCTCCACAGCCTCCCTACAGTCTTGAACATCCTGACACACAGCTAGCTTACTTGCTGGACTACAAGTCCGGATCCCATCCCCCGCCAAATTAGTTTAAACCCCCCCCGAAGAGTGCTAGCAAACCTACCCCCCAGGATATTGGTGCCCTTCTGGTTCAGGTGCACACCGTCCTGTTTATACAGGTCCCACCTTCCCCAGAATGCAGTCCAATTGTCCAAATATCTGAAGCCCTCCCTCCTACACCATCCTTGCAGCCACGTGTTCAACTGCACTCTCTCCCTATTCTTTCTCTTCACAGTGCCAGACTAGAGTCAAGCTCAACAGGGTCTTCTTTCCCCGCTAATTCTGCCAAGCCCGTTCCCTTGGCTGTGGTTTTGCTAGATAGTAGGTAGGGACAGTGGGAATCTCGTTCATCCATTCATGCACGTCACTCAGCATTTGGCTATTTGATGCACTCACCATACGCGATGGATCGTGTCCTTTCCAAGATTTTAATGTCGCTCGTCGACAATTGAAATACCCCTGTTCAGCAAAACCACAGTCAGAAGGTCTAAAAGGGGACCGTAAAAGAAAATAAAAGAAGTTAAAAGTTTAAAAGACGTTGTGAAGCAGAGTTTCAGCGAGGCGAGGGACGAGCTAAGGTTATCAACCGTTGGACAATGTTACCACTCATCCCTTGTTGCGTGTAGCGTGTACTTTAATTAATTAACACCTAAAATTACCCACCACCAATTAACCTAAGTGATCTAAAACAGTACAATTTTATTAATAAAATCTTAAAATTTAACTCTAAATTAAAATCAGCGATTAAAACTATTTAAAATACTATTTAAACTACTAAAACATATATATATAAATTTAAAACCACACTATTTAAACTATTTTTAAACATACGTTGATCGGAGATATTAAGAGTCCATGAAAATCCTTAAAAGTTCGAGGGTCAAAGATAAAGTTAGGTTTGTGATATTTTGTGCAAATGATTTAAATTTTACAAACCCGGGGCCTTTCATCAACTCCGAATTCTTCTCAAACCACTTCCCTCGAGCTCCTATCACAAACCCATAAAAAGATATTTTTCCTCCTCCAACAAGGTCCATTATCTCTTTACCGAAGTGACTATATTTCTTTATCTTCTCCTCCCATGCCAATTCGAGGGAGTTTATTTGAAGGTCCGTTCTGACTGTCATGTCCACCACCACGATTTGCTGTTCCTTCTTAAAGATTAAGTTCGGTATCCATAGTTTTCCGGGCGCATCTTTAACTCGCGGCTCTATATATAAAGTCCACCCGTTTTTCCAAACAAAACTAACTAGTTCTTTGGCTAACCTATTGTGCCTTTTAAATCTCATATTTTTGACCTAAGGGCACCATCCAGAAATATGCGCGAAAGTTTCCAAAATGTAATTACATCTTCTGCAATTCTTAATGTTAAAAGTCCTGCCATATGACAAAGACGCCCGCGTTGGAAATAAATTAGTTGGTAACAAAATCGAAGACTTTTGACGTCTTCACAAAAGATAATTTTGTCAACCAATTATTTGATGCACTATCATTCTTATAATAATGGAAACCTGCCCCTTGACAGGGGAGGGCCATCCATCTCTGTATCTCCACAGATCTCCAGTTTGCATAGTTAGTACTCGCAAACTCCTCCATCCCATCTTCACTATCTTCTATGATCGTATCTGCTTCATCCAATTGTCGATTAATGTTAGGATTCCAGATCTTTTCCATTACCCTTAATTTACTCCATTTATGCATTTTCTCCACTACACTCTCACCCTCAAACTGAAACGAGGCGTGTAATATTTCGTCATCAGATTTATGTAGCGTCTCATATTTCCTCACAATCGATATTGGAATAAAAGTTGACAGTCTATTTAACGCCAGGCCTCCATCACGGGCTTTAGCATAAAGCATTCCGTCCGTGATGGATTCCGGAAGGTGTAAGATCTCTTTCGCTGCGCTTTTATTAATATTATCCAATTTGTTAAGGTAATTAATAGAAACTTCTGATAAAGTGAAATAAAAATACAGTCTAGGAATAAAATAAGTTTTTAAACGTTCTATTTTCTGTACTGGGTTAAGAGGCGATTTTTAAAAAAATTCCCAATCCATGTATCCAATTGGCTCTCCCAGTCCACTTTACTAACTCCAATCCACGGATCTATTTTAGCACCCAAGTAGTTATCCGTGTTGCCCGGTTCTATGAATTGTATAACCCCTTCATTTAACTTCCAATTAATTTTATCGTTAAATATAAAAGACTTATTTCTATAAGTAAGATAAAATCCTTTAGGTTTCTTTATGTTCACTTCCATTCCCGTGTTATTGCAAACTTTTCGACCAATTTTAAATTGTAAACCATACCCTCATAAAATTGACTAATTAACGCTATGTCATCAGCAAACGCTAATGTTGCGCAATGAAAACTGTTTCCGTCTAATCCTAAGAATATCCCCTTCTGCTTCTCTTCGATAGGACTAATTAATGGGTCCATTACAATGTTTAAAAGGATCGGTGACAACGCGTCACCTTGCTTTACTCCTCTTAAAATTTCAATGTTTCCGGTTTTAAATTTAAAACCTTCCACCTGAGTCAAATTATTCTCATATAAGTTTGTAATTCGTTTAATAAACATTTGCGGGAGCTGGAGTCTTTTCAATGCTGTTATAATTAATCTATGACCGACGGTATCAAAGGCTTTCGCTCAATCTACAAAAACCACAGCTAAATTCCTCTTATTCTTTTTAGCACCTTTCATAATATTTTCCAGGATTTTTACGTTCTCCTCACATCCTGCTCCGCCGGTCATAAATCCTTTATGCCTTTGATTCAGATTTATCACTTTACTAAGTCTATTCGCAACGATTTGTGTAAAGATTCTAAGCATAATTGGCCCTATAGTAATCGGCCTCCAATTATTTATATCTTTTAACTCATCTTCTATGCTCACCTTTGGGATCAGAAACGTTCTACTTATTTTTAACTGATCTGGAATTTTACCGGTTTTTATCCAAATTGTAAATAGTCTAGGAAATAATAAGTTATCCTTATTAAATATCTTAATTATTTCTTTGCATTACCCTGTCTGGCCCTGCAGCGGTTTTCACGTTCATAGCCAGATCGACGTCTTCCACCGTCACAGGACCAGTCAGAATGCCACTCAAGGATCCCTCACTTTGATTTTAATATTTAGCAAAACCCCTTAAATTATTATTTTCATTCAAATTTGTTAGTCTTTCCTTAAAATATTCCTCTAACTCTACCTTGCTCAGGGGACATTAACTCTTAACTAGGGCCCCCATTAGGGTTCTTGCAAAATACTGCCTCTTAGTTTTATATAGAACTTGCATTTCTTTAAATTCTCCCTTCTTTTTACTATATATTTTCTTAGCTTTGTTTTCCTTCTTCTTTCTTTGCCCACTATCCCTTAGCTTAAAACTTACTCTTTTCATGTGAGTTACATTCTTACCTGTCCCATCGTCCTTTTTCTTTCTTAATTTATCCATTCTTACACCCATAATATTCTCCTGATCCTTTATTCTTACCCAGGTCATCTTCAATTATTTTTATCAATTCTAATATCGACCTACCATTATAATCTTGACAATCCATAATATTAGCGTTCTCCTGCTCCCTCTGTTCATTCAATCTTTCTTCCTCCAACAACCTATCTGACCCCAGGTAGCTATCTCGCATTTCGTTATTGTCATTACCATTAAAGATCATTTCTAATTCTATACCCTTATCATTATCGTTAGTTTTATTCTTCTAATTCAATAATCTCCTTTTATCCGATATTTGTTTAGCGGTTTTGGAACCGATTCTCTCTGCAATACTTTTACTAATATTCTTACAGCCACTAAATTCTACTTCTAGTTGTTGCAACTTTTCTACATCTTCCTTAGACCATACTCCCCTCTTGTTTCCCTCTCTATTATCTATCGTAAACTTACTCTCCATCTTCCCTTCTTTCGTTTTTTTCATTTCTCAAGATAGGGTGAGCATGTCTTTCGTGTTGCCCCAACCCTCTGGCTGATTTAAATTTTAACGGGCATACTTCACACTGGTATGATTTTTCTAATCCACCTCCTTCATTACTATTACTGGTACTATTACTACTACGACTAACATTATCACTCATCTTACATTTTGGATAGTGGCACTATACCGCCTGATAGTTCCCTTCCCAATCGCATTTACTGCACCTAATCCTCACTGATTTAATTCCCTTACATATTTTCAAGTGTTTCCTAAACTTCCCTGTGGTATTGTAGATATTATTACAATAATTACATTTAAAATCTTTTATAGGGTATTTAATTATTAACTCTAATTTATCTGTTTCTTTAATTACTGGGTGAATAATTCTTCCTTCGTACCTCTCCTAATTGCTCTCTAAATCTCCACATCGACTAAAAACAAATGGCCCTTTAAAATTCGAATAAAAAATCATCCGGCTGTTAAATGGACTTGGCTGTCGAGGGGCCTCCTCTACAAGCCCTTCCCTTCCAAATCTGTACTGATTATTCTGGACAATGTTAACAGCTACCTCGTGGCTGCCCGAGGATAGCCTTGCCAGAATAATTCTTATGGTCTCTTCTGTCTGAGTCTGAGGCGAGATGGATTGCCCAGACCGTTTTTGGCTCATACATTAAGCACACAGAGCCGCCAAAAGCAACCGGGGCGATTATTTTCCCGGTCACCCACCCAACTGGAAATTTTGGAATCGGCCATAATCGTCTCTGCAAAATTTGGTTTCAACCACACTGAATGGTCACCAGCCATCTCGTATCTTTTCGGGACGTCGTATTAGCCGGCATGGTCCGAGTAATGCTCAAACGACGGGGAAAACAATAAAAACAGCCAGTGGCGTATAGCAGTGATGAAATCAAGTTAAGACCAAAGATAAAATCGATGGTAAAAACACTGATAAGACCAGACTAAAACAACCACAAAACAATTTAAAATTGCCTTCCCGTCAAGAACTTCCTCATACAGGCCGTTACCAGGGGGAACCACGTGGAGGTTCGACCTTACGTTGTGATCGACAAAATTCGTAGAAATGTATCACAAAGGTGACGACGCAGGCAAAGGTCGGAAACCAACTACCTTAAAAACACTGTAGTCACATCTCCCAAGAGAGGGAATAAGAGAGTCATAGTTATTCCCGCCGTTTACCCACGCTTCATTGAATTTCTTCACTTTGACATTCAGAGCACTGGGCAGAAATCACATCGCATCAACACTGACCGATGGCCTTCGCGATGCTTTGTTTTAATTAAACAGTCGGATTCCCCTGGTCCGCATCAGTTCTACGTCAGCTGCTAGGCGCCGGCCGAGGCCACCCGCCTGCCATGGTAGGACGATGGGCACCGCAGCTGGGGCGATCCACAAGAAGGGCCCTCTGGCACTAGCTCGGCGAGGCTCGACCCGACTCGGCGGCAGGACGCGGTTGGGGCGCACTGAGGACATTACACCCCGGTCGACAGACCCACCGGGAGCATGGCGAGCCCGCTCGCCACACGCGGTTCCACACACACCGCGAGGGGGGAGGGAGGGCCGCAGCGGGAGGGCGCGGCAGCGGTCGCTTCCCTTGAATCCGGGGGTGCGGCAAAGGATATTGCCATGGGGCTATAACACTCGCCAAACGGAGCAGCGCGCCACCTTCCAAAGCCACCGGCCTTCCCAGCCGACCCAAAGCCGGTCGCGGCGCACCACCAGCTGAGGAAATGCGCCCGGCGACAGCCGTGCCCATGCCGGAAGCGGTCCCAGCAGATGAGATCCGCCAGACCCCAAAGCGACCAACTGGAGCCGCCGAGTTGAATCCTCCGGGTGGACTGCGCGGACCACACCCATTTACCTCTTAACGGTTTCACACCCTCTTGAACTCTCTCTTCAAAATTCTTTTCAACTTTCCCTTACGGTACTTGTTGACTATCAGTATCGTGCTAGTATTTAGCCTTAGATGGAGTTTACCACCCGCTTTGGGCTGCATTCACAAGCAACCCGACTCCAAGAAGACACAATCTCGACGAGCCTCAGGCTAGGCCTCAATCAGGCGGACTTAGGAGACTGTGCACCGTCAGAGAAAGCACTTCTATCCGCCACATTTCTCTCGCCCGTCAGGCAAGCGGGGATTCGGCGCTGGGCTCTTCCCTGTTCACTCGCAGTTACTAAGGGAATCCTGGTTAGTTTCTTTTCCATCGCTTAGTAATGTGCTTAAATTCAGCGGGTTGTCGCGTCTGATCTGAGGTCGTACCCAGAGTCAGAGGATGGCCAGGCCGCATCGCCAGCGTACACTCCCCCACCTCTTAGTGGGCCGGCAACATTTCACTGCGGACGGGGGGGTTGGCCGACACCGCAATGGTCAGAGAGCCAGCCACCCACACGTCGCTCACCACCATTGCCAGCAATGTTGTCAACGAGTGGCCGCCCCTGCCGCCAACCATGCGCGGGGATGTGCTCGGCGCAAATTCACGGGACTGGAGACTCTCCCCCATCCACGGCGGGAGGCGAATCTCGGAAGTGCCGGCAGCTTACTCAAGCGGAAGAATCAGCCCGATTCCTGCCTTGCCAGCGGCCCGGGCACGGCAGTGACGATTCGCCGCCCAGAACGTGCGAGGCGCCAGCCGACAGAGTCTGTCCGACTGTCAGAGAGAGGGAGAGAGAAGTTCTGAGACACAAGTGGCGAACGGACGCACAGGCACGGCACGCACATCGATCGCCAGCCGCAGAACGGCACGGCCTTCAGTGGGGCCGGTGGGCGACGCCGCTCCTGAACCCAGCGGCCCCGAGCCGGACGAGTTGAGGAAGGCACGCCGACGGTGACAGGGTACGGAAGACAGAGCGGTGGCCTTCTGGCGACTTGGCCCCCGATAGCCCGACGTTCCGCCGTCCTCCCGATGGTTGGCCGGTGGCATAATAGGTGTGCCTACACGGTGACCGTGCACAAACCACGCCCGCCAACCCCTCTGTGCCTCCCGAGACCGGTGACAGGACTGAGCAGAAACGTGCGGACTGAATGGGATCGCCAAGAGCCAACGATCCACGTGCGTGCGACTGTCGAAGTCACAGTGTTTCACGAAAACCTCCTCCCTCAGCCAGGCACTCATCGCCAGCAGGGAAGTCAGGATCAGACGTCCCACCGGCCACTTTAGGCCGAGGACGAACCATGAGATGGGCGGCTGCAGCAGCGGGCGGCTTGCAGCTCCCAGACGCGGTCTGTGCCTCTCAACACTCTCAATCAATCAACCATCGAGTCTGGTCAGCGTTTCGAACTGGCGAGCTCCACGGTGAGGCCAGCAGCTCTCCAGCACCGGACGTCCGCAGCTACCTTCACTCTTTCCACTGCCAGCCAACCGAGAGACGGACCCAATGCGGACGTGCAGAGCTTAGGCAGACCCCATAGGAGGCTCAACATTTCGAGGCAGCTCCTTGTCCCGAAGACGAAGCAGTGCACGTCGCCGTGTAAACCACCGACGGCCATTCTGGGGGACCGGTGACAGCCGTGATGGCCACACTGCCACGACACAGACGGACGCCAGGCCGCGCTCCCCGGCGGGGGGATGGCGTCGAGCCTGAGGAACGGAATGTGCAGGGTGTGGGGAAAGGCAAAGTGCTCTGATGCCGGAGGGCTCCGGAGTCTGAACTTAGGGGGACAAAGCGGACGGGTCCTCTGCGACACCCCAGCCGCGCTCTCGCCAGCCAAGGCGAGTGCGATTGATTGCCAAATTACCCTCAGACAGGCGTGGCCCCAGGAAGAACCCGGGGCCGCAAAGTGCGTTCAAAGTGTCGATGATCAATGTGTCCTGCAATTCACATTAATTCTCGCAGCTAGCTGCGTTCTTCATCGACGCACGAGCCGAGTGATCCACCGTCAATAGTTGTCTGAGTTTGTTTTCGGTCTCTCCCGCGCCAGAGGAAAGCGACCCGGACCGCACACACACTCCCCACCTTAGCAGCAGCCACCTGCACGTCGGCGTGCGCACATAGCAGGGTGGCGTGAAGCTGTGGGGAGCACCAGCCTGGCGCGGCCTGCGGAAACATACATCTAAAGGGAAAAAAAGGGCGCCCAAGAGGCGATGCATGTCAGCACGCACCGCAGTGACGGAGGCAGGATCTCCTCCACCATGTCGCCCGCCGAGTGTCACGAGGCATGCAGCAGCTTTGCCCTAGGAAAAGCAGAGACGGAAACGGGGCCAGCAATCGATTCGGCAGCGTTACTGACGCGTGCACGTGGCGGAGTGTCGGTGAGCGGACTTTTGAGAGGAGTCGGGGGCTGCAATAACCAGAGCTGACGGCGGCCCGGCCCTGCCATTGCCAAGGTAGGCTGGGAAACGCGGCAACGTGGGCTGAGAAAGAGAATAGATGGGGGAACAGAGGGATGGAGAGCAGAGGGTATGGGGGAGAGAGAAAATGCATGGGGAGTCAGAAGTTGGGAAGAGGGACTGGACAGGGATGCAGAGGGTGGGGGTGAGATTAAGAAAGAGAGAGAGAGAATGGACGGTGTGCCGGGGGTGGCGAGGGATTGGACAAGGGTGCCGTGGCTGGCACGGGGGAATGGAGAGGGCGGTGCCATGAATGGCGGGGGAGAATGGATAGAGGTGCTGTGGGTGCTACAGGGGAGGATGGGCAGGTCATGCCGGAGTTGGTGGGGGAGAATGGACAGGGGATGCAGTGTGTGGTGGGGAGAATGCACAGGGGCGCTGTGTGTGGCAAGGACAATGGTCAGGGGATGCTGTGGGTGGCGGGGAGAATGGACTGGGTGCTGTGGGTTGCGGGGAGAATGGACAGGGGGCGCTGTGGGTGGCGAGTAGAATATAAGGGGATGCTATGGGTGGCGGGGAGAATGGACAGTGGCACTGTGGTTGGTAGGGGTTAAGTCCAGAGGCACTGTGGTGGTGGAGGAACGGACAGGTGATGCTGTGGGGATGTTTGGGTCTTGGAGGGAGATTGTGTTGGTGAAAGCATCCCACTCACTCACAGCATCCCTTTCTCTGCACACATGCGGTGCACATTTTTGTGAGTCTGGATGGGATGCTGTTTGGAGGGTCAGTGTTGACTCTATGGACCAAATCGCCTGCTCCCACACTGTAGGGATTCTATGATTAGGAGAGTTGTCAAACCAACAACTTCTAATTGGTGAAATAAAAGACCAGGAGAAAATCTTGAAGCAGATTTCCATTTATTCACTCAAATTGCCCTTTCAATTTAATTCCTTGAATTTAATGTGGTCCGTTGTAGTTTAATTATGATCCATGAAAAGCAATATCCAGTCACATCTGAGGGAAGAACCAATTCAATTGACTGAACAAGTGTAACAACACTTCTGTATGCACTTTAGATGTGACATCCTCTCCCTCTCTCTCTCTGTTGACCCAACGGGATGACCAGGGCTAGAATTACCACTTTCAAAATATAATTGCTGATCTACTGTTTGCTTCTGCTGCTTAACATAAGGATTTAAAAGCTGCTAGCCTGATCTCACAGAAAGCACAAAAACAGACTGTTCACTTGCGGCTGCGCAGAGATAAAATTTCATTTAGAATAGATCACAAAATCACAACAGGTGGCAATCCCAAAACTCTGTGTTACACATGGAGGGAGGGGAGGGGAAGTAAAGTGTGTTACTCTCAGATGTTAGAGGGCAGGACAAAGTTTCAGCCAGTGGGAAGTTAAAATTAAACCCTGTGCTGTTTTCTGTTATAAAAACTCAAACCACATGGATTTGGTTTGAAGGAAAATGAAGGAAAGGCAGCTTGAAAAGTTTCTAAGCCCCCACAACACGCACACACAATTCCCTTTGCTTAGCTGGACACAGTGCTTCCCCCCTCTGTTTAGGAGTAAACTCTGGAAAGGTGGTGGTATTGATAGTGAGGAGGATGGTCTCCGGCCACAGTTTGATACGAATCAGCTGGTAAATGGGGCAGAGAGATGGCATTTAATCACCAGGCATTCTGGGAAATGTAATAATGGAGGAAAGTAATCAATAAATGGTAAATCCCTACAGAGTGCCGAGGAACAAAGGAACCTTGCTGTCCAAGTCCAGAGATCCCCGAAGGTATCAGTACAGATAAAACTAGGGAATGAGAAACCCAGAGCATTGAAGTTCTGCTTTGTCTTTGTAGCTTCTGATTTGTCATGAGCCTTCAGCAGAGGCTCTCTCCTCCTGACATTGTTAGACCATGCCTGCTGCAACTTCCCTTTTCCATTTCTCCAGCCCTGAGCACACCGGTTCCCAAATCCTGGCGCCAGTCAGACACTGATGCAATCTTGTCTTCTACTGCCAACTGCAGAGAATGGTGACAATCCCTGCCACTATTCTCTCCCTGACCACCGCTGTCCCCTCCCCAACATTGTTTTTACTCCCACCACGCAGCCAGTTAGCTCCTCACTCATGCAGACCTCTCTCAGATCGCCTTTATCTGTCTGACCTGTGCTGACACCCTCCTGACCCTGTCCACTGACCCAGTCAGAAGGCTTTGTCTGTAGAGGAATAACCATCTCCCAGAATAAAGTGTCCAGTTAACTTTCCCCTTTTCCCCCAATGTGTCTGCAGCCCGGCTTCCAGCTGCATCTTTCTGAGCCGATGGTCCTCCAGCCTGTGTTTGCCCTGGATCACAGCATCCAGAGCATCTCAACTTCTATAAATCGAAAGACAAGCCCAACCCTTGGAAGAGAAAGTGGAGAAACAGAACAGACATGAACGTAAAATCATTGTCGTGCGATCACTTCCCTTAAGCATGAATGGAGGCTGATATCTGTCGGTGGGCTCGTGGTGCAACAGTAGCGCGTCTGACTCCAGATTAGACGTTTGCGCATTCAAATCACGTCAGGCTCACTATAATCAACTTCTTACATTTCAAATTCAGAAAGGAGTAAGTTTTTTCCGTATATCGGTCGTGTCAAATCTTCTTTGTGGAAACTTTCGATCACACGTGAATCTTTGCTGTCAGTTTGATTTGTGAACACTGTGTCAGGGAGGTGGTGTGCCCATTGTTTGGGTAAATGCTCAGCTCCCCGCAATGTGAGATGTAAAATAAGGAAACTGATGAAATCTGCATGGATACCATGTGGTTGGAGGGTCCTAAAGCAGAAGTTGAGGTGTTTTCCAACAAGTGTCGGGTAGCAAAAATTTGGCGGTGGAGGAGGCCCAGAACTTGCATGTCCTTGGTGGAATGGGAGGGGGAGTTAAAGTGTTCCGCCACAGGGCGGTGTGTCGTTTAGATTTAGAGTCCCAGAGTTGTTCCCTGAAATGTTCCGCTAGTTGGCGTCCAGTTTCCCCAATGTGGATGAGACCATATTGCGAGCAATGAACATAATCTTATAAATAGATTGCATAAATCTGAGCCTGCCAGAGTTATTTTCTTTAATTAAATTAAAGATTTTTTTATTCAATTGGATGACTGCATGAAACGGTTTGTTGGTCAGATTTGAATCATCACACCCAAATGAGACGATGCCATGAATATCAGTGAACTGCTCTTTTTGTTAAAAACCACACGTTCTTGATTTATTTTCACAACTTACTGGTATTCACACCTGCACATTCAATGTCAAACTCTGACATCAGAAATTAAATTACAACATTAATTTTGACTTACAATATTCGAACAAACAAATTAATGGCACACAATGAATAAACACCAAGTCTGATTAATATGAAATTAAATTTGACAAAAAAAAATCAAGATGGGAGATAAGAAATGGGGTAAGGGCAGAGGGCAAGAAATGCCCTCATAGAAAGTGCTCCTCCAGAGAGTGCTTTTTACCATCCACCACTGCTCAATATGAACACTCTGACATGATCCTCCGGTTTTCATGTAAACTATAGCCCCATACAGTAGGTACCATTCAAGTGAGTTAAAAATACAAGCCTTGAGCAAATCCAGCTTCCAGCCTTACCCCCACCCCCCGGCTTATTGGGGCTGTGACCTTCCTCCAGCTCCGGGGGGTTATTGAACTCCTGCGCTCCAGCGACCACGCCTCCACTGACGGAGCTTTGGGAAGCAGATGCAAAGGCAAGATACAGAACAGAAAACCTTTGTATATGAAAATAGCTTACAGAGACATTGAGCAATAGCATGACATGGAATAAACCCATCGACCTCTGGGTTATCTACCCAGTACACTCATGCAGCACTACTCTAATTCTGTGCTCCCAGCAGCTGGATCGTGGATCAGTTTAAAGTAGGTCCTATATCTCTGATTACATCGGTACACAAGACAGTGAAGAAAGGTTTCAGCACACTGGCCTTCATCAGTTAGGGAATTGAGTATAGATGTTGACAAGTTATGCTGTAATTATACAGGACGTTGATGAGGTTGCACCTGGAATATTGTGATCAGTTTTGGTCCCCTTGGTGTTCTAACTTCTGACTTCTTCAACTCTGGGTTTGTGTTGAAATTGATGGGATATTTTGTCCAACTCAGCATGTTTAAACAGTATCTCTCAGAGGGATTCATCTGAAACTTTTCAGGAGGTGAGCCCAACAGGATTGAACTATTCAAAGTTACTTGGATTCTATTTTGAACTTACATCAGGACCAGTAGTTAGAGACACATACAGCATGGAAACAGACCCTTCGGTCCAACTTGTCCATGCTGACCTGATATCCCATATTAATCTACTCCCATTTGACGGATTAATCTCCTCCCATTTGACAGCACCTGACCGATATACTCTGGCAGCTAATTTCATATATGTACCACCCTCTGATTGAAGAAGTTGTCCCTTTAATATATTTCACCACTTACCCAAAACTTATGCCTTCTAGTTGTGGACTCCCCCACCCCAAGGAAATGACATTGTCTATTACACTGTCCATGCCCCTCATGATTTTATAACCGCTATTAGGTCCCTTCTCTGCCTCCGATGCTCCAGTGAAAACAGCCCCACGCTATTCAGCCTGTCCCTGTAGCTCAAAACCTCCAACCCCCAGCAACATTCCTGTAAATCGTTTCTCACAGAGAAGTCAACGTTTCAGTCCTGAAGAAGGGTTAATACCCAAAACGCTGACTATTCCACATCCTGGTGCTGCCTGGCTTGCTGTATTCTCCCAATCTCATGCTTGCCAACTTCGGGTTGCAATATGTAGTGGCTCAGTGATTACCACTGCAGCCTCACAGCGCCAGGGACCCAGGTTTGATTCCAGTCTTGGGTGGCTGTCTGTGAGGAATTTGCACTTTCTCCCAACATCTGAGTGAGTTTTCTCTGGGTGGTCCTGTTTTCTTCCATAAACCTAGGATGTGCAGGTCATGTGGATTGGCCATGCTTAATTGCCCATAGAGTTGCGGATATTAGTCAGAGGGAAATGTGTCTGGAATGGGTTCCTCTTCGGGGGGTCGGTGTTGACTTTTTGGGACGAATGGCCTGTTTCCGCACTGTAGCTAATCTCATCCAATACTTTTGTTACTAACGAATGGCAGAGTAGGCCAAATGGACTAACTTCTGCTCCGATGGTCTTGCAGTCTTAGGTTTCTCTGGATCATTTAATTGGCAATGTGCAGTCCCGGGCTCAATGAGCTGCAATGTCCACTGAAGACAAAGCTCATAGAATCATAGAGCTCCCACAATGTGGAAACAGGTCCTTCAGCCGAACAGATCTGCACTGATCTTCCGAAGACGAACCCACTCAGATCCATTTTCCTACGCTCCATAAATTGCACACAGAGCCCCAAGGGTGGAATTATTCCTGGGTTCCTGGTGCCATGAGGCAGCAGTGCTAAGCCTGAGCCACCATGGGGTTGTTTTTGAAGGGTGTAGGGGAGGCAATTGCAGTCCAGCAGAAAACAAAAACAGCCCACCTACTCTCCCACTGCACCCACTGTCAGAACTGGCAGGAGGTTCAGTCCTGGGAGGTGACTGATCATCACTGGTCGGATCTGATTGCTGGGAGCGCTGGTGCCCCCGCTGGTGCTTCCGCAAGTTGTAGGAATACATGAACCTCTTCCCACACTCGGGCCAGCTAGAGGGCATCTCCCCGGTATGGGCACATTGGTGTTTCAGTAGGGCAGAGGAATTGCTGAAGGCCTTCCTGCACATAGGGCAACTGAACAACCTCGCACCCATGCGGACACACCAATGGGCCAGTACATCGGAGGAAAGAGCAACGCCCTTCCTGCAGTTGGGGCAGAAGAACGGCCTCTCAGTGTGGACCCACTGGTGTCTCAGCAGGTGGCAAGAACTGCTGAAGGCCATCTCGCTCTTGGGGCCTGAGAACAGCCTTCCCTGGTGTGGACCAACTGGTGCTTCAGCAGGGCAGGGGAATCACTGAAGGCCTTCCTACACTCAGGGGAACAGAAGAGCCTCTTCCCCTCTGTGGGCCCATTGGTGCTTCAGACCCCTTTCAAATTTCACAATATCCTTCTGATAGGAGGGAGACCAGAATTGCACGCAATATTCCAAAAGTGGTCTAACCAATGTCCTGTACAGCCACAACATAACTTCCCAACTCCAATACTCAGTCAGAGGATTGCGAAAGCTTTCAAAACCCACAAAAAACAAACAGGAAAGAATGGAGGGACAAACCAGCTTTTTGAGAGTGAGCTTGGAAGCATCACTGAGAAATCAGCGGAATGAGTTTATTGGGGACACGTTCTCCTTAAATACACTATATACGTATTCCTCTTGTGCTCTTCGTAGTTTCTCTGTGCTGCAGTGTGTCGTGGCTCGTTGAAATAATGTCCTGATGCAGCTTTGTTTGTGGGTGTTGGGATGATTGCTTTTGTGGTTAAGTATTTGGTTTGTGTGTGTTGTTTTTCTGTAGATGCTAGTTTGAAGTTCCCCATTGACTGTTCGCTCTACTGTGACATCTAAGAATGGCAGTTTATTGTTGTTCTCCTCCTTTTCAAACCAGGAGCCCCCCTCAGGCCATAGTCTCACTACCTGGAACACCAATATACAGACGAGTCAAAGGCCTACACTGAGGAATAAAACACCAAGTCGCAGATTCATGCCACTCCATTTACTCCATCTAAGAATTCCTGAACACCAAAGACACTAAGATTGAAGAGAATGGAATAATGTTGTCCTTTGACATAATAGCCCTGTTCACATCCATTAACATCAACGTGGCCAAAGAAAACTGAAGACACTACTCGAAGAACCAACTTCATCAGCAAAGATAACACTGTCAACCTCGTGGTTACCTCCCACTTTATATACAGTAACAAGCCCTACAAACAAATCAACGAAATACCCATGAAACACTTCTGTCATCAAAAAATGAAACAAATTAGAGGAAACCTACAACACCATCAACAATCTCCTTACTGGCATAAAATTCACAAAAGAGGAGAACAACAACAAAGTGCCATTTCTGGATGTCACAGCAGAGCGAACAGTCAATGGGAAATTCAAAACAGCCTCTGCAGGAAAGCAACACATGCGAACCAAGTACTTAGCTACAGAAGTAATTATCCCTACACATAAAAACAAATTTGAACGAGGACACTATTTCAACGAGCCACTACACACTGCAGCAGCGAGTAACTACGAAGACCAATAAGTAACTGTTCAGCGCATTTAAGGAGAATGGGTAGCCAAAAAGCACACTGAAAATTACTTCCCTTACCGGGAATTGAACCCGGGCCGCAGCGGTAAAAGCGCTGAATCCCAACCACTAGACCACCAGAGAGATATAGATGAAGCTTGACAGCTCTGCTGAAAATTTCTTCCCTGCCCGGAAATCGAACGCAGGTCACGGAAGTTAGAAGGCGAACACCAATGTCATTTCTTGTATCCATTGCTCTCGATGCGGTCTCCACTACATTGGGGAGACTGGACCTCCTCGCAGAGTCAAGTCACAGCGCTTGAGGGAACATCTCCAGAACACCCGCAACAATCAAACCCATCGCCCTGTGGCCCAACATTTCAACCTCCCCTCCCACTCTGCCAGGGACATGCAGGAACTGGGCATCCTCCATCGCCGCTCCCTCCCCACCCGATGCCTGGAGGAAGAACGCCCCAACTTCTGCCTCGGATACATTCAACCCCAGGTCATCAATGTGGACTGCACCAGTTTCCTCATTTCCCCTCCCCCCACCTTACCTCAGTTCCAACCTTCCAGCTGAGCGCTGTCCTCAGGACCTGTCTTACCTGCCAATCTCCCTTCCCACCTATCCACTTCACCTTCCTCTCTGATCTGTCAACTCCGTCCCCACCCCCATTCATCCATTGTACTCTTTGCTACCTTTGGCCCAGCACCCCCCAATTTATCTCGCCACCCCTGGAAGCGTCCTGCCTCTATTCCTGATGAAGGGCTTTTGCCCGAAACGTCGATTTTCCTGCTCCTCGGAAGCTGTCTGACCTGCTGTGCTTTTCCCCCACCACTCTGATCTAATCTCTGGTTTCCAGCCTCTACTGTCCTCCCTTTTGCCTACCCAATAAACCCAGTGTGCCGATTTCACATCAACAAACTGACACAAGTAGACTCAACGTCTACAGAAACCCTAGCACATTACTTTACATTAACGACATCTGGGAAATGATGTCCAGACAACTCAACCCTCTCCGCATCATGGTAGTCCAAAAACCTACCAACACACTTAAACAGCGGCTAATGAACCTGAAATACCCGATACAAACAACCAGCAAACGAATGTTATTTACAAAATACAGTACAAGGAAAAAAATACATGAACTCTGCCTCACAGTTTTCTGTGGCAAGAAATGCTGGGACGAGATAAGGAAGATTTGTTTTGAGCCAAAACGAATCGGCACTGACTGGACAGCCATTTAAAATCAACGCAGTCTGTCCAGGATTGAAGACCCGAAGGGATGAACAGTTTCTAATTAATGAAGATTTACAAAGCTGAGACTGGGTTTTGGTGTTTTTTCCCTTTCCACTCCCAGGAGCCACAGTTGTTGGGGCGGTGAGTTGGGGAAAGTGAAATGTGCCCGTGAGCAGCGTGTGGGGCTATTTCAGCTTCCTCTCCTCTGACAGCGCTACTTGACTCTGATGTTCTCAGGGACATTTCCTGACGTGAGACAGTGAAAAGAGTCTCGTTCCTGCAGATCAGTAATTCAAACCGTATGCCGGCTTCAGGACAATGAGAAAGATTACTTGGGGTGTGTGAAGAAGCTGTGAGCTGCATTTCAAACAGGTAGGTGGAGTCTGATGCGTTATCCATTGCGCCCCTGGCACTGTGCGTACCTCATGCCGCCATGGTGCAGAGTTTTTCCAGGAGTTTCGCTTTCTGTGTCGGATCATCAGCATCCGCAGTCCTTTACGTTAGAAATTCAATCAATTCAGAAACCCCTTTGTGCTGCCTCAGTGGAAAAGATTTCCGTTTGGTAAACATTTTCCTGAAACCATTAAAAACGTGCACTTTCGCAGCCAAGAAAGCGGTGGGAGCGAGAACAAGAAACACTCTGTCCCAGGGTGGTCTCGAGCCACCAACTTTTCGGGTAAAAACCGAACGCGCTGACGAATTGCGCCACACAGACAGGTCGCAGCGCCGCCCGCACAGTGTCTTTGAGGAACCTACTATTCAATTCAGAATTCAACCCGCCCCGCCCAAAATTACCATTGTCTTCTATCAGTTTTACTTTTCCATAGTAAAGACTTGGACATTCATTAGGGAGACATGGGGACAGTCTGATCCCACAATCTGCAGGCACATCCATGTCACGAGGAACGAGCTCTCCTACACCGGGACCATCACCCTCCGAGCCTTTCAGTGTTTTGCCTCTTCCCGAATTTTCTCATTGGCCCCGAGTCGAGAATGGGTTCGAATTCCTGATGTGTAGAGAATTCTTTCAATGTCTCGGGTTAGTTCATGTCCCGAGAATATCAGAGTCAATCTCCCGGCCTCTTAAACAAGCGGACGGTATCTGGACTATCTCTGCTCGGTCAGACAGTTCATCCTTCCTTCTCCTCTAATTCCATTTCCCAAAGAGTTTCTAAAGATTCACAAAGCTGGAGACTGGGATTTCTGTTTTACTTCCTGAACATTTTCCACTTGCTAACTGAAAATATTTTGCCAAAACCTCTTCCCCATTGTAACACTTGCATCATGTCCAGGGATGAGCAAATTCCATTTTGTGGAGACATTCCCAAGTTTGGGAATGTTCTCTTTGGAGCAAAGAAGGTTAACTGGAGATTTCCAGGGGTTTTTGTCAATGATGGGAGAAGACGTGGTGTGAATGGACAGGTTAATGATCAGAAGACCCTATTGCCATTGCCTGGGGTCAATTACCAGAGGACAGGGATTGAAGTTCTTTAATGGAAAGCAGCATTTGTCTCGAACAAACACAGCGAATACTGCAGAAAGCCAACGGGTCGAGCAGCATCTGTGGAAGGGTAAACAGAAACGACGTTTTGAGTGTGCAACGGTTTTTGTTCAGAACTCAATCTTTTGCCTCTTCCCGAAGTTGGTCAAGGTCTGTGTTTCAATTGGCAAACACATGGCAAGTGCAGTGCCGCAATGTGAAGTTATAGCCTTTGCTGTTTTTTTTTAAAAGAAGCAGTCCAATGTTTAAATGGTGATATATTGGAATGTGGAGAAAGTGAGTACAAGAGGTGAAAGTCGAAAAATGTGGCACTGGAAAAGCACAACAGGTCAGGCAGCATCTGAGAAGCAGGACAGGGAACGTTTCGGGCATAAGCCCTTCATCAGGAATGATGTATGGATGTACAGAGGGGTCTCAGAGTCCCTCCACACCAGTCAATGCCAGTTGCCGGGAAGATGCAGCAGGCAATGAGCGAGGTAATATTACGAAGACGAATTGAGTTCAGAAGTGGGGTCATTGAACATATTCAAGGCTACGTTCATCTGAGTTTTGAGCAACAAAGAAGTGGATGGTTATGGGGGGAGGTAAGAAAATGGTTTTAAGACCAGTACAGGTCAGTCACACAGTCTGACAGCACTCAACAGACCCTTCATCCAACTAGTCCATGCTGAGAATGTTCTCAAACTAAACTCGGCCCACCTACCAGTGTTTGGCCCATAAACCTTCGAAACTTTCGTATTCATCTACTTATCCAAATGTCTTTTAAACGTTGTAACTGTACATGTATAAAATCATGAGGAGCATGGATAGGATTAATAGACAAAGTCATTTCGGACAGTGGGTGAGTCCAGATCGAGAGGGCATGGATTTCACGTTCGAGGGGAAAGATACAAAAGAAATCTGCGGGCAACGTTTTCACGCAGAGGATGGTACGTTTATTGAATGATCTGCCAGAGGAAGTGGTGAAGGCTAGTACGATTGCAACATTTAAAAGGCATTTGGGTAGGTGTATGAATAGGAAGGGTTTGGAGGCATATGGGGCCGTGTGCTGTCAGGTGGGACGAGATTGTTTTGGGATGGCTGGTCGGCATGGACAAGTTGGACCAAACAGTCTGTTTCTGTGCTGTACATCTCTATCTCAATGTCAAACATACTCACTCACCTGGCCTCCACAGCTTTCTATGACAATGAATTCCATAGATTCACCACTCTCTGGCTAAAGAAATTTGTCCTAATCTCCATTCTCACTTTATGCTTAGGCTATGCCCATGGGTATTAGTTTCTCCTCCCAATGAATCACCTACCCAATGTCCACTCTGTCCAGGCCGTTCAATGTTCTGTACGTTTCACTTAGATCCCCCTTGAATGTGAGCCTGTTAATCAGCATGAACCAAACCCTTCAGGATGAGGACTTCCGTGATTAGATCCAACAACGTGAGAATGGAGGGTGAGAGTGTGGTGTGGAGATTTTCAGCTTTTAGGGAATAAGGTAGGAAAGAAAGTTTAATGTAAATTATAATTGATCAGATGAGCCGATGGGCCAAGGAGTAGTGGATGGAGTTTAATTTAGACAACGATTAGCTGTTGCATTTTGATGAGGCAACTCAGGGCAGGACCATTGTGATTAATGGTAAATTAATGGAATTCTGTGCTCAAGGAAGCAGTAGAGGCAGCTTCATTAAGACACTGTTGGATGGGTTTTTTGCGTGGTAAGGGAATTAAGAGAAGTTGGGATAATGGATTTCGGAGGAGCTGAGACGATTGATCGATCCGCCATGATTTTAATGAATGGCGGAGCAGGGTCGATGGGCCAAATGTCCTTCTCCTTCTATTACTTTGAAACGATAACCCGACGTTTCCCATGGCCAACCCACCTAACCTGCACATTCCTGGACACTGGGCAATTTAGTATTGCCAATCCAAATCAAGGCCAGTGAGCAATGTCGTGATGTGGAAACCAAACACCAGAGAATGATAGAAAGGGACAAGGAGAATAAATGTACTAGCAATCAAAACTGGATTCTAACCATCACAAAAAATAAGACTAAAAGCTCAGTATGTGAATGTGTGCTGCATTGCAACAAAAGCGAATTAATTGACTGCACACATTGTAGAGAATAATTATGATCTGAGACTCCTTACAGAGATATGGCTTCAGAATGACAAGGATTGGATCCGGAATATCGAGGGGATACGTGGCATTCAAGTCGAGTGAGAAGCTCAGTAAAGGTAGCGGGTCGGCACTGCTAATCAAAGCACTGATAGCATGGTAGTCTGGTGTCAGCTCGGATTTCAGGTCCTGATTTCTCTGTCCTCTGATCTCCCTGTTCCCACAGAGTTAAATGTTGTCTGTCCTCAGCTCTGCTCGATTTCTGTTGAAGCTTTGACCCCCTTTTACACCTTCTGGAGCAATAAAATATTCTGAGCCTCCTGGAAATGACACCTTATCTATACCCCTCCTGATTTTAACAATCTCTATAATGTTAACTGTCAACTTGCTAGGCTCCGTTGGAAAAAATGTCCCAGCTTCTTCTTAATTCAAACCCTTCGTTCCCAGCAACACGCTGGTAAAGTTGGGAATAGGGAATTGTATCAAATCACATAAATGTACTGTCTGAAACAATCTAGCTGTGTTCTGGCCTGAGATATTGAGAGTCCCTGGTGTAAGTAATTACGAATGCAATAATTTTGGTCACAGAATTGGACAATCATTTTGCAACAAAGGGGTCTACTTTGATAAGGAAGTTGTGGTCATTTCTAGGGTAAGTGAACAGTTCGTAGATCAGGGAGATGAAGTTCCAGACACTTGGGAAGGGCAAGAAATGAATTTGATAAAGAAGACAAAGAACTGTGGATGCTGGAAATCTGAAACAAAAACTGAGAACACAGGAAAAACTCAGCAGGACTGGAAACATCTGTGGAGAGAAAGCAGAGTTAAAGTTTCGAGTCCAAAAACTCCTCTTCAGGATTCTGAAATAGTTTGTGAGAACCCCGTAAGTCATCTGCCCAGCTTTAAGACCATAATACACAGGAGCAGGATGAGTCAATTTGGCCCATCGAGTCTGCTCCACCAGTCCATCATGGCTGATATGTTTCTCTCTCCCATTCTGCTGCCCTCTCCTCATAACCCTTCACCCCTTATTAATCAAGAACTTATCTCTGTCTTAAATGCCCTCAATGACTTGGCATCCTCAACCCCTCTCCGAATGGAAACATCATCTCCACGTCCACACTATCCAATCATAGAATAGCACAGCGCTGCCTGACCCAATGTGATCTTCAACAATTGTTGTTTTCATGAAGGATTCCAGCATCCACAACAACGCGCTTCTAAATTTTGTGCCCAGTTGGTTAGCTCTCCCTGGATCCCGTGAGATTTAACCTTTCTCAACAATCCACTGTGTTGTACAATTAACAAAGTTCCCAGCCCCCACCTCTTTCTGCACACATGGACAGCACGATGGATCAGTGGTTCGCACTGCTGCCTTACAGCACCAGTGATCCACATTCGATTCCAGCCTGGGGGCGACTGTCTGTGTGGAGTTTGCACATTCTCCCTGTCATGTCTGCTGGGTTTCCTCCGGGTGCTCTGGTTTCCTCCCAACATCTAAAGATGTGCAGTTTCGGGAGAAGTGTCCATGCTAAATGGGCCCATAGTGTGCAGTAAGTGTAGTGGAATGGGATAGGGGAATGTGTCCACATGGGCTACGCTTTGGACGGTCGGTGTGGACTTGTTGGGCTGAATGGCGTGTTTCCACAATGCAGGAATTCTACGTGACATTCCCCCAACTCCAGAAGCTCAGCACTCTTGGCTTTTCCCATGGATAGTGTGGGGGAGGGAAACAATGTTTTACACGGGAGTAAGGTTCCGTGAGTGTGAAGCTAAAAGTAAACACAGTGCATTGCTTGAGATGTTTTCCCCGGTTTCGCAGAGGGTGAGGGGTGATCTTACAGACGTTTATAGAATCATGAGAGGCATAGATAGGGTAAATAGACAAGGTCATTTCCCTGGCATGGGAGAAGTCCAGAATAGGAGGATAATATGTTTGAGGTGAGGGAGGCAAGTGTCAGGAATGATCTGCTGGAGGAAGTGATGGATTAGGTCCAATTATAACATTTAAAAGGCATAAGGATGGGTATATGAATAGGAAGAGTTCAGAGGGATATGGCCAAGTGCTGGTAAATGAGACGAGATTAATTTAGGCTATCTGGTCGGCACGGACGAGTTGGACTGAAGGATCTGTCTCTGTGCTGTGTATCTCTGTGACTCTGGATTGCCCGTAATGTCTGCATGTTCAGTTTCTGTCTGGTGTCGGTGTCAATGCCTTGATATCTCATTTCCTCCATCTCCCCATTCCACCTCCCCAGATGTTAACCATTTCGTGTCTGGTTGTTTCTCAAGAAGCTGCATTGAAGGTTCATCCTGAATTATCACTATTTTTGCTTCCCAAAATCAGACTTACTCACTCCTAGATGTCGTGAAAGATACTAACTTTCAGGTGGAGGAATCCAAAATTCGAAGGTGTCTGTCTTGATGTTTTCACTTTTCGGTCTCTGTAAGATCCTGAATCAGTACCGTCGGGTGGATTAGTTTGAGCGGAGTGAGAATAGAGGGGTGAGAGGGGGTGGGATGGTGCTTTCAATTTTGTGGAAAAAGAAAAGGATGTTCTGCAGAAAGTAGAATTGCTTGTTTGGAATTTCTAACCTGGACTGACAGTAATGACTTTTGTAATCTCTTTTTACGGATTATTTGAAGATCTGAAGACGGACGTTTCAATATCAATAGATGAAGAGCTTTGCCTGAAACATTGACTCTGCTGCTCCTCAGATGCTGCCTGATCTGCTGTGGTTTGACTCTGATTCTCCAGCATTTCCACTTCTCAATTTCATATCAATGCATGGCAGTCACTAAATCCATCGGGACTATAAGAATTTTCGACTATGATTCTGTGAGAAGGAACCAAGCATTTTAGTTCCTCTTTCAGTACGTTTTCAGCATCAGTGAGACTGGAAGAGAGACCCGACTGTTGCAGCACTCTGATTGTGGAGCCAGTAAAGGTTATACAGACTGGGAAGAGGAATTCGCGGCAGAGAGGTGCTGTATTCGCGTTTGTGTGCAGCTAAAGCTTCGGTCATGGAGAAACCCAAGGAATCCCCTCCCGTGGAGAAACCATGAAAATGTGGCGACTGTGGGAAAGGCTTCCGTTTCCCATCTGACCTGGAGACTCATGGGCGCAGTAACACCGGGGCGAGACTGTTCTCCTGCCCTGAGTGCGGGAAGACCTTCACCAGTTCCTACTTTCTGCAGAGACACCAGAGGGTCCACACAGGCAAAAGGCCATTCTCCTCCCCCGAATGCGGGAAGGCCATCAGCGTCCTACTGACCCACCACCGGGTCCACATATTAGAGAAGTCCTTCAGCTGCTCCAAGTACGGGAAGGCCTTCAACGATACCTCTGCCCTGCTGAGGCAACAGCGGGTCAACACCGGGGAGACCCCGTTCTCCTGCCTCAAGTGTGGGAAGGGCTTTACCCAGGCATCCCACCTTCGGGTCCAGAGGGTGTGAGGCCCTTCCCCTGCCCAGAGTGCGGGAAGGCCTTCAGTTATTCCTTCCACCTGCTGAGGCACAGGTGGGGCCATACCGGGGAGAGGCCGATCACCTGCCCCGAGTGGAATCGGAGGTTCTCATCATTCTGCACCTTGCAGAAGCACCAGCGGGCACACAAGTGCTCCCAACAATCTGATTCTGTTGGTGAAACTGCAGTGGGCCACTGCGAGGAGTGAACCCCTGCACATTCTGACTTCGCTTATAATGGGAGAGTCGGTCGGTTTTTTTTGTTTAATGCCGTCGTGCTCCCCCACCCCTGCAACTTTGCTTCCAGTGGGCGCTGCTGCTCGTTGAGACCAGGAGCTGTTCTCTTTAGTTTTTTTCTTGTCCGGTTAAATAATTATTGACTCTGTCTGGGAACGAGCTCCAGTCTGTAAGAAATAACTGAATACTTCAGCGTGTCCATTCGCATTCAACGGTGACTTAGAAATTAAATTTACGGTCATGTGCCTGTGAACAACTCATCATCGAAGGATTGCCCAACGGCTTGGCAATCCATTGTTCGGAACTGTTTGCTTGAATTGATGATTTAAAAAATTCTCTTCCTTAACCTACCCCTTTAGTTTCTGTCTATGAGATGTTGGAGGACTTGATCAAACGGATTAAATCATTGCTATTAACTGGATTATCTTGTTTAACTTTGCCAGAATAAATTTGCGGTATGCATTATTTTGATATTGTTTAAATTATACTTCTGGTGTGCAAGATCTGTTCATCAAGTGTGGTTCTCTTGATTAAACTGCTGTGGGCCACTCCCAGGACTGAGCCCCTGTGCATTCTGACAGTGTGTGTGAAGTGGGAGAGTCAGTGGGCTTTTTTGTTTTATGCCCTTGCCCCGCCGCCAACTGCTTCCATTGGGCGTTGCTGCTTGTTGAGCCCTGAAGCTGTTCTCTCTAGATTTACTGTCCAGTTAAAGAATTGTTGGCTCTTTCTGGGAATGAGTCCCAGCCTGTAAGAAATGGCTAATACTTTGGGGTGTCTATTCACATTCAGCAGTGACTTTTAAATTAGATTTACAGTCACGTGTCGATGAAACAGTCATCGTCCAAGGATTGCACAAAGGCTTGGCAATCCATTGTTGGAAACTGCTTGAATTGGTAAGTTTAAAAAAAAATTCTTTCTTAATTTGCCGCTTAAGTCTCAGTCTCTGAGATGGTGGGGGACTTAATCAAAGGGTTTAAATCATTGCGATTAATTAGATTATCTTCTTTAACTTTGCCCTCGAAAATTTGCCATATTTATAATTGTTGGTTTTTTTATTTAAATTATAATGTTGATGTGCAAGATCTGTTCTTCATCAAGTCTAGTTCGGAACAGTTGAGAAATTGAGGGACATTGCATGTTTTAATTTCACTGTGTTGTGAATCTGGTGACAGTGACATTCATTTGTATTGGGTTGCTTACCCTTAGTCGTAGTGTCTTCCACCCCAACTATTCACTATGGTAGTGAGTTCCACAGTCTCACCATATTCTGTGGTTTTTCATGAAATCCTTCGCAGAGAATTGTAAGGGAAAATGTTGACGAGGGCAGAATATAGCGTCTGAACTGCAAAAGCCAGGAAGACATTCGACAAAGTAAAATCATGACAATGTAGAGACAAATAAGGAAATTTGACAGCAATGAAGAGGTCACACGTCAGAGTTCAAGATAATGGTCGTGACAAAAAGAAAAAGTACTCTGCAGATATTGGATATTGTAATTAAGCAAGTTTTTAGATGCTGTAGTTGGTTGAATACGATAAAGTAAGAGATGAAATCACCAAAACCACTAATGTAATTTGATGTCGGTAACCATAAAACAAGTGCATACTATTGATTGATATAGGTCAATTGCATGCAAGTAGGCCATTCAGGCCATCGAGTCAACATTGACTGACCATCCCACTCAGACACACTTCGTTACCCTATCCCTGTAACCCTGCATCTCCCATGGTCAATCCACCCTCACCTGCACATCCTTTGGACTGTGGGAGGAGGCCAGAGCACCAGAGGAAGCCCACGCAGACACAAGGGGAGAATGTGAAATCACCACACAGCCAGTCGGCCCAAGGGTGGGATCAAATCCAGGTCACTGATGCCGTGAGGCAGCAGTGCTAACCACCGTGCCACCATCACATGCTGCTCTCTAGAGAAGTGAATTTCATAGACTCGAGAACACTTCAGAGAAAAATAAAACTCTCCGATCTTAAATGAGAGACCAGACTCTGGCTAGAAATGAGTGGACATTACATTTACATTAAGTCCTCTCCAGATGTTATACAGCTACATCGGATCATCTGTTTCTTCTAAACTCAAACTGATACAAGCCCAACTCACATCCCCTTTTCCCTGATTATAAGTTGAGTAAATGAGCCACCCTCGACCTCACTGGCATGACAAAGGATGCCCTCAATCCAAGTTGACCTTAACTGCCGAACCTCTTGACCCCCACGCCACAATGTGGTCAGCCGCAACTCAGCCCTGAACGAGAGCAGAGGAACCTAATAGACAGCGGTGAGGTGGACAATACATTCCCAGAGAATATTGTTCAAGTGTGAAATTTGTTCAGCTCACATTCGGATCACTGCAGGGACTATGTCTCCTGTCATTTAAATGTCTATGATCACAATAACAGTCTAGTTTTGTTGTATATTGTGTGTGTTTTATCTGTGTTTCACTACATGATTTTCTGATGCTGTCATTCCCATTAGGATGTGTGAATTCAGTAATAGATAATAGTCTCAGTTCTGAATTTTCCTTGAGTATTGGTGTAGAACGTACTAAGTGTCAATCATATTGGAAGAAGCTGCACTGTATATTTAACCCTTTCCTGTCCTTCTCCTGGGACTGTATGCATGGGGAAGTGTAGAGGAAGGTTTACTCTGTATTGAACCCAATGCTGTCTCTGTCTTGGCAGTGTTTGTTGGGGACAGTGTTGAGGTAGCTTCACTTTCAATTTAAGAGTAGAGGAAGCTTTATTCTGATTGTAATCCCATGCTGTCCTTGTCCTGGGAGGTTTAGTTGGCATCAATAATTGAAGTGAATGCAGACTTGGCTGTGGGAGTGGAGGGTACTTCTACCTGAGCACACCCATCTTTGAGATTGCTGTGCTGATCAAGTCAATCTCAGACACGTTCATGCACTTTTCCAACCAACCACATGGTGGTTAAGGATGGGTATAAATGCTGGCATTGCCAGGCGATGCCCACATCCCATGCATGAATAAATACTTTCTGTTTAAAAGTTACATTCACGTTCCAAATCCTCTATTGCATGATTACTTACATGGAAAATTCCTGTCTGTTTGAAATTTCATTTTAATATATAGGAATGTGTCAACCATGTAGAAATATAACAAGAACAACAAATGGAGCAGGTAACAGGTAATGAGCAGGACCAGAATGCTGAGTCAGCCTGACCCCCATGGCTGAGAGAGTTCTCCCAGATGTTGAAGTTACACCAGTGCCTTTTACTCTTGCAGCTTCCCCAAAAGTTTGTCCCTGATGGAAGATCATTCAATGACCGGAAGTACTAACTGTTTTTATCTCCATAGTTGGTGCCAGACTTGCTGAGTAATTACAGCCCATCTACTCTACCTTTTTATGGGATTTGAGCTTCTCTAAGTCAGTATAATGAAGAACTGCAGATGCTGGAGATCTGAAACACAAAAATGCATCAAATGCTGGAGAAATTCAATAGGACTGCCAGCACATGTGGAGAGAGAAGCAGAGTTAGCATTTCAAGTGCTGTGACCCTTCTTCACAACTGTTCTGGGCTCAGGCCAGGATATTGAGTATGTTTCTTTCTCTCTTTCTCCACCGGTGTTGCCAGACTGGTTGAGTTTCTCCAGCAATTTCTGTTATGACACTTTCACAAGGTTGATGTTTGTTATCCATCCCGAAGTGCAAGGTGTCTTGCTTGTGCCAATTCGGAGGGCAGTTTAACAGTCAACCACATTGCTGTGGGTCTGGAGTCACATGTAAGTCAGACCAGGTAAGGATGGCAGTTTCCCTCCTGAAAGACATTGGTGAACATGGGTTTTCATGAAAATTGACGTCAGTGCCATCGATACCATACTGATACGAACTTTGTGTTCCCCGTTTATGATTTGAATTATTCACATCTCACCTCTTGCTGTGGTGGGATTTGAACTCATGTTCCTTGGATTACTCATCCTGTGACATTATGGCTATTCTGTTGTATCCCATTCTTTGCTATTTTGTGTTTGCTGTTCACGTCTTTGTCCTCTGATGTTTGGGAAATTGAACCTGTTTAAAAGATTGCCCTAAACTTGCCCCTTTGATCAAGTCTTTGGTCACCTGTCCTAATCTGTGCTCCGGTCTTGTGATTTTTAAAGGAATTCTCATTATGTTCATGTGAAGCACCTTGACATAGTTAACTGTACCACAGGTATTATTTGAATGCAGCTTGTATCCTTATCTTAATATCTGAAAGTACAGGGTCATATTTTTAATGTAGAAGACCAAAATGAGAATGATTTCTTTTCTTTCTGAGGGTTGTGTGTCTTCCTCCAAAGGCAGTGGATTCAAAATCTTTAAGGCAGAGGTAGATAGGATCTTGATAACCAAGTGGATGAAAGATTGTCGGGGATGTGTTGGAATGTAGAGTTGAGGTTGAATTCAGATTAGCCATGATCTTATTGAATGTTGCAGCAGGCTCGAAGTGCCGAGTGGCCTACTCCCGCCCATTATGTATTTTTATCAAGCAGTCTGTGTCTCCCCTCTTATAACTATGAACTGGGTAATTCCTTCCCAATATTGCGCCTTGTAGACAGTTAAGTGAACACCAGATGGCGCCCTATTGAGAGCTGGCACATTGTAGCAATTGCAGTATTTCTTGTGTTAATTTTGTTGCTTCTTACTCAGTGTTGCTGAGAATCTTCGAAATAGGAACCAAAACACTATTATTATCGCACCAATGGAAGTGTTGGTTTGGATGTAACATTGTTGAATTAGCCATTCCCATCTCTTCCAGAATTCTGTGTTTAATGCCCTCTAGTCTCGTTTCCACCAGTGAAACATTTCTTATCAAGGTCATGTTTGACATTCTTTGCAACGGTGACAGGGATGAACATTCCCTCGTCGACCTGCGGACAGCCTTGGTCAGGGTTAATGACAGTACTGACCCTCTCCAGCATCACTCTATCCTCTGGGAGGGTCTGCTTTTAGCGTCTTCCATTATTATTTGTTTAACCGTAGCTGCTGGTGTTGGCATCAATACTGATGATAGCCAACTGTGCCTGAACAACACTTCTCTCCCGACTCCTCTGTCATTCATAATTTACCAATAATTTTATTTGAATGCCTGCCCAATTTCCAGCATTGGATAACCATAAACATTCCCTTAGTTAAATATTGTGAAGTGTGAAGCCATTGTATTAGTCCCCAAGTTCGACCTGAGCCCCCGTCCTACACACCCCCCCTCCCCACGCCAGTACCTCTGTTGACAGCCTTCATGTCACATTTAAAACTCGGATCGATAGATTCGTGATCAGTCGGTGGATGAACAGTTACAGGAAAAGGTCAGGAAAGTGGATGTGGGGAATGCCAGAGCACCCAGAATCCTACTGAATGGAGAAGCAGACTCAAGGGGCTGAACCTTCAATGCAGCTTCTTGAGAAACAACCAGACACGAAATGGTTAACATCTGGGGAGGTGGAATGGGGAGATGGAGGAAATGAGATATCAAGGCATTGACACCGACACCAGACAGAAACTGAACATGCAGACATTACGGGCAATCCAGAGTCACAGAGATACACAGCACAGAGACAGATCCTTCAGTCCAACTCGTCCGTGCCGACCAGATAGCCTAAATTAATCTCGTCTCATTTACCAGCACTTGGCCATATCCCTCTGAACTCTTCCTATTCATATACCCATCCTTATGCCTTTTAAATGTTATAATTGGACCTAATCCATCACTTCCTCCAGCAGATCATTCCTGACACTTGCCTCCCTCACCTCAAACATATTATCCTCCTATTCTGGACTTCTCCCATGCCAGGGAAATGACCTTGTCTATTTACCCTATCTATGCCTCTCATGATTCTATAAACGTCTGTAAGATCACCCCTCACCCTCTGCGAAACCGGGGAAAACATCTCAAGCAATGCACTGTGTTTACTTTTAGCTTCACACTCACGGAACCTTACTCCCGTGTAAAACATTGTTTCCCTCCCCCACACTATCCATGGGAAAAGCCAAGAGTGCTGAGCTTCTGGAGTTGGGGGAATGCCACGTAGAATTCCTGCAATGTGGAAACACGCCATTCAGCCCAACAAGTCCACACCGACCGTCCAAAGCGTAGCCCATGTGGACACATTCCCCTATCCCATTCCACTACACTTACTGCACACTATGGGCCCATTTAGCATGGACACTTCTCCCGAAACTGCACATCTTTAGATGTTGGGAGGAAACCAGAGCACCCGGAGGAAACCCAGCAGACATGGCAGGGAGAATGTGCAAACTCCACACAGACAGTCGCCCCCAGGCTGGAATCGAATGTGGATCACTGGTGCTGTAAGGCAGCAGTGCGAACCACTGATCCATCGTGCTGTCCATGTGTGCAGAAAGAGGTGGGGGCTGGGAACTTTGTTAATTGTACAACACAGTGGATTGTTGAGAAAGGTTAAATCTCACGGGATCCAGGGAGAGCTAACCAACTGGGCACAAAATTTAGAAGCGCGTTGTTGTGGATGCTGGAATCCTTCATGAAAACAACAATTGTTGAAGATCACATTGGGTCAGGCAGCGCTGTGCTATTCTATGATTGGATAGTGTGGACGTGGAGATGATGTTTCCACTCGGAGAGGGGTTGAGGATGCCAAGTCATTGAGGGCATTTAAGACAGAGATAAGTTCTTGATTAATAAGGGGTGAAGGGTTATGAGGAGAGGGCAGCAGAATGGGAGAGAGAAACATATCAGCCATGATGGACTGGTGGAGCAGACTCGATGGGCCAAATTGACTCATCCTGCTCCTGTGTATTATGGTCTTAAAGCTGGGCAGATGACTTACGGGGTTCTCACAAACTATTTCAGAATCCTGAAGAGGAGTTTTTGGACTCGAAACTTTAACTCTGCTTTCTCTCCACAGATGTTTCCAGTCCTGCTGAGTTTTTCCTGTGTTCTCAGTTTTTGTTTCAGATTTCCAGCATCCACAGTTCTTTGTCTTCTTTATCAAATTCATTTCTTGCCCTTCCCAAGTGTCTGGAACTTCATCTCCCTGATCTACAAACTGTTCACTTACCCTAGAAATGACCACAACTTCCTTATCAAAGTAGACCCCTTTGTTGCAAAATGATTGTCCAAATCTGTGACCAAAATTATTGCATTCGTAATTACTTACACCAGGGACTCTCAATATCTCAGGCCAGAACACAGCTAGATTGTTTCAGACAGTACATTTATGTGATTTGATACAATTCCCTATTCCCAACTTTACCAGCGTGTTGCTGGGAACGAAGGGTTTGAATTAAGAAGAAGCTGGGACATTTTTTCCAACGGAGCCTAGCAAGTTGACAGTTAACATTATAGAGATTGTTAAAATCAGGAGGGGTATAGATAAGGTGTCATTTCCAGGAGGCTCAGAATATTTTATTGCTCCAGAAGGTGTAAAAGGGGGTCAAAGCTTCAACAGAAATCGAGCAGAGCTGAGGACAGACAACATTTAACTCTGTGGGAACAGGGAGATCAGAGGACAGAGAAATCAGGACCTGAAATCCGAGCAGACACCAGACTACCATGCTATCAGTGCTTTGATTAGCAGTGCAGACCCGCTACCTTTACTGAGCTTCTCACTCGACTTGAATGCCACGTATCCCCTCGATATTCCGGATCCAATCCTTGTCATTCTGAAGCCATATCTCTGTAAGGAGTCTCAGATCATAATTATTCTCTACAATGTGTGCAGTCAATTAATTCGCTTTTGTTACAATGCAGCACACATTCACATACTGAGCTTTTAGTCTTATTTTTTGTGATGGTTAGAATCCAGTTTTGATTGCTCGTACATTTATTCTCCTTGTCCCTTTCTATCATTCTCTGGTGTTTGGTTTCCACATCACGACATTGCTGACTGGCCTTGATTTGGATTGGCTATGCTAAATTGCCCAGTGTCCAGGAATGTGCAGGTTAGGTGGGTTGGCCATGGGAAACGTCGGGTTATCGTTTCAAAGTAATAGAAGGAGAAGGACATTTGGCCCATCGACCCTGCTCCGCCATTCATTAAAATCATGGCGGATCGATCAATCGTCTCAGCTCCTCCTAATTGCATTATCCCAACTTCTCTTAATTCCCTTACCACGCAAAAAACCCATCCAAAAGTGTCTTAATGAAGCTGCCTCTACTGCTTCCTTGAGCACAGAATTCCATTAATTTACCATTAACCACAATGGTCCTGCCCTGAGTTGCCTCATCAAAATGCAACAGCTAATAGTTGTCTAAATTAAACTCCATCCACTACTCCTTGGCCCATCGGCTCATCTGATCAATTGGAATTCATTGTCATAGAAAGCTGTGGAGGCCAGGTGAGTGAGTATGTTTGACATTGAGATAGAGATGTACAGCACAGAAACAGACTGTTTGGTCCAACTTGTCCATGCCGACCAACCATCCCAACCCAATCTAGTCCCACCTGACAGCACACGGCCCCATATCACGCCAAACCCTTCCTATTCATACACCTACCCAAATGCCTTTTAAATGTTGCAATCGTACTGGCCTTCACCACTTCCTCTGGCAGATCATTCAATAAACGTACCATCCTCTGCGTGAAAACGTTGCCCTCAGATTTCTTTTGTATCTTTCCCCTCGAACGTGAAACCCATGCCCTCTCGATCTGGACTCACCCACTGTCCGAAATGACTTTGTCTATTAATCCTATCCATGCCCCTCATGATTTTATACATGTACAGTTACAACGTTTAAAAGACATTTGGATAAGTACATGAATACGAAAGTTTCGAAGGTTTATGGGCCAAACACTGGTAGGTGGGCCGAGTTTAGTTTGAGAACATACTCAGCATGGACAAGTTGGATGAAGGGTCTGTTGAGTGCTGTCAGACTGTGTGACTGACCTGTACTGGTCTTAAAACCATTTTCTTACCTCCCCCCATAACCATCCACTTCTTTGTTGCTCAAAACTCAGATGAACGTAGCCTTGAATATGTTCAATGACCCCACTTCTGAACTCAATTCGTCTTCGTAATATTACCTCGCTCATTGCCTGCTGCATCTTCCCGACAACTGGCATTGACTGGTGTGGAGGCACTCTGAGACCCCTCTGTACATCCATACATCATTCCTGATGAAGGGCTTGTGCCCGAAACGTTCCCTGTCCTGCTTCTCAGATGCTGCCTGACCTGTTGTGCTTTTCCAGTGCCACATTTTTCGACTTTCACCTCTAGTCCTCAATTTCTCCACATTCCAATATATCACCATTTAAACATTGGACTGCTTCTTTTAAAAAAAAACAGCAAAGGCTATAACTTCACATTGCGGCACTGCACTTGCCATGTGTTTGCCAATTGAAACACAGACCTTGACCAACTTCGGGAAGAAGCAAAAGATTGAGTTCTGAACAAAAACCGTTGCACACTCAAAACGTCGTTTCTATTTACCCTTCCACAGATGCTGCTCGACCCGTTGGCTTTCTGCAGTATTCGCTGTGTTTGTTCGAGACAAATGCTGCTTTCCATTAAAGAACTTCAATCCCTGTCCTCTGGTAATTGACCCCAGGCAATGGCAATAGGGTCTTCTGATCATTAACCTGTCCATTCACACCACGTCTTCTCCCATCATTGACAAAAACCCCTGGAAATCTCCAGTTAACCTTCTTTGCTCCAAAGAGAACATTCCCAAACTTGGGAATGTCTCCACAAAATGGAAATTGCTCATCCCTGGACATGATGCAAGTGTTACAATGGGGAAGAGGTTTTGGCAAAATATTGTCAGTTAGCAGGTGGAAAATGTTCAGGAAGTAAAACAGAAATCCCAGTCTCCAGCTTTGTGAATCTTTAGAAACTCTTTGGGAAATGGAATTAGAGGAGAAGGAAGGATGAACTGTCTGACCGAGCAGAGATAGTCCAGATACCGTCCGCTTGTTTAAGAGGCCGGGAGATTGACTCTGATATTCTCGGGACATGAACTAACCCGAGACATTGAAAGAATTCTCTACACATCAGGAATTCGAACCCATTCTCGACTCGGGGCCAATGAGAAAATTCGGGAAGAGGCAAAACACTGAAAGGCTCGGAGGGCGATGGTCCCGGTGTAGGAGAGCTCGTTCCTCGTGACATGGATGTGCCTGCAGATTGTGGGATCAGACTGTCCCCATGTCTCCCGAATGAATGTCCAAGTCTTTACTATGGAAAAGTAAAACTGATAGAAGACAATGGTAATTTTGGGCGGGGCGGGTTGAATTATGAATTGAATAGTAGGTTCCTCAAAGACACTGTGCGGGCAGTGCTGGGGCCTGTCTCTGTGGCGCAATTCGTCAGCGCGTTCGGTTGTTACCCGAAAAGTTGGTGGCTCGAGACCACCCTGGGACAGAGTGTTTCTTGTTCTCGCTCCCACCGCTTTCTTGGCTGCGAAAGTGCACGTTTTTAATGGTTTCAGGAAAATGTTTACCAAACGGAAATCTTTTCCACTGAGGCAGCACAAAGGGGTTTCTGAATTGATTGAATTTCTAACGTAAAGGACTGCAGATGCTGAGGATCCGACACAGAAAGCGAAACTCCTGGAAAAACTCTGCACCATGGCGGCATGAGGTACGCACAGTGCCAGGGGCGCAATGGATAACGCATCAGACTCCACCTACCTGTTTGAAATGCAGCTCACAGCTTCTTCACACACCCCAAGTAATCTTTCTCATTGTCCTGAAGCCGGCATACGGTTTGAATTACTGATCTGCAGGAACGAGACTCTTTTCACTGTCTCACGTCAGGAAATGTCCCTGAGAACATCAGAGTCAAGTCACAGCGCTGTCAGAGGAGAGGAAGCTGAAATAGCCCCACACGCTGCTCACGGGCACATTTCACTTTCCCCAACTCACCGCCCCAACAACTGTGGCTCCTGGGAGTGGAAAGGGAAAAAACACCAAAACCCAGTCTCAGCTTTGTAAATCTTCATTAATTAGAAACTGTTCATCCCTTCGGGTCTTCAATCCTGGACAGACTGCGTTGATTTTAAATGGCTGTCCAGTCAGTGCCGATTCGTTTTGGCTCAAAACAAATCTTCCTTATCTCGTCCCAGCATTTCTTGCCACAGAAAACTGTGAGGCAGAGTTCATGTATTTTTTTCCTTGTACGGTATTTTGTAAATAACATTCGTTTGCTGGTTGGTTGTATCGGGTATTTCAGGTTCATTAGCCGCTGTTTAAGTGTGTTGGTAGGTTTTTGGACTACCATGATGCGGAGAGGGTTGAGTTGTCTGGACATCATTTCCCAGATGTCGTTAATGTAAAGTAATGTGCTAGGGTTTCTGTAGACGTTGAGTCTACTTGTGTCAGTTTGTTGATGTGAAATCGGCACACTGGGTTTATTGGGTAGGCAAAAGGGAGGACAGTAGAGGCTGGAAACCAGAGATTAGATCAGAGTGGTGAGGGAAAAGCACAGCAGGTCAGACAGCTTCCGAGGAGCAGGAAAATCGACGTTTCGGGCAAAAGCCCTTCATCAGGAATAGAGGCAGGACGCTTCCAGGGGTGGCGAGATAAATTGGGGGGTGCTGGGCCAAAGGTAGCAAAGAGTACAATGGATGAATGGGGGTGGGGACGGAGTTGACAGATCAGAGAGGAAGGTGAAGTGGATAGGTGGGAAGGGAGATTGGCAGGTAAGACAGGTCCTGAGGACAGCGCTCAGCTGGAAGGTTGGAACTGAGGTAAGGTGGGGGGAGGGGAAATGAGGAAACTGGTGCAGTCCACATTGATGACCTGGGGTTGAATGTATCCGAGGCAGAAGTTGGGGCGTTCTTCCTCCAGGCATCGGGTGGGGAGGGAGCGGCGATGGAGGATGCCCAGTTCCTGCATGTCCCTGGCAGAGTGGGAGGGGAGGTTGAAATGTTGGGCCACAGGGCGATGGGTTTGATTGTTGCGGGTGTTCTGGAGATGTTCCCTCAAGCGCTGTGACTTGACTCTGCGAGGAGGTCCAGTCTCCCCAATGTAGTGGAGACCGCATCGAGAGCAATGGATACAAGAAATGACATTGGTGTTCGCCTTCTAACTTCCGTGACCTGCGTTCGATTTCCGGGCAGGGAAGAAATTTTCAGCAGAGCTGTCAAGCTTCATCTATATCTCTCTGGTGGTCTAGTGGTTGGAATTCAGCGCTTTTACCGCTGCGGCCCGGGTTCAATTCCCGGTAAGGGAAGTAATTTTCAGTGTGCTTTTTGGCTACCCATTCTCCTTAAATGCGCTGAACAGTTACTTATTGGTCTTCGTAGTTACTCGCTGCTGCAGTGTGTAGTGGCTCGTTGAAATAGTGTCCTCGTTCAAATTTGTTTTTATGTGTAGGGATAATTACTTCTGTAGCTAAGTACTTGGTTCGCATGTGTTGCTTTCCTGCAGAGGCTGTTTTGAATTTCCCATTGACTGTTCGCTCTGCTGTGACATCCAGAAATGGCACTTTGTTGTTGTTCTCCTCTTTTGTGAATTTTATGCCAGTAAGGAGATTGTTGATGGTGTTGTAGGTTTCCTCTAATTTGTTTCATTTTTTGATGACAGAAGTGTTTCATGGGTATTTCGTTGATTTGTTTGTAGGGCTTGTTACTGTATATAAAGTGGGAGGTAACCACGAGGTTGACAGTGTTATCTTTGCTGATGAAGTTGGTTCTTCGAGTAGTGTCTTCAGTTTTCTTTGGCCACGTTGATGTTAATGGATGTGAACAGGGCTATTATGTCAAAGGACAACATTATTCCATTCTCTTCAATCTTAGTGTCTTTGGTGTTCAGGAATTCTTAGATGGAGTAAATGGAGTGGCATGAATCTGCGACTTGGTGTTTTATTCCTCAGTGTAGGCCTTTGACTCGTCTGTATATTGGTGTTCCAGGTAGTGAGACTATGGCCTGAGGGGGGCTCCTGGTTTGAAAAGGAGGAGAACAACAATAAACTGCCATTCTTAGATGTCACAGTAGAGCGAACAGTCAATGGGGAACTTCAAACTAGCATCTACAGAAAAACAACACACACAAACCAAATACTTAACCACAAAAGCAATCATCCCAACACCCACAAACAAAGCTGCATCAGGACATTATTTCAACGAGCCACGACACACTGCAGCACAGAGAAACTACGAAGAGCACAAGAGGAATACGTATATAGTGTATTTAAGGAGAACGTGTCCCCAATAAACTCATTCCGCTGATTTCTCAGTGATGCTTCCAAGCTCACTCTCAAAAAGCTGGTTTGTCCCTCCATTCTTTCCTGTTTGTTTTTTGTGGGTTTTGAAAGCTTTCGCAATCCTCTGACTGAGTATTGGAGTTGGGAAGTTATGTTGTGGCTGTACAGGACATTGGTTAGACCACTTTTGGAATATTGCGTGCAATTCTGGTCTCCCTCCTATCAGAAGGATATTGTGAAATTTGAAAGGGGTCTGAAGCACCAATGGGCCCACAGAGGGGAAGAGGCTCTTCTGTTCCCCTGAGTGTAGGAAGGCCTTCAGTGATTCCCCTGCCCTGCTGAAGCACCAGTTGGTCCACACCAGGGAAGGCTGTTCTCAGGCCCCAAGAGCGAGATGGCCTTCAGCAGTTCTTGCCACCTGCTGAGACACCAGTGGGTCCACACTGAGAGGCCGTTCTTCTGCCCCAACTGCAGGAAGGGCGTTGCTCTTTCCTCCGATGTACTGGCCCATTGGTGTGTCCGCATGGGTGCGAGGTTGTTCAGTTGCCCTATGTGCAGGAAGGCCTTCAGCAATTCCTCTGCCCTACTGAAACACCAATGTGCCCATACCGGGGAGATGCCCTCTAGCTGGCCCGAGTGTGGGAAGAGGTTCATGTATTCCTACAACTTGCGGAAGCACCAGCGGGGGCACCAGCGCTCCCAGCAATCAGATCCGACCAGTGATGATCAGTCACCTCCCAGGACTGAACCTCCTGCCAGTTCTGACAGTGGGTGCAGTGGGAGAGTAGGTGGGCTGTTTTTGTTTTCTGCTGGACTGCAATTGCCTCCCCTACACCCTTCAAAAACAACCCCATGGTGGCTCAGGCTTAGCACTGCTGCCTCATGGCACCAGGAACCCAGGAATAATTCCACCCTTGGGGCTCTGTGTGCAATTTATGGAGCGTAGGAAAATGGATCTGAGTGGGTTCGTCTTCGGAAGATCAGTGCAGATCTGTTCGGCTGAAGGACCTGTTTCCACATTGTGGGAGCTCTATGATTCTATGAGCTTTGTCTTCAGTGGACATTGCAGCTCATTGAGCCCGGGACTGCACATTGCCAATTAAATGATCCAGAGAAACCTAAGACTGCAAGACCATCGGAGCAGAAGTTAGTCCATTTGGCCTACTCTGCCATTCGTTAGTAACAAAAGTATTGGATGAGATTAGCTACAGTGCGGAAACAGGCCATTCGTCCCAAAAAGTCAACACCGACCCCCCGAAGAGGAACCCATTCCAGACACATTTCCCTCTGACTAATATCCGCAACCCTATGGGCAATTAAGCATGGCCAATCCACATGACCTGCACATCCTAGGTTTATGGAAGAAAACAGGACCACCCAGAGAAAACTCACTCAGACGTTGGGAGAAAGTGCAAATTCCTCACAGACAGCCACCCAAGGCTGGAATCAAACCTGGGTCCCTGGCGCTGTGAGGCTGCAGTGGTAATCACTGAGCCACTACATATTGCAACCCGAAGTTGGCAAGCATGAGATTGGGAGAATACAGCAAGCCAGGCAGCACCAGGATGTGGAATAGTCAGCGTTTTGGGTATTAACCCTTCTTCAGGACTGAAACGTTGACTTCTCTGTGAGAAACGATTTACAGGAATGTTGCTGGGGGTTGGAGGTTTTGAGCTACAGGGACAGGCTGAATAGCGTGGGGCTGTTTTCACTGGAGCATCGGAGGCAGAGAAGGGACCTAATAGCGGTTATAAAATCATGAGGGGCATGGACAGTGTAATAGACAATGTCATTTCCTTGGGGTGGGGGAGTCCACAACTAGAAGGCATAAGTTTTGGGTAAGTGGTGAAATATATTAAAGGGACAACTTCTTCAATCAGAGGGTGGTACATATATGAAATTAGCTGCCAGAGTATATCGGTCAGGTGCTGTCAAATGGGAGGAGATTAATCCGTCAAATGGGAGTAGATTAATATGGGATATCAGGTCAGCATGGACAAGTTGGACCGAAGGGTCTGTTTCCATGCTGTATGTGTCTCTGACTACTGGTCCTGATGTAAGTTCAAAATAGAATCCAAGTAACTTTGAATAGTTCAATCCTGTTGGGCTCACCTCCTGAAAAGTTTCAGATGAATCCCTCTGAGAGATACTGTTTAAACATGCTGAGTTGGACAAAATATCCCATCAAGTTCAACACAAACCCAGAGTTGAAGAAGTCAGAAGTTAGAACACCAAGGGGACCAAAACTGATCACAATATTCCAGGTGCAACCTCATCAACGTCCTGTATAACTACAGCATAACTTGTCAACATCTATACTCAATTCCCTAACTGATGAAGGCCAGTGTGCTGAAACCTTTCTTCACTGTCTTGTGTACCGATGTAATCAGAGATATAGGACCTACTTTAAACTGATCCACGATCCAGCTGCTGGGAGCACAGAATTAGAGTAGTGCTGCATGAGTGTACTGGGTAGATAACCCAGAGGTCGATGGGTTTATTCCATGTCATGCTATTGCTCAATGTCTCTGTAAGCTACTTTCATATACAAAGGTTTTCTGTTCTGTATCTTGCCTTTGCATCTGCTTCCCAAAGCTCCTTCAGTGGAGGCGTGGTCGCTGGAGCCCAGGAGTTCAATAACCCCCCGGAGCTGGAGGAAGGTCACAGCCCCAATAAGCCGGGGGGTGGGGGTAAGGCTGGAAGCTGGATTTGCTCAAGGCTTGTATTTTTAACTCACTTGAATGGTACCTACTGTATGGGGCTATAGTTTACATGAAAACCGGAGGATCATGTCAGAGTGTTCATATTGAGCAGTGGTGGATGGTAAAAAGCACTCTCTGGAGGAGCACTTTCTATGAGGGCATTTCTTGCCCTCTGCCCTTACCCCATTTCTTATCTCCCATCTTGATTTTTTTTTGTCAAATTTAATTTCATATTAATCAGACTTGGTGTTTATTCATTGTGTGCCATTAATTTGTTTGTTCGAATATTGTAAGTCAAAATTAATGTTGTAATTTAATTTCTGATGTCAGAGTTTGACATTGAATGTGCAGGTGTGAATACCAGTAAGTTGTGAAAATAAATCAAGAACGTGTGGTTTTTAACAAAAAGAGCAGTTCACTGATATTCATGGCATCGTCTCATTTGGGTGTGATGATTCAAATCTGACCAACAAACCGTTTCATGCAGTCATCCAATTGAATAAAAAAATCTTTAATTTAATTAAAGAAAATAACTCTGGCAGGCTCAGATTTATGCAATCTATTTATAAGATTATGTTCATTGCTCGCAATATGGTCTCATCCACATTGGGGAAACTGGACGCCAACTAGCGGAACATTTCAGGGAACAACTCTGGGACTCTAAATCTAAACGACACACCGCCCTGTGGCGGAACACTTTAACTCCCCCTCCCATTCCACCAAGGACATGCAAGTTCTGGGCCTCCTCCACCGCCAAATTTTTGCTACCCGACACTTGTTGGAAAACACCTCAACTTCTGCTTTAGGACCCTCCAACCACATGGTATCCATGCAGATTTCATCAGTTTCCTTATTTTACATCTCACATTGCGGGGAGCTGAGCATTTACCCAAACAATGGGCACACCACCTCCCTGACACAGTGTTCACAAATCAAACTGATAGCAAAGATTCACGTGTGATCGAAAGTTTCCACAAAGAAGATTTGACACGACCGATATACGGAAAAAACTTACTCCTTTCTGAATTTGAAATGTAAGAAGTTGATTATAGTGAGCCTGACGTGATTTGAATGCGCAAACGTCTAATCTGGAGTCAGACGCGCTACTGTTGCACCACGAGCCCACCGACAGATATCAGCCTCCATTCATGCTTAAGGGAAGTGATCGCACGACAATGATTTTACGTTCATGTCTGTTCTGTTTCTCCACTTTCTCTTCCAAGGGTTGGGCTTGTCTTTCGATTTATAGAAGTTGAGATGCTCTGGATGCTGTGATCCAGGGCAAACACAGGCTGGAGGACCATCGGTTCAGAAAGATGCAGCTGGAAGCCGGGCTGCAGACACATTGGGGGAAAAGGGGAAACTTAACTGGACACTTTATTCTGGGAGATGGTTATTCCTCTACAGACAAAGCCTTCTGACTGGGTCAGTGGACAGGGTCAGGAGGGTGTCAGCACAGGTCAGACAGATAAAGGCGATCTGAGAGAGGTCTGCATGAGTGAGGAGCTAACTGGCTGCGTGGTGGGAGTAAAAACAATGTTGGGGAGGGGACAGCGGTGGTCAGGGAGAGAATAGTGGCAGGGATTGTCACCATTCTCTGCAGTTGGCAGTAGAAGACAAGATTGCATCAGTGTCTGACTGGCGCCAGGATTTGGGAACCGGTGTGCTCAGGGCTGGAGAAATGGAAAAGGGAAGTTGCAGCAGGCATGGTCTAACAATGTCAGGAGGAGAGAGCCTCTGCTGAAGGCTCATGACAAATCAGAAGCTACAAAGACAAAGCAGAACTTCAATGCTCTGGGTTTCTCATTCCCTAGTTTTATCTGTACTGATACCTTCGGGGATCTCTGGACTTGGACAGCAAGGTTCCTTTGTTCCTCGGCACTCTGTAGGGATTTACCATTTATTGATTACTTTCCTCCATTATTACATTTCCCAGAATGCCTGGTGATTAAATGCCATCTCTCTGCCCCATTTACCAGCTGATTCGTATCAAACTGTGGTCGGAGACCATCCTCCTCACTATCAATACCACCACCTTTCCAGAGTTTACTCCTAAACAGAGGGGGGAAGCACTGTGTCCAGCTAAGCAAAGGGAATTGTGTGTGCGTGTTGTGGGGGCTTAGAAACTTTTCAAGCTGCCTTTCCTTCATTTTCCTTCAAACCAAATCCATGTGGTTTGAGTTTTTATAACAGAAAACAGCACAGGGTTTAATTTTAACTTCCCACTGGCTGAAACTTTGTCCTGCCCTCTAACATCTGAGAGTAACACACTTTACTTCCCCTCCCCTCCCTCCATGTGTAACACAGAGTTTTGGGATTGCCACCTGTTGTGATTTTGTGATCTATTCTAAATGAAATTTTATCTCTGCGCAGCCGCAAGTGAACAGTCTGTTTTTGTGCTTTCTGTGAGATCAGGCTAGCAGCTTTTAAATCCTTATGTTAAGCAGCAGAAGCAAACAGTAGATCAGCAATTATATTTTGAAAGTGGTAATTCTAGCCCTGGTCATCCCGTTGGGTCAACAGAGAGAGAGAGGGAGAGGATGTCACATCTAAAGTGCATACAGAAGTGTTGTTACACTTGTTCAGTCAGTTGAATTGGTTCTTCCCTCAGATGTGACTGGATATTGCTTTTCATGGATCATAATTAAACTACAACGGACCACATTAAATTCAAGGAATTAAATTGAAAGGGCAATTTGAGTGAATAAATGGAAATCTGCTTCAAGATTTTCTCCTGGTCTTTTATTTCACCAATTAGAAGTTGTTGGTTTGACAACTCTCCTAATCATAGAATCCCTACAGTGTGGGAGCAGGCGATTTGGTCCATAGAGTCAACACTGACCCTCCAAACAGCATCCCATCCAGACTCACAAAAATGTGCACTGCATGTGCGCAGAGAAAGGGATGCTGTGAGTGAGTGGGATGCTTTCACCAACACAATCTCCCTCCAAGACCCAAACATCCCCACAGCACCACCTGTCCATTCCTCCACCACCACAGTGCCTCTGGACTTAACCCCTACCAACCACAGTGCCACTGTCCATTCTCCCCGCCACCCATAGCATCCCCTTATATTCTACTCGCCACCCACAGCGCCCCCTGTCCATTCTCCCCGCCACCCACAGCAACCAGTCCATTCTCCCCGCCACCCACAGCATCCCCTGACCATTGTCCTTGCCACACACAGCGCCCCTGTGCATTCTCCCCACCACACACTGCATCCCCTGTCCATTCTCCCCCACCAACTCCGGCATGACCTGCCCATCCTCCCCTGTAGCACCCACAGCACCTCTATCCATTCTCCCCCGCCATTCATGGCACCGCCCTCTCCATTCCCCCGTGTCAGCCACGGCACCCTTGTCCAATCCCTCGCCACCCCCGGCACACCGTCCATTCTCTCTCTCTCTTTCTTAATCTCACCCCCACCCTCTGCATCCCTGTCCAGTCCCTCTTCCCATCTTCTGACTCCCCATGCATTTTCTCTCTCCCCCATACCCTCTGCTCTCCATCCCTCTGTTCCCCCATCTATTCTCTTTCTCAGCCCACGTTGCCGCGTTTCCCAGCCTACCTTGGCAATGGCCGGGCCGGGCCGCCGTCAGCTCTGGTTATTGCAGCCCCCAACTCCTCTCAAAAGTCCGCTCACCGACACTCCGCCACGTGCACGCGTCAGTAACGCTGCCGAATCGATTGCTGGCCCCGTTTCCGTCTCTGCTTTTCCTAGGGCAAAGCTGCTGCATGCCTCGTGACACTCGGCGGGCGACATGGTGGAGGAGATCCTGCCTCCGTCGCTGCGGTGCATGCTGACATGCATCGCCTCTTGGGCGCCCTTTTTTTCCCTTTAGATGTGTGTTTCCGCAGGCCACGCCAGGCTGGTGCTCCCCACAGCTTCACGCCACCCTGCTATGTGCGCACGCCGACGTGCAGGTGGCTGCTGCTAAGGTGGGGAGTGTGTGTGCGTTCCGGGTCGCTTTCCTCTGGCGCGGGAGAGACCGAAAACAAACTCAGACAACTCTTGACGGTGGATCACTCGGCTCGTGCGTCGATGAAGAACGCAGCTAGCTGCGAGAATTAATGTGAATTGCAGGACACATTGATCATCGACACTTTGAACGCACTTTGCGGCCCCGGGTTCTTCCTGAGGCCACGCCTGTCTGAGGGTAATTTGGCAATCAATCGCACTCGCCTTGGCTGGCGAGAGCGCGGCTGGGGTGTCGCAGAGGACCCGTCCGCTTTGTCCCCCTAAGTTCAGACTCCGGAGCCCTCCGGCATCAGAGCACTTTGCCTTTCCCCACACCCTGCACATTCCGTTCGTCAGGCTCGACGCCATCCCCCCGCCAGGGAGCGCGGCCTGGCGTCCGTCTGTGTCGTGGCAGTGTGGCCATCACGGCTGTCACCGGTCCCCCAGAATGGCCGTCGGTGGTTTACACGGCGACGTGCACTGCTTCGTCTTCGGGACAAGGAGCTGCCTCGAAATGTTGAGCCTCCTATGGGGTCTGCCTAAGCTCTGCACGTCCGCATTGGGTCCGTCTCTCGGTTGGCTGGCAGTGGAAAGAGTGAAGGTAGCTGCGGACGTCCGGTGCTGGAGAGCTGCTGGCCTCACCGTGGAGCTCGCCAGTTCGAAACGCTGACCCGACTCGATGGTTGATTGATTGAGAGTGTTGAGAGGCACAGACCGCGTCTGGGAGCTGCAAGCCGCACGCTGCTGCAGCCGCCCATCTCATGGTTCTTCCTCGGCCTAAAGTGGCCGGTGGGACGTCTGATCCTGACTCCCCTGCTGGCGATGAGTGCCTGGCTGAGGGAGGAGGTTTTCGTGAAACACTGTGACTTCAACAGTCGCACGCACGTGGATCGTTGGCTCTTGGCGATCCCATTCAGTCCGCACGTTTCTGCTCAGTCCTGTCACCGGTCTCGGGAGGCACAGAGGGGTTGGCGGGCGTGGTTTGTGCACGGTCACCGTGCAGGCACACCTATTATGCCACCGGCCAACCATCGGGAGGACGGCGGAACGTCGGGCTATCGGGGGCCAAGTCGCCAGAAGGTCACCGCTGTGTCTTCCGTACCCTGTCACCGTCGGCGTGCCTTCCTCAACTCGTCCGGCTCGGGGCCGCTGGGTTCAGGAGCGGCGTCGCCCACCGGCCCCACTGAATGCCGTGCCGTACTGCGGCTGGCCATCGATGTGCGTGCCGTGCCTGTGCGACCGTTCGCCACTTGTGTCTCAGAACTTCTCTCTCCCTCTCTCTGACAGTCGGACAGACTCTGTCGGCTGGCGCATCGCACGTTCTGGGCGGCGAATCGTCACTGCCGTGCCCGGGCCGCTGGCAAGGCAGGAATCGGGCTGATTCTTCCGCTTGAGTAAGCTGCCGGCACTTCCGAGATTCGCCTCCCGCCGTGGATGGGGGAGAGTCTCCAGTCCCGTGAATTTGCGCCGAGCACATCCCCGCGCATGGTTGGCGGCAGGGGCGGCCACTCGTTGACACCATTGCTGGCAAGGGTGGTGAGCGACGTGCGGGTGGCTGGCTCTCTGACCATTGCGGTGTCGGCCAACCCCCCCGTCCGCAGTGAAATGTTGCCGGCCCACTAAGAGGTGGGGGCGTGCACGCTGGCGATGCGGCCTGGCCATCCTCTGACTCTGGGTACGACCTCAGATCAGATGCAACAACCCGCTGAATTTAAGCACATTACTTCGCGATGGAAAAGAAACTAACCAGGATTCCCTTAGTAACTGCGAGTGAACAGGGAAGAGCCCAGCGCCGAATCCCCGCTTGCCTGACGGGCGAGGGAAATGTGGCATATAGAAGTGCTTTCTCTGATGGTGCACAGTCTCCTAAGTCCGCCCGATTGAGGCCTAGCCTGAGGACGGTGTGAGGCCAGTGGCGGTGCGAGGCTCGTCGAGATTGTGTCTTCTTGGAGTCGGGTTGCTTGTGAATGCAGCCCAAAGCGGGTGGTAAACTCCACCTAAGGCTAAATACTAGCACGATACTGATAGTCAACAAGTACCGTAAGGGAAAGTTGAAAAGAATTTTGAAGAGAGAGTTCAAGAGGGTGTGAAACCGTTAAGAGGTAAATAGGTGTTGTCCGCGCAGTCCACCCGGAGGATTCAACTCGGCGGCTCCAGTTGGCCGCTTTGGGGTCTGGCGGATCTCCTCTGCTGGGACCGCTTCCGGCATGGTCACGGCTGTCGCCGGGCGCATTTCCTCAGCTGGTGGTGCGCCGCGACCGACTTTGGGTCGGCTGGGAAGACCGGTGGCTTTGGAAGGTGGCGCGCTGCTCCGTTTGGCGAGTGTTATAGCCCCATGGCAATATCCTTTGCCGCACCCCCGGATTAAAGGGAAGCGACCGCTGCCGCGCCCTCCCGCTGCGGCCCTCCCTCCCCCCCTCGCGGTGTGTGTGGAACCGCGTGTGGCGAGCGGGCTCGCCATGCTCCCGGTGGGTCTGTCGACCGGGGTGTAATGTCCTCAGTGCGCCCCAACCGCGTCCTGCCGCCGAGTCGGGTCGAGCCTCGCCGAGCTAGTGCCAGAGGGCCCTTCTTGTGGATCGCCCCAGCTGCGGTGCCCATCGTCCTACCATGGCAGGCGGGTGGCCTCGGCCGGCGCCTAGCAGCTGACGTAGAACTGATGCGGACCAGGGGAATCCGACTGTTTAATTAAAACAAAGCATCGCGAAGGCCATCGGTCAGTGTTGATGCGATGTGATTTCTGCCCAGTGCTCTGAATGTCAAAGTGAAGAAATTCAATGAAGCGTGGGTAAACGGCGGGAATAACTATGACTCTCTTATTCCCTCTCTTGGGAGATGTGACTACAGTGTTTTTAAGGTAGTTGGTTTCCGACCTTTGCCTGCGTCGTCACCTTTGTGATACATTTCTACGAATTTTGTCGATCACAACGTAAGGTCGAACCTCCACGTGGTTCCCCCTGGTAACGGCCTGTATGAGGAAGTTCTTGACGGGAAGGCAATTTTAAATTGTTTTGTGGTTGTTTTAGTCTGGTCTTATCAGTGTTTTTACCATCGATTTTATCTTTGGTCTTAACTTGATTTCATCACTGCTATACGCCACTGGCTGTTTTTATTGTTTTCCCCGTCGTTTGAGCATTACTCGGACCATGCCGGCTAATACGACGTCCCGAAAAGATACGAGATGGCTGGTGACCATTCAGTCTGGTTGAAACCACATTTGGCAGAGGCGATTATGGGCGATTCCAAAATTTCCAGTTGGGTGGGTGACCGGGAAAATAACCGCCCCGGTTGCTTTTGGCGGCTCTGTGTGCTTAATGTATGAGCCAAAAACGGTCTGGGCAATCCATCTCGCCTCAGACTCAGACAGAAGAGACCATAAGAATTATTCTGGCAAGGCTATCCTCGGGCAGCCACGAGGTAGCTGTTAACATTGTCCAGAATAATCAGTACAGCTTTGGAAGGGAAGGGCTTGTAGAGGAGGCCCCTCGACAGCCAAGTCCATTTAACAGCCGGATGATTTTTTATTCGAATTTTAAAGGGTCATTTGTTTTTAGTCGATGTGGAGATTTAGAGAGCAATTAGGAGAGGTACGAAGGAAGAATTATTCACCCAGTAATTAAAGAAACAGATAAATTATTGTTAATAAGTAAATACCCTATAAAAGATTTTAAATGTAATTATTGTAATAATATCTACAATACCACAGGGAAGTTTAGGAAACACTTGAAAATATGTAAGGGAATTAAATCAGTGAGGATTAGGTGCAGTAAATGCGATTGGGAAGGGAACTATCAGGCGGTATAGTGCCACTATCCAAAATGTAAGATGAGTGATCATGTTAGTCGTAGTAGTAATAGTACCAGTAATAGTAATGAAGGAGGTGGATTAGAAAAATCATACCAGTGTGAAGGGTGCCCGTTAAAATTTAAATCAGCCAGAGGGTTGGGGCAACACGAAAGACATGCTCACCCTATCTTGAGAAATGAAAAAAACGAAAGAAGGGAAGATGGAGAGTAAGTTTACGATAGATAATAGAGAGGGAAACAAGAGGGGAGTATGGTCTAAGGAAGATGTAGAAAAGTTGCAACAACTAGAAATAGAATATAGTGGCTGTAAGAATATTAGTAAAAGTATTGCAGAGAGAATCGGTTCCAAAACCGCTAAACAAATTTCGGATAAAAGGAGATTATTGAATTAGAAGAATAAAACTAACGATAATGATAAGGGTATAGAATTAGAAATGATCTTTAATGGTAATGACAATAACGAAATGCGAGATAGCTACCTGGGGTCAGATAGGTTGTTGGAGGAAGAAAGATTGAATGAACAGAGGGAGCAGGATAACGCTAATATTATGGATTGTCAAGATTATAATGGTAGGTCGATATTAGAATTGATAAAAATAATTGAAGATGACCAGGGTAAGAATAAAGGATCAGGAGAATATTATGGGTGTAAGAATGGATAAATTAAGAAAGAAAAAGGACGATGGGACAGGTAAGAATGTAACTCACATGAAAAGAGTAAGTTTCAAGCTAAGGGATAGTGGGCAAAGAAAGAAGAAGGAAAACAAAGCTAAGAAAATATTATAGTAAAAAGAAGGGAGAATTTAAAGAAATGCAAGTTCTATATAAAACTAAGAGGCAGTATTTTGCAAGAACCCTAATGGGGGCCCGAGTTAAGAGTTAATGTCCCCTGAGCAAGGTAGAGTTAGAGGAATATTTTAAGGAAAGACTAACAAATTTGAATGAAAATAATAATTTAAGGGGTTTTGCTAAATATTAAAATCAAAGTGAGGGATCCTTGAGTGGCATTCTGACTGGTCCTGTGACGGTGGAAGACGTCGATCTGGCTATGAACGTGAAAACCGCTGCAGGGCCAGACAGGGTAATACAAAGAAATAATTAAGATATTTAATAAGGATAACTTATTATTTCCTAGACTATTTACAATTTGGATAAAAACCGGTAAAATTCCAGATCAGTTAAAAATAAGTAGAACGTTTCTGATCCCAAAGGTGAGCATAGAAGATGAGTTAAAAGATATAAATAATTGGAGGCCGATTACTATAGGGCCAATTATGCTTAGAATCTTTACACAAATCGTTGCGAATAGAAATAGTAAAGTGATAAATCTGAATAAAAGGCATAAAGGATTTATGACCGGCGGAGCAGGATGTGAGGAGAACGTAAAAATCCTGGAAAATATTATGAAAGGTGCTAAAAAGAATAAGAGGAATTTAGCTGTGGTTTTTGTAGATTGAGCGAAAGCCTTTGATACCGTCGGTCATAGATTAATTATAACAGCATTGAAAAGACTCCAGCTCCCGCAAATGTCTATTAAACGAATTACAAACTTATATGAGAATAATTTGACTCAAGTGGAAGGTTTTAAATTTAAAACCGGAAACATTGAAATTTTAAGAGGAGTAAAGCAAGGTGACGCGTTGTCACCGATCCTTTTAAACATTGTAATGGACCCATTAATTAGTCCTATCGAAGAGAAGCAGAAGGGGATATTCTTAGGATTAGACGGAAACAGTTTTCATTGCGCAACATTAGCGTTTGCTGATGACATAGCGTTAATTAGTCAATTTTATGAGGGTATGGTTTACAATTTAAAATTGGTCGAAAAGTTTGCAATAACACGGGAATGGAAGTGAACATAAAGAAACCTAAAGGATTTTATCTTACTTATAGAAATAAGTCTTTTATATTTAACGATAAAATTAATTGGAAGTTAAATGAAGGGGTTATACAATTCATAGAACCGGGCAACACGGATAACTACTTGGGTGCTAAAATAGATCCGTGGATTGGAGTTAGTAAAGTGGACTGGGAGAGCCAATTGGATACATGGATTGGGAATTTTTTTAAAAATCGCCTCTTAAACCAGTACAGAAAATAGAACGTTTAAAAACTTATTTTATTCCTAGACTGTATTTTTATTTCACTTTATCAGAAGTTTCTATTAATTACCTTAACAAATTGGATAATATTAATAAAAGCGCAGCGAAAGAGATCTTACACCTTCCGGAATCCATCACGGACGGAATGCTTTATGCTAAAGCCCGTGATGGAGGCCTGGCGTTAAATAGACTGTCAACTTTTATTCCAATATCGATTGTGAGGAAATATGAGACGCTACATAAATCTGATGACGAAATATTGCACGCCTCGTTTCAGTTTGAGGGTGAGAGTGTAGTGGAGAAAATGCATAAATGGAGTAAATTAAGGGTAATGGAAAAGATCTGGAATCCTAACATTAATCGACAATTGGATGAAGCAGATGCGATCATAGAAGATAGTGAAGATGGGATGGAGGAGTTTGCGAGTACTAACTATGCAACTGGAGATCTGTGGAGATACAGAGATGGATGGGCCTCCCCTGTCAAGGGGCAGGTTTCCATTATTATAAGAATGATAGTGCATCAAATAATTGGTTGACAAAATTATCTTTTGTGAAGACGTCAAAAGTCTTCGATTTTGTTACCAACTAATTTATTTCCAACGCGGGCGTCTTTGTCATATGGCAGGATTTTAACATTAAGAATTGCAGAAGATGTAATTACATTTTGGAAACTTTCGCGCATATTTCTGGATGGTGCCCTTAGGTCAAGAATATGAGATTTAAAAGGCACAATAGGTTAGCCAAAGAACTAGTTAGATTTGTTCGGAAAAACGGGTGGACTTTATTTATCGAGCCGCGAGTTAAAGATGCGCCCGGAAAACTATGGATACCAAACTTAATCTTTAAGAAGGAACAGCAAATCGTGGTGGTGGACATGACAGTCAGAACGGACCTTCAAATAAACTCCCTCGAATTGGCATGGGAGGAGAAGATAAAGAAATATAGTCACTTCGGTAAAGAGATAATGGACCTTGTTGGAGGAGGAAAGATATCTTTTTATGGGTTTATGATAGGGGCTCGAGGGAAGTGGTTTGAGAAGAATTCGGAGTTGATGAAAGGCCCCGGGTTTGTAAAATTTAAATCATTTGCACAAAATATCACAAACCTAACTTTATCTTTGACCCTCGAACTTTTAAGGATTTTCATGGACTCTTAATATCTCCGATCAACGTATTTTTAAAAATAGTTTAAATAGTGTGGTTTTAAATTTTTATATATATGTTTCAGTAGTTTAAATAGTATTTTAAATAGTTTTAATCGCTGATTTTAATTTAGAGTTAAATTTTAAGATTTTATTAATAAAATTGTACTGTTTTAGATCACTTAGGTTAATTGGTGGTGGGTAATTTTAGGTGTTAATTAATTAAAGTACACGCTACACACAAGGGATGAGTGGTAACATTGTCCAACGGTTGATAACCTTAGCTCGTCCCTCGCCTCGCTGAAACTCTGCTTCACAACGTCTTTTAAACTTTTAACTTCTTTTATTTTCTTTTACGGTCCCCTTTTAGACCTTCTGACTGTGGTTTCGCTGAACAGGGGTATTTCAATTGTCGACGAGCGACATTAAAATCTTGGAAAGGACACGATCCATCGCGTATGGTGAGTGCATCAAATAGCCAAATGCCGAGTGACGTGCATGAATGGATGAACGAGATTCCCACTGTCCCTACCTACTATCTAGCAAAACCACAGCCAAGGGAACGGGCTTGGCAGAATTAGCGGGGAAAGAAGACCCTGTTGAGCTTGACTCTAGTCTGGCACTGTGAAGAGAAAGAATAGGGAGAGAGTGCAGTTGAACACGTGGCTGCACGGATGGTGTAGGAGGGAGGGCTTCAGATATTTGGACAATTGGACTGCATTCTGGGGAAGGTGGGACCTGTATAAACAGGACGGGTTGCACCTGAACCAGAAGGGCACCAATATCCTGGGGGGTAGGTTTGCTAGCACTCTTCGGGGGGGTTTAAACTAATTTGGCAGGGGGATGGGATCCGGACTTGTAGTCCAGCAAGTAAGCTAGCTGTGTGTCAGGATGTTCAAGACTGTAGGGACGCTGTGGAGAAGGTAGCACTGACAGGGACTACTTGCGGACACAGAGATGGGCTCAAGTGCATATACTTCAATGCAAGGAGTATCAGAAATAAGGTGGGTGAACTTAAGGCGTGGACTGGTACCTGGGACTACGATGTTGTGGCCATCACGGAAACATGGATAGATGAGGGACAGGAATGGCTGTTGGAGGTTCATGGTTACAGATGTTTCAGTAAGATTAGGGAGGGTGGTAAAAAAGGAGGGGGGGTGGCATTGCTAATTAGAAATCGTATAACGGCTGTAGAAAGGAAGTTTGAGGGGGATCTGCCTCTGGAGGTAGTATGGGCTGAAGTCAGAAATAGGAAAGGTGCAGTCACCTTGTTGGGTGTTTATTATAGGCCCCCCAATAGCAGCAGAGATGTGGAGAAACAGATTGGGAAACAGATTTTGGAAAGGTGCAGAAGCCACAGGGTCGTAGTCATGGGCGACTTCAACTTCCCAAATATTGATTGGAAGCTCTTTAGATCAAGTAGATTGGATGGGGCGGTGTTTGTGCAGTGTGTCCAGGAAGCTTTTCTGACGCAGTATGTAGATTGTCCAACCAGAGGGGAGGCCATATTGGATTTGGTACTCGGTAATGAACCGGGACAAGTGGTGGGCTTGTTAGTGGGTGAACTTTTTGGTGATGGCGACCACAATTCTGTGACTTTCACCTTGGTTATGGAGAGAGATAGGTGCGCACAACAAGGAAGTTTTTACAATTGGGGGAAGGGAAATTACGATGCTGTAAGACAGGATTTGAGGAGCATACGTTGGGAGCATAGGCTGTCAGGGAAGGATGTGGTGGAAATGTGGGACTTTTTCAAGGAGCAGATACGACGTGTCCTTGATATGTATGTACCGATCAGGCAGGAAAGAAATGGTCGTGTGAGGGAGCCTTGGTTGACGAGGGAGGTTGAATGTCTAGTAAAGAGGAAGAAGGAGGCTTACATAAGGTTGAGGAAACAAGGTTCAGACAGAGCAGTGGAGGGATACAGGATAGCCAGAAGGGACCTGAAGAAAGGGATTAGGAGAGCTAAGAGAGGGCATGAAAAATCCCTGGCGGATAGGATCAAGGATAACCCCAAGGCATTCTATGCGTCTGTGAGAAACCTGAGAATGACGAGAACGAGGGTAGGTCCGATCAAGGACAGTGGTGGGAGACTGTGTATTGAGTCGGAAGAGATAGGAGAGGTCTTGAACAAGTACTTCTCTTCAGTATTTACGAACGAGAGGGACCGTATTGTTGAAGAGGAGAGTGTGAAACGGACTGATAAGCTACAAGAGATACCTGTTAGGAAGGAAGATGTGTTGGACATTTTGAACAACTTGAGGATAGACAAGTCCCCCGGGCCTGACGGGATATATCCTAGGATTATGTGGGAAGCAAGAGAGGAAATTGCAGTACCGTTGGCAATGATCTTCTCGTCTTCACTGGCAACTGGGGTGGTACCAGGGGACTGGAGAGTAGCGAATGTTGTGCCCCTGTTCAAAAAAGGGAATAGGGATAACCCCGGGAATTACAGGCCAGTTAGTCTTACTTCTGTGGTAGGCAAAGTAATGGAAAGGGTACTGAGGGATAGGATTTACGAGTATCTGGAAAGACACTGCTTGATTAGGGACAGCCAGCACGGATTTGTGAAGGGTAGGTCTTGCCTTACAAGTCTTATTGAATTCTTCGAGGAGGTGACCAAGCATGTGGATGAGGGTAGAGCAGTGGATGTAGTGTACATGGATTTTAGTAAGGCATTTGATAAGGTTCCCCATGGTAGGCTTATGCGGAAAGTCAGGAGGCATGGGATAGAGGGAAATTTGGCCAATTGGATAGAAAACTGGCTAACCGGTCGAAGTCAGAGAGTGGTGGTAGATGGTAAATATTCAGCATGGAGTCCAGTTACAAGTGGAGTTCCGCAGGGATCAGTTCTGGGTCCTCTGCTGTTTGTAATTTTTATTAATGACTTAGAGGAGGGAGTCGAAGGGTGGGTCAGTAAATTTGCAGATGATACAAAGATAGGTGGAGTTGTGGACAGTGAAGAGGGCTGTTGTCGGCTGCAGAGGGACTTAGATATGATGCAGAGCTGGGCTGAGGAGTGGCAGATGGAGTTCAACCCTGCCAAGTGTGAGGTTGTCCATTTTGGAAGAGCAAATAAGAATGCGGAATACAGGGTTAATGGTAGGGTTCTTGGTCAGGTGGAGGAACAGAGGGATCTTGGGGTCTATGTACATAGATCTTTGAAGGTTGCCACTCAGGTGGATAGAGTTTGTAAGAAGGCCTATGGAGTATTATCGTTCATTAGCAGAGGGATTGAATTCAAGAGTCGTGAGGTGATGTTGCAGCTATACAGGACTTTGGTTAGGCCACATTTGGAGTACTGTGTGCAGTTCTGGTCGCCTCACTTTAGGAAAGATGTGGAAGCTTTGGAGAGGGTGCAGAGAAGATTTACCAGGATGTTGCCTGGAATGGAGAGTAGGTCTTACGAGGATAGGTTGAGAGTTCTCGGCCTTTTCTCGTTGGAACGGCGAAGGATGAGGGGTGACGTGATAGAGGTTTATAAGATGATCAGAGGAATAGATAGAGTAGACAGTCAGAAACTTTTTCCCCGGGTACAACAGAGTGTTACAAGGGGACATAAATTTAAGGTGAAGGGTGGAAGGTATAGGGGAGATGTCAGGGGTGGGTTCTTTACCCAGAGAGTGGTGGGGGCATGGAATGCGCTGCCCGAGGGAGTGGTAGAGTCAGATTCATTGGCGACCTTTAAGCGGCATTTGGATAGGTACATGGATGGGTGCTTAATCTAGGATAGAAGTTCGGCACAACATCGTGGGCCGAAGGGCCTGTTCTGTGTTGTATTGTTCTATGTTCTATGTTCTATGTTCTAGGTGTAGAATAAGTGGGAGGCTTCGGCCGCTGGTGAAATACCACGACTCTTATCATTTTTTCACTTGCCCTGTGAGGCGAGCCCGAAGGGGCTCTCGCTTCTGGTCGGAAGCGCCCAGGCGGCCAGGCGCGACCCGCTCCGGGGACAGTGGCAGGTGGGGAGTTTGACCTGTCACACCGTAACGCAGGTGTCCTAAGGCGAGCTCAGGGAGGACAGAAACCTCCCGTGGATCAGAAGGGCAAAAGCTCGCTTGATCTTGATTTTCAGTCCGATCACAGACCTTGAAAGTGGGGCCTCACGATCCTTCTGACCTTTTGGGTTTTAAGCAGGAGGTGTCAGAAAAGTTACCATAGGGATAACTGGTTTGTGGCGGCCAAGCGTTCATAGTGACGTCGCTTTTTGATCCTTCGATGTTGACTCTTCCTACCATCGTGAAGCAGAATTCACCAAGCGTTGCAATGTTCACCCACAAATAGGGAACGTGAGCTGGGTGTAGACGGTCATGAGACAAGTTAGTTTTACCCTACTGATGTTGTGTTGTTGCAATCGTAATCCTGCTGAGTACAAGAGGAACCGCAGATTCAGACATTTGGTGTATGTGCTTGGCTGAGGAGCCAGTGGTGCGAAGCTACCATCTGTGGGATTATGACTGAACGCCTCCAAGTCAGAATCCTGCCGAAATGTAACGATACCCTAGCGCCTTGGATCACTGGTTGGCCGAGGATAACCGATTCCAGTCGGTGTGTATCGCCATTCGATTCTGGTCTGGAGTGCGGCTGTATGTGCGTTGCCTCTCTCCTTTACTTGCATCTCATGTTCATGGGAACCTGGTGCTAAATCAGTCGTAGACGACCTGATTCTGGCTTGGTTTTGTAAGTAGCAGAGCAGCTACCTCGCTGCGATCTATTGAAAGTCATCCCTCGAGCCAACCTTTTGTCGGTAACCGGTGCATGAGAATTTACTCCCACGCACGTTCGTATGGACCCGTCCGTTACCTCGGCTTTTGTTCGGGCCCCGCATCGAACCCGACACCCTGCCGACCATTTCACGCCCACAGGCGCACCACCTCCCCCGGGGGTGTTCGTGCGTGCGCCTGCCCGTGGGTGGCGGCAATGGCAGTCAGGCCACAGTCGAAGTGGGACGTGCTGAGTCGAGGGCGGCGGCTCTGCGTGTGTGTCGGGGGGGTTGGAGAGTTCGGTGAGTTGGTCGGTCGGAGTTCTTCCTAAGCGCTTCTTGCTGCACCACCTCGGCATGCCGGCGCCTGGCAGTCATCCGTGCTGCTCCCTGGCCAGGAGCAGTTACGTGATGCCGTCAGACCGGTGTGCGGAGTGTGGGTCGTGTTACCCACTGGCCTTGGGTGCATGGCAAGCGGCAGGGGAATTTTTTATTTATTTTTAAAAAATTTTCCCCTCCTCTTCGCTTTTTGAAGAGGTCAGTTACTGAGTTACCACTGACACTTAGCATTTTTGGGGGTCAGTACAAATCAGTAACCAGCGACACATAGAATTTTTTTCGGGTCAGTAGAAGTCAGTAACGAAGTGCATTTTTGAATTGGTTACTGACTTCTCCGTTCGAGTTGCGGCTGCGGTTGGCTTCAATTAGTTGTGGGGGCTTAACTATCGCCCAGGGGAGCATGCCCAGTTCGTGTGGCCGAGGTTGGAGTGCCTTTTGAAGGGGGTGTTTCTGAATTTGGAGCCTTTTTGAGTTGCATTGGCAGATGGATGAGGTTTTGAAGGGTGTGTTTGTCTGGAGTGCCACCGGCGGTGGGGTCAGGCTTCGGGTGAGTGTTCGGTTCCTGCTTAGGGATAGGGAAAGGGTTCGACTTAGGTTTAGTGTTCGGGTTCCCGTTTTAGTAATGTTTGATGTCCATTTTCCAAGGAGGCGAATCCAAGGCTTCAGAGGGACTTTGAGTGTTCGGGGCTGGGTAGTTCAGCCGGATTTGACCCGGCCGTTCTGCGGACGGTCTTGACTTCGAGGGCGGACCCTCTCCCGTGTTCAGTCCAAACGTGAAGCATTTTTAACGGCGGGAAGTGGTCCAAACGGGGATGGCAGTGAAAGTGACTGCTCATACCGACTTTGAGGCTTCTAAGCCGGGTAGCTCAGCCGGATTTGACCCGGCTGTTCTGCCGACGGTCTCGACTTCGAGGGCGGAGCGTGGCCCGTGTTCATTCTGATTTTCATACATTTTTAACGGTGGGAAGTTGTCCAAATTCGGATGGGAGTTAATGTAACTGCTTATGCCGACCTTGAGACTTCTATGCCGGGTAACTCAGCCGGATTTGACCCGGCGGTGCTGCCGACGGTCTTGAATTCGAAAGCGGACCGGCCCCCGTGTTCAGTACGAGTTTCATGCATTTTAACGATGGGGAGTGGTCCAAACTGGGAAGGGATTGAACGTTACTGCTCATACCGACTTTGAGACTTCAAACCCGGGTAGCTCAGCCGGATTTGACCAGGCAGTTCTGCGGACGGTCTCTTCTTCAAGGATGGACCCAGCCCCGTGTTGAGTCCAAATTTCATGCATGTTCATCAGTGGGAAATGGTCCAAATGCGGATGGGATTGAACGTGACTGCTTATGCCGACCTTGAGACTTCCAGGCCGGGTAGCTCAGCCGGATTTGACCCGGCGGTTCGGCGGACGGTCTTGCGTTCGAGGGCGGATCCTCCCCCGTGTTTAGGCCAAATTTCATGCATTTGTTACGGTGGGAAGTTGTCCAAACGGGGATACAGTTGTCTTGTGAGCAGTACAGGCATATCAGAGTTAAGTAGCAAAGATATGTAAATATATAAGTAAAACAGCTGCAAAAACAAAAACACGGGTCCAGGCGAATGTTAAGAGTTTGAGAGTCCATTCAGTATTCTAATAACAGTGTGGTAGGAACTGTTTCAAAACCGGCTGGTGCATGTTTTCAGGTTTCTGAACTATCCACCCCGATAGTAGAGGTTGCAGAAAAACATTGCCAGGTTGTGATGAGCCTTTGACAATGCTGCTGGCCTTACCTTGATAGTGGGCCTGATAGATGGATGACATTGATGGGAGGTTGACCTTTGTGCTTGTCTGGGCTAAGTTCACCACTCTGAGTAATTATCTCTGATTTTGAATGATACAGTTGAAAGCTTTGACCTCCAAGAGGTTTTTGTGTTAAAGCTGCTCATTTCTTTCAGCCTCCTGCACTAAGTTTCCAATGTCATGTTTCAGATCGAGCAGTGAATGACGAGCGAATATCGTTAGAAATTGTAAACTTTTAAGGAGTGCGATTACTGCGTCATTTCATCGGCGTCGTAATGTTTACAGACAGCACCAGGAGGTATGGGCTGTCTCGGCTAGAAATGTTGTGGAGGAGTCAGTGTTGGACTGGGATAGACAAAGTTAAAAACACAACACCAGTTATAGTCCAATAGGTTTATATGGAAGCACTAGCTTTCAGAGCGCTGCTCCTTCATAGGATAGCTGCAGAGCAGGATCATAAGACACAATTTACAGCAAAAGATCACAGTGTCATGCAACTGATGGGATATATTGAACAAACCTAGAATGATAGTAAGTCTTTCATCTTTTAAAATGGGTTGCAGGTTTCAATTCATTCATATGTAAATCCCAGAACTACTTTTAAGTCCCCATTCTCAAAATGACTGAAGGTTTTATAAAAATAGGTGACATCTCAGCTCATATAATGCATGAAATATATGAGGTTCGAGTCTGTCTGTATCCCACTCTTGCTTGAATCAGACTGGTTCCATTTCCAAAGTAGGAATTCATAAAATATTACATGGATTAACTGCCTGCAGATTGTGCACTTTTTGAGCAAAATTGAATAGATCTGCAAATGCAAATTCACCCCATAGACTATTATCTGTGTGTGAATGTGAGTGTTTGCGTGTGTGCATGCTTGGTAAAGTGTGAGTGTGATTGGAGTATAAGTCTGTAAGAGGGTGAGTATTTTGGTTGGGGTGGGTGATGCATATGTGTGTGTGTCTGAGAGACAGCATGTGTATGACAGAGTTGTAGATAAAAGCGAGGGGTTGCATTTTACTAAAACAAGGGCAGGACTTGTACAGGTAATGGTAGGGCACTGGGTCGTGTCGTAGAATAGAGAGATATGGTGGCTTTCAGGTACATTATTCTTGAAAGGTTCATTGCTGGGACACAGGATGGTTAAGAAGGCATTTAGCAGCATTGCCTTCATTGTTCACACCGTTGAGATAGGAGTTGGGACATCATGTTGAGGATGTCCAGGATGTTGGTGAAGCCAGTTTGAGTACTGAGTCCAGTTCTGGTCGCCCTGTAATAGGAATACTATTGGAGGGGGTTTGGAAAACATTTTCCAGGATGTTGCAAGGACTGGAGGGATTGTGTTCTAAGGAGAGACTGGGACTTTTTTCAGTGGAGCGCAGGAGGTTGAGGGGTGACCTTATTGAGACTTACAAAATCATGAGCAAAAATACTGACGACCGTGTACGGTTATGACATACCACAGGAGAACCAAATTGTGGCTCTACTCTTTTTTTTTCCTACTGGCATTTGACCATTTAAAATCTGTCAGTAACAGCAGCATCTTCAGAGCACACTGCACATGCTCCTCTGTGTCAGCAAGGTCTGTGCGGGTTAGCTGGTGTCAGCAAAAACTGCATGCTCGGCGCTGTCCCTGGAAACGGCTCGAGACCTTCATAGATCAATTGAGAGCATTGTCGGACTGGAAGGAAACTTATCCTCCTGCCAATCAGAGCCCCCTTATTGTCTGAATGTGGAAGATGGACCATGTCCTTCTGAAGCTGCTGCTGTTCCTCTCTCTCTCTAAATGAAGAATGAGCTTCACCCCAGACTGTAACTTCCTTCCTTTCTCCAACATGTGAGAGTATGGAACTCTTTTCTCACCCTCTTTTTCCATTTATTTTTCATTCGGGGCTTCAGTTGTTGACTTGCAGCAATTGAAACGGAAGAGAGTGAATCCGGGAGGCGGGGCCGATTCTGGAAATGTTGGAGAAATTACTACTGCAGATGCTGAAGGTCAGAGTCGAGAGTGTGGTGTTGGAAAAGCACAACAGATCAGGCAGCATCAAAGGAGGGTATGAAGGAATGGAGACTTTCAGCTTCTGTGGAATGAGAGAAAGAGTTCATTATAAATTAGCTTTGATCAGATAGGCCAATGGGAGATGGTATTTAATTTAGAGAACTACATTTTGGTCAAGCAGGACTGACTGGGGAGTGTTGCAGAATAAAGAGACCTTGGAGTGCAGGTTCATACTTCACTGAAAATGGAGTCTCAGGCAGACAGAATAGTGAAGGCAGTGTTTGATATGCTTTCCATTGTTGGTCACAGCATTGAGTATGGGAGTTGGCTGTGCAGGACATTGGTTAAGCCACATTTGAAATGCTGCATCCACTTCTTGTCTCATTTCTATCGGAAAGATGTTGTGCAACTTTGAAAAGGATCAGAAAAGATTTACAAGGCTGTTGCCAGAGTTGGAGGGTTTCAATAGACAATAGACGCAGGAGTAGGCCATTCAGCCCTTCGAGCCAGCACCACCATTCAATATGATCATGGCTGATCATTCCTACTCAGTATCCTCTTCCTGCCTTATCTCCATAAACCTTGATTCCACTATCTTTGAGAGGTCTATCCAACTCTTCCTTAAATGAATCCAGAGACTGAGCCTCCACTGCCCTCTGGGGCAGAGCATTACACACAGCCAACACTCTCTGGGTGAAGAGGTTTCTCCTCATCTCTGTCCTAAATGGTCTACCCGTATTTTTAAGCTGTGTCCTCTGGTTCGGCACTCACCCATCAGCGGAAACATGTTTCCTGCTGCCAGTGTCCAATCCTTTCATAATCTTATATGTCTCAATAAGATCCCCTCTCAGTCTTCTAAACTCAAGGGTATACAAGCCCAGTCGCTTCCGTCTTTCAGTGTAAGGTAATCCTGCCATTCCAGGAATTGACCTCGTGAACCTACGCTGCACTCTCACAAAAACCAGAATGTCTTTCCTCAAACTTGGAGACCAGAACTGCACACAGTACTCCAGTTATGGTCTCACCAGGGCCCTGTACAGCTGCAGAAGCAGCTCTTTGCTTCTATACTCAATTCCTCTTGTTATGAAGGCCAGCATGCTATTGGCCTTCTTCACTACCTGCTGTACCTACATGCTTGCCTTCATTGACTGGTGTACAAGAACACCCAGATCTCTCTATACTGCCCCTTACAGCTCCAAGAAGAGGCCGAGTAGGCCAGGGATATTTTTTCTCTGGAGGGTCAGAGGCTGAGGGGTGACCTTATAGAGGTTTATAAAATTATGAAGGTCATGGATAGGATAAATAGACAAGGTCGGTTCCCTGGAGTCAGTGGCGGTGGGGGTGGGGGGGGGGCGGAGAGACTGGAGACTAGAGACATAGGTTTTCCGTGAGAGGGGAAAGATATAAGAGTTCTGAGGGGCAACTTTTCCACGAAGAGTGTGGTGCATTTAACGAGTAATCTGCCAGAGGAAGTGGTCGACACTCATATAATCTCAACATTTAAAAGGCATCTGGATGGGGTTATGAATAGGAAAGGTTTGGAGGGATATGGGCCAGGTGCTGGCAAGTAGGACTAGATTGGGTTAGGATATCTGCTCCACATGGACAGGTTCAAGTGAAGGGTCTGTTTCTAAATTGTACATTTATGACTCTATTTGATTACAGATGCTGCTCCTCTCTCTGAATGAAGTTTGAGCGTCACCCCAGTCTGTAACTTTCATCCTCTGTCCAACATCTGAGTACAATACTCTCTTTTCTCACCCACTTTTTCAATTTTTTTTTCATTCTCGGGTTCAATTGTTGACTTGCAGCAACTGAATGGAAAGGGAATGAATCCAGGGAGGGAACAGACTCTGAAACAGTTGGTCCAGGTCTGTGTCTCGATTGACAATGTAGACAATCATAAGGCTGAAAGAACACAGCAAGCCAGGCAGCATCAGGAGGTGGAGAAGTCTACGTTTCAAGTGTTTCTTCCGGATGGGGGATGGGTGTAGGACAAGATGCAGATAAAAGGCTGCCGGGAGCAAGGTGTTGAAGTGGGGATTGGTGAAGACAGAGGGTACAACCTGATGGTCGATGGGAGGAAGGAATCTGGTTTGTGGCAGGGAAGAGTGAATGGGAGGGACAGAGGCCGTGAAGTGAGTTGGGGAATGGACAACTCCATGTGAAAGATGAGGTGTTGTTCCTCCAATTTCTAGATTGGATCGTTGTGGCAATGAAGGAGGTCAAAGCTGGTCATGTCAGAAAGGGAGAGGGAAGAGGAATTAAAATGGGTGGTGACTGGGACATCTGGTCAGCCTCTACAGACCCTCTTGCCCTTCCTTCTTTTAGCAAACTGCAACCCCTGGCTTTTATCCACACCTCTCTTATGCACATACTTTCTGACATGCACACATCCCGAATATTCACCCTCGCACAGGCTGATACTCCATAACACACTTCACCAAGCAAGCACGCATGCAAAAACACACTCACGCACAAACTCACATGGAGGCACCTGTGCTGCCCTGCATAGTTTGCAGAAATCTCTCTCTCTTCAGAGAATCCCCACAGTGTGGAAGCAGGTTACTCGACTCAACGAGACTACCCGATCCTCCAGAAAGTAACTCCTCATTTCTCTAGATTCACCCTTGACTAATGCACCTAACCTGGACATCCCTGGGCACTATGGGTAATTTGAGCATGGCCAATCCACCCGAACCTGGACAAAGTAAAAAATCACATAACACCAAGCTATTTGGAAGCACTGGCTTTCGGCACGAAACTCATTCATCAAGTGTTTGTGAAGAATAAGATCATAAGGGACAGAATTTATGGAAAAACATTTCAGTGGCAGGACACTGCAATGATATATTGAACAAACCTGGATTGTTAAGTCTTTCATCTTTTCAAATGGGTTGCAGGCATCATTAATATGTAAATTTCCAACTTCCTGTAAGGCACCTCTCAACATAACTTAAGGTTTTGTACCAAAAGATGTCAACTCAGCTCAGACAATGCATTAACTGTGTGAGGTCAGAGTCCAAACGTTGAATCAAACTGGTTCTATTTCCAAAGTGAAATTTACAAAATATTATATGTATTGACTGCCAGCAGATTGTGCATTTTTAAGCAAAATAGGATGTATCTGCAAATACAAATTCGCCCCGATGGATTTCTGTGAGTACGCGCGCGTGAGAGAGAGAAAGTCCACTTCCGTGCTGTACGTGTCTATCTCTATTTGATATGATGCTTCATTTCTGGTGAAAATGTTGTAAATCATAGCTGGGTACTAACAGTTAGATGTAAGGGAGAGAGGATCCTCAAGTTGGGCACAATCAGAATCCTGGGAGAGCCCTATTTCTGGTTTGCTTCCTAATGAACAGACATTAAGCACTCGCACCTATTTATTTCTCATGTTGTTTCATTTTCCTTGTTTGATTCCCTGCTATGACGACTCTTTTGGATCTGGCTGGTTGAGAGACTGGGAGATTGTGCTTTGGGCTTTGATTGACTGACTGAATATTTTATTGTTCCAGAAGGTGGAAAAAGAGGGGGTGGGGTTCAAAGCTTCAGCAGAAAGCCAGTAGAGCTGAGAACAGATTGATCTCCCTGTTCCCACAGAATAAGATATCAGAGGACAGAGAAATGAGGACCTGAAATCAGAGCGGACACCAGACTACCCTGTTGTCAGTGCTTTGATTAGCGGTGGCAACCCTCTACCTTTACCTAGCTTCCCATTTGACTACCCCCTCGATATTCAGGATCCAATCCTTGTCATCCTGAAGGCATGTTTCTGTGAGGAGCCTCAGATCATAATTATTCTCTTCAATGTGTGCAAACAATTCATTTACTTTTGTTACAGTGCAGCAAACATGTAGAAACACCACTTTTTGTTTCCGTTTTTGTGATCATTCAGAATCCAGTTTTGATTGCTGGTATATTTAATCTCCTTGTCCGTTTCTATCATTCTCTGATATTCATTTCCCACATCACTACATTGCTCACTAGCCTTGATTTGGATTGACCAGGCTAAATTGTCCATCAAGTCCAGGAATGTGCAAGTTAGGTGGGTTAGCCATGGGAAATGCAGGGTTATAGTTTCATAGTAATACAAGCAGGAGTACGCCATTTGGCCCATTCAGCCTGCTCCGCCATTCATTAAGATAATGGTAAAACTATCTATCGTCTCAACTCCTCCTCCCTGCATTATCCAACTATCCTTAATTAACCTTCCATGCAAAAACCTAACGAACTGTGTCTTCAATATACTTAATGAGGCTGTCTCTACTGCTTTCTTGGGCAGAGAATTCCATAGATTGACTACTATCCAGGAAAGATCCTTCCTCCTCATCTCTGTCCAAAATCCAGTCCTCCAAAATATGTGGCCTAGTCTCATCCACCAGCAGAAATCTCTGGATAGGGTAGGGTTTCATCCCTACAGTGCAGTGAATTCTCACTTTCCACCAAAGTGTCATACATAACTGGATATTAATCTACCTACATCTCGGTGGATAGACTGGGACTTTTCTCACTGCAGCACAGGAGGTTGAGAGGTAAAGTTAGAGATTTATAAAATCAGGAGGGGGTAGATGAGGTGAATGGTGGGTGTCATTCCCCACAGGTGGGGATTTTAAGATTAGAGAGCAAACTTTGAAGGTGAGAGGAGAAAGATTTCAAAATAATTGAGGGGCAGCACTTTTTTTTAAAAAAGAGAGTGGTTTGTATGTGGAATCAACATCCCGACACAGTAGTGGATGCAGGTACAGTAACAACATTTAAAAGACATTTGGATAAGAACATGAATAGGAAAGGTTCAGAGGGAATTGGGCCAAACACAGGCAGGTGTGACTAGTTCAGTTTGAGAACATAGTCAGCATGGATTAGTTGGACTGAAGGGTCTGTTTCTATGCTGTATGACTCTGTAACTGTTCTGTACTGGTCAAAAAAGCCATTTTCTCACCTTCCCCATAAACATCCTCCTCTTTGTAGTTCAAAAATCAGATGAACTCCACCTTGAATATATTCAATAATTCCCTAACTGTAGGCAGGCATCCCCACTTCTGAACTCAATTCCACTTGCTAATATACCACTTGCATTACTCGCTGCACCTGACAACTGGCGTTGACTGTTGTAGAAGGACGCTGAGGCCCCTTTGTACATCCACACATTATCCCTGATGAAGGGCCCGTTCCCGAAACGTTAACTCTCCTGCTCGTCGAATGTTGACTGAGCATTTCCAGCACCATACTTTTCGACTCTGATCTCTAGCATCTGCTGTCCTCACATTCTCCATATCCCAATATGTCACCATTTAAACAATGCACCTCTTTTCTGCATTTTTTTTAACACCGCAAAAGGCTCTAACTTCACATTGGGGTACTGTATTTGCCATGTGTTTGCCAATTGTGGTCTTCGGGAGACAGAGGGTAAACGTGGGGAACGGATCACCGAGCGTCACAACTGGGTTTGCAGAGACCGACCTGACCTCCCAGTCACCACCTATTTTAATTCCCCTTCCCACTCCCTTTCTGACATGACCATCTTAGACCACCTACATTGCCACAACAAACCAAACTACAAATTGGAGGAACACCACCACATCTTCCATCTGGGCAGCCTACAGCCTGGAGGACACAACACTGTTCTCCAATGTCAAATAACCTCTTTCCCCACTCCTCAAATCCCTTCCCAGGCTCATCCCCACCCCTCCCTGCCACCAACCAGATTTCTTCCTCCCAGTGACCAACTAGTTTGAACTCTCTACCTGTCTTCACCTATCCTCAATTCACCACCCTGCTCCCAGCACATCAATGTTCTGCAGCTCTCCCAAAACCCACCCCCAGTTCTAACAAGGGTGACACCCAAAGCATGGAACATGCGCAATGCTTGTTGCCACAGAGGAACGTATGCAATATGCTCAGTGGTGATGCTTGTATTATTGACAGATTTTGATGTGTCCAAATGCCAATAGGAGAAAAAAAAGTAGAACTTTCTTATGTCTTTTCCCTAATGTAAGGGGTGAAGGTCTGCACTAGAGTGAGAGCAGAAAGATATAAAAAGATACCTAAGGGGCAACGTTTCCATGCAGAGGGTGGGTGCGTGAATGGGATGAGCAGCCAGAGGAAGTGGTGGAGGCTGCTACAATTAAAGCACTTAAAAGGGATCTGGATGGGTATACGTATAGGAAGGGTTTAGAGGCATGAGCCAAGTGCTGGCAAGTGGGACTGGATTAATTTAGGATATCTGGTTGGCATGGACGGGTTGGAACGAAGGGCCTGTTTCAGTGCTGTCCATCTCTACCATTCTAAATAATAAAATGTATACTTTGACAAATTACAAACTATACAAACTAATAAGGTTTAGTACACCACACACTTCACTAACCATTCTCAACAGGTCCTACCCCTTCAATGACTGAGGAACATCCGCCTCCAGAATGCTCACCTGCTCCTGCCTGCTGTACAGCCGGGCGGTGTGGCCGTGACACAGCAGCTGCACCAGGAAGGCGGCGGTGCCCAGTGACGGGCATCTGCCCTGGGCCGCACGGCGCCATTTTCCGAACGGCCGCCGCTTCCCCGCTCGAGCGACTTCTCCTGCAAACTGCCTTCACCCCCACGTGACGTCTGCACGAGGGGATGGGCGGGGCCGGGGGAAGCTTTACCGTCACCAAGTAACAGCCACCTCGCGCTACAACTGCTCCAACCTGAAGCGGGAAATCTGCATTTTAAAAGGGACATGGACATTCAACGGGCTTTTTCTGCAAATAGACAAGATTATATTTCAATGGGATGAAGGCACATTCAAAGGGATATTTTAATATGCAAAATGACGCAGTCATATCTAAATGAATCTACATTTCGAAGAGACGCTGCCCTATTTAAAAGTAGAAATAATGCTTTAAGAGACATAGTCAGATCTAAAGTGGTAAAGATACATTATCGAGGGGCAAGATTGAGCTTAGAGGAACACAACACATTTAAAGGACATAACTACATGTGAAGGGGCATTTTTATATTTAAAAAGACACATTGAAATCTCATAATCAAAAGTACATGGTAATATTTAGAAAGCATGACCATGTTTGAAATAGTGCAGTCACTTTATAAGAAAAGGGATTTGGGCTGGGGCGCGGGGGAAGATTTAATTTTTTAAGAAAATAGGCAAGTTATCACGATTTGGAATGATCTTGAAGGGGTGATGGCACCAGTAAGTGGCAAAAGTTAATACAAAATTCTTGAAAAGAAAATGATTCCAGATATATGCGGAAGTAGGGAAATAATTCAACAAAAGAGCCTTTACAAATTTATGGAGCAATCAATATCTTTTTGAGAGATATAAATGGGAGCATCAATATTTAAATAGGAATGCCAATTTTTGTTCTCCTCCCAAAATCTGTCTTGCAGTGTAAGCCAGCACAATTTGTTATGCCACAGTAGGCCTTGCAACTCAACCTCATTGTGTCCTCATCCAATATTCATAACTGTGTGCTTCGCAGTCAAGGGAAAGAGGGGATGCTAAAAAATACTGGCTCTTCCAGTGATGCTCACGTTCCATGAACAAATAAAACAGATCATGGTGCTGCCATCACTGTATGTGTCAGAATTAAATGATCAGAAAAAGTCTGAACTGACTACAAACAGTTTGTACACAATGCTGTTATTTCTACTTATTTTGATTGCGATTTAGTCTGTACCAAATTAAGAGCAGCCTTGGTTTACGTTTCATTGGCAACTCTCCATGTTGACTTTCTATTATCACAATCTCTTTAATTTTTTAATACGTATTTAAATTAATCTTCAGATCGTTCACAACTGAATGACATTACCCGACTGAAAATTCACAGCCTAAAATATATTTTGGCATTTGATGAAGTTATTTGGACAATAGCAATAGCAAATGAAATAATTTTGAAACTTCTGTCTTCAGATGTTCAAACGCTGTAAAAAGAGAATGTAAAGTCATCACTGTCAGTTCTGCTTTCTGCAGAACATTCTTTTCTTTTATTATTCCACAAAACGGAAAGCGTCATCCCATTCTCTCTCTCTCCCCCTCTGTTCTCATTCCACTTTAACTAATTCTCCTGAAGGTGCTGATTCAGGATATTACAGGTGCAGAAAAGCAAAAACGTCAAGGCTTAACTCTTTGAAACTCCACCTGAAAGTTAATATCTTTCAAGTCATTGGCATAATGCTGAGAGTGAGCAGGTCTGATTTGGGAAGCAAAATAAAGTGTGCCAATTCAGGATGAGCCTGCAATGCAGCTTCTTGAGGAACAACCTCAAGAAATGGTTAATGTCCCCGGGAAGGGGAGCATAATGAAACTTCAAGGTATTAACACCGACATCAGAGAGAGCAACTGAGCATACAGACGTGGCAAACTTTGGGGGAAAGCCAGAATCATAGAGATATACACACAGAAACAGACACATGCATTTCAGTCAACCTCTTCTGTGCTGACCAGATATCCTAAATTAATCTCGTCACATTTGCCAGCACGTGTTCCCTGGCCCTCTGAACCGTTCGTTTTGATACACCCATCCAGATGCCTTTTAAATGATGTAATTTTACCAGCCTCCACTACTTTCTCTGGCAGGTTATTCCGTACACACATTCACACCCGCCCAAACCTTGTGAAAAAGTTGCCTCCTTATTTCTCTTTTAAATCTCCACGCCCCTCCCCCGCCGCCCTCAACCTAAACCAATCACCCTCTAGTTCTGGACTCCCCCACCCCAAGAAAAAGACCATTTCTATTTACCCTATCCATGCTCCTTATGATTTTATAAACGTCTATAAGTTTACCCCTAAGATTCTGGTGCGGGCTGGGGAAAACATCCCCACCCTATCCTTCCGTCCCTCCTCACCCGGACAATTAAGACACATAGCTGAGTTTGCAGAGTCTGCGCCCTCCCTGGATTCACTCCAATTGCTACCAGTGAACAGATTTTCTCCCTCTTAGATTGAAGAGTTGCCAGCGAAAGGGTTTTACTCTGAATCGAGCAGAGACATTTCCGCGTTGTGACGTCATCGATGGGTCGGTGCGGGAGAGGGAGAGACAGGAAGGGGAGGAGCGAACAGCGGGGAGGGGGCGGAGCGATAGGGCTGAGAGACGATCGGGATCAGAGGCGGGGCGACTGGGTGGAGCGAGACGCGGGTACAGATGCGGAATGCGGCCGGGACAGTGGGAGGAGAAAGTGTCGAGCGACGGCGTACGAGACGGGGCATGACGAGGGAAGGGGCGGGGCCAACGCCGGCTCCGCACTGCGCCTGCTCGGGATTGACGGACCGCACTGCTCTGCACAGTTTTCAAAAATCCTTTCCGTTCAGAGAATCCACACAATGTAGAAGCAGATCAACAGGCCCAAGGAGACCACACCGACCCTCCGAAGGGTAACCCACCCACATCCATTCCCTTTCCTCTCCTGCCCGATATTTACCCCCGAATAGCCCTCACCTACACGTACCTGGGCACTATGGGTAATTTAACATGGCGAATCCACCCTCATCTGTACATCCCTGGACCATGTGGAGCAATTTAGCATAGCCAATCCACCCTTACCCTTCACAGATTAACTACTCTCCGGGAATAACAGCTCTTCCTTAAATCTACTCCCCCTAATTTTATGGCCGAGGCTCATCCACCAGCAGAAACTACCAGACAAGGCAGGGAGCTGGTGGGCGTGCGTCTGGATGGCATGCTCTTCAGAGGGGTTGAATGGCCTACTTCCACACTGTAGAGATTGAATGATTTATTGCAGTCGTGTTTGCCCCAAACCACAGTGCGTAGAACCTCCCACCTTCCACCAAATCAAAAGACAAGTCCAACCCTGCTCTCTCGTATGTGTGTTATCTATCTGATTAATCGTTTCCAGTGAATACAAAACCCCGCTGCTGTCAGTAAACTTTAAAATGCTCAGGAAACAATGTAATACCTGAGGTACTGAAAACCGTAAGGTTTCTAATGATAACAGTGACTGATTCACTCCTTCTGATGTACAGCAGTGGAAAGACAATGTTGGAGGCTGAAAGAAATGAGCAGTTTAAAACAAGTACCCACCTTGTCCCAATGAGCATGGGAACATTGGACCACCTAAACAAATCTAATTTATAATGAACTCTCTTTCCTCTCTTATTCCCTAGAAGCTGAAAATCTCCATCCCACATACTCTCTTTCCATTTGCTGAACCGAATCCCTGCTGTACCTCATCCTAAAGGGTCTGCTTCATGCTGACGAACAGGCCCACACTCAGGAGAGATCTAATTGAAACACAGAGAATACTGAATGGCCTGGATACAGTGGACGTTGGGAAGATGTTTCCGTTGGTAAGAGAGACTCGGACCCGAGGGCACAGCCTCAGAGTAAAGAGAAGGCCTTTTAGAACATAGATAAGCATAAAACTCTTCAGCCAGATTGTGGTAAATCTTTGGAATTCATTGCCACAGAATGTTGCAGAGGCTAGGTCACTGAGTATATTTAAGACTGAGACATATGTTGTTGAGTACCAAGGGGATCGAGGGTTATGGAGAGAAAGCAAGCGAATGGGATTGAGAAACCTATGAGCCACAATTGAATGGTATGAGCAGACTTGATGGGCTGAATGGCCTACTGTCTGCTTCTATGTCTTATAGTTTCTTGCTGTCCTGGACACAGAGTGAGAACTGGGAACAGAAGTCGGCCATTTGGTTTATGAGCCTGCATAAGCATTGAACAGATCATAACTGGATATGAATCTAATTACATCTAAGTGGATAGGCTGGGACGTTTTCACTGGAGCACAGCAGGCTGCGAGGTGACCTTATAGAGGTTGATAAAATCATGAAGGATCTAGATGAGGTGAACGGCGGGTCTTCTTTCTCGAGGGTGGTTTCAAGATTAGAGAACAAAGTTTGACAGTGAGTGGAGAAAGGTTTTAAAAAGACACGAGGGGCACCAGTTTGTTTAAAAAAAAACACAGAGCGTGGTTTGTGTGTGGAATAAATGTCCAGAGGAAGGATGCAGGTACCGTAACAACGTTTCAAAGAAATTTGGACAAGAACATGAATAGGAAATGTTTGGAGGGATATGGGCCAAACACTGGCAGCTGGGACTAATTTAGTTTGAAAACATAGTCAGCATGGACTAGTTGGACTGAAACTGTTCTAAAACCATTTCCTTGCCTTCCCCCATAAACATCCACTTATTTGTTGTTCAAAAATCAGACAACCTCAGCCTTGAATACTTTCAATGACCCCCTAACTGCAGGAAGACATCCCACTTCTGAACTCAATTCCTCTTGTTAAAATACCACTTGCCTTGCTGATTGCTTGCTGCCCCTGTCTGACAACTGGTATTGACTGGTTTCAATTACATTCACACATCATTCCTGATGAGGGGCTCATGCCCAAAACGTCAACTCTCCTACTCCTTGAATTCTGCCTGACCTGCTGTGCTTTTCCAGTGACACAATTTTCGACTCTGATCACCAGCATCTGCAGTCCTCACTTTCTCCACATCCCAATACATCACCATGTAAACAATACACCTCCTTTCTGCTTTTTTTTCACAGCAAAGGCTATAATTTTACATTGTGGTACTGCATTTGCCATGTGTTTGCCAATTGTGCATTTCTCTACATCTGGGAGACTTGGAGAACAGCATCGTGCCTGGGCCCGCAGAGGCCGACCGGACATCCCAGTCACCAGCCATTTTAATTCGCCTTCCCACTCCCTTTCTGACATAACCATCTTTGGCCTCCTCCCTTACCACAATGAATCAAACTGCAAATTGGAGGAACAACATCTCATCTTCCGCCCGGGCTGTGTCGAGTTGGGAGGACTCAACATTGGGGAACTCAATTTCAAATAAGCTCCCTAACTTTCTAGCTCCTCCTCCTCCATGCCATCAACCAGATTCCTTCCTCTCATCGATGGGGGCTAGAGGTTGGGGCTGGGTAGAACAGAAAGGGAATGGACGGGGGCTGGGAGAATAAAGATCATGGACGGGGGCTGGGTGGAGCTGTGGAGAACAGAGAGAGAGAATGGACGGGGGAGCAGAGGGTGAGGGAGAGGAGAAGGACTTGGGGGGTGAAGAGAAAGGCCTGCAGGGCAGAGCGTGGGAGACCCAGAGAATGGGGGAGGGGGGGTGGTAGAGTGGGGGGGGGGGCAGGAGAGGGAATGGTGTGGGGTGCAGAATGTGAGCAGAGACAGAGAATGGACGGGGGAAGAGAATGGGTGGAGAGAGAGAATGAGTGGCAAGGAGAGGGTGGGGGCGGTGGAAGAATGGGCAGCAGAGTGTTGGTGGAGAGATAGAATAGACAGGGAACAGAGAGATGGAGAGCGGAGGGTGAGGGGAGAGAGGGAGGATAGATGGGGTCAGAGGGCGGGGAGAGGGAAATGGACATGGAGCACTGTGGGTAGCAGGGTGGAAATGGACAGGAGGAGCTGTGGATGGACAGGGGGTGCTGAGGGTGTGGGGGGAACAGAGAGGAGGTACTGTGGGTGGCAAGTGAGGAGTAAGTGACCTCAAGGACAATCTGTTTATGCAGAGGGTGGTGTGTGTGTGTGTGTGTGTGTGTGTGTGTGTGTGTGTGTGTGTGTGTGTGTGTGTAACAAGCTGCCAGGGTAGTGGTGGAGATGGGTGCAATTACAACATTGAAAAGGCATCTGGGAGGGATATGGGCCAAAGGCTGGAACTTGGGACTGGGTCAGCTTGGGAAATCTGGTCAGCATGGATACGTTCAACCAAAGGGTCTGTTTCCGTGCAGTGTGTCTCTGGATGTCTATAACACTATGATTGAAACTAGACCTTTTTACTGAAAATCTTCCTGCTGGACTTTTGTAGATCACCCAGTTTCAGGACATTTGTGGTGGGTACAACTGGGACAAATCTGTTTGGGGGAGGGGGAGGGGGGCATAGTGTCTCAGTGGTTAGCACGGCTGTCTCACAGTACCAGGGATCCGGTTTGTGGGGAAGGGGAGGGGGCCGGGGCCATGGTGTTTCAGTGGTTAGCACGGCTGTCTCACAGTAACAGGGACCCGGATTATGGGGGACGGGGAGGGAGGCATGGTGTCTCCGTGGTTCGCACCGCTGTCTCACAGTACCACGGACCCGGTTTGGGGGGGGAGGTGGAAGGGAATTGGGACATGGCATCTCAGTGGGTAACACGGCTGTCTCAAAGTACCAAGGAACCGGTTTGGTGGGAGGGGACGGGGGCATCGTGTCTCAGTGGTTAACACGTCTGTCCCACAGTACCAGGGACCCGGTTGAGGGGGAGGGGGCGGCGGAGGTGGGGCATGGTGTCTCAGTGGTTAGCACGGTTGTCTGACAGCATCAGGGAAGCGGTTTGTGGGAGAGGGGAAGGGTGGCATGGTGTCTCAGTGGTTAGCATGGCTGTCCCACAGTACCAGGGACCCGGTTTAGGGGGAGGGGGCGGCGGAGGTGCGGCATGGTGTCTCAGTGGTTAAAACGGCTGTCTCATAGTACAAGGGAAATGGTATAGGGGGAGGGGAATTGGGACATGGTGTCTCAGTGGATAACACGGCTGTCTCAAAGTACCAAGGAACCGGTTTGGTGGGAGGGGAGGGGGCATCGTGACTGTTGTTAGCACGGCTGTCTCACAGTACCAGGGACCCGGTTTGGGGGGAGGGGGAAGGGAATTGGGACATGGCATCACAGTGGGTAACACGGCTGTCTCAAAGTACCAAGTAACCGGTTTGGTGGGAGGGGAGGGGGGCATGATTTCTCAGTCGTTAGCACGGCTGTCTCACAGTACCAGGGACCCGGTTTGTGGGAGGGGTAGGGGGGCATGGTGCCTCAGTGGTTAGCACGGCTGTCACATAGTACCAGGGACCCAGTTTGGGCGGGGCATGGTGTGGGAAATTGGGACATTTTGTCTCAGAGGGTAACGCGGCTATCTCAAAGTACCAAGGAACCGGTTTGGTGGGAGGGGAGCGGGGGGGATGATGTCTCAATGGTTAACACGGCTGTCCTACAGTACCAGAGACCCCGTTTAGCGGGGTGGGGGCCATGGTGTCTCAGTGGTCAGCACGGCTGTCTCACAGTAACAGGGACCTGGTTTGTGGGGAGGGGGAAGGGAGGGCATGGTGTATCAGTGGTTATCACAGCTGTCTCACAGAACCAGGTACCTGGTTTAAGGGGAGGGGGAGGTGCCAAGGTGTCTCAGTGGTTCGCACGGCTGTCTCACAGTAGCAGGAACCCGGATTAGGGGGGATGGGGAGGGGGGCATGGTGCCTCAGTGGTTAGCACGGCTGTCTCACAGTACCAGGGATCCGGTTTAGGGGGGAGGGGGTGTGGGCATGGTGCCTCAGTGGTTAGCACGGCTGTCTCACAATTCCAGGGACGCGTTTTTGGGGTAGGGGTAGGGGGCCATTGTGTCTCAGTGGTTAGCATGGCTGTCCCACAGTACCAGGGACCCGGTTTGGGGGGAGGAAGCGGCGGAGGGGGCATGGTGTCTCAGTCGTTAGCACGGCTGTCTCACAGTACCAGGGATCCGGTTGAGGGGGAGGGGGCGGCGGAGGGGTGCATGGTATCTCAGTGGTTAGCACGGCTGTCTCACCGTACAAGGGACACGGTTTGGGTGGAGGAAGCGTCGGAGGGGGGGCATGGTGTCTCAGTGGTTAGCACGGCTGTCTCACAGTAGCAGGTACACGGATTGGGGGGGTGGGGAAGGGGGCATGGTGTTTCAGTGGTTAGCACGGCTGTCTCACAATACCAGGGACCCGGTTTAGGGGGAGGGGGCGGCGGAGGGGGCCATGGTATCTGAGTGGTTAGCATGGCTGTCTCACCGTACAAGGGACACGGTTTGTGGGGGGGGGGGGGATGGTATCTCAGTCGTTAGCACGGATGTCTCACAATACCAGGGACCCGGTTTAGGGGGAGGGGGCGGCGGAGGGGGCCATGGTATCTCAGTGGTTAGCATGGCTGTCTCACCGTACAAGGGGGTGGGGGGCATGGTATCTCAGTCGTTAGCACGGCTGTCTCACAGTACCAGGGACCCAGTTTGGGAGGGGAGGCGGAGGGAAATTGGGACATGGTGTCTCAGTGGATAACATGGCTCTCTCAAAGTACCAAGGATACGGTTTGGTGGGAGGGGAGGGGGGCCATGGTGTCTCAGTGGTTAACACGGCTGTCCCACAGTACCAGAGACCCGGTTTAGCAGGGAGGAGGCCACGGTGTCTCAGCAGTTAGCACGGCTGTCTCACAGTATCAGAGACCCGATTTTGGGGAGAGGGGAATGGTGTCATGGTGTCTCAGTGGTTAGCACGACAGTCGCACAGTACTGGGGACCCGGTTTGGGGGTGGGGGGGCATGGTGTCTCAGTGGTTGTCACGCCTGTCTCACAGTGCCAGGTACTTGGTTTGTGGGGAGGGGGAGGTGCCATTGTGTCTCAGTGGTTAGCATGGCTGTCTCACAGTAGCAGGAACCAGGATTAGGGGGGATGGGGAGGGGGCATGGTGTCTCAGTGGTTAGCACGGCTTTCTCACAATACCAGGGACGCGGTTTTGGGGGTAGGGGAAGGGGGCCGTTGTGTCTCAGTGGTTAGCATGGCTGTCTCACAGTAACAGGGATCCGGTTTAGGGGGGAGGGAGACGGGGCATGGTGTTTCAGTGGTTAGCACGGCTGGCTCACAGTACCAGGGAGCCGATTTTGGGGGGAGGGGGAGGGGGCCATGGTGTCTCAGTGGTTAGCATAGCTGTCTCACCGTACAAGGGACACGGTTTGGCGGGAGTGGGAGGGGAATTGGGACGTGGTGTTTCAGTGGGTAACACAGCTGTCTCAAAGTACCAAGGAACCGGTTTGGTGGGAGGGGAGGGGGCATCGTGTCTCAGTGGTTAACACGGCTGTCCCACAGTACCAGGGACATAGTTAAGCGGGGAGGGGTCCATCGTGTCGCAGTTGTTAGCAAGGCAGTCTCACAGTACCAAGGACCCAGTTTGTGGGGAGGGTGAGGGGTGCATGGTGTCTCAGTGGTTAGCATGGCTGTATCTCTGTACCAGGGAACCGGTTTGGGGGAGGGGAGGGGGGCATGGAATCTCAGTGGTAGGTACGGCTGCCTCACAGTACCAGGGATCCGGTTTACGGGGGATATTGAGGGAGGCATGATGTCTCCGTGGTTAGCATGGCTGTCTCACAGTACCAGGGACCCGGTTTGGTGGGAGGGGGAAAGGAAGTGCCACATGGCATCTCAGTGGGATATATGGCTGTCTCAAAGAACCAAGGAACTGGTTTGGTGGGAGGGGAGGGGGGCATGGTGTCTCAGTGCTTAGCACGGCTGTCTCACAGTACCAGGGACCCGGTTAGGGAGGGAGGGGGAGGGGGGCATGGTGTCTCAGTGGTTAGCACCGCTGTCTCACAGTACCAGGGAAACGGTTAAGGGGGGAGGGGGAGTGAGGCATGGTTTCTCAGTGGTGAGCACGGCTGTCTCACAGTAGCAGGGACCCGGTTTGCGGGGTGGGGGAGGTGGTCATGGTGTCTCAGTGCTAACCACTGAAACACCATGCCTCGTCTCCCTCCCCCCTAAACCGGATCCCTGTTACTGTGAGACAGCCATGCTAACCACTGAGACACAACGGCCCCCTTCCCCTACCCCCAAAACCGCGTCCCTGGTATTGTGAGAAAGCCGTGCTAACCACTGAGACACCATGCCCCCTCCCCATCCCCCCTAATCCTGGTTCCTGCTACTGTGAGACAGCCATGTTGACCACTGAGACACCATGGCACCTCCCCCTCCCCACAAACCAAATACCTGGCACTGTGAAGGCTGTCTCACAGTACCTGGGACCTGTTTTATGGGGAGAGTGGGCTGGTTTCTCAGTGGTTAGCACAGCTCTCTCACAGTAACAGGGACTTGATTTGTGGGGAGGGGGAGGGGGGCATGGTGTCTCAGTGGTTAGCACGGCTGTCACACAGTACCAGGGACCCAGTTTGGGGGGGGGGGCATGGGGAGGGAATTTGGGACATGTTGTGTCAGTGGGTAACACGGCTATCTCAAAGTACCAAGAAACCGATTTGGTGTGAGGGGAGGGGTCATGGTGTCTCAATGGTTAACACGGCTGTCCTACAGTATGAGAGACCCCGTTTAGCGGTGTGGGGGCCATGGTGTCTCAGTGGTTAGCACAGCTATCTCACAGTACCAGGGACTCGGTTTGTGGGGAGGGGGAGGGGGGCATGGTATCTCAGTGGTTAGCACGGCTATCTCACAGGACCAGGGACCCTGTTTGGGGCGGGAGGGGTAGGGGAAATGGGACATGGTGTCTCAGTGGGTAACAGAGCTCTCTCAAAGTACAAAGGATCCGGTTTGGTGGGTGGGGAGGGGTGCATGGTGTCTCAGTGGTTAACACGGCTGTCCCACAGTAACAGAAACCCGGTTTAGCCGGGAGGGGGCCATGGTGTCTCAGTTGTTATCACGGCGGTCTCACAGTACCAGGGACCCAGTTTGTGGGGAGGGTCAGTGGGGCGTGGTGTCTCCGTGGTTAGCACGGCTGTCTCTCAGTACCAGAGACCCGGTTTCGGGGAGGGGAGGGTGTCATGGAGTCTCAGTGGTTAGTATGGCTGCCTCACAATACCAGGGATTCAGTTTAGGGGGGATGTGGAGGGAGGCATGGTGTCTCCGTGGTTAGCACGGCTGTCTCACAGTACCAGGGATCCGGTTTGGGGGGAGGGGGAAGGGAATTGGGATATGGCATCTCAGTGGGTAACACGGCTGACTCAAAGTACCAAGCAACCGGTTTGGAGGGAGGGGAGGGGGGCATCGTTTCTCAGTGGTTAACACGGCTGCCCTACAGTACCAGCGACCCCGTTTAGCGGGGTGGGGCCCATGGTGTCTCAGTGGTTAGCACGGCTGTCTCGCAGTTCCAGGCACCCAGTTTGGGGGGGGGGGAGGGGTAGGGGAATTGGGACATGGTGTCTCAGTAGGTAACACGGCACTCTCAAAGTACCAAGGATCCAGTTTGTTGGGTGGGGAGGGGGGTCATGGTGTCTCAGTGGTTAACACGTCTGTCCCACAATACCAGAGACTCGTTTTAGCAGGGAGGGGGCCACGGTGTCTTAGTGGTTAGCACGGCTGTCTCACAGTATCAGGGACCCGATTTGGGAGAGAGGGAGATTGTGTCATGATGTCTCAGTGGTTAGCACGACAGTCGCACTGTACTGGGGACCCGGTTTGGGGGTGGGGGAGGGGGGCAGATGTGTCTCAGTGGTTATCACGGCTGTCTCACAGTAGCCGGAACCAGGATTAAGGGGGATGGGGAGGGGGGCATGGTGCCTCAGTGGTTACCACGGCTGTCTCACAGTACCAGGTATCCGGTTTAGAGGGGAGGGGGAGGGGTCATGATGTTTCAGTGGTTAACACGGCTGTCTCACAGTACCAGGGACCCGGTTTTGGGGGGAGGGAGAGGGGGCCATGGTGTCTCAGTGGTTAGCATGGCTGTCCAACAGTACCAGGGACCCGGTTTAGGGGGAGGGGAGGCGGTGGGGGTATGGTGTCTCAGTGGTTAGCACAGCTGTCTCACCGTACAAGGGACGCGGTATGGGGGGAGGGGGAGGGGAATTGGGACATGGTGCCTCAGTGGGTAACACGGCTGTCTCAAAGTACCAAGGAACCGGTTTGATGGGAGTGGAGGGGGGCATCGTGTCTCAGTGGTTAACACGGCTGTCCCACAGGACCAGGGACCCGTTTTAGCGGAGTGGGGGCCATGGTGTCTCAGTTGTTAGCACGGCTGTCTCACAGTACCAGGGACCCAGTTTGTGGGGAGGGTGAGGGGTGCATTGTGTCTCAGTGGTTAGCACGGCTGTCTCACAGTACCAGGGTCCGTGTTTAAGGGGGATGGGGAGGGGTGCATGATGTCTCAGTGGTTAGCCCAGCTGTCTTACAGTACAAGGGATCCGGGTAAGGGGGAGTGGGAGGGGGGACATGGTGTTTCAGTGGTTACCACTGCTGTCCCACAGAACCAGGGACCCGGTTTGGGGGGAGGGGAGGTGGAGGGGTCATGGTGTCTTAGTGGTTAGCACGGCTGTCTCACAGTACCAGCGACCCGGTTTAGGGGGGATGGGGAGGGACCCCGTTGTCTCACTGCCTTTGACATCTTCTAAAACCTTTCTCCAAACACCTTAAAATTATGCTCACCTCGTGACAACCATTTCAGCCATGGGAAGAAGTCTCTGGCTATTTACTCTGTCTGTAACTCTCACCATCTTTTCCAGCTCTATGAAGTTACCTCTCATCCTTTTTTTCTCCAATGAGAGAAGCCATAGCTCCCTCAACCTTTCTTCATAAGACAAGTCCTCTCGTCCAGGCAGCATTCTGGTAAATCTCCTCTGCACCCGCTCTAAAGCTTCCATATCCTTTCTGTAATGCGGCGAACAGAACATTTCAAATGTGCTCTCACCAGAACTTTGTAGATCTGCAGCATAATCTTGCGGCTCGTCAACTCAGTCCCCCGATCATGAAAACCAACACACCATACGCCTTCTTAACAACCTGATCAACTTAGGGGGCAAATGAGAGACCTGCAGACATGGACCCCAAGATTCGTTTGTTCCTCCACACTGCAATGAATCCTATTTTTGACCAACTAATCTGCATTCAACTTCGAATTCCAAAATGAATCCATTCACAAAATAGGAAATTGGAACAGAATTAGGCCATTTAGCCCCTTGGATCTGCTGTGCCGTTTGGCGGCCCGGTGGCACAGTGGTTAGCAATGCTGCCTCACAGCGCCAGAGACCCGGGTTTAATTCCCGCCTCAGGCGACTCTCTGTGTGGAGTTTGAACATTCTCCCCGTGTCTGCGTGGGTTTCCTCCGGGTGCTCCGGTTTCCTCCCACACTCCAAAAATGTGCAGGTCAGGTGAATTGGCCATGCTAAATTGCCCGTAGTGTTAGGTAAGGAGTAGATGTAGGGGTATGGGTGGGTTGCGCTTCGGCGGGGCGGTGTGGACTTGTTGGGCCGAAGGGCCTGTTTCCACACTGTAAGTAATCTAATCTAATCTAAAATGTTTCTCAGCCACATTCTCCTGCCTTCATCAACTTACCATTGATTCCCTTATTCATGAAAAACATACTTATCTCTATCTTAAAGAAACTACTGTGTCTGTGTGCAGGCGTGTGCATGTGTGTGTGTAAGTGTCCATCTGGGTATGTATGCGTGTTGGGTGTTTAATGTGTCTGTGTATGTTTGTGTGCATCTCTGTGAAGTGATGGCTCTGTAGGTGTGGGGGTAAATCCATTCAAATTGAGATAAACCCCGACACACCTCCTCCACCTCGACATCTGTCCCTGTTAAGGTTATAGTCATACAATGCCACCCTCTGCTGGTCTCCCCATGCCACTGCACAAATGTCAGTTTTGTTTCTCTCTATCAGAGGACATCAAATACTGTGAATCTCTCACATTGCACGGCTGTTTGGTTTTGCAAATATCTCTGGATGCACAGAACAGTTTTGTCTGATACCTAGATATATTACCACCACCACTGGGCCAGTTTCAGGACTTTTTAATCCTTTCTCACTTACACCTTGTAGGGGCGACTTATAAAATATTTCAATTTCAAGAACATGGAATAAATTCATCGCATCACCTTACAGATGATTTGGTCAGAATTGCTTGGATTCAGTTGCATTGGAAATACTCTTTAAGGTGTACACTCTGTGTAAAGAATAATCTTCAAAGACAAATCACTTTTACATTGCAGAGAAAGCACAGATATTACTCAGGAGCATTAGCCACTCTGAGTGTCCTCAGTCCAATTATGATCCTCGCTGTACCCAACTGTGTGTGTGTGTGTGTGTGTGTGTGTGTGTGTGTGTGTGTTTGTGCAGATGTTGCTGTCAGTTTGGATTGTGCTATGATCTACCTCCCTTTCCCCACCTCCTAGACTGAATCCCTTATGGTTTTCTCCCAATACTACCATCAATACAATAGAGTGGGAAGGCCAGCAGAGGCGGACATTGCATCACTTTAAACACCTGGCAGAGGTTGGCAGATCCGCTCTGTACACGGATACGCACAGAGACATGCAGATACACACAGATATGAATGTAGATACACAGGCACACATAGAGACTGGTGCAGTCACACAGAGAGAAATGCCAATACACTGAAGCACGTGCACACACAGATATACAGGCATCAGTACAGACACACCACAAACACTAACACACTGACCTTTATACAGACATGCAGAATCTGCCAGTATTTAGTTTTCACGTGGTGACTTCCTCAATATTTCACTCGATCGTGTGGTGCGTGCCAATAATTCTGTTGATCCCTGGGGATTCATCTGCATCCTCACTATAGCTTGTACATCTTTCCTATAACAAGGCGACCAGAACTGAACACAATTTTCCAAGTGTACTGTTACGACACAGCAATGATCCTGTTTGTTAATTAAACCAAACACCCAGAAAAGCTCACCTTGCTTTATAATCTGTTAAAGCACCCATCCTCCTCCTCTAATCAAAAACAAAGTACCTGTGCCACAGCTTGGAAAGTTAACGAGTTTTGTTGTTCCTTTTTTTTCAACAGTATCTTTGGGAGTTTAGACTGGTGGGAATGGAGGTTAGGGCAGTCGAATGTTCCTCCTGCAGAATGTGGGACGTAAGGGCCACCACCAGTGTCCCTGCTGACTACATCTGCTGGAAGTGCACCTGACTCCAACTCCTTGAAAACCGCGTTAGGGAACTGGAGCTGGAGCTGGATGAACTTCGGATCATTCGGGTGGCAGAGAGGGTTTTTGAGAGGAGTTACAGGGAGGTAGTCACTCCTAAGGTACAAGAAAGAGGCAAATGGGTTACAGTCAGGGGACGGAAAGGGTACCAGCAGGCAGTGCAGGGTTCCCCTGTGGCCATTCACCTCAACAATAAATACACCGTTTTGGATACTATTGGGGGGGGCCTTACCAGGGGAAAGCAGTGGAGTAGAGGGCTCTGGCACAGCGTCTGTCCCTGCTGCTCAGAAGGGAAAGGGGAAGAGGAGCAGAGCAGTAGTCACTAGGGACTCTATAGTTCGGGGGACAGATAGGGTTTTCTGTGGGGACGAGAGAGACTCACGGTTGGTGTGCTGCCTCCCACGTGCCAGAGTTCGTGATGTCTCTGATCGTGTTTTTGGGATCCTTAAGGGGGAGAGGGAGCAGCCCCAGGTCATGGTCCACATCGGCACCAACGACATAGGTAGGAAGAGAGATGGGGATTTAATGCAGAAAATCAGGGAGCTAGGATGGAAGCTTAGAGCTAGGACGAACAGTGTTGTTGGCTCTGGTATCTTGCCTGTGCCACGTGCTAGTGCGGCAAGGAATAGGGAGAGAGAGAAGGTGAACACGTGGCTACAGGGATGGTGCAGGAGGGAGGGTTTTGGAATCTTGGATAATTGGGGCTCTTTCTGGGGTAGGTGGGACCTCTACAAGCAGGATGGGCTTCATCTGAACCAGAGGGGTACCAATATCCTGGGGGGGGGGGTAGAATTCGCTAAGGCTATTGGGGTGGGTTTAAACTAATCCAGCGGGCGGATGGGAACCAAAATTGTAGTTAGAGTATAGAAAGGGTTGAGAGTAGGGAGGTCCAAAATCAAGTTTCAGGGATGCAAGATGGCACCGGCAAGCAAGAGGTTGGTTTGAAGTGTGTCCACTTCAAAACCAGGAGCACCCGGAATAACGTGTGTGAACTTGCAGCATAGATTTGTACCTGGGACTTCAATGTTGTGGCCTTTTAGGAGACATGGTTAGAGCAGGGACAGGAATAGTTGTTGCAGGTTCCAGGATTTAGATGTTTCAGTAAGAGCAGAGAAGATTGTAAAAGAGGGGGAGGTGTTACATTGTTGGTCAAGGACAGTATTGCAGTTGCAGAAAGGATGTTTGAGGACTCGTCAACTGAGGTGGTATGGGCTGAAGTTAGAAGCATGAAAGGAGAGGTCAACCCGTTGGGAGTTTTCTATAGGCCTCCGAATAGTTCCAGAGATGTAGAGGAAAGGATAGCAAAGATGATTTTTGATAGGAGTGACAGAGACAGGGTAGATGTAATGGGGAACTTCAACTTTTGAAATATTGAACGGGAACACTATAGTACGAGTACTATAGAGGGGTCAGATTTTGCCCAGTATGTGCAGAAGGGCTTCCTGACACAGTATATAGACATGCCAACAAGGAGTGAAGTCACATTAGATTTGATACTGGGTAATAAGCCTGGTCCGGTGTTAGACTTGGAAGTAGGTGAGCACTTTGGTGATAGCAATCACAATTCTGTTATGTTTACTTTAGTAATAGAAAGGGATAGGTGTATGCCACTAGGCAAGAGTTACAGCTTGAGGGAAGACAATTACGATGCAATTCGGCAAGATTTAGGAAGCATATGATGGGGAAGGAAACTGCAGGGGATGGGCACATTAGAGATGTGGAACTTATTCAAAGAAAAACTCCTGAGTGTCCGAGATAAGTATGTACCTGTCAGGTAGGGAGGAAGCTGTAGTGAGCGGGAGCCGTGGTTTCCGAATGAAGTGGAATCTCTGGTCAAGAGGAAGACGGCGACTTATGTTAGGATGGGATGTGAAGGCTCAGTTAGGGCGCTTGAGGGTTACAAGTTAGCCAGGAAAGACCTAAAGAGAGAACTTTGGAATGCTTTGCCTGCAACAGTAGTAGATTCGCCAACTTTAAGTACATTTAAGTCGTCATTGGATAAGCATATGGACGTACATGGAATAGTGTAAGTTAGATAGGCTTCAGATTGGTATGATAGGTCAGCGCAACATCGATGGCCGAAGGGCCTGTGCAGCGCTGTAGTGTTCTATATTCCATGTTCCCCTACCTCCTACGACTCCTGGCGGAAGTTGCCTCCACTATCCTGATGAGCCCTACCCTCACTAAAGCCATCATCTTGTTCCTCACAAAAGTATAGAACATCTTAAATTTTACCTTAATCCTACTCACCAAGTTTTTTTCATGCCCGCTTCTCGCTGTCCTGAGATTATTCTTCACTTCCTTCCTGACCACCTTGTAACCCTCTAGAGCCTTGTCTGATACTTGCCTACTTAACCCTAAGTCATTTTCCTCCTTCCTCTTGAGATATTCTACATCCATTGATAGAATGGAGATATGGAGCTGCAAATGGGTTGGAGCTGCACATCCCGTCACTTCCACCATGGGCTGCAGGTTTCCCCTCACTGGGCAGTGATCTAACACAGTGTTACTGAACAATGCACTGCGGCAGTGTACACAGCTCTACCTGCTGGGAGGGTAACTGCTCCTGGTTTACAGTTCAATGCACGGGGGTGGTGTACACAGCTCTACATGCTGGGAGGTCAACTTCTCCCGGTTTACAGTTCAATGCACTGGGGTGGTGTACACAACTCTACATGCTGATATGGTAACTGCTCCTGGTTTACAGATCCATGCCCTGGGGTGGTGTACACTGCTCTACATGCTGGGAGGGGAAATGTTCCTGGTTTACATAACAATTCACTGCTGTTCACTGCATCGCTCCCAGTGCTGGAGAGGTAGTTCATGGACTGGTGTTTTCTGCACAGATTGCTGGGTTGTATTGAGCAGTACACTAGCCTGGTCTGAACACTGCTACATGCTGCACAGATATATCATCTGGATTATGGTGTCTGATTCTGTGACGTGGATTTCAGCTAATTTGTCAGCACATTTACTTTATATTCCTATTTTAGTTATTGGAACTAAGAAAGTACTACTCATCCAGTTAATCACATTTGTCTGAGAAGAGCCACGTTTACTGAACTTGTCGATCAAGTAATCATCCAATTATAACATGAATATCGGTCCTTCTGTACCTTAACCTGGCCGTTGGTGCTCATATCCCTGGAATCCCGGGGAAATCATTACGAAGCTCAGAAACAATGTGCAAAACGTATGGCTCGTGGTCTCCTGTATGTGCCAGCTGTGGGTCTCATTTGGATCCCTAGTGTATCGAGAGCTGGCATTTTGAAGCTCAGAAACAATGAAATGGTATGTGTCAGGCTTCTGTTCACTTCCCGCTGTGCCGCATGTGGTGCTCCATGGACAGGGGTGTGTGTGCTGAGCTGTTGTTCACTTTCCGCTGTGTCCCATGTGGTACCCCATGGCCAGGGGTGTAAGTGTTTGGCTGTTGTTCACTTCCTGGTGTGCCCCATGTGGTACTCCATAGACAGGGGTGTATGTGTTTGACTGTTGCTCACTTCCCGGTGTGTCCCATGTACTGCTCCATGGGCAGGGGTGTGTGTGTTTGACTGCTGTTCACTTGCTGGTGTGCCCCATGTTGTGCTCCAAATTAGACAGGGGTTCTGGCAGCTTTAGACACGCCTTTGAATCTTGGACTGTGCGTTTCCACTGAACACCTGTGCTTATCCCTCTCAGATGATTGTGTAGTCAGTAACACGAGGAAACCTCTCGAGTATAATTGTAAAAGAGCAGGCGTCTAATTGTAGCTGAGGGGCTTCTGACTGAATCCTGTTATTGAAATGTTCGAGGAGTGCTCTGGATGGCTTGCTGGAGGTTGTGCTGTGATCCGCCTCAGACATTCAGGGAGACCTGAGGATTTGGTGACCCAACTCTGTATGGAGCATAGGGACTGTAGTTACAACACCTGCGTCTGTAAGATGAACAACAAATGGAGCAGAGGCTGCAAAGAGAGGAAGATCGGAAACCACGGAGTGAGTGTCCTTGGGGAAAGGGATCTGCTGTATCCACACCGGGTTTTCCAGGTACAGCTTGCCAAGTTACATTTAACCCACGAGCAGAGTGTGAGGGGACCCTGACTGTACAAGGAGCTGGTCACAGAGTGGTGTCACTTCCTTTAACACGACCTGCATCTTCACATCAGGGGGAGGACAGTGCAGCCAGGATCACTGTTCACTCAGCTTCTATGATCCCGAACTTTCCAGGCAGAAGTGGGTGACTGATCCACCATCTCCCAATATGCCGACGTAAAAATCACCATTTGGAGAGGGAGGATATATATGGTGGTTGAGAGCAATGGGGTCCCTGGGAACATCAGGAAGATGGAGCAACACTTCCCGTGTCTGATCCGGTCAGAATGAACCTTCCAGTACACACTCCATCACTAAGTCCTGTAGTATTTTTCCGTTTCAATAACATACTACCTACCATTCTTCCGAAAGAAAATGACAGACTATATATTATCTTTAATCCCATTTGCTAAACTTTTATCCATTGACTTCACCTGTCCATATCCAATTACAGACTCTCCACCTTCCCTCGATAATATAGTTTCCTGTTTATCTTAGTTTAATCGGCATACATAGTTACAGTACATTTGTTCTACTCCTCCTGATCATTGATACTGATTGTAAAGAGCTGTGGACCCTGCACTGGTCACTGTGTGACTCCACTGGTAACGTTCTGTCAAACTGACTAAGGCTGATTTATCCGGAGTGCCTGCTTCCTGTCTGATAACCAGTCCTCCCCATTTATATGTAACACATTCAAAGGGATGAATAAGAACGAGAAGCATTTGTTCGGCAATCCAGCCCCTCAGGCCTATTCCGACATTGAATACAAACATATCTGATGTCATTGCAGCCTCAGTTCCACGTTCCTGTCTGCTCTCATATTCCTTCAGTGACTCAATATCCCAGCACCTACTGCACTCTGGGGCAGTGAATTACACAGATTCCCAACCCTGTGACAGAAGTATGTTCTTCTCACCCCTGTTTCATTTCTCCCCCACCTCATCCTAAAACTATGGTTTTAGGGTCATTCGAGATTGTCCCACATGAGGAAATATCAACTTCACATCTACATTGTCAATCACCTTTAACATCGTCCAGACCTCTGACATCGCCTCTCATTTTTCTATATCCAGGTAGTGTTGGCCTGAACTGCTCAATCTCTCTTCAGAGGACAATCTCCTCATCTCTGGAGTAATCGAGTAAACCTATTCTGAACTGCCGCCATTGCAAATACATCCCTCCTACAGTCAGGGCACCAAGACTGCACACGGTACTCAGTTGCGATCTCACACCTCCCTCCCTTTATAATCCATTGTTTAAGAAATAAAAGCCAAAGTTGCACTTGCCTTTCTCATTATCTGCTGTACCTACATCTGAGTATTCTGTATTATGGACGCGGGCAGCCAGATCCCTCTGTACCTAATCATTCTGAAGTCTCTCTCCATTTGGATAATAATTTGCCTTTCTGCTACACTGATCCAAACGGATATACTCATACTTTTCGTTGTTCAGTTTCTTCTGTCAACTGTTGCCCCAACCTATCCATATACATTTTCTAACGTCTTGCATCTTCATTGCAATTTCTCACCTGAGTTAGTGTCATCTGTTAATTTGGTTATAACATGTTCTATCCTCTCAACTACTTAAGACTATAGATTGTAAATAGTTGGGGCCAGAGACCATGGTTTCCTAAAAGCTGTATTTTGCCAAACAGAAAATGACCTATATTTTTTCCATCGCTCTGCATTTTATTGCTTCACCAAGCCTGTCACCAAGCTGATGAATTACTTTTAATCGTAAACGATCTTATTCTGCAGATTAATCATTTGTGCAGAGCTATTCAGTGCCTTCTGGAAGTCCACATATTTCATCTCTAGGATCCCCATGATCCAAATCATGTTGATTCTGATGGATTGAGGTTTGACTTTTCAAATTTCTTGTCATTAATTCTTGAATAATTGACTTTAACAATCTTTCTTAAATTTCAACAGTTTTCTCACAACTATATATTCCATCGTGACGGTGATAATTCAAAATTCTTACCTCTCTATAATCTCTTTGTTCGCTCCAATCCTGTATAATTGGCACGTGGCGTGAAATGACCTGCTCTGATTGCTCTGTAAGAGGTCGGAGTCGCTGAATGGAGTCATACTCTTCCTTGTGCACAAAATCGATGGGCTGATGTCTTTCTGGTGTTCCAAATCACCATCTCGATGGTCTGCCTGTCCTCTTCCTGTTTATGTGTAAGTGTCGTTAGGTCTTATGCAATCTTCCTGTTGCTGTGTAACAGTTTGAGAGGGTGGAAAAACCTTCTCATATTCCTCCATCACAGGCTGGAGATACTGAACGGTCTCTCCTGAATCCCTGATCTAGGACTGAGGGCATGATTGGCCTTCTTCTGTTCCCATACACCAGACACGTGAGGTAAAATTCTTCCTGATTTCCCATAAGAAATCTTATAGGTTACATCCTCCAATTCCTGTGCAACAGGCTCGATGGGACTGAATATCCTCCTGGTATTCCAGTGCACCAATCTCCAGTCCCTGTTTGACCTCTTCCAGTTCCTATGTCACAGACCTGAGGAGGCTGACTATACTGGCCTATTGCTGTATAACAGGGTACTGGTGCTGCATGACCGACTCTGGGCCCAGTGTTATCCACTCGCGGAGCTGACTGGCCTCCTCCCCTAACTGTATAGCAGGCTCCAGGGGCTGAATAGCCTCTTCCTGCACTGGTGTAACAGGCTCAATGTCCTTCAAGACACGACCTCCTAATAAATGACAGAAGGTGCTGAACGAGAGAGTGCCCATACTCTGAAGCACTCTCGTCTCCATATTTGACGTACAGAGACGAACCATTAATATAGTCTTTTTTTCTGTATAAAGTCCTGAAGCTGAAAGTAATAAAAGAGGTCCTTCCCAGATACCTCATATTCCTGGCTCAGTTGCTCAAAATTCATCATGGCCTCCCTGTCAAAAAATTCTCCCAAGCAGGAAACTCATCTGGATTCCCAGAGCATAAAGCCAGAATCCATCAATCCCGGCTGGAATCCTATCAATCCTACAATGGGAATGAAAGCCGAAGTTTTTGTTTTGTAAAGTGCCCTCAACTTGTCCCATAATTCTCCTTGCTTTCACTGTGTTCAGGACAATCGGTTTCTGCAATTCTCCATAACAATCCTCATCTTGTCCATGAACAACAGATTAATGAGGGGACAATTTGCCTAGAAGGCCTCGATGTCCAGCCAAATGGAGCATGAGTCCTGAGAAGCCCAATCAGCCACATTGGAAAGCAAGAAACTTGGTTGGCATTTCTTAAAAGTCTTGAAAATCGACACGCCCCCATTCCATTGGTCACAGCAAATTATCGGTGTAACCAGGTTGATGATATGGCCAATGTTATATGTCTCACATTGGGTCAGGGTCATCCTCGGAAGAGGTCAAGTTGATTTCCATCATTTGTTAAAATAACAAATTCATGACGAAAACAAAGTTCCTCGAACTATGATGGAAAGGTGAATGTCAAACAGAATAGAATTTTTAAAAAAATGTACCATGATATTTCCATTTCTCAAAATACTGAGAGGCATAAACATACACAGACACACACAGAGATACATACACAGCCAAACACACTCAGACACACCCAAACACACATACAGACATATACACACAGACACACTCGAACACACAAAAACACAGACACAAAAACACGGACACACACACAAGTATATGCACAAAGACAGATAAATGCATGTACGTAGACAATAAATAATTAGAGCAGAATAAAAGGTCATTTGGCCCATCCAGTCTACTGAGCTACTGATCATGGCTGACCTGCTTTTCAAGCCAATTCTCCTGCCTTCTCACAACAAGCCTTGATCCCATCATTAAGCATAACTTAACTAATTATATCCTAAAAATGCTAATGTGTCTGTGTGTACGTCTGGATCTGTCAGCATGTGTTGTCTCTGTGTGTGTCCCAGTGTCCTTCCCTGATCTCCATGTTGGAGAGTGAGGTTTTAGCAGTTTTGAGGCACATCTTTGTAACTTGCTCTGTGCTTATCCATTGAACGCCTGTTTTAATCACTCTCTGCTGCTATGTGCTCAGTAACATGAGGAATCCCCACAACTGTTACTGATTCAGACCAGGCTTCTCACTTGCATTTCACTGACATTTAACTTAACTCTAGTTTTTGTACATTCGTGGAAATGTTGGGGATGGTTACCTGGAGGCTATGTTTTAAAATGCTGTGGAAATTCAGGAAGACCAGAGGCTTTGGTGATCCAACTCTGGATGAAGCATGGTGACTGTAGTTCCAGTGTCTGTTTCTGCAACATGACCAACAAATGGAGCAGAGGCTGCAGAGAGGGGAATCTCTGTAAAATGGAATGAGGGAATTGCAATCAGATCAGTCATGGTTTTGAAGAATGTTGGAGCAGGATTGAATGGCACACTCATGCAACTTGTTCAGCTATTTCTCTTCGTAATAAGCCGATTTCCCTTTTCTCTCAGTGTCCCAGACGGGTGGGTAGTGAGACACCTCCTCCTGTTCCTGGGGAAAAGAAATCTGGGGCCTCACTAGCCTCCAGGTTTCCCTGTATCCCAATCTCGACCCTTTGAGTGACTGCCTCCTGTTCCTGTGTCCCAGTATCGAGCAGTTGAGTCACTACTTCCAGTTTCTCCCTGTTCCTGAGCAGCAGTTTGAATGCTCTGAATGATGTCACAAGGTTAAGAAAGGTCTTGATAACAGGGAGTTTCAAACTTGGAGCAGCATTAGACAAAGGTATCTAGAAACTTCTCCAGCAAACATTTTATGCAACCCGTCATTCTTTTATCCTGTTCCCTTTTATAAACAGGGTGAAACATATACAACAGTGCAGTGTTCCGACAATACTCCCACAGACAGGGAAGACAGATTAAAAAAGATTAAAAGATTTATATTCTATCCCTCAGCAACCCTCATCCATTCCATCCAAACCGAGGCTGTATAAATCTTTAAACCGTATATTGTAATGAATTAGTGCAGTAAATTTCACACTTTAAGACTACAGTCACTGACTACAGCCCTGCACCTTTCACCAAGATCTTCTTCAGAAAGCGCGCGAGCTGATTGACCACGTGATGCCAATGCAAAATTCTGGTTCTCTCCAAGATATTCCACTCCCGGTTTGAAATTAATTTCCTTCTAATTTAAGACTACAAATCCCACATTCGGGCCCAGTGTCAAGGCTTGCAGAGCGGATTACATTCCTGCTTTAGCTGAACACACTGATGTGCATTTGGCAGACAGAGGGATCCTGAAGCTGGGATTTGCTGTTCAGCTGGTGCCAGAGACGGTCTCCCATAACAGTGAACGGGAGCTCACTTTATAAAGAAAAGAGCACAATTCACAAATTGTGGTGCAGCGAAATTGCGTTTAATAAACACACCTTTATTGGATAACTGCCTGTATATTGACTGGAGGATCAAAATTGATGGACCAAAGCGATTACAATAGTTCTGATTTTATATGTTCCGATGTTTAAACATACTAAAGGATACGAACACTGTGTGGGGAAAAATGAATTGAAGAGATTTTCACCATGAACTAGAATGGAGGAGGCTCAGTGTGTTGAATGACCTACTCCATTCCCGATGTTTCTGTGCAGTCTGTCGGAAAGCTCTGTAAATCCTGCCACCTGCTCTCAGATGTTAGGAAGGAAATCTCTGCAGAGTCAACATGGTAGTACTTTCCATTCCAATACTGAGGCTGGTGCCGGGTGATCTGTACAGTATTATCCTTTAAGACCCCGGAACAGTTTGATACAATAGAGTGTCTTGCTTGTCAGTTTCCGAGACCATTGAGGAGTGTATCACATGTCTGTGTGTCTGGAGTCACGTTTAGGCCAGACCAGGAAAGCACGCGAGATTCACTTACTGAAAGCACATTGAGGAAGGAAATTGGTGTTTACAATCGACATTGGCTTCAATGTTAATGACTCCAGGTTTTACATCTCGATATTTTATTAATTATAACGTCCACCTGCTGCCAGAGCATTAGTCTGGACTGGATTAGTAATCCAGTGACTTTTCCACAACATCACCATCTCCTCATGGGGACCTATCTGAAACCACACTGAGCTGGTTATTTCTGCGCTGCTTGACAGCTCTGTCAAAAAGAACTCCCACCAATGTGACTATCATGACAGGACTCAGGGTGTGGTAAATGGTCAGACCGTAGTTATTCCCTTGTTATGGTATTGGACATAGCTGAGTTATTTTCCACATTGCCAGGGAGATGTCAGAGTTGGATCTGGAATGAAACAGCTTCCCTAGGGACACGGCTTGTTGTGAAGCACAAGTGTTCAGTCCCATTGCAAGAATGCTCTCAGGGCCCATTGCCTTTGTCGTATTTACTGTGTTCAGCTGTTTCTTCATGTCACATACAGTGAATCAGATCGATTGAAGACTGGCATGTGTGATTCTGCAGGCAGCATGGCGATGGTGAGGTGGATCATCAACTCAACACTTCTGGCTGAGGACGGTGCAGATAATACAACCATGTCTTTTACACTGATGTACAGGGCTGTCCCGTGATGGTGGTTCTGCTGTTTCGAATGTAACCAGTCAAGTGCGGTGGCTTTAATGGGTTGTCATCAGGTTTAGGTACACATGGTTCTGACTCTATCATGTTCACCCGCACTCATCGCTGAACCGTATATCAGCTTGATGTTAATGGGCGGCTGAGGGATTATCCTGGGGAAAATGTTACGGATTGTAGTTGAATACAATTCTGCTGCTGCTGTGATTCTACCGCACCACATGAATGTGCACTTTGAGCTCCAATATGTTCAATTCAATTCTACTGACTATCTCCCTGTTCACACCAAGACCCATTCATCCATCAGCCAAGTACTCATTGTCCTAAACTGGTTTCTGATGTGGTAACACTTCCATTTTCCTATTCTCATTCTACTCTCCCTGGTGTCACGCCTCCAATTTGTTACTTTACTCAAACCCCTTCACATACGCATCTGAATCTTTTCCATTCCCCCAATGCCATCTTCTGTGTTTGTTGTGAATGTGTTCCCCTCTGTTTCTCTCCCTGACCACGATTAAGAGCTCTGCAGTGTCAGAGATGCCAGCCTTATGCAGTTTCAGATCAAGAAACTTGTGCACCTTGCATTATCAGTCACTTCCCATGCACGGCGTTCCGTTGGGCAAGGCGTTTAAGCAACTTTAACACACATCTGTGGAACTTGTTCAAAAACAGAAATTGCTGACGAAACTCAGCAGATCTGGCAGAATCTCGTGCAGTGAAAGCAGAGTTAATCTTTCAGGATCAGTGAACCTTCTACAAAGCTCCCATTTTCTCCAGCAATTTTTGCATTTTTATTTCCAATGTCCATAATTATTTGTTAAATTGAAAATTTGTTCTGAGCCTATTCATTTCTAGAGAAACTCAACAGGTCTGGTATTATCTGCAGAGACGGAGAAACAGAGTTAGCGTTTCAAGTCCAGTATGACACTTCTTCAGAACTGAAAAGAATTGGAAAATGAGCTTTATAATCCCTTGACAGATGTGGGGAGTGGGTTGACGGGTAAAAGAGGGTGTGGCAAAAGACAAACATGCTTTTAGTAGTGGTGAATGAGAAGATCATGTGAAGTAACCTTATAATTAAAATGTGAATGGGGAAAAGGGGTTCTCTCGATTGAGTGAACGATAAAGAAGATACAACCACGCAAGGTCATAGGGAGGCCAGGAAGGAGAATGTACGGAAACTGCAGAATATAATGGAGTCAGACTTTGAAGTTGTGAAATTGTTCATTAACTCCTACAGGATGTAACGTACGAAAGTGTAAAGTGAGTTGTTACTCGAGCTTGCGTTGTGCTTCCTTGGAACATTGCAGCAGCCCAGGGCCGAAAGGTTAGCATGAGTACAAGGTAGGTTATTGAGATGGAAAGCAAAGAGAAGGTCAGGGTTATTTCTACAGACAGAGTGGGAGTGTTCCTCAAAGCAATCTCATGTTTGGTCTCGCCAATATAGAGAGACCGCATTATGAGCAGCAATGATAGGAGACCAGATTGAAAGGTTACATGTAAAATGCTGCTTCACCTGGAAGGTATGTTTGGGGCCTTGGACAGTGAGGAGGGAAGTGGTGAATGAACAAGTGTTTGCAGCTTTCCAATTGCATGGGAAGGTGTCATGGGGAGTGGGGAAGTGTTCGGGGTGATGGTGGGGACAGAGCAGGAATGGTGCCTGCGAAATACTGACAGTGGGCGGGAGGGAAGATGTGTTTGATGGTGCTTTCCTGCTGGAGAAGGTGGAAATGGCGTAAGATGATTATGTTAATGTGGATTCTAGTTCAGGAAGAAGTGTGGACAAGGAGGATTCTATTATTGTTCTGGGATTGAGGGGACGGATTGAGGGCAACACCCTGGGAGATGGGACAGTGACAGCTGAAGCCCCTGTCCACCAGAGTTCGGGCATTTCTGGTTTGAAGGAAAATGAGGTCACGTTAGACGCAACTCAGAGGAATGTGGCATCATCAAACAGAAATAACAGAGGTGGAGAAACTTGGAGAATGGAGTCAGCCTCCGCTGATCATGTGTTCGACCACATGCAGAAGTTCCCGCCGAATGATTGAAAAGAACCAGGCATCTAATTTGAGGATTTCTGCCTCACATCTGGTCTGAACCGGAATGTGAAAATAGACCCAGAGGAAGGTCAGTGAGTATACATGAGCAGACATTCAAACAGATATCCCAAACCGCTCAGTAATTATTGTTTCTGTTCAAAAGAGGAACTCGGTAAGCAGGTGAACCACACATGGTTGACAAAAGCTCTCAAGATTACTATTGATGGCCAGATTTAGGATGTTTATTTCAGGGACCATAAGTTAATGTGAGGCATGAAAATCATCTGTGGTTCCTGATATACCGCCCAGAAAACACTGCCATTTCTGCTCCATCCTCTTCCCTGCTCCTCTCCCCTTCCAGATTCCAGGTCCTTCCTCTCAAATTACAGAGTACATTTTCTCATATTATGGCCCATACCCACTTCACCTGAAACTCTGTGATCAAGTCTACCTACTCTGCAGTAGCATTAAGCTGCGTTTTGTGCTACCACTTTGCTCTGGTCTCAGTGTGGCTCGGTTTTTTCAGTCATGCTGTTTTACACGTCCTACTCACATCTCATTACGGAATGTTTCCTTCTTGTCCTAAACCTTATTGAAAACACCTCTCCCTCTTTGCACTGAATTCACACTGTGACCCAAATTTCAAAAAGTATACTCAGCCTTCATCTCACTCTGCTAAATATAGACGCTGAATGTGTGGTACAAGAATTCCCCTTCTTATATGGTTCAGGCCAGAGATGCGCTTTCAATGTAGAGATCATCACACGATTTGGACAAAGCAATCCAGGTGTTTGACCTCTTACTGGTACTCGTAACAGTTTCCTGCTGCCTTAGTATTGTAACATGGAGAAAGACAAATCTCAGTATGAAGCTTGGGCTGAGTGTTATTTACCTGTCATTTGAATACTGTTTCAAATTTGCAGTGCTTATCTTGACGTGCTCGTTCGTGAAGTTAGTGTCAGATAGTGTGCAGGAGGTTGTCGGATGACATTGTAGAAGTTTATAAAATCAGGAGAGGTATGAACAGAGTGACCAGCCAAGGTCTTTTCCACAGGATGGGGGAGATAAACCAGAGAAAGCATAGCTTTAAGGTGAAAGAGTGAAGATTTGAAATGGTCGAAGGATCGATGCTTTCACACAGAGGGTGATGTGTGTATATGGGATGAGCTGTCGGAGGAAGAGTGGGAGATAGAAGTCCAGCTACAACATTTAAAACTCATTAGGGCAAACATATAATTGGAAACAGTTTAGAGGCATATGGACGAAATGCAATCAGATGGGGCTAGTTTAGTTTGGAAAACCTGCTCAGGTTGGACAAGTTGGACCAAAGGGCCTGTTTGTGCGCTACATGACTGTATGAATATAGAAAGCGAGGAAAAGCGGAGAAAAGACATGATGTAGTAAGTTGGCAAGAAATACAAAAACAAACAGCACGAGCTTTTCCGAGTGGATAAAAAAGTGTAAGATGAGTGTGTGACCTGAGGTAGAAATTAAAGCAGGAATGTATACTGAGGATAATTGGAGGGTGTGAGTGAAGAATTGGCTACAGGGAGGAGACAGATAATTTACATCCATATTTTACATCTTTCCTCACATGGAAAGGCACAGTAATTATTTCAATGATGTAAACAAAATGGTAATAGGAGGGAAGTTATTGAACCGTCTCTTACAAAAGGAACAAGGATTTTTCTAACAGATAAGAGTAAGAGTAAACAGGTCAGCAGTAATTCATAGCTGGTTTTAAAAGAAATGGTCACCGTCTTGGTGTCATGATGCCCTCTCTATCAGATGTTAGCTCTGCTGTTTGTTAATGTAAGCAGTAAGTGCGGTGGCTTGAATGGGTTGTCCTCAGGTTTCGATACACATAGTTCTGAACGTGGCATGTTCACCCACACTCATCACTGAACCAGAGATCGACTTCATGGTCATGGTAGACTGAGAGATTATATTGAGGTTAAATATAATTCTACTGCTGCGGCTGCTGCTAGAGCTGCTATGATTTGCTGCATCACATGAAAGCCCAGTTTGAGCTGCAATATCTGCAACACGATTCTGCTGCCTGTCCTCAATTCGCCTGGGGCCCTGGTCACCCGTCTCCCCTGTACACAGTTCCTTATCCCAGTTTCTGATGTGGGAAGGCTTCCATTTTTAAAAAATCCTCATCCTGTTAGGGTATCTTCATGATGCCATGGCTCCAATTTGTCGCATTCCTGAAAAGCATTTAACATCTTCACCTGAATATTTTCCCCTCCAGTAATGCCATGCTTCTGTTTAAAGCGAATGTGTTTCACTCTGTTCCTCTCCATGACTCATGTTTAAGAGCTCTGTAGTGTCGGTGATAACAGCTTTATGTAGATTCAGAACAAATGAATTTGTATACCTTGCGCTATAATTCACTTCCCGGTGTATGGCACTCCATGTTGGTCAGGGCGTGTGAGCAGCTTTGACACACATGTTTGAAACTTATTCAAAAACGGAAATTGCTGCAGACACTGACAGGCCTGACAGCATCTGTGCATTGAAAGCAGAGTTAATCTTTCGGGTTCTGTGACTGTTCCTCAAAGCACCCAGTAAGCTAAATTGAAAATGTATTCTGTACCTTTTCATTTTCTAAGGAATTCAGTGGGCCTGGCAACATCTGCAGAGATAGAGAAACAATGTTACTGATTCAAGTCCAGTGAAAATCTTCTTCAGAAGTGTAAAGGATTGGAAAATGAGTGTTTTTGTATCTTGGAAGAGGTGGGAAAGAATGATTGGAAGCCCAGTGTGAAAGACAACTGGGCTTTAAATTGTGGTGAAAGAGACACAGATATATAATGGGTTTAAACTAATGAGTAAATATTAGAAGTTTATTTTCTCTGTTGAATGCAACGTAAACAAGACACGAACTTAGGGAGCCCAGGAGGGACAGTGTACGGAAAATGGAGAGCAGCCATAATCGGTTCAGGCTGTGAATTTATGGAATTGAATATGAACTCCTACAGACTGTAACGTAACAAAGTGTAAAGTGAGGTGTTACTCGAGCTTGGGTTGTGCTTCATTGGAACATTGCAGCAGCCTGCATTTTCTTAGAATCGCTAAAGTATGGAAACAGGCCCTTCAGCCCACCAGGTTTATACTGACTCTCCAAAGAGTATGCGAACCAATCTCATTCTCAACCATAATACTATACATAGACCCTTGACTATTGCACCTAGCATCAACATCCCTGAACACAATCGACAATTCAGCATGGCTAGTTCACCTAATCTGCACAACTTTGAACTGTGGCATGAAACTAGAACACACAAAGGAAATCGAACCCAGTTCCCTGATGTTGTGAGGCAGCAGTGCAAAACACTGAGCCACCATGCCATCCAGGAATGAAATATTATAAAGCCACAACTCTATACGAACAGAACTGAAGCCATTCGGACCATCAAGTCTGCTCCGGCATTCGATCACGACTGACAGATTTTCAACTCCATTTTCCTGCTTCCTCTCAGTAATCTTTGATCCACTTGTCAATCAAAACTTATCTGAGTCTGTTTTAAATATACTAAATAGAACATTGAACATAGAACAGTACAGCACAGAACATGCCCTTTGGGCCACGATGATGTCCCAAGATTTGATCATAATGTAAATGTAGTAATTTAACCTAGTCACCCCTCAACTGACTGCTATCCACATGCATGTCCAGCAGTCGCTTAAATGTCCCCAATGACTCTGCTTCCACCATCAGAGCTGGCAATGCATTCCATGCATTCATAACTCTCTGCATAAAGAACCTACCTCTGATGTCTCCCTTTTACCTTCCTCCTCATATCTTCAAACTATGACTTCTCGTACTAGTCAATCCTGCCCTGGGGAAAAGTCTCTGGGTATTGACTCTATCTATTCCTCTCATTATTTTGGACACCTCGATCAGCTCTTCTCCCTCCTCCTTGTCTCCAGAAAGAAAGTTCCAAGCTCGTTCAACCTTTCTTCATAAAGCAAGCCCTTCAGTCCAGGCAGCATCCTGGTAAACCTTCTTTGCACCCTCTCCAAAGCCTCTGTATCTTTCCTATAGTAGGGCGACCACAACTGGACACAATATTCCAAGTGTGGTCTCACCAAGGACTTGTCGAGCTGCAGCAAAACTTCGCAGCTCTTAAACTTGATCCCCCTGTTAATGAAAGCCAAAACACCATATACTTTCTTGCCACCCTATCCACTTGGGTGGCAACTTTGAGGGATCTGTGCATTTGCGCACCCAGGTCCCTCTGTTCCTCCACACTGCCAAGAATCCTGTATTTAATATTATATTCAGGATTCGAATTTGACCTTCCAAAATGCAACTCTTCGCATTTATCCAGGTTGAACTCCATCTGCCATTTTTCAGCCCAGCTCTGCATCCTATCTATGTCGCGCTGCAGCCTACAGAAGCCCCCTCTACTATCGACGGCACCCCCACCATTGTGTCATCAGCAAAGTTACTAACCCACCCATAACCTCCTCATCCAAGTCATTTATAAAAACTACAAAGAGCAGAGGCCCAAGAACAAAGCCCTGTGGGATCCCTCACAACACTGTCCTCCAAGCAGAATACTTTCCATCTACAACCACTCTCTGCCTTCAGCCAGCCAGATACCCAAATCTCCCTGTATCCAATACTTCCTGACTTTATGAATGAGCCATCAATGGGGAACCCTCTCAAATACCTTGCTGAAGTTCACATGCACCACATCCACTGCTCGACCGTCGTCCACCTGTCTTGACACCTCCTCAAAGAAATCAATAAGATTTGTGAGGCATGACCTGCCCCTTAAAAAGTCATGCTGACTGCCTTTAAGCATATTTGCCTTTGCCAAATAGTCATAAATCCGATTCCTCTGAACTTTTTCCAAATGTTGCTGACCACAGACGTAAGACTGGCTGGTCTCTAATTGCCAGGGATGTCCCAATTTCCCTTCTTGAAATAAGGAACAGCATTCGCCTCATTCCAATCCTCTGGTGCGACTCCTATGGAGAGTGAGGAGGCAAATATCCTCGCCAGCGGCTTCGCAACCGCCTTTCACGCTTCCCGTTGCAGCCTAGGATAAATCTCGTCTGGCCCTGGGGACTTATCAATCTGAATGTTTTCCAACATTGCTAGCACATCAACTTCATCAATCTTGATCTGGTCAAGACTGATCTGCCCCATCTCCTCTAAGTTTTCATTTGCAACAAGTTTCCTTTGCTTGGTGAAAATCGAAGCAAAAAACTAATTTAGGACTTCCCCTATCTGCTCAGACTCCATGCACAAGTTCCCTACGCTATCCCTGATCGGCCCCACATTCTCCCCGATAATTCTCTTATTCCTCACGTATGAGAAAAATGCATTTGGATTCTCCCTAATTCTTCTTGCCAAGCCTATTTTTGTGCCCCATCATGGCTCTCCTCAGTCCATTTATGAGCTCCTTTCTCGCAAGCCTGTAATCCTCTAAAGCTGTGCTAGATTCTTGCTTTCTCCATTTTACCTAAGCTGCCTGCTTCCTTTTTACGAGACGTTCCTCTGTTATTGTCATCCAAGGTTCCTTAATCATACCCTTTCTTACCTGTCTCAGAGGAACATATTTGTGTATCACTCGCAACAACTGCTCCTTAAACAGTCTCCACATATCTGCTGTGCCCTTTCTGTGGAACAATTACTACCAGTCTGTACTTCCCCACTCCTGTCTGATAGCATCATAATTTCCTTTTCCACAATTAAATATCTTCCCATCGTAAACTGCTCCTTTAACTCTCACAGACTATGCTACATGTGAGGCATTTGTGATCACTTTCACCAAAGTGCTCTTCCACCGTGAGTTCTGACACCTATGCTGGCTCATTGCCGAGGACCAAATCCAAAATAGCCTCTCCCCTCGTCCATCTGTCTACATACTGAGCAAGGAAACCCTCTTGAAAACACCTGACAAAAACGGATTCATCCACACCATCTGCACTTAGGAGGTTCCAGTCGATATTGGAAAAGTTGAAATCATCCATAGCATTAACCCTACTACTTTTGCATTTTTCAAAAATCTGCCCGCCTATGAGATCTTCAATCTCTCTACTGCTATGAGGTGGTCTGTAGAAAACCTCCAATGCGGTGACTGTTCTCTTGCTGTTCCTAACTTCCACCCGTACTGACTCAGTGGACAAGCCTTCCTCAACAACCTTCATTTCTGTAGCTGTAACGCACTCTCTGATTAGCAATGCTACTACCCCCTCCTCGTTTTCCATCCACCCTGTTTTTTGTTAGATAACTTATAGTGTGAAAACAGGCCCTACGGCCCAACAAATCCACACCAACACTCCATAGAGCAACCCACCCAGAACCATTCCCTTACATTTACCCCTCCTTTCAATACTACGTGCAATTTATCATGGCCAATTCACCTAACCTGCACATGTTTGGATTGTCGAGGGAAACCGGATCACCCGGAGGAAACCCACGGCGAAAATTTGCAAACTCCACACAGACATTTCCCTGAGGTGGGAATTGAATGCGGATCTCTGGCGCTGTGAGGCAGCAGTGCCATACACTGCGCCACCGCGCCGCCCCTAAATATTTTTAAACGTTCTAAACCCTGGAGCATCAAGCAACCATTCCTGCCCCTGTGAAACCCACGTCTCTGTTATGGCCATGACATCGTCGCCCGAAGTACTGATCCATGCTCTAAGTTTGTCACTCTTATTTCGGACATTCCTTGCATTAAAGCAGACGCACTTTAACTGATCCCTTTGTTTCATCGCGTGAGAAACCTTCCTGATAGATTCAATATATCCCTGTCACTGTCCCGTCTGCAACTAAACCCCTCTCAGACATGTGGTCTGATTCCTACCCCCCGGCCAAACTAATTTAAACCCGCACGAGTCACACGAGCAAACCTCCCAAACAGGTCATTTGTGCCCCTTCAATTCAGGTGCAACCCATCCTTTATGTATAGCTCCCATCTTACCCAGAATGTATCCCAATGGTCTAGGTATCTGAAGCCCTCCCTCCTGCACCAGCCTCGCAGCCAAGTGTAAAGCTGCATTCGCTGACTCTTCCTCATCTCACGAACTCATGCCACTGGTAGCAAACCTGAGATCACTACTCTACTCGTCCTACTCTTCAGCTTCCAAACTAACTCTCTGTAGTCACTTTTCAGATCCTCAGTCCCTTTCCTGGCTATATTGTTGGTGCCAAATGATCTGGTTTCTATAGCCTTCTATGGTAAGGAATTCCACAATTTCACAACGTTCTGGCGAAAGACGTTTAATCTTATCCCCTTTCTAATGGGGTTTCCTTTTGCTCTAAGCATGTGTCCTCCTGCCAGTGCAAACGGCCTCCCAATTTTGTCTGTATCCAGGTCATTCAGTATTCTGTAACCTTCAATTGGATCACCCCTCATCCTTCCACTCTCCATCGAATATAAACCCAGAGTTCTCCAGCGTTTCTCATGTGTTAAACTTTTCATTGGTGAACCTCCTCTTGATACACACCAAGGCTAATACATCCTTCCTGATGTATGAGGCACAAAATACTGGAAATGTGGTCTGACCAGAGCCTTAGAAAGCCTCAGAATCTCCAGCATTATATACTACTCCTCTCATGATGAATGACAACATTGTATCTGCCTTCTTAACTACTGACTCAACCTGTAAGTTTAGCTAAGGCGAATCCTGCGCTTGGAATCCCAAGTTCCTTTGTTACTCAGATTTCTGAGTTTTTTTTCCCCATTTAGTAAATAGTCCATGCCTGTATTCTTCATACCAAAGTTTATGACCTCATACCCTCCCACATCGTATTCCATCTGCTACTCCTTTTCCCACTCTCACAAACTGTCGAAATCTTTCTGCAGACTCCCTGCCTCCTCAATATTACATGCCTCTCCACCTGTCTTTGCTTCATCTGCAAACGTAGCCAGAATGTCTTCTGTCCCGCCACTCAGATCATTAACCTATAAAGTGAAATGTGGTCCCAACACTGACTCTTGTGGAACACTGCTAGTCACCGGCTACCATCCTGAGAGGGACAATTTTATCCTCACTCTGCATCCTGTAAGAGACCCAACCTTTTATGCATGCTAGTACTTGTCCTCTGACACCATGGGTCCTTATCTTACTCTGCAGCCTCCTTTGCAGTACCATATCAGAGGCCTTCTGGAAGTTCAAATAGGTAACTGTCTTTGGTCCAACCCTTCGTTACCTCAACAAAGAATTCTTATTATCTTAAGAGCAATGTAGGTTATTGAAATGGGGAGCAATCAGAAGGTCAGGATCATTCCAACAGACAGAGTGGAGATGTTCCTCAAAGCAGTTTCTATTTGGCTCACTAATGTAAAGGAGACTGAATTGTGTGCAGCAATAACAGGAGATTGGATTGAAAGCGTACAAGTGAAATGTTTCTTCACCTGGAAGGTGTGTTTAGAGCCTTGGACAGTGAAGAGGGAAGAGATGAATGAGCAAATGCTGCAGCTTCTGTATTTACATGAGAAGGTGCCATGGAGGTGTGGGGAAGTGTTAAGGGTAATGGAGTGTGCCACAGAAGGAGTTGTCTCTGTGAATTTCTGACAGTTGGTGGCAGGGGAAGATGTGTTTGATGGTGTGTTCCTGCTGGAGGTGGTGGAAGTCGGGGAGGATGATTCTCTGAATGCAGATTCTTGTGCAGTAGGAAGTGAGGACAAGGGGCAATCTATCATTGTTCTGGGAAGGAGGGGACGGAGTGAGGGCTTAACCGAGGGAGATGGGACAGTCACAGCTGAAAGCTCAGTACATCAGAGTGAGGGGATTTCTGGTTGGGAGAAAAGGATGTCATGTAGGAAGCTTCCCAATGGAATGTAGCATTGTCGAACAGAAATGACAGAGCCAGGGAAAGTGGGAGAGTGGAGTCACCCTCAGCTGATCATGTGTTCAGACACATACATAGGTTCCCCCTGAATGATTGAAAAGAGCCAGGCATTTCAAATGCAGAGTTATGTCATATATCTGGAGTGTGAAAATAGACACAGATGAAGGTCAGCAGATATGTGTGTGTGTTGGGGGGGGGGGTGTGGGGAGGTGGGGGGGGGCTCATTTAAGCCGGTACTGATTAATAACTCTCCGTAATGTTTGGCTCTGGTGAAAAAGAAGATGATATGAAGATGTGAAGATGAACCACCCATGGTGCACAAAGGCTGTGAAGGATACTAATCAATCGCAAACTAAAGAATTCAGATTGGTGAGCTATAGCGTTGGCCACATTTGGGAAGTTTACTTTTGCAACAAGAAGCAGATTGCATAAACCAAAATACAAAGAAAAACATTTCAAAACTGGTAACAAATATGAATAGAAACTAACCACAGGAGTTTTCCCATATTGAATAAAAATCGTTCATGATAAGTGTGTGACCCTTGGAAGGAAGGCAGGAAAGAATATTTGGGACAACTCACTGGAGGATGTGACTGGGGAACTGGTTTCAAAGAAGAGGCAGAGAATTTAAAACAGTATTTACATCGTTCCTCGCAGGGGAATGCACGAAGAGTTTCAATATTATAAACAAAATTGTAGTCAGATGAAAGTTTTGCCCTGTCTCGAACAAAACAAACAAGGCTTTTCTCAAACAGAACAGACCAAGGGGAAGCAGCTCATCAGGAATTCATAGCTTGCTTTAATAGAAGTGGTTACAGAGTGACTGGTGGCACTGTGTGAAATATCCATAACTCTCGGGATTGCAGGAGTGGTCCAGTGAAACTGGCGAAACTCCAAAGTGGCGCCTGTATTCAAGAAGAGAATGAGTTCAAGTGTTTAGGTGCTCCCTTTGTCTGAATAGTGGAGCATATTTGAGAGGGTTAATGGCCTCATGATGCATTTTCATCCTGAGTGATTTTACAAAAAAGTAAAACTCTACTCCTTCCTCTGATTCGTTACATACTGGGAAATGAACATTTTGCTGAAGTTGAATTATTTTGAAAAATATGTGGAACATTGTACAAACGACATCATCCAGAGAATTCTAGAAACTGCACTCATAAGAACATTTTATAACTATGTGGGAGTATTGCAGAGGTGTGTGTGTGTGTGTGTGTGTGTGTGAGAGAGAGAGAGAGAGAGAGAGAGAGAGCGAGAACGTACTGCATTGTAGTGGTGACAGCGTGAGTGTGAGAGAGTAGAGAGAATACGGTGACCCTTATCCTGACAAAGTGGAGAAGGATATTGATGCTTTTCCTGTAATACTGGACTTTTCTTCGGACCACAGATACTGCACTGAGCTGGGTGGTGTGCTCAGACCATGCTCTGGGAAGAGAATGGTGCCCCTCTGTACTAGACTATTCTCCCGGACCTCGGTGCCCCTGTCGACAAGCTGTGGTGTAATTTACCATTACCTGCCATGCTCGGGTAAACTGCCATGCCGGAGGAAACATCACAGAAGCGCTTCACAGGAGGCTCCCAAGGACAGAGAATGTCACCTAGACAGGGGACGAAACGTCTGCAACACAAATTCCCATGTTGTCGAACAGAACCACAACATCGGGAAAACTATGCAGGGCAACTCCAAACTGAGAAACTCAACCGTGTGCCCATTGGCCTTTTAATGATGGCAGCAGTACCAGGGATCACTGAATATCCAGAGGCATCTGGGCGATGGTGAGCACCTCCAATCATGATGGGTGGGAAAATCGGGCTGGCATTGAATGGGAAGGACACCATGGGGTGGGGTGGGTAGTTAATGAGGTGAGTTCGATAAGACAACACCAGGAAACTAGCTCTGCCTCGTGCAGACATTCTTTCTGTGACATTCAATGAAAATGGTACTGAGGCAAATTATTGTTCGATTCAGTCCAATGAGTCGAAGATTCTGCTGATCCTACTCCCAGTAACAACGCTGCAGGACAAATGCTTATCCAAGAGTCTCAATCATCTTAACTTACACCAATATCCTGCTCCCTCATCAATCCTAGAAACAGTGGCTTATATTGCAAGATGCTATCGAAATGGTTTCATTTCACAATTTTGAAACCTACTATCACATCCTTCTCTGAAATTCTCTTTCAATCTCCACCTCTATTTTAAACAACCTCCTCCCATTTGTTGGTATTTAAACTGATTCCACCGCCATCTCTCTCTGACAGTGAGTTTCTTACGCACATCACTCCTGTTTCATGCGATAGTGGAGATTGGAGCTGTAACTGAAGAGGTGCTGCACATCCAGTTACTTCCAGCATGAGCTGCAAGTTTCCCCACGCTGGGCAGTGATCTAACACAATGTTACACAGCAATGCAGCGATTGGTGTACACAGCTGCGTTTGCTGGGATGGTAACTGCTCCAAATTAATAGATAAATTCACTGCTATTCACTGCACAGCTCCCCATGCTGCACAGATATCCAGTCCGTGTGTATAGAACAATGCCTTTGTGTGTTCTTCACAGCACCCTGTGCTGAACAGATCATCTAGTCCAAGTTTATATATCACTGCACTGTTGGACACATAAGTAGTGAACTTGTGAGCTCTAAACAGTGTTCGATCGTGGACGGATTGCTGAGCAGTGCAGTAGCCTGGTCTACGCAGTGCTTCATGCTGAGCAGGTACCTCATCTGGGCTTATGCGTGTCAGGACTGGATCTGAGAGGTGGATTGAGTATCCGATATAATTCCTGACAAGATTATCAGTCCGCCGGCTCAGCCCATTCCGCTGGTAAATGTGAGGTGCTGTGTGTGAGATAGAATTTACTTTGTCAAAATATTCGACTTTATGCCAAACACAATTTATTCGAAGACTGTCAATAAAAGACAACAAAAGGAAGAGGAACTTGCAATAACTTAATTCTGTTGGAACACTTAGCAGAATAATAGTTTATTTAACTACAATTCAGTAATTGCTCCAAGATGGTATCATCCAATAAACACACAAATGTCAAAAAACAAATGCAGGAAACAGATTAGCTGACATGCAGTTCTCCAATCCAGGAGGAAAGAACATCAAAAGACAAATGCAGGAAACAGATTAGCTGACATGCAGTTCTCCAATCCAGGAGGAAAGAACATCAAAAGACAGTTCCGAGAGAAATCACAGAGACAATGTGTCGCACTCGGGAGAGATTTACTGCCTTCCAACCCTGTTGAGACCCAGAAATAACTGGCAAAAGGTCAAACTAAGAATCCTGGTTCTGTAAGAGTTTGACCATCACTCCATAAGACCAGGCCGCGGCTGCAAGAACACAAGGAATGGACTGTATCTACATCGTCTATGGCTCTGTAGGTGCCTATCAAAAATGCCTAAACCCACCTAAGCCGTTAAGTGCTGGACAGACAAAAGTCAAAGTTAAACATAAATAAATAAAACAAAAAGATGCAGCAGGCCTGGTGATCAGACACAGACGGCCTCGGGAGCCCAGCAATTCCGATACTGCCAAAACACACCAGAATCATCGAGCTTGTGAAGAGAAAGAATTATCTCGCTTCCTCACCTCTATGTTTGCAACTGGAGATGTGCCATTAACCCAATAATCATCGATATCAAAATCCCGCCCACACTAAGTATTATTATGATATATCAGAGTTGCCGTGAAATGGGGTTAACTGGAGCTGTTTGTTCAGTAACTGTGATTAATATCAGTCTTCCTGGACCTAACTGGGTCACTGGAGAATTTTCCTCTTCCATAATTAGGGACTTCTTTCAACTTGTTATGCCATAGTATTCAGCGCACATTCGACCTTAACAAGATTGGGATCAGCAGCTACAGAGAAAGAGAGAGAGATCAGAATCTGAGAACATTAAAATGTTCCAACAGTGGATCAGAATCTGAGAACATTAGACTTGAATGTCACAACAATGGACAGGGCTTTATCCTGGGGTCTTTACTGGCTTTCTCAGGATTGGGCATGGTTAGAGTTGCGGATACGAGCCGTACTGATGATTATTCAAGCTGGGTACTATCCCATCCTCGCTATTATTGGTGTTCCTGGTAAGTCTATCTCTGTCAATTCTATAAATGATGCTGAATGTTATTGCAATTCTGGTTGATTATATTTAACAACTACATAAACTTTCAGTCACAAATACCAGTTCCTTCTCATGCATTTCCAAAATACATAATCATAAACATCTGAGAAGGAATAAGACTGTTCAGAACCTTGAATCTCCTTTCTACCGTGAACTGTTTTATGTCTCCATATTCTCTCTGTGATCAAACCTACCGACACCCACCTACATAATATCCCCAATCTCCAACTCCACCTGAGATCTGTTGCTGACTTCGCCATCACCTACCCCTTCGTTAACAACAGATTATGTGGTTCCAGTTCTCTTTTGACCTCTCTTCCAATTACAAATAGTTTGACCACAAACTTGTTCTTGTCTCTACAGTACCTTCATAACAGGGACTCTTAAACAGAGTAATAAAGTCACTGTCAGTGTAATTCAGAGGCACAGGTTATGAATCTAAAAGCATTGTCTGAAATCCTAACACAGCCGATGATTACATTTAAATTCCAATATCAAAAATTGGAATGAAGCCTAATTTCACTCATGGCAACCATAAACCATCAGGATTTCTTTTCTTATTGTATTGATAACCTTTGGTAAAGAAACCTAACATGAGTGCCCTGTCTGAATTAAGTGTCACCTCAGATCTACAAGAATGTGGTTGTCTCCATATTGCCTTGACAAATGGCCGCGTGGTCAAGGGCACTTAGAATGGACAACAAATGCTGGTCTTGCCAGTGATGCTGGCATCCCGCAAAACAACAAAATTAAAGGTGAAATAACCAAGGAAATGTGGATGCTGGCGATCTGAAATAAAATTCTCCACCGTCTGAAAGAATGTTGGAGAATCTCAGCTGGTATGGCAGTCTGTCGAAAAAAAAACACCAATAAGGTTTCGAGTTCAGTGAACTTATAAAACTGAATGCAACTCAGAAATAATATTATTATATCAGGGATGGTAGGAAGGGTGAGCGGGAGGTTTGTGTTGAGTGGATGATGTCCAGCAAGAGAGAGAAAGTGAGAGAGAAAGAGAGAGAGAGGGAGAGAGAGAGAGGGAGAGAGAGAGAGAGAAAGAGACAGAGAAAGGAAAAGGAAGCAAAAAGATTGCTGATGATGGACTGAAAGGAAAACAGAATGGGAAGTTGTTCTACCATTTCCCCTTTTCACATATTCATGAATATCATATTTATTACGGGATGTCCTTGCTTACCGTGAGTTATGTTCCCTCTATCTCTCGTCTCTGAGTGTGGTGATCAACTCCATGAACAATTCTTATAGTCGCTGAGATGTAGAGAAACGTAATGTTCCATTGTCAACTGTTTCTTTGGAGAGAGGAACTGTTACTGTGCGACTGTGTAGATATGTAAGAGCTTTCTCAGCCAGGAAGACAAATTGAGGAGACCGAGGCATTTTCAACACAGAATGGATGCACTATGGGTGTGGGGAATTGACTTGCTGCTGTCACATAGAAAGTCAGTGGAGGTTCTGTGGATGGTGTTCTCAGGATTGTGATGTCAGCTGCTGGGTTCATTCAGGGAGCCCCGAGGGTCTGGGGGCCCTACTCTGAATACTGCATTTCCAGTGTGTCTTGGCCCATGATAAACAAATGGAACTGAGACTACAAAAAGGGAAGCTGTGTAAACTGGGAGGCGCGGGGCACTGTATTATTCTCTCTGGGATTTCCAGGAACATTTGTCTCAGCTGCACCCATTCAGGTGTAATGTGTAAAACCAGCTTGTCTCAAAATTGAGGTGGTCACTGAACTGTATCCCCTCCTTCAATATAACCTGTAGCCTCACACCAGGGACAGGACTGTGCTGACACTCATGATGAATTAATCTGGATTGATTCTGGAACTTTGCAGGCAGCAGTGGGTAATATATCCACCATCTCTGAAGTGCAGTCCTCCAATGTATTCACAAGCTGACTGAAACCATCTGCCTACTGAGAGGAAAGGATTATTCCATCTCCACAGGGGAAGGTACAGAATCCAATTTCCAGAACAGAGTGACTGGTAAAAATTGGAAACTGCAGGAAATCAGAATTGACGAAGAGTATGTCATTGAAAATCTAATTGAATTGAAGTTTCATAAGTTGCTGCATCTGACGAGCTCCATCTCAGAGTGATTGAGATGAGAAAAGAGCTTGTGAAAGAATTACTGATTATTCTTCAAAGCTAGTGAGATTCTGGAAAGGATCTTGCAGACTGGAAAGCAGCTATTCTCAACCTAATTATTTAAAACAGGATGGAGAGGGAAAGCAGAAAAATAAATAGTTTGATGTCAGTTGTGAGAAAAAGTTTTGGAACCTTTGAGAAGGAATGTAACAACTGCATAGTTGGAGAATATTGATATGATTTGGTACATTCGGCCTAGATTCAGGAAAGGGAAATGATCTTTGATAAACCTGTTTGTGGAGATGGTAAGTTGTGACATCGACAGTTGAGAACCAATGGGAGTGGAGTATTTGTAATTTTGGAAGACGCTTGACATGTTTGAATACAGGAGAATGCGGAATGTTAGAGTCCATGGGTAGGTAGGGGTGGAATATATACCACATGGATTAAAACTTGGGTAATGGAGATACGAGAAGAATAGTGTTTTTCTGTGGACTGAATGATCGATGGGTGTCAGCAGGAGCCGTGGGCAATAGCTGTTCATAAGGTATAAAAATGATTCAGTTTTGAACAACAAATATCATCATGTATATTTATATGTATTAAATGGTAGAGAGGTTGGCAAGTGCTTTTGTTGAAAAGGACCTGGATGTCCTTGGTCATAAGTCACTGACAGAATTCAAACAGGGACAGGAAGTAAATGATATGTGGCTCTTCACGCAAAATGATTGAAGTGTAAAAGTTAGAATATCTTTCCCACTGATCGTGTTTTGTTGAGACAGTATTTGGTGCAATGTGTAAAGGTTTGGTTTGCTTTATAATCTATGATATCTTTGTCACTGAGAGAGTGCAAAGCAGTTTGACCAGACTAAACACTGGCGTGATGTTACCATGAGGAGAGATTACAGTAACGATGTGCTTAATCTGTAGCGCTGTGAGAGAAGAAGCTGAAGCTTGATGGGTATGGACAGAAACTCATTATTTCCCAAACAGCTGAATACGGTAAAAATTTCATATTTTTCATTAAATGTTTGATTCACGACAGTTTACATGCATCTGCAGAGCCCCCATGTCGACTGACAGAGAGGTACAGGCTCTGAATGAACTCTGAACACTTGAATGCACAGTTACTGTGTGACACTGCATTGAATGTCACTTTGTACATAATCCTGTCAGCAGCCACAATACCTTCATTCTGAAACAGTTAGTTATTCCCCAACGGTTTCTGACCTCCACGGAGACCATGGGCCTGCCTTCTTTGAGATGGAAGGTAATTTGGAGAATGGCTAAAAATGTTGGCTTCATTGCGACTGCCAGAAAACCATGTTAAAGTAACACATATGTACCATGAGTAATTAAGCCATGTGGATCAATTTGGAGCAGTCTGTCTGTGCAGCCCCTGCTTCATTTGTTTGTGATGTTGGAGGATCTCTGACACTTTCCTGTTCCTGAGTTAGTGGCTTGACAAGCTGAATAACCTCTTCCTGTTCCTTTGTCAGTGACTCCGGGTGAGAAATGGTTCTTTCTGTTCCCATGTACGTGACATGTTGGAGGGAGCAGACTCCCACCTTCCTGTGCAACAGGCAGGAAGGGCTGAATGGTCTATCCTTCTTCTTGCCCAGTAGTTTTGATGGGATAAATGGCTTCACCACTTTCTTGAGAAACCAGATTGAGCTGCTGAATGAACTCCTCCTTTTACTGTGGAAATGTACACTTCTGTTAAATAAATGTTACCCAGACTTTAACAGCACAATCTTGAATGTTGTCCAAGTCTTGCTGCACATGGTAACAGACTGTTTCAAGACCTGAAGAGGGACAACTTGTTCTGAAAATTTTGTAGACGTCAGTGAATGCCCCCTCTTCTGCTGGCACGGTGGCTCAGTAGCTAACACTGCTGCCTCACAGCAGCAGGGACCCAGGTTGGATTCCAGCCTTGGGCACTGTCTGTGTGGAGTTTGCACATTCCTCACTTGTCTGCATGAGTTTCTTCCGGGTGCTCCTGTTTCCTCCCATCATTCAAAGATGTGCACGCCAGGTGAATTAGCCATGCTAAATTGTCCAAAATGTTAGGTGCATTAGTCAGAGGGAAATGTGTCTGGGTGGGTTACTCATTGGGGGGTCGGTGTGGACTGGTTCGGCCGAAGTGCCTGTTTCCACACTGTAGGGAATCGAAACTGATCAGTTTGGACTCAATGGGCTGAATAGTCTCCTTCCACACACTGTAGGGATTCTATGATGACAAACTGGAGATACCTGGGCTGAGGAAGCTACGCTGAGGATCTCCTGCAGAAGTGTCCCACGGCTGATTTGATTGATGCCCACCAATGATAATCATCTTCCCTTGTGCCGTGAATGACTCCAAAAAGTGTAGAGGTCATAATTAATTCTCATTATGTGCGATTTTGTTCAGGCTCCTTGATATCATTCTCAGTCAAATACTGCCTTGAGTTTAGGGCCTGTCTCTCTTACCTGAGCCCCTGCGTTAACTCTTTTGTTCATATCAATAGGTCATGGTGCAGGAGCAGAGAACGTTTTCTTCAAACAGAGGATAGTGAAAGTCAGGAATTCTCTTACACAGAGAGCTACATCACTGAGAGAGACCAGTGGTGTCCGGCAGGGATCAGTTCTGGGACTTCTGCTCTTTGTTACCTTTATAAATGACTTGAATACGGGTGTTGAAGAGTGGGCTAGTAAGTCTGCCGATGACACAAAGGTGGTTGGAGTGGTACAGAATGTGGAGGGCTATTGTAGGTTGCAACGGGACATCGATAGAATGCAGAGCTTGGCTGAAAAGCGGCAGATGGAGTGCAAACTGAAATGATTCACCTTGCAAGCTCGAATGTGATCGTAGAATACATGGTAAAAGGAAGGATTCTTGGCAGTGTGGAGGAACAGAAGGATCTTGGGGTCCGTGTCCACAGATCCCACAAAGTTGTTACCCAAGTTGATCGGGTTGTTAAGAAGGCAGATGGTGTGTTGGCTATCAGTTGCAGGGGATTGAGTTTAAGAGCCGTGAGGTTATGCTGCAGGTCGATAGAGCCCTGCTCAGACTGGACAGGGAATATTGTGTTCAGTTCTGGTCTCCTCATTATAAGAAGGATAAGGAAGCTTTAGAGAGGGTAAAGAGGAGATTTACCAGGATGCTGCCTGGACTGGAGAGCAGGTCTTATGAAGAAACCATGAGGGAGTGAGGGCTTTTCTCAATGGAGGTGTACAAGATGATGAGAGGCATAGAGAGAGTGAATAGCCAGAAACATTTTCCCAGGGCAGAAATGTCTATCAGTAGGTGGCATAATTTTAAGTTAATTGGAGGAAGGTTTAGGGGAAATATCAGGGTAGATTCTTTACACAAAGAGGGGTGGGTGTATCGAATGCACCGCCAGCAGTGGTAGTAGAGTCAAATACTTAGATTTAGGTTACTTACAGTGTGGAAACAGTCCCTTCGGCCCAACAAGTCCACACCGACTCGCCGAAATGCAACCCACCCATACCCCTTAAGACACTCATGGATAGGCACAAGGAACAAGGTGAATGGAAGCATGTAGGTTAGTCTGATCTTAGAGTAGGATAAACGGCACAACGTCGAGAGCTGAAAGTTTAAACTGCATGCATGCATGTAGAATTCTGAGCTCAAAAACTGCATGAATTCATGTAAAACTCCGTTTTCTCACTTTTTAGATTAGAATCAAACTAAACATCATGGCATAGACAGAGAACACAGGGGGCCAACACCTTCAACATATTGTCTAGCTATCACCATTGTATACAGCTAACCTGAAAATGCAACTTTTAAAAAAAGGTTTTGTGATTTACAGATGAAAGAAGTGAAACTATCACTGTATTCTAACAGAGAAAAGGCTTAACAATCAATTTTTCAATGTATAATTTCAGTTACATCACACTGTAAATTTCTGCTATAAATTCTGTGTTAGGATTGATCCCTCCACTATCACCTGATGAATGAGCGACTCTTCGAAAGCTAGTGTGCTTCCAATTAAACCTGTTGGACTACACCTGGTGTCGTGTGATTTTTAACTTTGTACACCCCAGTCCAACACCAGCATCTCCACATCAGTACTGTTCTTTGTTCTGTCTTCGATGGAAGTTTTCAAGAAGACTTGGACATTAAAGAAGATTTCAGATTTGGAGCAGGTCAGCCTTGATCTTAGTGAAGGGCGAGGCAAGCTTGGGATGTGAATGACCTGCCCCTGTTTCTGATGTTCTCCCATTGTGTTATTGGAAAGTTAGTAGGTGTTATTTTTCTGGAAGGTCTTTTATGGAATGTTGCAATCAGGGAGACCAACTGATTTTTGTGAGCCATCGCTGGATGAGATTTGGGGGCTGTATTCACACTGAATCTGGGTCGACAACATGTTCAACAAATGAAGCACAAGTTACAGAGAAGGGAAGCTCTGTAAAGAGAGATGACCGACCTCTTTTGTATCCAGCCTGGGTCTTGCAATTACATTTTGCAAATTACCCAAACCGAGTGGGACAGTCCTGAGGAATGAAATGGTCTCCTCTGTTTCTGTGCACCATGCTATAACAGTAAATAGACTCCAACTCCTCCTGTCTTGCAGGTTTGAGGGGTTGAATGGAGCACAGAAACATGGGACTGAGAAGCAGGAGTGGGTCTTTAGAGAATTTGAGCCTTAACCACCAGGCATTAAGATTGTGGCTGATCAGATTGTGGTCTCAGCCGCATTTTCCTGCCTGTGCCCCATTATCCGTGACTCATTTCTCTCTCAAATCTTTAAGTAACTCAGCTGTGAATACTTGTGGTCAGAGAAGAACCACAAACTTCCGGGGAAGAGAATTCCCATTCGAATGGCCCTTTTAGAATTTTTGCTCATCCTGCTGTGAGAATAAGAGAGTCATACAGAGTGGAAACAGATCCTTTTGTCCAAATTGTCCACGCCAATCTGGCATCTTAAACAGATCTCTTCCCACTTGCCAGCATTTGTCCACATCCCTCTTAACCATTCCTATTTATGTACCTATCCAGATACATTTGAAATGTGTAATTGTACACGCTTTCACCAGGTCCTCTGACAGTACACCCACCAGACTCTGTATGAAAAGGTTTTCCCTCAGGTCCCTTCTAAGATTTTTCCCTGTCACCTTCACCCTATGCCGTCTAGTTCTGGACGCCCCTACACTGTGAAAAAGAACCTTGCCCATTCAGACTATCTATGCCCCTCAGGACTTTTTTAAACCTCTGTCATGTCACCATTCAGCCTCTGACAGTCCAGGGGAAAAAGCCTCAACCTGTTCATTATTTCCCTGTAGCTCAAACCCTCAGGTTCCAGAAAATCCTTGTAAATCTTTTCTGCACCCTTTCAAGCTTAGCAACATCCATCCTTTAGCAGAGCCAACTGACATGTGTGCAGTATTCTGAAAGTGGCCTCACCTACATACAAGCACAACTCACTACCCCTACTCCTATACTCAATGTTCTGACCAAAGAAGGCAAGCATACCAACTACGTTCCTCACCACTCTACCGAACTAAACTCTACTTTCAAGTAACTATGAATCTTCACCCGTAGATCTCTTTGTTCAGCAACATTCCCCAGGGCACTACCCTGCATTAACTTACCAAAATGCCAAACCTCACAAATGTCTAAATTGAACTCCATCTGCCAGTCCTTGGCTCATTGTTGGTCAAGGGTCCAGTTATATTCTGAAATAATCTTCTTCACTCTCCACTGAACAACGTTGGTGATGTTATCTGTAAACTTACTAACCATGCCTCTGATAATCACATCAAATTTGTTCATATCGGTGAAGATAATCACATCAAATTTGTTCATATCGGTGAAGAAAAGCAGTGAGCTCAGCACTTATTCTTTCAGCACACCGCTGGCCATAGGTCTCCAGTCTGGAAAACAATCTATAACCTTCAATCTAATTTTGTATTCAATTGGTTAGCTTTTCCTACATTACATATAATCTAATTTTAGTAATCTATCTACGATGAGGTACCGTATTAAATGCCTTGCTGGAGTCTGTGTAGACAATGTATACCACAGTGTCTTCTTCAATCTTCTTTGTCACCTCTTCATAATACTCAATCACATTAATTAGACATGATTTCTATCACACAAATCCATATTGACTGATGCTTTTCAGTCCTTGTCTTTCTAAATAGATGTAAATCCTATCCCTCAGAATCCACTCCAACGAACACCTCGACACTGACACTGGCTGATTTAGTCTGTAACCCCCTGTGAGTTTTTGGCTTACTGCTCCCTTTTCTAGCCCCAATCTTCCACTGGCCACAAAAACTATTTATAACTAAGTTGGTGATATGGCCAATGATATAGTTCTCAGAGTGTGTCAGGATCAGTGTTAGGAACAAGTTAGGCAGATTTCTTTAACCTACTAAACCAACACGTTTATGACCAAAATAAAATTGCTCAAACTATGATGGAAAGAGGAATGACGAGAGGATATTGCAAATATGTACATAGACACTTCCCTTTGAAAAATACTGAGAAATGCGCGCGGACGCACGCACGCACACACACACACACACACACACACACACGTATTGTTGATAGCAAACTGAAAAGCAAAATATCTGCAAAGTTAACTTGAAAGAACATTGTCCAAATATGATCCGAACTCATGACCAAAGGAAAGATGAGAGTTTGACCCAAATGCCGTTGTATTTGTAGGGTCATCAAGTCCTACAGCATGGAGAGAGGCAGAGAGGCCCTTTGGCCCAAACCCGTCCATGCTGATCCAAATATCCAACTACACTAAACTCATTTCCCAGCACTTGGCCCATAGCATTCTTGTCCTTTCCTATACATGTACTTGCCCAAATGCCGGTTAAATATCGTTAATATAAATGCTTCAAACACTTCCGTTGGCAGCTCATTCCCTTTGTGTTCCACTCTCTGTGTAAAACATTTTCCACCAGTTTCTCTTTTATTAATTCCCCTCTCACCTTAAACTGATGGCCTCTCCTCTTCGATTCCTCAATTCTATCCATGTAAACTTCTATAAGATCCCTCTCAGTCTCCTCTGCTCTAAAGAAAAAAGTCCTCGCTTGTCCTATCTCTCCCTATAATTCATACTGTTGAGTCCTGACAACATTTTTGTAAAATCCGTCTGCACACATTCCAAATTAAAATCAGCCTTCCGATCACAGCACTAAAACTGATCACAGCACTACAAGTGCAGCCTCACCAATGTCCTGTATACCTGCAATGGAACTTGCCAACTGCTCTCCTCCATGTCCTGACCGATGAATGCTATTGTGGCAAAAGCCTTCTTAACTACCATGTTTAACTATGACCCTTTTTTTTGAGAACGATGGACCTAAACTCCATGGTCCCTCTGCTCAACTACACTCCTTAAGGTCCTAACAATCAGCATGAAACTCCGACCTTGATCTAACTTCATCAAAATATTCCTCGGCCCACTTCTCCAGTTTGATCAAGGTCCTGCTGCAATTTCTGACATACTTCCTCAATGTCCACGATACCACCTATTTTAGTGTCATTTTCAACTTTCCTAATTATGCCTTGTACATTCGCAAGAGTATCATTGTTATACATAACAAACAGAATGGGCCCAGCAGCGACTCGGAGGCACTTGATGTGTCACAGGCCTCCAGTCCGAGATCATCCTTCCACTATTATCCTCTGCGTACTACCATGAAGACAATTGCGTGTCCAATTTGCCAGCTCCTTCTGGATGCCATGCTATTCTAATCATCCAGACCAACCTATCAAAGGCTTCACTGAAAACCATACAGACTATGTCTACCGCCCTGCCCTCATCAATATTCCTGCTCATTTCATCAATGAGGTCAAACAAATTTTAGAGGCATGATCTTCCACTCACAAAGCCATGCAATCTTTCCAGTCGAAATACAACTATTAATAATTATTTAAATTAATAATAATAAACTAATAAATAAAAAAAGATGACATTTTCAGTGGAGAATAAATTATGCATGGTATGTGATATTGGAACGTGCATCATGGATGAAGGGCAGAATAGATTTTGTCCCTGTGTCATTGAACTGTGATGAAAAAAGCTAGGTTGGCATGGTGGTTCAGTGGCTAGTTCTGCTGCCTCATAGTGCCATGGATCCGGGTTTGGTTCCAGCTTCGGATGACACTCTGTGTGGTGCTTGCACATTCTCACTGTGTTTGTGTGTGCTTCCCCTGGGTGCTCCATTTCCCTCCCACAATTCAAAGATGTTCAGGTTAAGTGATTTGGTCATGCTATGTTGCCCATAGTGTAGGGTGTAGGTTTGCTCGCTGAGCTGTAGTTTTGATATCCAGACGTTTCATTACCTGGCTAGGTAACATCATCAGTAGCGACCACCAAGTGAAGGGTAGGGAAATGGGACCGGGTGGGTTACTGTTTGGAGGGTCGGTTGGTCTTGTTGAGGCAAATGGCATGTTTCCACACTGTAGGGAATCTGATTAAAAAAAAACTATTTCTAAAAAAAACCCCTATTTTTCCAAATGCATGTATATCTCATCCCTCAGAGTCTTCTCAAGTAACCTATCTACTACAGATGTTAGATTTCCTCGTCTCTCGATCCCAGATTTTTCTTTGCTTCCCTTCTTGAATCATGGCACAACATTTGGTACTCTCCAATATTCTCTAAACTAACCTGTAGCTCATGACGATGCATATATATCAACCAGGGTCCCCGTAGTTTCTTCTGTAGCCTCTTGCCGTATTCTTGGATGCAACTGTTTAGGACCAGGAGATGTATCCAAAATCATACATTCTAATGCATCCAACACGTCTTCTCCTGTGATATTGACTGACTCCAAGATAATACCATGACCTTTGTTAACCTCCCAAGTTTAATGTATTTCTCCACGGTAAAGATAGAGGAGAAATATTCATTGAGAATCTCGCAATGCTCCTACGGTTCGAGACATGCATATCCATTTTGGATTTTGAGGTGTCATATTCTCATTTAGTTTTTCCTTTTACTTTAATATACTTAATGAACCTCTTTGGATTCACCCTATTCTTCTCAGCCAAGGCTATCTTGTGCCCCCTTTTCGCCTTGCTGATTTCCTTCTTCAGTAAACTCCTGTATCCTCTGTATGCCTCCAGGTATTTCCTCGATCCCAGTTGCTTGGACCTGAGCCACGCCTCCTTTTTGCTGGTCAAAGTCTCAATATCTCCTGACATTCGCGGATCCCTCTTCCTACAAACCTTGCCTTTTACCCTCACAGTAACATATAGACCTTTAACTGTAAACATTTCACTTTTAAAGTCCTCCCACTTGCAGGAGGTCTCTTCGCCTGCAAACAAACTCCTCTAACCAACCCCTACAAGCTCCTGTCTAATTCCATCAAAATTCGCCTTGCTCCAACTTTGAACTTGAACATGTGGAGCAGTTTTGTCCTTCTCCATAATTATTTAAAAATTAATAGAACTATGGTCACTGGTCCCAGAGTGTTCTCCCGCAAGTCACCTCAGTCACTTGCCCTACTCTAGCTCTTAGAGGAGGTCACGCTTCGTCCCATCCCAAGTTGCACCCTCTACTGACTGCTTGAGGAAACTATTCTGAACACACTTAATAAATACACCCCATCTCAGTCCTTAATTCTCTGTCATTCCCCGTCTATGTTAAGAAAATTAAAATCTCCTACTAATGCAATCCTATTGTCCCTGCAAGTCTCCCCAGTCTGTCTACATATCTTTGGTCCCCTAAATCCTCGTTTACTATTTGGGGGCCTAGAGTACAATACAAATTATATCACCATTCCCTTCTTATTTATTAGCTCCCCAGACCAATCCTCACAGGATGATCCATCAGTTATTTTATCTCTGATCACTGCTTTGTTACTCGCCTTAATCAAAAATGAAACTCCCCGTCCCCTCCTTCCACTATCTCTGTCCCGCATAAAGCACCTGTACGCTGGTACATTAAGCTGTCAGTGCTGTCCCTCCTCAGCCATGTCTCAGTATTGGCTATAATATCCCAGTCCCACGCACCGATCCATGCCCTGAGAACATCAGCCTTACCTGTCAACCATCTTGCATTGAAACAGTTGTAATTTAATCCAACAGGCATTCCTTGCTCCATTCGTTGTCTAGCCAGACCTATCTCTTCATTTTACTGTTTCTGATTACTGTATCTCCTTCCAGCCTCGCACTTGCCTCCCTGCTGTTGAGGATCCCACCCCTCCCCAACCCCAGCCAATCTAGTTGAAACCCTCCCTTGCAGCAGTTGCAAACCTGCCTGTCAGGATATTGGTCCCCTTGCAGTTCAGGTACAACACGTCCTTCCTGAACGCGTCACCTTGCCCCACAAAAGAACCCAGTAATCCAAAAATCTCTGCCCCCTGCACGAATTCTTTCGCCACCCCTTCATCTGCCATATCCTCCTGTTCTTACCCTCATTAGCCCGGAGCACTGGAAATAACCTGGATATTATTACCACTGTCGTTTATCCTTTCCCCTAGCTCTCTACAATCACTCTGCAGGATTTCATCACGATTTCTACCTGTGTAACTCTGTCCTTTGTACCAATGTGCACAATGACTTCTGGCAGCTTCCCCACCCCACACCCCCATCCCCGGTGAGAACGTTCTGCAGCCGCTCTGAGACATCCTGGACACTGGGCATGTGGGAGTTTACACACCATTCCGGATTCCCATTTGCAACCACAGAATCTCCTGTCTGTTCTCCTCACTATCGAGTCAGATAATTAGTTCTGTAGTTATTCTGCTTGCACAGCCTTCTGACAATGGGATTTCTTCATGAAACAGTTGAATTTGGCTGAATTATTTTGCTGCAGGCAATGGGCAGATTCCAATGAATAAGTAATCCTCCATTAGTGGTAAAGATGACTTTTCACTCCACACATTGCTGTGATGAGCGATAGGGAAACAGAAAGGAAGCAATAGAATGTTTCTCCACAGATAGGTTACATTTTCCATCTGGAAGTTAAATCAGTAACGTTATCAGTCCCACACTGGACTCAGTGAGCTCTTCTTGAATATTGTCTGAACTAAATGACTCCATCACATTCTCGACTCCAGGGCAGTGTGTTACTGCAGAATCTATTCATTAACAATTAGTGGTCCTACTTGTTTTGAATGTGTTAATATGTGCTTGCATAATGTAAACATAAGCGTTTCATGTCTTCACAATGTCTGTGTTAAAATGAAAATTCTTAAACATATACAGTAATTACTGGAAAAGCTCAGCTTGTCTGTCAGCATGTAGAATGTTTCTGTCCAATGACCTTTCCTTTGAACCTGACTTATTCTAAAAGTATTTCCCCAGTTTTATTCTTCCACACAAGAAGAAATATCCATCCGGTATTCACCAACTACACTCTTCTCAAGGTCTTATTTGTTCAAGAAAACATCCCTCATTCTCAGGCCGAACTGTTAATTCTTCATAACATAATGCCTTCATCCCAAGAATGAGTAAAGACGTTTCGAAAGCAATTTTTTTTTTATTTTCAGTTTAGACAGTTATAACTACACATAATACAACAGATGTAATCTCAGCAATGCCCTGTACTGATGCAGAAAACATCTCTAAGATCATACCCAACAGCCCTTGCACGAAACAGGATCACGACATTTACCTTCCAAATCACTTGCTACATCTTCAGGGAAATTTGATGTGATTCATGTACTCAGACACACAAATCCCTCTGAACCACTGAGTTCTGCATTCTCCTTGAATTTAAATAAATTTCTGCTGTTTCGTCTTTTCCGCAAAACAGAAAATTTCCATCACGTATATATTGTACTGCTTTTTTTCTGCTGCAACTTTGCTCACAGCCATCCTCTGTCTGTATGCCATTGCTTGTTGCTGTGCCCTCTCCCAGTCTGTGTCCCATTGCAGACGTTCTGCACTCCTACTGTCTGTATCCGATAGCAGACTCTCTGCCCTCCTCCATCTGTATCCCATTGCAGACGGTCTGCCCTTCCCCTGTCTGTATCGCATTGTAGATGCACTGCCCTCGCTCTGTCTCCGCTGTCTGTATCCCGTGCAGACGCTCTGCCCTCGTCCTGGTTGTATCCCATTGCAGACGATCTGACCTTCCCCGTCTGTATCCCATTACAGACGCACTGCCTTCAGCTGTCTGCATCGCAATGCAGAAGCTCTGCCCTTCCCCTGTTTGTATCCCATTGTAGATGCACTGCCATCACTCTGCCCTCCGCTGTCTGTATCCCATTGCAGACGCTTTACCTTCCCCGAGCTGTGTCCCATTGCAGACTCTCTGCCCTTCCCCGTCTGGATCCCATTGCAGACGCTATGCCCTCCCCTGTCTGTATCCCATTGCAGACGCTCTGCCCTCACCCATCAGTATCCCATTGCAGACACTCTTCCCTCCCCCTGCCTGTATCCCATTGCAGGCGTGCATCCCTTCTCCAGTCTGTCTCCCTTTCAGAGGCTCTGCCCTTCCCCTGTCTGTATCCCATTGTAGACGCACTGCCCTCGCTCTGCCCTCCGCTGTCTGTATCCCATTGCAGACGCTCTGCTCTCTCCCATCCATATTCCATTGTAGACGTTCTGCACTCCTTCGTCTTTATCCCATCGCAGATGATCTGTCCTCTCCCTGTCTGCATCCCATTTCAGACCTTCTGCCCGCCCCCTGTCTGTCTCCTATTGCAGACGGTCTGCCATCCCCCCGTCTGTCTCACATTGCAGACGCTCCGTCTTCTCCCTGTCTGTATCCCACCGCAGATGCTCTTCCCTCCCCCTTCTATATTCCATTGCAGATGCTCTCCCCTCCCCTGTCTGTCTCCCATTGCAGACGCTATGCCCTCCCCTTGTCTGTATCCCATTGCAAACACTCTGCTCTCCTCCAGTCCCTATCCCATTGCAGACGCTATGTCATCGCCATCTGTCTGTATCCCATTGCAGACGCCCTGCCATCGCCATCTGTACCATTGCAGACGCTCTGCTCTCCCCCGTCTGTATCCCACTGCAGTCAGTCTTCCCTCCACTGTCTGTATTCCATTTCAGATGCTCTGCCCTCCCCCCTGTATGTATTCCATTGCAGACGTTCGACCCTCCCCCTGTCTATATCCCATTGCAGATGCTCTGTCTCCATTTGACATCTTATTGAATGACTATCCTGGTGCATGATCAAACTGAACCCCATCTCCTTCAACCGGTTCATTAGAATAGATTGTAATTTGTTGATTACTTCATACAGATCCCTGAGGAATTCCATTCGTTGCAACTTTCCAAACACAAAATGAGTAATGCTCTCTACTCTGAACTTCCTGACAGCTACCCAGGGTGTCCCTGCTTCTGCATAACAGCCTGGGATGGTTCTCTGGCGTCCCCCTGTGCTGTGTAATTTACTGAATACTTCATTCTGTTTGGTGCGGCCTGTTTGGTGCAGCCCATTTTGCCGCAGACCCATTTAGGCGCAGAAAATTTCAGCGCAGCTCATATTTATTCCTTTTCAGGTTTCGATAAAAGCATTAATCAAAACAATAAAAATAAAAATAATGTTTATTGCCTTTAGTAAAAATGCTAAAAAGATACTTGAGTAAGTGTAACATTGACTTAGAGTTTTATTTCAAAGCTAAAATGATAATTGGTCTTGCATTTATTCACATTGAAAACATTCATGAAGCTATTAAACATTTGACTGATACGCTTCCAGATGAATTGCAACCACTGCTGGACTTGTTCGAGGATAACTATGGAGGTAGAAGATTACGCAGAAGAAATGGATGGCGTCCACCGCTTTTTCCAGTTGGAATGTGGAATTTATATGAAAGAACTTTAAATAATGAGGACAAACCACACAATAATGCAGAAGCTGCCCACAGGAGATGACAATGCGAACTTGATGTGGAACATCCAGTTATTTGGAAATATATTGACAGTTTATGAAAAGTTCAGAGAGGAAGGGACATTTACTGTGAGCATCTTATAGCAGGGCACGTAAGTCCGTTGAAATTAAAGAAACAGATGCTAGAATACAAACACTCGTAAGAAAATTTACTGAGAGAAATGGTGTCGAGTATCTACGAGGATTGTCCATAATTTTGAATGAACATCATGTTTTAGATTTTTCGTAATGAACTTATGTCGTTTATATTTTCTTTTTAACATTTTTACTGAAGAGCATAAACATTATTTTTATTTTTAGTCTTTCATTCATGCTTTTAATAAAGCCTGAAAAGTGAGAGAGATGAAATTGGAACTGCCAGCAAGTTTAAATTGAGAATTGCTCTTTACTGAACATTGCTGCTTACTTGGTTGATGGGATGTCGACGTTTCATAATCTCCACACAAGGTGTCCTGGTCCTCTCTGGATCTTTCCAGGATCCTCCCCACATGTCGAGGTAGAGGGTGAGGGAACGGATATCGGGCACTCTAACACCCTGCTTGACCCTTTATGTCATATTCCAGGATGTTTCTCCTGGAATGGGAGAAGAAGAGGGACGGAGTGAGGGTGGGAGTGGGTGTCCCTGCTGTTATTGCTGTTATAGGGGAAGGGGAAGGGTGAGATGTCCGGAAGGCGTCTGACCAAGTGTTGTTTCCATGCAGTGGTATTAGTGTGCGGGGCTATTGCGTCAGGGACAGAAAAAGTGGGGGAAGGAAGGTGCTGAATTCAACAGTGAGTGTGGTTGTGCTGGAGCCTTATTTGCAGATAGCGTGTGAGCCTTGTTCGGGGGTAGGTGCTATAACAGATATGCAGTGAGTGCGATGGAGCAGAAAAATATGGTGATACTTATCCTGGCAATGTGGGGGGAAAGAATATTGATGCTTGTCCTGTATTGCTGACCAATTCTTCAGATCAAATCAGCGTTGAGGTGAGTGTCCCTGAACGTCTTGTTCAAGTCTTCCGCTAATAACGTCACAGACCCTTTCCCACACTTCCCACAGAATCAGTTTGGGTGGATGTTACAAATAGCAAGGTGAAGCAAACCTTAGTGTATTATATATCAAAACCAAATATGTCACGTAAATGCTTTACAACATATGCTCTGAAAATTAGGTATGCAAGTATATGCAAGGGAGAGCAATGACACAGTGATATTATCGCTGGGCTCTTCACCGAGAGACCCAGGTAATATTCTGGGGACATGAATTCAAATCCCGCATGGCAGTTGGTGGAATTTGAATTCAATATGTATCTGGAATCAAGGATTTATGATGATCAGGAATCCATTGGCGATTGTTGGAAAAACTCATCTGGTTCACTGATGTCCTTGAGGGGAGGATACTGCTGTCCTTACCTGGTGTGGCCTGCATGTGACTGCAGACTGTAGACAACGCTGCTGACTCTTAACTGCCCTCTGGCATGGGCAATAAATACTGGTTATCCAGCGACGTCCTCATCCTGCGAATGAGTAACAAATAATCGTGTGTGCTGCAGTAATAATGAATGGTCTCAAGTTGCACCGAAACTGCAGTGACTACTAATACTGTGAAGAATAAGTTCCATAAGTGTGCATTAGGTAGGTTGAACAGTATGTTGTGAACCAAACTAGAGAGCAGGTTATTTCAGATTTGGTGTTGTGTTGTCAGGAGGACTAATTAATAACCTTGCTCTGAAGCAGCTTTGGAGGAATAGTGACAACAATATGTTGCATTTTTACACGGCGTCTGAATACAATATCGAATGTTTGAACATTCTGGTCAAACGTCATGGAAGACTGGAGGCTAGAGGGTCAAGTTCGCTCCAATGAATTGGGGAAGTACAATATAACATTCAATGGGAGAAGACAATTGTGAGAGTCATAGAGTCCGACATCACGGAGAAAGGCCCTTCAGCCCAAATTGGTCCATTCCGAACAAAATGTCCATTCACATTAACCCCATTTCGCTGCCCTTACTCCATATTCTTCTCATTCTTTCCTATCCGTCTATTTGTCCAAATGCATTTTAAAATTTGAGTATCTACCTGCCTCAACTACTTCTGCTGGCATCTCATTCCATGTGCACACCACTCTGTGTGTAAATGAAATTGCCCCTCAGGTTCCCTTTTACTCTTTCCCCTCGGATCTTAAATTAATGCCCTCTAGTCCGTGGTTGCTCAATCCTGGGGGGAAAAACACTGATTGCATTCACTCTATCCATGCTTCCCATGATCTTATACACTTCTATCAGATCTCCCTCTGTCTCATACACTCTAAAGTAAAAACTCCTAGCTTGCCCAACCTCTCCCTATAACTCAGATCATTGAGTCCTGGCAACATCCTTGTAAATTTCTTCTGTACTATTTCCAGTATAATAACATCCTTCCCGTAGTAAAGTGAACAATACTTCACCTAACACTACCAGTATTGCCTCACCACCATCCTGTATAACTGCAACATTACTCCCTAATTTCGATACTCATTTCTCTGACTGATGAAGGCCAGTATGCCAAATGCCTTTTTCACTACCCTATCACTACCTGACTCCACTTTCAGAGAACCTTGAACCTGAATTCCAAGGTCCCTTTGTCTCAATATACTCCTTAAGGCCCTGCCATTCACCATGAAACTCCGACCTTGCTTTGACTTTCTAAAATCCAAGAACTTACACTTATCTGTATTAAACTCCATTTGCCATTTCTCGGCCCACTTTCTCACCTGATCAAGGCACTGCTGTAATTTCTGAAATTTCTGATAATCTTCCTCACTGTCCACGATACCGCCTATTTTAGTGACATCTTGAAACTTATAATTCATGCCTGTACATTCTCATCTAAATCATAGATGTTTGTAATATGTAAATATATATACAATATACATGCATAAAACAAGCAGTAATAGTCCCAGAACCGACCCCTGAGGCATTCCACTCATCACAGGCCTTCAGCCGGACAAGCATACTTCCACTGTTACCCTCTGTTTTCCTACAATAAACCAAATCTATGATCTGATTTGCCAGCTCTCCCTCAATTCCATATGATCTAAACTTCCAGAGCAGCCTACTATGTGGAACCTTACTGAAGGCCTTACTGAAATCCATATACACTACATATACCACCATGTCCTTGTCAAAGTTACTGGTCATTTCACCAAAGCACTCTAACAAATTATTGAGCCATGATCGCCCACGCACAAAGACGTGCTGAATGCTCATAATCACACCCTGCCTTTCCAAATGCATGTATATCGTCCCTCTCAGAATCATGTCAAGAAAATTGTCTACGAGACATATCAGGTTTGCTGGTCTATAGGTCACAGGTTTTTCTTTGTAGCTCTTCTTGAATAAGGGAACAGCTTAGCTATACTCAAGTCCTCCGGGACCTCACCCTTTGGCTACCAACCAGGGCCCCCACTATTAATTCTCTGTCCTCCTGTAGTGTTCCTGAATATATCTGGTCAGGACCAGGAGATGTTTAGAAATACTGCATAGTCTGAAAGATATGTCTACTTATTTCAGGTGAAAACACCAAAGAGTGAGTAAGTGACTCAATGATGCTTAACATAACAAATTAAAGAATATATTAATTCCAGGAAGTGACTTCAGAAGAATTCCAGACATTGTGGAATCCTAAGAATTCTCACAAAAGTGCAATCCAGAAAAGGAAGGGCCATGAATCTGATCAGGAAATAAAAAAGCGAACATGCATGCAAACAAACAGGAACACAAAGACACTATAAATTTATGATCTATATTTCAAAAGAAAAAAAACATTGTCAAATGTGGAAATTTGCAATCGGGAGAGACGAGTTTCTGGTGGATAACAGGGAAATGGCAAAGCAAATGTCCAGTTACTTTACATCTGTCTTAATGGAGTAAGATCCAGAAAATCACCCAGAAATACGAAGTGATTGTATAGGACTTGTGGAAGTAAAGACATAAAGTCAATTCATATCAGTAACAAGGCAATATTAAACATGCAGCTGGATTGAGCATTGCTAAGCTTGACAGTCCAGATGTACTTCATACCAAAATCTTCATTAATAAATCACAAATAGAAGTATTGATTGCATTGTCGATGACTGTGTTCTATTTTCGTGTACATTCTGCAGAGTCCAGAAGCTGATGTAGATAAACGTACATTCATAAAAGTGATCCAAGCACTATAGATGAATGGTAGGGAATCCAAGCATCTACAAAGGGAAGAAGAGACAGTGTGGAGAACTGCTGACAAATTAACTTGACATTTGTCGGGAAACTGTTGGAATCTATTATATAGGATGTGATATTGGATACTTAGACATTAACAGCAACATTAGAGAGACTCAGTATGCATTTCTGAAAGGGAAATCATACTTGATAAACTTTGTAATTGTTTAAAGTTGATTCTTATAGAATAGATCATGGGGATCCAGTAGAATTGGCATATTTTAGATTATCAGAAGGCTTTCTATAAGAACCCACACAGTGAGTTCGAAAATGCTATGATGTGAAGGGTATTTGGAGGAATATATGTAAGTGGAAACCTAAAGATTGGTTTACCTTCCTTTAAGGGAGTCAGAATATAGATGTAAAGACACGTTGCAGCAGTTTTACAGAGTGTTGGTGAAACTGTACCTGGAGTATTGTGCACAGTTTTGGTGACCAAACCTGAGAAAGAATATACTGACCACAGAAGAAGTGCAATGAACATTATCCAGACAAATCCCTCAGGTGGCAAGCTTGCGTGATGAGGAAACTCGGCCTATGTTCTCTTGAGGTTCAAAGAACCAGCGGTGGGTCACTGTGAACTGTATAAAACTCACAAAACATACGACAAGTTGGAAATTAACAGGATGTTTATCTGGCTGTCTAATCCATATTCAAGGCAAATAATGGCAGGATAAGGGACAAACCATTTAAGACTGCAATAAGGACGAAATTCTGTGCGAGGAGGGGACTGACTAACACAGGTGCAAGACAAGGCGAGATTACGGAGAATCCCCAGATAACCTACAAGTGTGTCAAGTGGAGCAGAATAACCAATAAACACGTAGGACTCATTAGTGACTTGCCAAGTTGCATCTAAATCAACTTTAGTCGTAGGAGAAAGAGGGGACTGGTGGAAGGCTGTTTGTGTGACTGGAGGCCAGTGTCCAATGGTGTACCACAGGCATCAGTGCTGGGTCCCTTAGTGTTTGTGATTCGGAGGTGCGAGTGTTGGGCTGGGGTGGACAAATTAAAAAAATTACATAACACCAGACCATAGTCTAACAGGTTTTTATTCGGCAGCACTAGCTTTCGAAACGTAGCTTCTTCATCAATGTGCACAACCACGTGATATAACTGATGTTGAGAGATTTTTAACCTTATTATTTGTGGTATTCATAAATGATGCAGCTGTGAAAATGGACGAGGGCTGGGGTGTGTAATAAGTAAGTTTGAATTTGATACAAAGATTGGCTGGGTGGTTCGCAGTGAGGAGGAAGGCCTTATGTTACAGGTAGATACTGATGGAATGGTGAGATGGGTGGATCAATGGCAGATAAAATGTAACCCTGATAAATATGAGGTGATGCAACTTTGGAAGAAGGAACCAGACAAGGTAGTACTCAATGAATGGCAGAACACTAGAACGCTCAGAGCGTGCTTCTCCACACATTGCTGAATGTGACTGCACAGGTTAATACACAATCTGGGAAAGGCTAGGGGAATGTAAACATAGCCTTTATACATCGAGGCATAGATTATAAGAACTATGCGGAACTTTGGTGAGGGCAAGATGGAATATTGTGTGGGTGTGGGAACAACATTACAGGAAGGATGTGATTGTAGTGGAGGGGGTGCAGAGCAGATTCACCAGGATGTTCCCTGGGCTGGAGCATATCAGCTATGGAGAGAGGCTGGATAACCTCAGGTTGTTCAGTTTGGAGGAGAGAAGGCTGCGAGGTCTGTGATTCAGAGGGATAGAATTACAAGGTACATGGACAGGGTGGATAGACAGCAGCTGTTGCTTTGACTCAAAGGGCCACACTTTCAAAGTGAAGGCTTTGCGGTTTAGTGAAGATTTGAGAATTGTTTTTCAACCAGAGGGTGTTGGGGTCTGGAATGCACTTCTTGAGATTGGAGTTGTCATGGTAACCTCAAACCATTAGAAACCAAATGTTGTGCACTTCAAATGCTTTAAGATTCACGGCTACGGTCTTCTGTCGGAAAGTGGGCCTAAAGTAGACCGTGCTGTATTTCTGGTAGTACAGAGTCTGTGCTTCTGTGGAAGGTCAATCATTGAGTAGCTTAAGGTAGGAATTGATGGGTTTCTGAAGAATATCGTAACAGATTTGTTAATAGAGAACTTGTAATATTTTCTGGAAATATGTCAATGGCAAAATTAAGAGAAAAAAATTGCAGATTTCATACAGTCTGATGCCAGATAATTGAGGACCGGGAAATAGCAGAACTATGGAGCAAATACCTGAGTTATGCCTTCACAGAAGAAAACAAAACAAAAAAGAAACCTTCCTAGCAATACCAGGGAATTTCAGTCTTGTGAGAAAAAGGGAATAGAATGAAAATAGCAATTAACCAGTTTAGAGAAAGTATTGGACTGAAATTAATGGGCATAGACAAATTCAAAAGAGATGTATGACATGGGAATCATATTTGAGAAAGTGGCTTTTAGGAAATTTATGTAGGAGGTATCAATGCCATGCGAGTGGAATCTCAGAAAGATTTTTGATAAAGCCCCAAGCCTATGGTGCAAATTCGAATCCTATGGGACTCGGGCTAATATTTGGTCATAGATTTAGAATGGGGGAGCTGGCAGGAAACAGTGAGTAGGAATAAAACATGTTTTATTTTTATATGGAAGGCTTGGAGGATCGTGACTTGGGCTCCAGCTATTCCCAATATCTTTGGGTGAGGGGCGCAAATGCAATATTCCCAAGTCTCCTGACAGCACTAAACGATGTCAGCTTGTGAGTGGATGAGGAGGATGTAAAAAAGTTCCAAGGTGATTGAGACAAGTCGAGTGACTGGGAAAATACGTGGCAGATGGAGAGTAATGGGGAGATGCGATGCTGTGTACTTTGATGGGAACAGTAGAATGGCAGCCTCCCATTTGAAAAATGAGTGTTTGAAAAATGTTGCTCTATAAGTGAACTTAAGCTGCATTTTTGTTTATTTTTGCGTAGCCCTCAGAGTCAATGTAGGGCAGTGAGTTCTGAAGCCAGAAGTCAATACTGGGAATGGCATTGGCACGCTGACAATTGTATATAGGCCCAGCAAGTGGGGAACTGTAACTTTGAAAGGAATCTGGATTACCCATTACAGCAGTCACTGTAAGCAATATTGCAGGAGTAGAAAGCAGGAAGGAAGATAAATGCTGCATTCACCTTCATTTCAGGGGGATTTGAGTACAGGAGTAAATGCATCTCACTTCAGCTGTACAGGGCCTTGGTGAGACCCCATCCCGAACATTGTGCAGTATTGTGTGCAGTTTTGGTCTCTTTTCCTAACAGACGAAAAAAACTGACATTGAGGGAGAGAAGCAAAGGATGACCAGACTGATCTCTGGGATGACAGGCTTGTTGTGGGAGCAGAGTTTGGGTCGACTGGACCTGCGTTCCATGGGCTTTAGGAAAATTTGTGAAAATCACATTGAAATATATAACACTCTGACAGGGCGAGACAGATTAGAAGCAGATCGGTAAATCACCTGGCTGGAACGTCTAAAACAAGGGGCCACAATATTAGGTACAGACAGGCCACTTTCCATTGAGATGAGAATAAATGCCTGCACTCAGAGATTGGCGAACCAGGGGTACTCTCTCCAAGATCAGGCTGTGGAAATCAAGGGGCTGAGTATAAATAAGGGTTTCTGGAAACGAAAAGGATAGGGAGAGAGCAGGAGTATGGTGTGATGATAGAAGATCAGCTATTATTCCAGGTTGTTCTCCAATAACACAATAACTGTGTTCCTGTTCAACACTGTGTTGTAGAAAATCGTGCAATATTAATAATGGGGTCTATGGAAAAAAGAGGGTAAGTGGCGAACTCCCAAAAATATCAGTAAAAACCAAAATTTAAATTTAGTCTAACACACAATAGGAGAATATAAATAAAACTTTAAATTACATGTTGTAATGGAACAGTCCTGTAAATGTAACGCTTTCACACGACAGTCACTCACTGGTGCACTGTACCTTTCACCACAATCTTCACCAGAAAGCGCGCGAGGGCTGACCGACCATCTGATACCGATGCCGAATTCCAGTTTTCCCCAAGATTCTCCCCACAGTTTGAAATGAAGTTCTGTCTAAATATAGACTACAATTCCCAGTTTCAGGCTCAGTTTCAAGGCCTGAATTGCACTCCTGTTTTAGCTGAACACATTGATTGCACTTTTGTAGATAGAGGGTTTCTGAGGCTGGGTTTGCTGTTCAGCTGGTGCCAGCCAAGGAATCGTGTCACAGTAAACGCCAGTACACTTTATAGAAAAAAGGTTCATGAATTGCATTGCAGCCGAATTGTATTTAATCAACACGTGTTATTGGTGAACTGCCTGTACATAGATTGGAGGCGCAAAACTGGTGGGCTGAATGGACTACAGCAGTTCTCATTTTATGGTTCACAATGTTTAAACATACTAAGGAATATGTATATTGTATGTTGAAAACTGCGTTGAGGAGATGTTCGGCCATTAACTAGAATAGGGAAAGCTCAATAAGTTGTATGACATATTCCTTTCCCGATATTTCTGTGCAGTGTGTGGGAAAGCTCTGTAAATATTGCTACAAGCTCTCAGCTGTTCGGAAGGAGGTCGCTGCAGGGTCAACAGGATTGTGTTTCCCATTTCCATTTCTGATAACGAGGCTGGCGTCGGCTGTTCTCTCCGGTTTATCATTTAAGATCTCGGAGCAGTTTGATACAATTGAGTGCCTTGCTTGGCCGTTTCAGAGACCACTGAAGAGTGTATCACATGTCTGTGTGTCTGGAGTCATTTTAGGCCAGACAGGAAAGCACAGGAGATTCACTTCCTGAAAGTACACTGGTTAAGGAGATCGACATGTATAATCGACATTGAACACAAGATCACTATTACTGACACTAGATAATAGATCTCCATATTTTATTAACTGTTTTTAAATTGCACTAGTTGCCAGAGAATTATCCTGGTCTGGATTAGCAATCCAATGGCAATTCCACAACAGCAGCATCTCCACATGGGGGCCGATCGGAAACCACACTGAACCGATTATTTCTGTGCTGTTTGACAGCTCTATCAAAAATAACCCCAATCAATTTGACTATCGTGATGGGATTGAGGGCGTGGTAATTGGTCCGATTGTAATTATTCCCTTCTTAGGGGATGGGACTTAGTTGAGTAATTACCCACATTGCCAGGGAGTTTTCAGAGTTGGAGCTGGAATGAAACAGCTTCTTCAGGTACACGGCTTGTTGTGTCGCAAAAGTCCTCAGACCTATTGTAGGAATGGTGTCAGGGCCAAATGCCTTTGTCATATCTACAGTGTCCAGCTGTTGCTTCATATCACGTGAAGTGAATTGAATTGGTTAAGACGGGCATCTGTGCTTCTGAGGGTATCATATTGAGGGTGAGGTGGGTAATCGACTCAACACTTCTGGCTGAGGATGGTGCAGATCCTGCATCTTTTACATGGATGCACACGGCTGTTGCATTATTTGGGATGGGGATATTTGTGGAGCCCTCTCCTCCAGTAAGTTGTTTAATGGTCCATCGACTTTTATGCATTGATTTGACAGGACGACAGAGCTTAGATCTGATTTGTTAGTCTTGGGATCATCTCTCTCTCTGTATCAGATGTTAGTCCTCCTGTTCGTAGTGTAACCAGTCAAGTGCGGTAGCTTTAATGGATTGTCATCAGGTTTAGGTGCACGTGATTCCGACCCGACCATGTTCACCCACAATCGTCACTGACCCATGGATCGGCTTGATGGAAATGGTAGATGGATGGACTATCCTGGGGGAAAGGTTACAGATTGTCATTGAAATATACAGCATCAGATGATAACCAAGTTTTAGCTGCAATATCTACAATTCAATTCTACTGACTGCCCCCCAGTTCACACCGAGACCCATTCACCCATCAGCCCTGTATTCAGTGACCTACTCTGGTTTCTGATGCGGAAATACTTCCATTTTCATATTCTCATTCTGCAGGAAGTCTTTCCTTGGTGTCACGCCTCCAATTTGTTACATAAACAATATCCATTTAAGGTAGTAATCTGAATCTTTTCCTTTCAGTAAAGCCATCATCTGTATTTGAAGTGAATGTGTTTCCTTCTGTTTTTCTCCCTGACCATGATTCAGAGCTCTGCAGTATCAGTGATGCCAGCCTTCTGCAGTTGCAGAGTCAAGGAACTTGTCACCATGCGTTACTGTTCAGTTCCCAGTGTACAACGCTTCATGTTGGACAGGATGTTTGGGCATCTTTGACAATATGTCGTTTAAATTGTTCAAAAACAGAAATTGCTGAAGAAATTGCGAAAGATGTTGAAGAATTTTCTGGAGTGAATGCAGAGTTAAACTTTCAGGTCCAGTGAACCTTCTATAAAGGCTTTTTATTTTTATTTCCAGTATCCATAATTATTTATTTAATTGAAAAATTGTTCTGCGTTAATTCATTTCTGGAGATACTCAGAAGGTCTGTAAACATCTGCAGAGAAAGAGAAACAAAGTTAGCGTTTCCAGTCCAGTGTGACAAATCTTCAAAACTGAATACAATTGCAAAATGGTCTTTTAGTCCCTTGCCAGATGTAGAGGATGGGTGGCAGGGAAAAGAGTGTGTGGCAAAAGAAAAACGGGCTTTTAGCAGTGGTGAAAGGAAAGCTTCTGTATAACGGGTCGAATTTAAGGTGTGAATCGGGGAAAGGGGTTCTCTCTATTGAATGCAAGATAAAAAAGACACAACCACACCAAGCTATACGGAGGCCAGGAGGGAGAATGTTGACCATGTGGTGTATATATGTGGCCACAGATACGTTTTCACTTTCGTGATCATCACCCCCTTTAGATAAAGGAATTCGGGTGCTTGACTTCTTATTGGCACTAGTAAGCGTTTCATGCTGCCTTAGTATTGGAACAAGGAGAAAAACAAATCACAGTTTGACTTTTGGGCCGAGTGTTGGTTACCTGTCATTTTTAATATTGTTTAATTTTGCAGTGCTTATCTTTAAACGCTTGTTCTTGAAGTTAGTATCAGATGGAGTGTAGGATGTTGAGGAGTGACATTATAGAAACATATAAAATCATGACAGATATGGATAGGGTGAATAGTCAAGGTCTTTTCCAAAGGGTAGGGGAATCCAAACTTAGAGGCAATAGGTTTAAGGTGAAAGAGGGTAGATTTAAAAGGGACTAAAGGGGAGCCTTTTTACACAGAGGGCGGTGTGGGTATAGAATGAGCTTCCAGAGGAAAAGTGGGAGATGCAAAGACAGCTACAACATTTAAAATTCATTTGGACAAACATATGAATGGGAAACATTTAGAGGCACATGGACCTAATGAAAACAGATGGGACTAGTATAGTCTGGAAAACCTGGCAAGCATGGACATTTAGAAAAGCTTGACGCAGAGTCAGGGTGGTTTTGTGAAAGGAAAATGATATTTTGCCCTGTAAAATCTTGCAAAGTATTTCTGGAGATGCCTGTAAATGTAACAAGCGGACTTGATAAAGGGGATCTGATGGACATGAGGCTTTCCAGAGATTTTCCACAAGGTATTACAAAACAAAAGTTCTTACACAAAACAGAAGCTCCAGGGTCGGATACTTTATTAACATGGGATGATGATTGTTTAACACAGAAATCGGAGAGTCAGGATTAATGGATCTTTATGGTAAAGGTTTATCTGCTGCAGTACCACAAATATCAGTCTGATGGCATCAGTTATTTGCAATCTAAGCTGACAGCCTGAAGGAGGGAGTTGAGTGCAACATACATTCGAGTTTATGGATGACACTGAGAATCAAAAGGCAGGCAGTTACTTAATAGAGAGGACTTCCAGAAAAGGAACAGTAAAGGCATTGGAGTCTTCCTGTGTATGAAACATTAAGTCAGCAAGATGATGCAGCAAGTAACTTGGTTGGTATATTAGGTGGTTTCCTGGGAAGAAAGGGTTGTGTTATTGAGAATCTCTAAGCTGGTGAGGCGATAATTCATTGGGGTTTAAATGAATGAGGAGTGATAATGCTGAAACCTACAAGACGCAGAAGGGGTTGGAGAAGGTAGAGGTTGAGAAGTTTTTTCCATTCTTGAGCAAAGTGTCGAACTCGATGATATAGATACCGAATAAGGAACATCGATTTCAATCTGAGATGCAGAGTAATGTCTTCTCTCCTAAGGTAGTGAATGTTTGGAATTCAATAACTCAGAGAGGTGTGGAGGGATACAAGGAGTCGCCAAGAGAGTGGGGTTGAGCCCTGGAGTAGATCAGCCATGTCCTTATTAAATGGCAGGGTTAGCTTGAGGGGCCGATTGACCTCCTCCTGTTCCTATTTATTAATTTCACATGTTATACTTTTGGAAAGTAACGGGTTATTTTGCTGGAAATCGTGTTGTACAATGTTGCATTCAGGGAGAGCAGAGGATTTGTTGTTTTAACCCTGGGTGGGGTATGTGGCTGTATTCACAGCGTATCTGGGTCTGCAACATGACCCACATCTGGAGCAGAAGTTACAGAGAGGGGAAGCCTGGAAACAGGGACTGGGGGGTGGGGTGGTGGTCACTTCCTGATCCAGCCTGAATTTTCCAAGTACATTTCCAAAACTACACCTAACCATCGGAGTGGCCTCGATCTGTCCCTGTTTAGCATGTCCGAGGGCTGAATGGAACATCAGAACATAGGGCTGAGGGACACAAATGGGTCATTCAGCCCTTTCACACGACTCCACCAGTAAATAAGGTCATGGCTCATTTCATTGTGATCCCAGCTGCACTTTTCTTTCCATGCACCATTATCCCTGATTCACCTGTCCATGGAAAATCAGGCAAAGCCAGCCCCGATGTAATATAAAGGTCCAGCCACACCAAACTTCTGGGAAAGAGAATTCCCACTTGACTGAAATCCCACTTTGTGGATTTATCCTAATTCCTACTCTGACGTATGTTGGAGGGTGTCACTGTTTTGTTTTCTCGTCCCATTCCTCCACTGCTGACACCAAATTTTAAATGTAACCAGGTTGGTGACATGGCCGATGATAATGTTCTCAGACTGAGTCAGGTTCAGTGACAGGAACAAGTCAGGCTGATTTCTTTAGTTAGCCACAAGTAACTAACAGAACTAATAGATGCGCATGGTGGATCTGTGGTTAGCACTGATACCTCCCGTCACCAAGTAGCTGCGTTCAGTTCCAACCTCCGGCAACCCTCTATGTGGATTTTGAACATTCTCCCCATGTCTGTGTGGATTTCCTCCCATCGTCCATAGATATGCAGCTTAGAGCGGATTAGCCATGCTAAATTGCCCATAGTACCCGGGGATGTGTAGGTTCGATCTCCCCGATTAAAACCAATCAATTAAGTTTTTTTTTCATCATATGTTAGTGCCTGGGCCGCTGAGTTCTCGGCATCGATATGGCTAGACATTGAGCCCTCTCAGACAAAGTGAACCCTTATTAATCTGTTGTTCTCAGATAAAATGACAACATTTTGGAATATTGTCATAAAATAATGATTATCAATTCTGTTAAAACTTCAAGGCCAATGCGTCAGATCGAGGCAATACAGCCAAAACCTTGTTTCTTACTCCTATAATTGGTATACTGGGGATAATGGATTCCAGGTTTAAACTGTGGACAGCGAGGGGGGGTACCTTGCTTGGGTGATTTAGAATTAGTAGTATCCCTACAGTGTGGAAGCAGGTCCTTGGGCCCAGCAAGTCCACTTCGATCCTCTGAAGAGAAACCCACCCACACCCATTCCCCTACCATCCTATATTTACCCTGATTGATGCCCCAACTTACATATCCTGGAACACAATGAGCGATTGAACAATGGCCAAGTCATCTAACATGCACATGTTTGTGACTGTGGGAGGAAACCTACGCAGACACAGTTGAGAATATACTAACTCCACACAGCGAGTCACCCAAGGCTGGAACTAAACCCGTGACCCTGGTGCGGTGAGTCAGCAGTGCAAACCACCGAGCCACGACATGTTACTTGAAGGAGAAACAATGATACCATTTGATCAAATAACTCGTAAGTATGGACTACCTAGTAGCGACGTCTTCTGTTTTTTTCCAGATTAGAAATTTGATTAAAAAACATAATTTTACAAGACACTTATAGATCCGATACAGAGAAGCAGGTGATTATTGTAAAGAATACATTCTCTGTCAGGACCCTTTACCGTTTGTTGGATAGTGTCCCCGCAGACAAGACTGTGCAGCTTCGTGACGTCTGTGCGAGAGAGTTGTGATTTTAGATCTCTTCGGAGACATGGGAGGATATTTGTGAAAATGCTCGAAGGATTTTGATCAGTAATAAAACCCATTCCATGCAGTTGAAAAATCTTCATAGGTTCTTTCTGACCCCAGATTTTCTCTCAAAATTCAAAGTGGGATTATCTTCAGCATGTCCTAAATGCAGAATGACTACAGGCAATCTTACTCATTGCTTGTGGTCCTGCTGCAGGCTTCGTATATATTGGTGTGGTAGAGTGGGTCATGGGGACCGAATTGGAGATGGACCCGGTTTCTCTTTTCCGGAACCTGCCCAGAGTATCTTACACAGATGCACATGGTAAAAAAAATATATCCTTACTTTCTATGCGAGGAAAGATATTATGTTGTGTTGTATGTCGAAAACTCCCCGGGTCTGTTGAGACTTTGTATCCTTACTATGGAGAATATCCCTTTGAACTTTCTCACCAGCATGGTGCACCAAAAACAGAGCTTAATATAAGTCATAGAATCATCGAGTCATGGAGATGTACAGCATGGAAACAGTCCCTTCGGTCCAACCCATCCATGCCGACCACATATCCCAAACCAACCTAGTCCCACCTGCCAGCACCTGGCCCATAACACTCCAAACCCTTCTTATTCAATTACCCATCCAAATGCGTCCTAAATGTTGCACTTGTATCAGCCTCCCCGACATCACCTGGTAGTTCATTCCATACACGCACCACTCTCTGTGTGAAATAGTTGCCTCGTAGTTCTCTATTATATCTTTCCCCTTTCACCCTAAACTTATATCCTCTCGTTCTGACTCGCTGACCCCAGGGAAAAGACTTTACCTATTTACCCTATCCATGCCCCTCATAATTTTGTAAACCTCGATAATGTCACCCCTCAGCCTCCCACGCTCCAAGGAAAACAGCCCCAACCTGTTCAGCCTTTCTCTATAGCTCAAATCCTCCAATACTGGCAACATCCTTGAAATCTTTTCTGAACCCTTTCAAGTTTCACAACATATTTCCGATAGGAAGGAGACCAGAATTGCATGCAATATTTCAACACTGGCCTAACCAGTGTCCTGCACAGCCGCAACATGATCTTACAACTCCTGTACTCAATACTCAGATCAATAAAGGAAACGCCTTCTTCACTATTCTATCTACCTGTGATTCCACTTTCAACCTGCACTCCAAGATCTCTTTGTTCAGCAACACTCCCTGCGACCTTACCATTAATTGTATAAGTCCTGCTAAGATCTTCTTTCCCAAAATGCAGCACCTCGCATTTATCTGAATTAAAGTCCGTCTGCCACTTCTCAGCCTATTGGCCATTTGGTCAATCTGAGGTGACCCTCTTCGCTCTCCACTACAACTCCAATTTTGGAGTCATCTGCAAACTTACTAATTGTACCTCTTATGCTCGCATCCGAATCATTTATGTCAATGACAAAAAGTAGTGAATCCAACACCGATCCTTGTGGCGCTGCACTTGTCACAGGCCTCCAGTCTGAAAAAGAACCCTCCACCACACTCTCTGTCTTCTACGTTTGAGCCAGTTCTGTATCCAAATGGCTAGTTCTCCCTGTATTCCATGAGATCTAACCATGCCATTCAGTCTCCCATGGGGAACCTCATCAAAACCTTTACTGAAATCCGTATAGATCACATCTACCCCTCTACCCTCTTCAATCCTCTTTGTTACTTTCTCAAAAAACTCAATCAAGTTTGTGAGACATATTTTCTCACGCACAAAGCCATGTTGACTATCCTTCATCAGTCCTTGCCTTTCCAAATACAGGCACATCCTGTCCCTCAGGATTCCCTCCAACAACCTGCCTACCACCAACGTCAGGGTCAATGGTCTATAGTTCCCTGGCTTGTCCTTAACACCCTTCTCATACAATGTTAGTCAACCTCCAGTCTTCCGGCACCTCACCTGTGACTATCCATACTACAAATATATCAGCAAGAGGCCCAGCAATCACTTCTCTCGCTTCCCACAGAGTTCTCGGGTACACCTGATCGGGATTTATCCACCTTTACCCGTTTCAAGACATCCAGCACTTCCTCCTCTGTAATATCGACATTTTGCAAGGTGTCACCACCTACTTCCCTACATTTTATATCTTCCATATCCTTTTCTACAGTAAATACTGCTGCACAATACTCTTTTAGTATCTGCCACATACTTCCTGTGCTAGTAAAAATATTCTGTTGTGTTGGATGTCTGAAAAACCTCCGGGACTGTTGTGTCATTGTAAGCTCGTCATGGAGAATATCCCTTTGGACATTCTCACAAGTATAGTGCACCGAAAAGCAGAGATTTATATAAGATATGGCAACCCTTTTTGGATTACCGCGATACAGGCTGATCTGACACTCTAAAAAGGGCTTTTGTACAGCCATGACGATATTGTCTAATGAATCACATATTAAGAATTGTGAATGTATGAATCTGTATCAGTTCATGCTCTCGAAGAACGAGAGCTATCACTTTGTAATGCTGAGCCGTATTATTTATTATTATTTATTGTTTATTTTTGTTTTTCTTCTGTCCGTTTAGAGACTTTAACTTATTTTGTATATACATGCACATGGGTGTAAATTTGTTCAGTCATTTGCGTTGTTTTGTTGTTGGTTTGATATAAATAGTAAAAAATCTTTTTCAATAAAATAAATGTTATAAAATTAAAATGCTAACATTGATAGATTAGAGTCCCAAATAACTCTGATTAGAGAGACCACTCATGCTGGTTTACATTGAAGGTCACCACACGGGTGATGGGGTGAGGTTGAGAGAGCAACCACTTCATGATCACCTCTGTCTGTGTGGGGAATTGAACCTGCGCTGGTGGCCTCCCTCTGCATCACAAACCAACCATCCAGCCAACTGAGTGGTAGACTGTGCAACTGTTACACATAGAATCAGTCACAGAAAAAGGGCAAGAGAAATTTTAATGACAAGGAAAAAGGTGTATTTGAGACAAAAATATTCTCTGCTACAGATTATATTTTATAATGAGACAAGTGTTTGGAAGTTGTCTTTGGCTGAATAATATACGGTGAGACCAGTGAAATAACCAGAATGACTAATTGTGATTGGATATCGATAACGATAAAATAAGTGCATGTTTTTGAATGGTCTGTGGAAACCATACTGACTGTTGTATGAATTTATAAATCAGATGAAATATATTGTAAGGAGAGTCCGTCCCCATGTGAAATGCCTTCTGAACACATGCTAGAAGAAACCCGGGGTATAAAGTTTCTGAGAATCGTCTGCTCGGTAACAGGAACCTGGGGGTCGAATGACTGAAAGTTCCTGTAACATGGAGCTGAGAAAACCATCAGATCACCCCCAAACGTATTGAATGTTGGAGCATATTTGAAGTACTGAATGGCCTCATGATGGATTTTAATTGTGTGTGATTTGAAAGGCGTACATCTCTACTCCATCCTCTTACATGTTACACACTGGGGCACAGCTGCTTTACTGAAACTGGGAATAAGTTGGAACAGTACCTGGATCATTCCATAATTCACATTCTCCAGAATATTCTATAACAATGTGGGGGGCATAAGAAAGGCAAAACAGAAAGTGATGGAAGGTGCTGCATGCAGTAGTGTGAGTGGTGGAGCATGAGCCTTGTTCGGGGGTCGGTGCTATAACAGATATACAGTGAGTGTGAGGGAGCAGAGAAAATATGGTGACCCTTATCCTGACAGAGCGGGGAAGCTTATTGATGCTTGTTCTGTTTTATTGGTCATTTCGTCAGACCCCAGAAAGTGCACTGAGCTGGGTGGTGAGCTCAGGCCATGCTGGGTGGGTCTGGTAGTGTGGCCCCCTCTGAGAACAGCATGGTCCCCTTTGTACTAGCCCATCCACCAGGACCTCCGTGCTACTGTTGACAAACCGTGGTGTAATTTCCCCTTCGCTGCCATGCTCGGGGAAAATGTGCAGGGCAGCTCCAAACTGAGAAAGCGCAACCGTGTGCCCATTGGCCTTTTAAAGATGGAACCAGTGTCAGGGATCACGGAATATCCAGGGGCATCCGGGCGACTGTGAGTACCTTCAGTCATGATGGTTGGGAGAATCGGGCTGGCATTGAATGAAAGGGACACCAAGGGGTGGGGTGGGTAATTAATGAGGTGAGTTTGGTAAGATAGCACCAGGAAACTAGCTCAGCCTCGTGCAGACAATCCCTCTGTCACACTCAATGAAAATGTCACTGAGACAGGTTTTCGTTAGATTCAGCCCAGTGAGGCGAAGACTCTTCTGTCCTCATTCCCAGTTACAAAGCTGCAGAACAAATGCTAATCCAAAACTCCCCATCGCCTGAACTCACAGCAATATCACTTTCACTCATAATTCTTCGAAATACTGACCCGTGTTGCATGATACTATCGGAATTAATTCATTTCAGCATTCTGAACCTGTGAACATATCCTTCCATGACATTTTATCTCGGTGTATACCCCCCACCCTGTCTCCACCCCAAAACACACTGCTTTACAGTCCTATTGCACGAGACTGACATTATGACTGGCCATTTGGCCCAGCTGGTCCATGGCAAACAAAATGTCCATCCAGACTCACCCCATTCCCCTGTCCTTGTTCTGTATCCCTCTAATCCTTTCCTATCTGTGTATTTGTCCAAATGCCGTTTCAATGTTGTTATTGTACCCACCTCAATCACTTCCACTGACAGATCAGTCCATATGCGTACTACACTCTATGTTAAAAAGTTGCCCCTCGGTTTCCTTTTTACATTTTTTATCCTTTCCAAACATTAATGGATGTCCTCTAGTACTCGATTCACCAAACCTGGGAAAAAATTTGAATTATTCGCCTAATGCACACCTCTCATGATTTTATAAGAGCTACACTTCCATAAGAACCCCCACCCCCACCCCCACCCCCACCCCACCGCCGGTTTCCAATGCTGTAAAGAAATAAGTTCTAACCTGTTCAATCTCTGCCTAAAACTTCGAACCTTTAGCCCAGGAAACACCTTTGCAAATTTCTTCTACACTTTTTCTCGTTCAATAATATCCTTTCTAGTGCAAGGTGAACAAACCTGAACACAATACTCCAACTGCAGCCTTACCGACATCCTGTACAACTGCAACATAACGCCCCAACTTCTTTACTCAATGTGCTGATGAAGGCCAATGTGCCAACATCCTTCTTCACTGTCCTGTGTATCTGTGACTCAAATTTCAGATAAACGTGCACCTGATCTCCAACGTCCTTTTGTTCCACTACACTCCTTAAGGCACGATCATTCGTCAATAAACTCCTACCTGGATTTGACTTTCCCAAATGCAAGACATCACACTTATCTATATTAAACTCCATTTGTTATTTCTCAGCCCACTTCCCCAGCTGATCAATGTACTGCTGCAATTTCTGAAAACGTTCCTCACTGTAAATGATGTCTCCTAACTTAGTGTCATCTGCAAACTTACTAACGTTGCGTTGTACACTCTGGTCCAAATCATTGATATAGATAACAAACAGCAATGGTCCCAGTACCGACCACTGAGGCACTCCACTAGTCACAGGCCTCCAGTCCGACAAGCTAACCTCCACCATAGCCATTTGCTTCATAACGTCAAGCCAACTGTGTCGCCAATTTGCCAGTTTACATTGGAGTCCATGTGATCTAACCTTCCAGATTGGCCTACCATGTGGAACTTTATCAAAGGCCTTAATGAAGTCCATGTAGAATATGTCTACCACCCTGCCCTCGTCAACCTTCCTGGTCACTTCCTCAAAAAACTCTATCAAAATTTGTCAGGCATGCTCTGCCACGCACAAAGCTATGCTGACTGCTCTAAGGCAAACTCTGTCTTTCCAAATGCATACATAACTTATATCTCCGAACCTTCTCTAGTGGTTTCCGAAACAGATGGAAAACTTACTGGTCTATATTTCCCAGGCTTTTCTTTTCAGCCCTTCTGAATAAGGGCACAACATTTGCTACTGAACAGTCTTCTGGGACCTTGCCCCTGAACTATCTTCTCTCGCCTAGTGCAGCGCCTTTAGATATATCTGGTCAGGACCAAGAGATTTATCTGACTTAGTGCATTCTAATATGTCCAACAGCACCTCTACTGTGATATGGACTGTGCCAAGATATCGCACCTAACCTCTCAAAGGTCGCAAGTCTTCATGTCTTTCTTCATGATAAACGCAGAGGGGAAATTGAGGACCTTACCCATCTCTTGAAGTTTTACACATGTATGCCCATTTTGGATTTTAAGGCGTCCTATCTCTCTCTAGTTTTTCTTTTACTTTACTATACTGAATTTGGATTCACCCTAATCTGCTCAGCCAAGGCTATCTCAGACCCCACTTTAGCCCTGCTGATTTCCTTCTTCAGTAAACTCCTGTATCCCCTGTGCACCTCCAGAGATTCCCTTGGCCCCAGCTGCCTGTACCTGAGCCACGCCTCCTTTCTTTCTGGTCAGAGCCTCAATATCTCTTGTCATCCATGGTTCTCTCTTCCAGCCTCACTTTCCCTTCACCCTCACAGGAACATGCAGACCTTGAACTCGAGCTATCTCTCTTTTGAAGCCCCCCCACTAGCCCGGGATCCTTTTACCTGGAAATACTCGACTCCAATCAAGCCCTGCAATCCGCTGTCTAATTCCAACAATATTCGCCTTGCCCCAATTTAGAACTTTAATCTGTGGACCAATTTTGTCCCTACCATACCTATTTTAACATTAATACAGCTCTGGTCACTTTTCTCAAAATGCTCCCCCACTTTACGTCCGTCACCTATCCTACCCAATTTCCCAACAGTAGGTCGAGTTGTCCCTTCCCCAGTAGGACCCTCTACATGCTGCTTGTGGAAGCTTTCCTGAACACTTAACAAATTATGTTCCATCTAAGTTTTTAACCCTCTGCAAGTCCCCGTCTATGTTAGGATAATTAAAATCACCAATTATGACAACCCTATTGCTCATGTAAGTCTTGCCAGTCTCCCTGCATATTTGTTCTTCTAATTCCCATTGATTATTTGAAGGCTTATAGCGCAACCACTATAACGTTACCAACCCCTCTTATTGTTTGCATCATTTACAAAATCTCATTGGTTATTATCTCAGCTATTTCATCTTTAAATTCTAGAGTGATATGCGCCTTAATCAGAACTATTGCTATTTAAATTGTTTCCTTTATAGATCCAGCATTGGTGTGGGCTGCACATAGTTTCACTCTGCACATAGCGAGGTTGCACTCAGCAGACACTAGTCGGATCTACACAGTGCTCCATCCTGAATATGTAATGGAATGGCTGGTTATGTGATTTGGATTGCGAATATGAGAGAACTAAACATCTGGCAATGCCTTTATTTTGTGTTTTAATTCTTGTGATTGGACTCTTCAAATCCTGACTCATCCGGTTAGACCCATCCGTGTGGATGAGTTATGTTGACTGTTGTTACAGCACCTCTGTCTGCAACATGACCAATAAATGGAGCAGAGGCTGCAGAGAGGACAGTCTCCATAAAATGGAATGAGGGAATCACCATCAGATCAGCCGTGGTCTGAGTGAATGGTGGGGCAGGATTGAATGGACAACTAATGCAATTTATTCATATATTTCTTTTTGTTCCAAGCAAACTTCCCTTCTCTCCCAGTGTCCCATATTGGTGGGGACTGCGTCACCTCCTCCTATTCCTGCGTCACAGGATCATCGGGCCTCACTAGCCTCCAGATTTCCCTGTGCCCCAGTTTTGAGCAGTTTAATGACTGGCTTCTGTTCCTGTGTCCCAGCCTCGAACAGTTGCGTGACTGTCTCCTGTCCCTGTGCCCCAGTTTCAAGCAGTTGAATGACTCCCTCCTGATCCCAAGTTTGTGAAAGTAGATGTCCTCCTCCTGCTCCTGAGTAACAGGCTCCAATAGCTCTGTGCTCACCTACTGCTCCTGTGGAATGGAGGTGAGGGACTGAATGGCCTCTTCACATTCTTTACAGCTTTTCTTGATGAAAGGCCATTCTACTATTTCTGTAAAACTTCATCAAAATCTGACTGATGTATTTTTGTATTTGACTCTCAGTAATTGAGCAAACAAGCCGACTGGCAGAACTCAGATGCTGAATAGCTTCCTCCTGTTCCCGTGTTATACACTGAAGAGTCAATAGACTCTCAGAGATGTACAGCACGGAAAATGATCGTTCCGTCTGGTCATCCATACCGCCAAATATCCGAAATTAATCTCGTCCCCCTTGCCAGCAATTGGCCCATTTCCCTCTTCATACTTCCCATGCATGTATCCATCCAAATGCTTTTTAAATGGTGTAACTGTACCTGCCTCCACCACCTCTTTTGGCTGTTGCATCCATACATACAGCAGTCTCTGTGTGAAAATGTTGTCCCTCGTGTCCCTTTTTAAAATTTTTCTCCTCTCACCTTAAACCTTTCTCTTCTAATTTTGGACTCGTCTATCCTGGGAAAAGACATTGACTGTTTACCTTATCTATGCCCGCTCATGATTTTATTAACCTCTTCCAGGTCCCCCTCAGCCTCAACACTTGAAAATAGCCCCAGCCTATTCAAACTCTCCCTGTCACTCTGACCTTCCAAAACCTGCAAGATTCTTTTACATCTCTTCTGCAACCTTTCAAGTTTGACAACGCCTTTCCGACAGCAGGGAGACCAGAATTTAAGGCAATATTACAATTTAGCCAAACCAATGTCCTGTACAGATTTAATATTTCATGCAAATGCTTCGACTCAAAGCACGCACCAATAAAGGAAAGATCACCAAGTGCCTTCATCAGTGCGCTATCTACCCGTGACAGCACTTTCAAGGAACGGAGAACCTGCACCACGAGGCTAGCTTTTCTGCCTCACAGGGCAGCGACCTGGGTTTAATTCCAACCTTGAATGACTGGCTGTGTGGAGTTTGTACATTCTCCCCTTGTCTGCGTGAGTTTCCTCCGGGTGCTATGTTTTACTCCGACAGTGTAAGGATATACAGGTAAGGGTAGATTGGCAATGCTAAATTGCGCACCGTACCCAGGGATGTGTAGGGGACGTGGACTACCCATGGGAAATGCAGGCTCAGAGGGATAAGGCAGGGGTTTGTCCAGTGGGATACTGTTTAGAGGGTTGTTGTGGCCTCGATGGGCCGAAAAACCTGTTTCCTAACTGTAGGGATTCGATCATTTCTATGGAGTTCTCCTTGATTTCAGCTTTCCACAGGAACCTACCTGTATGTCTTGCCTTGATTTGTCTTGCGAAAATGCAACACCTCACATTTAAATAAAATAAACGCTACCTGCCACTCGGTTCACCGAAACAAGGTCCCATTATAGTCTGACAGGTCTTCACTGTCGACTACACCAACAAATTTGGAATTATCTACAACCTTACTTACCATACTTCATATATCAAATGCAAATGATTTGTATCAGTGACAAAATGCAGTGGACTCACTACTGATCTTTGTGGCACGCCACTGGTCAAATGTCTCCAAATTTAATGAACAAATGTCCACTGTCTCCAATATTCAAGAAAATTTTGGATATAAATGACGAGCTCTCCCTGGATCCCAGCCAGTCTAACCTTCCTAACCAGTCTCCCATGTAGACCATTGTGGTTTCCTTCCTGAGTCCCATAAAGACACCATCCACTGGCCTGTCTTCATCAATCATCTTCATCACTTCCTCAAAAGGTTACACCGAGTCAGTGAGACCTGATCCCCAATGGACAAAGACCCTCTTCAGTCCTTGTCTTTTCAAATGCATGTACATCCTTTCAAACAAACTTCCCTCCAACACTTTAGTCACCATTGACGTCAGGCTCAGCGATCTATGGTTACCTGTTTTTTTTCCTTACTTTCTTAAATAATGACAGTATTTTCACAGCCCTCCAGTCTTTTGACACCTCACCTGTGAAAATCAATGATACAAATACATCAGCAAAATGCTTACCAATGTCTTTCCTAGCTTCCCACATACATTTGGGATACAACTGAGCAGGTCCCAGGGATTTGTTCACCTTTATGTGTTTTAAATTGTCAAACACCTTCTTGTAATATAGACACTTTTCAATGTATTACTATATATTTATTCATTCTCTCGCCCTTGTAATCTCCTCCTCATTAAATACTGAGGAGAAGGTTTTGTTTCGTATTTCTCAAATGTCCTGTGGTTCCACACATAGGTAGCCTTACTGATCTTTAAGGGGCCCTGTTCTCTCCCTAGTTAATCTTTTGCCATTAAAGGAGTTGTACAATTTCTTCAATGCCTCGTTAACCCTATTTCTAAAGCCATCTCATGTCCACATTTTTCTGGCCCGATTTCCCCGTTGACTATGCACTTGCTGCCCTTATACACCTCTCGGGATTTACTTGATCTTAGCTCAGTTTACCTGACATATGCCTCCTTCCTTACCTTGACCAGAGCATCAATATATCTAGCCATCCAGCACTCCCTGCACCCACCAGCCTTGCCCCTCTCACTAAAAGGAACACGTTGGCTCTGGACTCTCTGAAACCAGGTTTTGATGGCCTTGCATTTTCCAACCATCCATTTACCTGTGAATAGGGTATTCCAATCAGCCTTTCACAGGGCTCACCCAACACTTTCAAAATTGGCCTTGTTCAAAGTTAGACTTTTAACGTTTAGATCAGGTCTTTCCTATTCCACAACTAATTTAAAACTAATATTTATGCGTAACAGAAAGATAACGAAACACTTCCTGCCCCTCTGTAATAGGCTCGAGAGGCTGAATGGGCTCCTCGTGGCCCTCTGTAATAGACTGGAAAGGCTGAATGGCCTCCTGTCTTGTCCTTGTGTAACAGACCCGAGACATTAAATGAGACAGCAACCCGTGGATTACGAGCAGTTGTTAAACTGTATCTGATGGAGGTCCATCCCTTCTCAGTTGCAGAAACACAACCAACACAATGTACTCCAGGTGCCCTCTCACTAACACCTCATACAGCTGCAGCAACACATCTCTTTGTTTTGAATGATTCTGTTGGCAAAATGTGCTGAAAAATGTGTTGCTGGAAAAGCATAAAACGTCGATTTTCCTGCTCCTTGGATGCTGCCTGACCTGTTGCTCTTTTCCAGCAACACATTTTTCAGTTCTGATCTCCAGCGTCTGCAGTCCTCACTTTCTCCTTGTTGGCAAAATGTGCCAATATTCTAGATTACCACCTTTTCAAGTAGCAACAGGCTAATATGGGCTGAATGGCCTTATATTCTCCCTCTGTAAGAGGCCCAGAGGCACAGAATTGCTTCGGCCTGTTATTGAGCAGCAGTCTCAATGCTCTGTCTCAAGGTTATGAAAGGATTTGGTAGCAGGGCACTTAAAAACAGGAGTAGACTCACACTGGTCAATAAGGAATCGAGAAACTTGCTCACCCGACTTTTCTTTATGCAGCCGATCTGTTATTTTATAACAGCCTCTTTCATAAACAGTGTGGAACATATATATACCCATGCAGTTTTCTGTTAATACTCTCATATCCAAGTTTAAACAAAGATTTGAAGATTTATGATCCATCCCTCAGCAACCCCATCCATTCCATCCAAACCCAGAAAATATTCTCTTTTGTAGTTATATGTAAAGTGATGTGTGGAACTCGTTAATTGAACCTGTTTGCTCAGTCATGATTTGGAGATGCCGGTGTTGGACTGGGATGTACAAAGTTAAAATCACACAACACCAGGTTATATTCCAACAGGTTTAATTGGAAGCACACTCGCTTTCGGAGCGCCGCTCCTTCAGCAGGTGATAGTGCAGGACACACTTCTAAGGAACAGAATTTATAGCAAAAATTTACAGTGTGATGTAACTGAAATTATTCATTGAAAAATACCTTGATTGTCTGTTGAGATTTTTCATCTGTTTGAATACCATGATAGTTTCACTTCTTTCATTTGTGTAAATCACGGAACATTTTTTTAAAAAATAAAATGTTGCATTCTCGGGTTAGCTGTAACAGTGAGTGTTAGCTAGACAATATGTTGAAGGTGTTAGCCCCCTGTGTTCTCTGTCTATACCATGATGTGTAGATTGATTGTAATCTGAAAAGTGAGATAACAGAGTTTTACATGACTCCATGCAATGTTTGAGCTCAGGGTTTTACATGAATTCACGAAGTTTTTGAACAAATTACAATGTAACTCTGCAAGTACAAATTCATCCCACAAAATATATGTGTGCATGTGGGTCTTTGTCGGTTTGTGTGTGTGTGTGTCTGTCTGGATTGGGGGGTTTGTGAGTGTGAGAGAGAATGTACATGTGTGTGTAGTAATGTGGTGTGTCTTAAGTCTGTGAGGGGGCACCTGTGTGAGTGTGGGAGTGTGTGTGTCTGTAAGGGTGCGTGTGAGTGCCTGCATGCATGTCTGAGTACATGTGTGTCCGTATGTATGTGTGCATATAAGAGTGCCTGTGTGTGTGTGTATAGTTCAAGGGTGGTCACCTCTAATGTGACATGAAGCCAAGGTCCCAGTTGAGGCCCTCCCTATGTGCATCAAAATTAGCTATCTGCCTCTGCTCGGCCACCTTTCACTGCTGCCTGTCCTGAAGTATGCCTTGGAGGATGGTCACCAGAAAGTCCGAGGTTGAAGGTCCTGGACTACTTAAGTGTTTCCCAACTGGGAGGGAACCCTCCTGTCTGTTGATTGTTGTGCGGTGCCCATTCATCCATTGTCGTAGCCTTTGCTCGGTTTCCCAGAGTTTGTTCAGAGACTGTGATTCATTCCAATCTCCATGGATTCTAATTATTCCATGGAAGGTTTCCACATTTAAGTGATAAATATGCGTAGTTCAATGTGTTATCCCATAACATGATCGGAGCATCACAGCACTGATAGGGATCAGCAGATTTGGACAGAGGGGAAGGAGATCAGAATCTGAGAACATTAGACTGAAATGTCCCAAAAATGTATCAGAATCTGGTAACATTCTACCAGCATGTTCCAACCATAGACAGGGGTTTATCACATTATGTTTGGTATCTTTCTGCATTTTATTGCTTGTCATTATCATTGCGGATCTATTATGCTCTTCTCATTATTCAATATTTTTATTATCCTTTCCTGGCTATAGTTGGTGTTCCTGGTAAGTGTCACTGAACAGATTTTTTTCTATAAACTGGTTATGACTGTATTACTCTTCTTTCATATAGTCTACACTTCTTGTCACTATTATTTTCCTGTTGAAACTTTCAATCCATATATTCACTCTACAGACCGCTAATAACTACATCAATGACTGTGTTCACTTACTGTCTCCCTCTCTGCTCTGGCAATGTTACTCATGGGTCTCGATGTTGACTTACTCAGTTCCAGCTGCGAACTACAATTTATTCTATCATTGCCTTAGGATTTACATATTAAGAGCATGGAGGTCACTCTCTACTGTTCTGGTTACAAACTTCACTTCCTTCCACTGTTTTCATCCCATCCCTGGCCAATATCAGCTGCTGAAGCAGACAAGTCACAATTGTGGGAGATCCCTTTGACCTTGAGCTGATTCTTGACACCATTCCCTGACCATTTCGAACTTGAAATACTCACCAGCCCAGAATATATCTCACTGGTTTGTTCCATCTGCTGTTTGAACCTTGAGCTATGAAATACCGTCTTAATAAAGTTAATAATCTGCTGCTGTCACTCCCGGTTTCAAACCTGCCGAAGCAAATCTGATTCGAACTCACACCAAACTCACCATCCGTCATTCATGTGCACGCCGATGTATATTGCTATTGTGTCTGGCAATGCCTTTGTTTTAATATTCTCAAACACTTTACCTCATCTGTCCATGAAACTTCTCTCGTTCTCTCTCTGTCGATTAACAAAACGCCTGCCAGTTGTTCTTATTTAAAATAATTTCCTCCATGTGCATTCCTTCTCAAACAATGAGTTTCGCATTCAACCACGCCTATCGCGCATACACACGTACTCTCCCTCAGTTTCTGATGAACACACACACACAGCAAATCTTCCCACTGTCGGCAGTAATTTGATGCAAGTATGGTTCGCATATGATAGAAAAGTTTGCAATACTCTCTAAGCTGGGCATTTAGTGCAGTTTACTGAGCAACACACTCGCCTGCTCTGCACAGCTCTCCATGCTGGGCTGTCATCTTGTCCCAGTTTATGTTGTTTGTGGTGTTCTGCGATGTAGATTCAGAATTTGATGTAACAAACCATTTCAGCTGATCTGACAATGCCTTTCTTCAATGTTCTCATTCTTTTAAGTTTACTCTCGAAGATTCTCACTTCTCCAGTTAGTCCCACTGCCCTGTCTTTTTCTCCACATTTTCACAACATTTTTCAGTTAATTAACTGCCTGTTTCTGTCTTTAATGTGAATCTTTCTGTCCCTCTGTATCTTTCCCTGCCCTTTGTTTATGGCTCCCTAGTGTATGGAGTGCTGGCATTGTGAAGCTGAGAAACAGTGAAATAGTGTGTGTCAGGCTGTTTTTCACTTCCCTGTATGTCCCACGTGATGGTCCACGGACAGGGATGTTTCAGAAGTTATGAGATACATCCTTGTAACTCGGTTTGTACCAGAATTTGTCCCTCTCAGGTGACCTTGTGATCAGTAGCACGAGGAAGCCCCTAGAGTAAAGGACCTGGCATCTAAATTGTGTGACAATGCTGTTACTTTAAAAAAAAAGTTATATTCTCCTTTTTTAAACAAGAGATCTTAAAGGCCAAACTGCCTACTGAAAACGGCTCAAGTAAATAACTTACGACGCTTTTAGGGTTTTTCATAAATAGCAGTAACAATGGCCTAGTAACTTATCCCCAGCTGCTACTCTGTCTGAAACCTGACTTGATGCTGATTCCTCCTGGATTGGAGAACTGTATGCAAGAATGTATGTCTGAATGTTCCTTTTTGCAAAGGGGTGTGTTTCAGGGATGTTATTATATTGGAACAGTTCATTTGTAGAAGATACTGTATCCATTATTCGGTTAAGGTTTCCAATAGTTAAATTATTCTAAATTCCTCTTCATTTTGAATGGATTTTCATTAGACTGTTTAAATATGTTGTGTTTTGCTTAATGGTGAGTGGTTTGACTGGTAGCATCACATTTGGAACACCGATTTCACATCTACCTTTTAAATAAGAAAGGTTTGGCATCCAAGCTACCCTCTTAAAATAGATTGAGGCAATCTGGTTGGTCGAGAGCAAACTGGGGTCTCTTGTCTGGTTCTATATCGATAACACCATATGGGGTTTAGAATTACAATCCCTTCAGTGTGCAATAGGTCATTCGACCCAACAAGTCCACACCGAACCTCTGAAGAGTAACCTTGCCAGACCCATTCCTTTACCCTATTATTACACATTTACCTCGACAAAGGCTCCTAACCCACACATCCCTGAAAATTATGAGCAATTTAGCATGGCTAACTTACCAGGCATGCACATCTTTGGATTGTGGGAGGAAACCAGAGAATCCAGAATAAGCTCATGCAGCCACTGGAGATTATGCACCTGTAGACTATTGGGTTCAAAGGTCGTGTATGGTATTTGTTAGTGTCTTTTGTTGCGATGTTGAATTCGGTTGGTTTAAACAGTGTTTTGTGAATAAAGATTCTTTCAGTCATTAAGAGTTCTCTGGGTGTGGAAGAAGTAAAGTTGGGGGTTTTACAAAAGGTAATGAAGGCAAAGCTTTAGGAATTGGCAGACAAACTGGAGTTGGGGTTGTGTTCGTCTGTGAGAAAATGAGAGATAATTACAGCTATAGCTCAGCAATTACATTTGGTAGAACTGCCATTACACTCTTTGGAAATACCTGGAATTCAATTTCAAATGATGCACTTTGAACATGAGAAGGAATTGAAACAGTTTGAATTATGTTGAAAAGTAGAAATAAAAGAAAAGGAAATGAAGAAGAAAGAGAGGAAAGGACAGAAGAAAAGCAGAGAGTTTTAACTTAAAATGTTGGCAATTAGAGTGGACAGTTGACATAGAGGGCGGTGATGAAGGTAGAAGGTCGGCAGGATGAGGAGGATAGTGAGGTTGAGCAACCCGATTGTAACCAATGGCCTAATAGGGTTCTGTTTAAATACATCCAGGCATTATCTAAATTTGATTAGAAGGATGGGGAAGCCTTTTGAATTTCATTTGAGAAAGTGGCTAAACAAATGCAGTGCCCAGTGACCATGCGGATTTAGTTGATCCAAACAAAGCTGATAGGTGTTTGCATCCCTATCGGAGGAGGTATCTGGCCAGTATGGGGTAGTGAAGAAAGCCATCTGAAATCCATATGAGCTTGGGCCAGAAGCCAATAGATAGCATCTAAAAAAGGGTCCCTGGTTAAACGGACATTGAGTTTGAAAGGATCAAACAAAATCATTTTGAAAGGTGGGTAAGGGTATTAAAAACAGAACAAACCTATGGCACTCTTAGAGAGATTCTTATTTTGGAGAAGTTCAACAATTGACTTCCTGCAGTCGTGAGAACTCGTGTGGAAGAGCAGAGAGTAACAATGGCAAGATTAGAAGCTGAAATGGCTGATGATGATAATTGAGTTCAGAAATCAAAGTTTGGTTTCTGTGAGAGATTGAGAAGAATGTGCAAGATCCTTTTAAAACATATACCTGTGAGAGTAAGGTTTACTGGCATAGGCCAGGATTAGCAGGTAAAGAAGTTAGCGCATTAAGATGTAACCCTTTTATGCTGACACATGAGGAGCTATGCCATTCAGAAGAACTATTGGAGAGATGAGAAGTGCTCCATTATGTAAAGTGTGGTTGGAGTGTCCAGTGGAAACATCAACAGATTTATTCAACAATTAGCAAGGAGCCCTTTAGCTTGGTGTTGGCGTTACAACATTTCAGCATTTAAATTGCGAATAACATACATGAGACAAATCTTTATTACTGATTGTGACCCCTTAAAGGTTTTGGAGAAGTTTAGGGAGAAAAATACCAGTCTGTTTCGATTGAGCTTATTATTGCTGCCATTAAGTTTGAAATTATACAGGTGACAGGGCGAGAAAACCTAAGTTTTGACACGTTGTGGAGACTTGGATGAAGAAAGACAAAGGCATTCTGTGGCAGGAGTAAAATGACTGAAATCAAAACTAGTTGTCAACATTTGTAAGCTCAGAATCAATGTCAAGCATATTCATTCCAGTCTGCTAATCGAGGGAGATTAGGTGGTCTAAAATGAATCCACCTTTGCATATTGATGGATGATTCTATTAAAGATGGAGTTGTGAGAATACTATCACTGTAAAAAGGTTATTTTCTCTTGGGTCTTTTTGTTTTGGAGAGAAGTTTTAAAGGCAGAGGTGCAGAACTGCTGTCTGAAATCAGTTAGAGTAAATAATTGAGATTTTAGGTTTCATTAAAACGGTGTTAACAATGGAAGGGCAGTGGCCAGCTCTCCCAGACCAGGGTATCTCATTTTGTTTTTAGCTGAAGCATTCAGAAGCTGCTGGGGATCCCAAAAGGGTTGGAAGTTTCAATACATGATCCCCAGTTGCTTTTCTCTGAGATCTCTGTTGATGTTGTTTCCTCCTGGATTGGAAAACTGCTGGAAGGATCTGTATTTGAATATATCTTTGTGCCAAGCGGTGTAAACCAAGAAGGTACAGTATCTATGGTTTGTGTAAGAGTTCCAACACATAAGATATCCCAAAACGTTCTTTTCTTTGATTGTATTATAACTGAAGCATTTGAATAGATTATATTTTGCTTAATGTCGAGTGGTTTGACCAGTCGCAACGTATCTGGAACGCACACTTCACATCTATGTTCAAAATAAGGAAAGGTTTGGGTCTAAACGGCCTTCGTAAAATATTTTGCAGGGATCTATCTGGTCCACAACATTTGTACCAAGGGGTTTCTGACTGGCTCCTGTCATTGAAAATTTTGTGGAGGTGCTGGGGATGGTTTACTGGAGGTTGTGCTGTGAGCTGCCTCAGACATTCAGGGAGACCTGAGGATTTGGTGCCCCAACTCTGGATGGAGCATGGAGACTGTTTATACAGCATCTGGGTCTGCAACATGAATACCAAATGCAGCAGCGGCTGCAGAGAGGGGAAGCTCTGAAACCACAGAGTGAATGTGTGTGGGGAAGGGGATCTGCTGTATCCAAACGGGGTTTTCCAGGAACAGCTTCCCAAGCTCCACTTAACCCAGGAGCAGAGTGTAAGGGGACACTGATTGTACATAGAGCGGTGTCACCTCCTTCAACACGACCTGCCGCTTCACACCAGGGGGAGGATGGTGCTGCCAGTGCCTGTTAGGGTCACAGTTTCATTCAGCTTCGATAATCGATAACATTCCAGGAAGTACTAGGTGACATATCAATCATTTCCCAGTATCTCAACATCAATGTCACCATTGGGTGATGGAGGATATATATCGTGGATGTGGTGAATACATTGTTTCTCTCACAGCAGGGAACTGCCGGGTGTTTCCAGTATAGTGGGATTCCCGATGGTGTACATGGCATCTGCAGAGTACCCATGTCAATAGAGAGATTTAGAAGAACCGAAGAGGCTCTCTCTCTCTCAATGTTACAGTGTGCCCTTCACAGTATATAGTATTGGTGAATACATCTTCTGGTCCTGGCACCAGTCATGGCCTCTTCATTCAGAAGCAGTCAGCCATTCCCATCATCATCATGTCTCCATGTAGAAAGAAATGAATATATCTTGCATAAAGGCTGTCCCCTTGATGCACGTTTCAAAACATTATCCCCACTACCAATCAACCACAACAAAGTATTCCATGTGTACAGAAAGCAATGGGGTCACTTGGAGTGTCTGGGAGCAGACGATCAGGGATGGAACAAAACCTCCCATGTCTGAACGGGTCTGCGGGAAACCCCCAGTATCCAATATCATTATGTCCTCTAATCCCTCTCCACTTCAGTATCATATTTCCTTCCATTATTCCTGTACATGGAATGACAGGTTAAATCATGTTAACTTCCACCTGCCAAACTATTATCTATTGCCTTTACCTCTCTGAATCTATTTGCAGACTCTCCACCCTCTCTTGATAATTTAATCTTTTGCTTGCCACAGCGACATCACCAAACTCAGCATCTGTATATCTGTTCCATCCTCCTGATCATTAATATAGACTGTAAATAGTTGAGAACCCAGCACTGGTCACATTGTCACTCCACCGGTTACATTCCCTCTTACTGATTGAGACTGATTTATCCAGAGTGCCTGCTCCTGTATGATGCCCCATTCCTGTGCAAAACAGAAAGGGTTGAATAAGAACAAGGAGCATCTGTGAGGAATCCAACCCCTCGATGAGGCTGATGTCACCGCGGCCTCTGTTCCAGTTTCCTGCCATCTCTCCATCCTAAAACTCTAGTCTCTTGTTGTAGATTGCGCCACTGGAAAAACATCCACTCCACAGCGACACTTTCAATTACTTTTAGCATTTTACAGACCTCAATGAGATCGTCTTTCATTCTTATAAACTCGAGAGTATAGGCCTAAACTGCTCAATTTCTCTTCATAAGGCAAACATTTCAAATATGGAATCAATCTAATGAAGCTCATCTGAATTGCCTCCAATGCAAATACCTCATTCTGCAGGACACCCAAACTGTACTCCAGTTGCAGCCTCACTAATGCCTTGCATAGCTACACCAACACTCCCTTCCTTTCTACTCTACCCTTTTATAAGTAAACACTGAAATTATGCTTGCAATTCTCATTACTTGCAGCACCCGCAGGCAGGTTTTCTGTGATATAAAAGCAGACACCCAGATCCCTCTGCACCTAAGCACTTTGAACTTTCTCTCCATTTAGATAATCATTTATCTTTCTATTGTACTGGCCAACTTTAATAGCCCCATATTTATTCACTTAACGTGTCCTTGCCAAATGTTGGCCCATTCACCCTACCTATCCATGTAGTTTGAAAATCTCTTGCATCATCATTCCGAAGTAATTTCCCACCGATGTCAGTGTCAACTGAAAATGTGGCATCGTATTTTCTATCCCATCAACCGAGGACAGTAATACCATCGATCGCAAATGGTTGAGGCATGAGTACTGAAATCAATGGCACCCCACAAATTGCATTTGGCAAAATAAAATGACACATTTATTCTATGTGACTGCATTTTGTTGGTTAACCAATCCTCCATCCGAGATAATAAATTACCCCTAAACCCATGTTGTCTGATCTTACCATTTACTCTTTGGAGAAGCGACATATCTTATGCCTTCAGGAAGACCAGATATGTTCCATCTCCCACGATCCACCTTGTTTGTGACATCGTCAAATAACTCAAGCAAACAATTCAAACTTGATTTGTCCTTTGTAAAACCATGTTGACTCTGACGGATTGTAGTTTAACTTTGCAAATGTCCTGAACAATGGACTCTAACAATTAGCCTTAAATTATAATAGTTTATTGTTACACTTTAGTCTTTAATGTATACCATTATTATAAGTTCTTCCCTTTCGACAGCCTTTACGTTTTCTTTGAATTCCTGTTTAACAGGCACAAGGCTTTAAAAGGTCTGCTCCAATTGCTGTGAAAGATCCATGTGTGGCTGAATGGACTCATCATCCTGCTGGTGTACCAACGCGATGGACTGACATCTTTCTGGAGTTCCCATTTTGTCATCTCCAAGGCCAGAATTACCTCCTCAAGTTGATGCTTTAGAAGATTGGGAGACTATGGAATCTTCCTGTTGCTGTGTAACATTTTGAGAGGCTGATGGGTCTTCTCATACTTTTCCATAACAGGTGGATATACTGAAAGGTCTCCTCATGTATCCCAGAGATGGGACCGAGGGATTGATTGGTCTTGTCTTGTTCCCATACAACAGACACTTGTCTAAATTACCTCTTCCTTTCTCAAGAAATAACTCTCAGATAGTTTTTTATCCTTATCCAATTCCCTTGCAATAGTCTCGGTAGGTCTGAATGGCCTCCTATTATCCCTGTGTAACAATCTCCAGTCACTGTGTGACCTCTTCCAGTTCCTATGTTACAGACGTGAGGAGGCTGAATGGACTGATCTTGTTGCTGTTTAACAGGATACTGGTGCAGCATGGCCTACTGTTACAGGCTCGAGTGGCTGATTGACCTCCTTCTGTAAATGTATATAAGGCTCCAGGGGCTGAATAGCCTCGTCCTGTTTTGATGTAACAGGCTCGAAGGCCTGAGTATCCTCATGTTGTTCCTGTGTAACACACTGGAGAACGGAATGGATTCCTCCACTATCTGCATAATTCGCTTCATTTGTTGACTCCTTCTGTCATCTATGTTCAAATAAGATCATCTTTAATTTTTGTAAACTCCAGTGGCTACTGGGTCAACCTGATCATCGTTTCGGTATAAGCGAGCACCTTCATTGCAGGAATCAGTTGAGGGAACCATCTCTGAGCTGCTTCCAATATAACAACATCCTTTCTTCATTGAAGAGATTAAATCTGTACACACTACTCCAGATGTCATCTCACTAAAAACCTGTACAGCAGCAGCAACACTTTACCAGCCTTTGATAAGGTTCCCACCCAGCTTAGAGCTGTCTCAGCTCTCTCGGGGAAACAGAGCATTGTTAGACTATCATTGTCCTTCTCTACTCCATCAGCATAATGGGAGCTCTGGAGAAATTAAAGTTTAAGAAGATCATAAATGATGTGGCGAGATAATCTCAACCATTAATCTCCCCAGAGCCCACGTCGCTCAGATTCCACAGAATCTAGTAAGGTGTAGTGCAAAAACAGCAAGGAGGAGCAAACATTGATGGGAGTTTTTATCAAAGTGAAAGCTGCAATACAAATGTTGGACATGTTATAACATAGGATATGATATACACATTTGTATGTACTTCAGTTATAATGTACTGTTTAAATTATATCTAAACTGTGTTAACCCAATTGAATGCTAATGCTGGGAAAACTGGATTTCATAACCACTTGTGAGATGGTTTACATTAACATTATGTCGAGCACTGAGCTCGAGATCAGGTTATTTAGGAATTGGTGTTGAGTGATCAGAAGAGCTAATTGAAAATTTTGCTGTCAAGGACCTTTTGGGAACAGTGACCACAATGTATTGGTTTTGTTTTATGCTGTTTGAGTACACGAAAGTTTTTGTTTTATTTGCAGTAACCGTTATAAATCTGAGACATGCAAGCCATGAAGGTGTGAGGAGAAAGTGGGGACTACAGATGCTGGTGATCAGAATCGAAGAGTGTGGTACTGGAAAAGCACAGTCAGGCAGCATACTAAGAGTAGATAAATCGATGTTTCGGGCATAAGCCCTTCATCAGGAATGCAGCCTCTTGGCCAAGGGGGATGAGAGATAAATGGGGATGGGGTACGGCAGTGGGGAGGTAGCTGGGATTGTGATAGGTCGATGAAGCTGGGGTTGAAAGTGATAGGTGACAAAGGGAGACAGAATGCCTCATCTACTGCATCCATTAAACCCAATGTGGTCTTCTCTACATTGGTGAGGCAGGAGTTCAACTTGTGGATCATTTCAGAGAATATCTCTAGGACAGCCACATTGAATAAATCCATCATCTTGTGACTGAGCACTTTAACTCCCCTTCCCACTCTGCCAAGTACATGAGGATCCTGGGCCTGCTCCATGGCCAAATCCAAGCCACCAGAAGGCTGGAGGAAGAAAGCCTTCTCTTCTGCCATGGGACCCTCCAACCACAGGGGATCATAATGGATTTCCCTATTTCCCCATTTCCCCTAATTCCACCATATCCTCCTCCAAACTTCCAAATCAGCACCGCCTTTTTGAACATTCTTATGTGTCCACCTTCCTCCCTAACAGTCTGTTCCATTCCCCCTTCTTCTCTGACTATCACTTTCAACCCCACCTTCATCTACCTATTGGATGAAAGGAGGCAGCTTAGAAAAATGCCAAGTGTTGCAGTAAGCCAGTGGATTCAGGGAAATGTAGGACCCAACAAAGGATGGCCAAGAAACTGAGAAGAAAATCAGAAAGAGAAAAACCGTGCAAATGAAAGAAAAACATAAAGACTGCTAAAAAGCGTCTATGAAAAAAATAAAAACAAGGTCAAATGTGGAACAGTTGGTGTGCGTTCAGGATAATTTATTGCAGATAACAGAGAAATCGCAGGGAAAAGAAACAGTGTCTTTGTGTCTATCTTCATGGAAGAATGTCCAGAATTTCTTCCAGAAATACAAAGTGACATGGGAATTGTGTAAGTAACGTCTAAGATCATTCTTATCAGTGTTGGGGTTATCTTTGCAAAGAAAGCTGGATTGAGTATTTATAAATCTGACAGACGAGATGCACATCATACAAGAATTTCAGAGGAAGCAGTAATAGACATGTTGATTGCATCGCGGATTTTCACTTTATTTTCCGACACATTCCTGAAAGGCATTTAGCCAATCTGGATAAGGCAAAGGTTATAAATATTGTCCAATAGTTTAAGAAAGGATGGATTAGGAGAATGGTGAACTACAGACCAGTTATCTTGTCATCCGCAGTCGGGTATCTGTTGGACTCGATTACAAAGAACATGCTACTAGATATTTAGAAGGTAATAACATAACTGGGGAGTGTGAGATTATACCGATGGAAGGAAAACCAGAAGTGGCAAACATTATTTGGAGTGGTTTGAAGATGATTCTTGTGGACATAGGCAATGATGAACCATTGGATAACGTATAGTTGGATATTCATGAGCTTTTTTTATAGACCTCACACAGCAAGTTCATAAGAAAAATTAATGCGAGAGGTATTGGGAAGAACATATGCAAATGGGAAAGTAAAAATTAGGTTTACATTCATGTGAATGTAATTGGAAGATAGAGGATGTCGTGCACCAGTTGCATCGAGCGGTGGTGAGACTAAACGTAGAATATGGTGTATCATTCGGAGTCCCAATCTAAGAAAAAATATACTGACTACAGAGGAACTGCAAAAGGTAATATCCAGATTAATCCGTACAATGGCAAGATTGTCTGATGGGGAACCTCAGCCTGTAATCTCGAGTTTTAAAACATGAGAGTTGATTGTGGTGAATCTTAGAAACATCGAAAGGACTGAATAACAGAGGGACATGAAGAAGAACAAGTAGGCGAGATAAGGGAGTATCCCACGATATTCCACACGGACAAGTAGAACAGAATAATCAGCAAATAGTTAGTGTCCATTAGAAACCAAGTGGTAATCCGTGTGTCAAGCTGGAGAACATCGATAGATTGTTACATGAGACCTTCACATCTATTTTACTTGGAAGAAGGAGGAGGCAGGTACAAAATTCAAGAAGATGGAGTGGGAAGCTCTTGAACAGATTGATGTAAAACATTGGAAAGGATTTGAGGCTTTGTTCTGTACAAATTTGGACCAATCTCCATGTCTGAATGAGTTGTATCACAGGCGGCTGTTGGGGTCGAAGGAGGAAAGACCCTGACTGAATATTTTAATTAGAATCTGAGCATAGGGGAGGTGCCAGAGAACTAGAGAACTGCTAATATTATTGCATCCACAGTAAGAGTGGGAGAGATAGACCAAGGAACTATAGACGAGTGAGTATTTGATCACTGTTAAGGAAACTACTGGATAAAATAGGGAAGGAGAAAATCGAACTACAATCAGAGTCACAAGGTTTGATCAGGGATAAGTATCATGACTTTATCAGAAGGAAGTCACATCCAATGGATTTGATTGAATTCGTTTGAGGAGGTCGATTATTTAGTTTTGTAGGAAGGCCTTTGACAAATTTCCACCTCCAAAACTGAAAAATAAAGTAAAATCTCACAATATGATGGATAACTTCACAAGTTACAACGAAAATTGACTTAGTGGCAGGGGACAGAGGGTGGTGGGAGAAGGCTGTTTGTGTGACTGGAGACCAGTATCACCTGGTGTACCACAGGGATCAGTGCTGTGTCCCTTATTTTTTGTGTTATTCATAACAAAATATAGATGTGAATGTGGATGGGGCTTGGTGGAGAGTGGGGAAGGTGTGATAAGTAAGTGTATGTTTGACATAAAGATTGACCGGTTGGTTCGCAGTGAGGAGGAAGGCTTTAAGTTACAGGAAGATGCAGATGGAATGGTCAGATGGGCAGATCAATGGCAGATGGAATGTAACCCTGATAAATATGAGGTGATGCACTTTGGGAGAAGTAACCAGGCAGGGGAGGACTCGATGAATGGCAGCACACTGGGAAGCTCAGATTGTGCTTCTCCACACATCCCTGAATGTGACTGGACAGGTTATTGCTTAAAAATGTGTTGTGAAAAGCGCAGCAGGTCAGGCAACATCAAAGGAGCGGGAGAATCGATGTTTCGGGCAGATTCCTGAAAAGGCTTATGCCCTAAACGTTGATTCTGCTGCTCCTTTGATGCTGCCTGACCTGCTGCGCTTTTCCAGCAACACATTTTTTCAGCTCTGATCTCCAGCATCTGCAGTCCTCACTTTCTCCTTGTAGATTATAAGAGCTATACAGGGCTTTGGTTCGGACAAAATGGAATACTGTATGTAGCTCCGGGAACCACATTCCAGGAAGGATGTGATTGTACTGGAGAGGGTGCAGAGGTGATTCACCAGGATGTTCCATGGGATGGAGCATATCAGCTATGGAGAGAGGCTGGATAAGATCGGATTGTTTACTTTGGAGCAGAAAAGCTGAGGAGTCAGTGATTCAGAAGGATAAGATTATAAGGGACATGGACAGGGTGGATAGACAGCAGCTGTTCCTTTTAGTGAGAGGGTCAAGAACAAAGTAGCACTCTTTTAAAGTGAAGAGTTTGAGGTTCAGAGATGATTGAAACATTTTTTCACCTAGGGGTGTGGGGTTCTGGGATTATTTCCTGAGAGGGGAATGATCACCTCACAATCGTTAAAAATCACTTGGACGAGCAATTGGAAGTGTCATAACATTCCAGGCTATGGTCTGGTGTAGGAAAGTGGGACTAGTATAGATCGTACTGTATTTCTGTCGGCACAGAGTCTATGCCCCTGTGAGTTTATGGTGTGGAAGATCAATTATTGAGCAGTTTAAGGCAGGAATTGATGAGTTTCTGAAGAGTTATATTCATAAGGGTTATAAGAGTGAACTGTATTTGCTTGTTAAATTACGTCAATGTTAGAAATATGAGAAAACAAGTGCAGTTTCCTTACTGTTTGAAACCAGAGAATGAAGAATGGGGAAAAGGGAAACGGCAGGACTATGAAGCCACTACTTCCGTTCTGTCTTCACAAAACTTTCTCACAATACAAGGAAAACCGAGTCTGTTGTGCGAAAATGATAGAGTGCATGGAATATAGAACATAGTAAGTAAATGGTTTAGCAGAAATTATTGTGGCTGAAAGTAATGGTCATAGACAACACTAACATAGATTTATGAATTGGGAATTATGTTTGAGAAACAAACTGGGAGACAAATGAAAGAGAAGCAATGATGCAAAACATTATTTTTAGAAAAATGTTGGTAAATCTCCAAGCTCAATTTACAAAATCAAATCTGAGTGAATTCGGGCGAATATATGGACATGTTTCTAGAATGGGACAGCTGGCAGGAAACAGTGAATAGAAATAAATAGACTCGTCAAGCAACACCCTGACATTTTCTGAAAGGTATGATTCTGTGAGTATGACTATGTCCCAGACTCCCCATTACCTTCACCAGATATCTCCTGTCTCATCAGCAGGACAGACACAGCAGAAGTGGCGGTACAGTGGTATATTGTTGGAAGGGAATTGCTCTTGGAGCCCTCAACAGTGACTCTGTATCCCATGAAGTCTCATGGCATTAGCTTGCACATGGGAAAGGAAACTTCCTGCTTATTACCATGTACCAGCCTCTCTCAACTGATGAATCAGTACTCCTCCATGCTGATCAACACTTGGAGGAAGCACTGAGGGTAGCACGTACGCAAGATGTACTCTGGGTGGGGAATCTCAATGTTCACCACCAACAGTATCTCAGCTACAGCACTACTGATCGAGCTGGCCAGGTCCTAAAGGATATCACTGGCGGCAGGTGTTGAAGGAACCAACAAGAGGAAAATACATATTTGACCACAGCCTTACTAATCTGCCAGTTGCAGAAGTATCTGTCCATGACCGTATCGGTAAGAGTGACCACCGCATAGTCATTGTGGAGACAAAGTCACACCTGCATATTGAGAATAACCTCCACCATTTTGGGTGGCACTATCATGGTGCTTCATAGAGCAGACTTCGAACAGATTGAGCAGCTCAAATCTGGATGTTCATAAGGTGTTTGGGTCATCAATAGCAGTTTAGTTGTACTCCTGCATAACCTCATGGCCTGGCATATCCCCCTCGCAACAATTGCCATCAATCCAGAGAATCAACATTGGTTCAATGGAGTGTGCAGGATGGCAGGAGCAGCAGCAGGCATACCTGACAATGAGGTGTCAGCCTGGTGAAGCCACCAATTAGGACTACTTGTGCGCCAAATACCATAAGCAGTAAGTGATAGACTGAGCTAAGTGATCCCACATGCAACGGTTCAGATCTAAGCTCTGCAGTCCTTCCACATCTTGTCGAGAAACGTTGCGGACAATTAAACAATTCACTGGAGGAAGAGATTCCACAAATAACCGCTTCCTCCATGATGTATAAGATAAGGCTTCAATGTAAAAGATAAGGCTGATGCATTTGCAACAATCTTCAGTCAGAAATGCTGAGTGAATGATCCATTTCAGCCTCCTCCAGTGGTCGTCAGCAATTCAGTTACCAGTCATCAACCAATTCGATTCAGTCCACTCGATATCTAGAAACGATTGGAGATACTGGATACTCCAAAAGGTGCATAATCTGACACCATTCTGGCAATAGTACTGAAAATATGTTCTCCATATCTTGCCACTCCCCGAGCCAAACTGTTTCAATACAGTTACAACAATGGCTTTTCCTCATTATGTGGAAAATTACCCGAAACATCTCCTGTATATAAAAAGGAAAACAAATCCAATCCGGCCAAATACCACTTCATCAGTCTTCTCTCGATCATCAGTAAAGTGGTGGAAGGTCTCAGTGCTTTTTAGCACAACTTGCTCAGCAATGCCCTGATCAATGACGCCCAGTTTGGGCTCCACAAGGGCCACTCAGCTCCTGACCTCATTACCGTGGTTCAAACATGGACAAAAGAGCTGAATTCCAGAGGTGGGGTGAGAGTTACAGCCCTTTAAGTCAAGGCTGCATTCGACCCTGTGTGGTATCAAGGGGCCTTAGCAACACTGGAATCAATGGGTATCAGAGGCAAAATCCCTGCTGGTTAGATTCATACCTGACAAGTAGGAAGGTTGTCATGATTGGTGAAGGTCAGTCAACTCAGCTCCAAATCTGTAGGAGTCCCTCGAGCAGTGACCGAAAACATCTTCAGGGCTGCTTCATCAATGACCTTCCTTCCATTTTCAGGTCAGAAGTGGGGATGTTCGCCAATGATTGTACAATGTTCTGCAACATTTGTGGTTCCTCAGGTACTGAAGCAGTCCATGCTCAAACGCGACAAGATCTGGACACTATCCAGGCAAGTAATATTCAGGCAAGTGGCAAGTAATATTCAGCCCACACGAATGCCAGACCGGGCCCATCACCAATAAACTACAATCTAACCTTCCCCTTGACATTCAATGGTGTTACTATCACTGAATCCCCAGTGTCAAATTCCTGGTGGGTAATCATTGCTCAGAAACTCACTGGTCTCGCCACATGAACACAGTAACTATAACAGCAGGTCCGAAGCTAGGAATACTGCGGCGAGTAACTCACATCCTGACTTCCAAAAGTCGGTCCATCGTCTACAATGCATAAGTCAGAAGTGTAATAGGAGACTTCCGATTTGCCTGGATGAGTGCAGCCCCAAGAATCTTTATGACATCCAGGACAAAGCAGCCAGTTAGACTGTGCATTCATCCACAATGCTCCACCATCAACGCTCAGCAGCAGCAGCAGTGTTTTACTATCTTCATGCTGCCATGAAATGATTCACCAAAAATCCTCAGATGCCAACTTCCCAACTCACGACCATGTCTATCTAGAAGGACAAGGGCTACACATGTATGGGAATACCATCATCTTCAGGTTCCCTCCAAGCCATTCGCCATTCTGACTTGGAAATATATCAGCGCTCCTTCACCGGCACTGGGTCAGAATCCTGGGATTCCCTCCCTAATGGCACTGGAGGTCAACAACAGCAGGTTGACTGCAGCGTTCAACAAGGCAGCTCACCACCACCTTTTCAAGGGCAACTAGGGACGGGCAATAAATGCTGGCCGAGCCAGCCACACCCAGATTCATGAAATAAATAAATAGAAATTAACAGAGGAAGTTTGCTGAGGTGTCGCAGGGATCGGTGCTTGGGGCCCAGCTGTTCACAATGCCCTTTAAACATTTGGTTGCTGGAATCAGATAAAATATATCCCAGCCTGCTGACAGCTCTAACGGGTGTGGGATTGTGAGTGTGTGAGGAGGTTATAAAAAAGCACCGAGAAGACTAAGACAAGCGGAGTGAATGGGTAAATACGTGACAGATGGAGAACAATGTGGATAGAGGTGACGGTGTGCTCTTTGGTGGAAACGATATATTGGCAGCCTACCATTTGCAAAGGATTGGTTGAAACATATTGATCTACAAAGGGACGTATGCTCCTTTTTCTTGTTTCCTTCTGCATAAACCTCTGAGGTCCCTGCAGCGCAGTGAGTTCTGCAACCAGAAGTCAATACTGGACATGGCATTGGCACGCTGACCAGTGTATACAGACCCTTCAAGTGGGGAGCTGTAACACTGAAAAGGATCTGCATCTCCTTGTACACCAGTCGCTGAAAGGAATATTGCAGAAACAGAAAGCAGTGAGGAAGATAAATGGTGTGTGGATCTTCATTTGAGGGGGATGTGAGTCCAGGAGAAAAGGTGTCTTACTGCAGCTGTACAGGGCCTTGGTGAGATATCTTCTTGAACATTGGGCAGTATTGTGTGCAGTTTTGATCTCCTTACCTAATAAAGGACAAACCTGACATTGATGGAGAGCAGTGAAGGATGACCAGACTGATCTCTGGGGTGACAGGCTTGTGGTGGGAGCAGAGTTTGTGGTGACTGGGATAGTATTTCATGAGGTTTAGGAAAATGAGTGGAGATCTCAGTGAAATATACAAAACTCTGACAGGGTGAGATATATTGGAAGCAGGGATGATAATTCCCCTGGCTGGGACTTGTAAAACAAGGGGCCACAGTATTAGGTACAGGCAGGCACTCTGCATTGAAATGATAATAAATTTTTGCTCTCGCTGACCGGGGAACGTGAGGAATTCACTCGCACCTGGAAACCGAGACACTGCTTATAAATAAGGATTTAGAGACCGTAAAGGGATGGTGGGAGAGCAGGAGTACGGTGAGGAAATGAAGGGCCAACCATCATAATATTGAATTGGGTAGCAAACTCGATGAACCAAACGTACTACTGCACCACGTATTCTGTAGCTTCCCAAGGTTACTCACATTAATGGATATGTATATCGTGTGGGGTAAGTGCATTGAGGAGATATTTTCCATGAACTAGAATGAGGAGGCTAAATGTGTTTTCCATTCCCGATGTTTCTGTGCGGTCTGTGGGAAAGCTCTGTAAATGTTGTCACAAGCTCTCAGATATTAGGAAGGAGGTTTCTGCAGGGTAGGCAGGACTGTGTTCTCATTCCCTTTTCTGATATTGATGCTGAGGCTGGGTGTTCTGTCCGGTTTCATCCTTTCAGACCTCGGAGTAGTTTGATACAAATGAGTGCCCTTGCTTGGGGTTCAGAGACCATTGAAATGTCTATCACATGTCAGGGTCTTTGGAGTCACTTTTAGGTCAGCCCAGGAAATCATGGGAGATTCACTTCCTAAAAGTACATTGGAGAAGGAAATTCTGTTTACAATCCATATTGGCATCAAGGTCACTGTTACTGACCCCAGATTTGAGATCTCGATATTTTATTAATTGTTTTTAACTTCCACCCACTGCCAGAGCATTAGCCTGGTCTGGATTAGTAATCCAGTGACATTACCACAACAGCACCATCTCCACATGGAGACCTATCGGAAACCATCTGAGCAGATTATTTCTGTGCTGGTGAACGCTCTGTCAAAAAGAACTCCCACCAATTTGACCGTCATGATGGGACTGAGGAGGTGGTAATTGGTCAGATTGTAATTATTCTTGTCTTAGGGGACGGGACTTAGCTGAGTAATTTTCCACATTGCCAGGGAGATGTCAGAGTTGGAGCTGGAATGTAACAGCTTCCATAGGGACACGGCTTGTTGGGCAGCACAAGTCTTCAGTCCTATTGCAGGAATGGAGTCAGGACCCACTGCCTTTGTCGTATCTACTGTGTTCACCTGTTTCTTCATGTCTCGTGCAGCGAATCAAATTGGTTGAAGACTGGCATCTGTGATTTTGTGAGCATCATGATATGGGTGAGGTGTATCATCGACTCAACAGAAGATGGTGCAGATAAAACATCATTCTCTTTTATACTGATGTGCAGGTCTGTTCCATTATTTAGGATGGGAATGTTTGTGGAGCCCTCTCCTCCAGTCATTTGTTTAATCATCCATCATCATTTATGACTGAATGTGCTTCGATCAGATCTGTTGGTCAAGTCCGGTAGCTTTAATCAGTTAACATCAGGTTAAAGTTCACGTGATTCTGACTCTGACATGTTCACCCACACTCGTCACTGAGCCATAGATGATGTTGATGGTAATGACAGACTGAGGTGTTTCCCTGGCAAAAAGTTACAGGTTGTGGTTTAATGCATGTCTGCCTCTCCTGCTGCTGTGGTCTACAGCACTACGTGAATACGCAGTTTCGAGCTGCAATATCTGCAATGCAATTCTGCTGTCTGTTCCCCAATTTTCACTGAGACCCATTCACCCATCAGTCCTGCACTCAGTGACTTAACCTGGTTTCTGATGTGGCAATACTTCCATTTTCATACTCTCATCCTGCTGAGGGTCTCTCTCCCCGAGTCTTGCTTCCAACCTGACACATTCCGCAAAAGCATTTTACTGATCTTAATGCAAATGTTTAACTCACCTGAATCTTTTTCCTTGAGAAAAACCATCTTCTGAGTTTAAAGTCAATGTGTTTCCTCTGTTTCTTTCCCTGACCATGATTAAGAGCTTTGTAGTGTCAGTGATGCCAGCGTTATGTAGTTTCAGAGCCAATGAATTCTCTGGATTCCCAATCATCTTCACCACATTGTATATTTTCTCTTTTGGTTTGATGCATTATCACTCATGGCTGCCTTGTTCTCCCATGAGTAATGTTTCAAGTTCTTTGGGTTGCATTTCTGGTATTATCTTCCGAATTATCCCCAGACCCTCCTCCCATTGCTGCTCCATGGTCTTTCCTGCTCAGCTCCCCTTCCAATTAACTCTGGCTAGCAACGCCCGCATGTCTTTGTAGTTACATTGCTTAATTATAACCACATTACATCTTGAAGAGAGTGTAGATATAAACTGAAAGAAGATGCTTTGGGAGATGGGACACGAAGAATAATTGGTGGATTTCTTAACTAGATACAAAGGGAACGAGAGAGAGGATATAGATATGGAGATGTGGAAAATGAGGCAACCACATTATCCAAAGAAGTAGATGAACATCCCCCAATGTTTTGGCAAAGCCTGTGTGCTGTGGTCCTTTGTACAGTGCATGTACAACAGAGTAATATGTTCAAATGCTGAGTCTGATGCCAGAATATTTATCTCCAATAATATGACAGACACTAGTTTTGGAAAGAACCCAGCAGGCCAACATATTGAAGTCCCGGTAGAAAGGGGATTAACTGAAATAAGTTGGGACACCAGAATCAAGAATTTGGAGCACACATCCTCGTGAGAATGAGAGATTAGAGTTTGGAATCCCACAAAAGGAGGGTACGTTGAGAGGATCAAAACATGTTTTAATGTTTTGTCAACTTTATACATCATATGCATCATTTTTCGTTAACAGTGTCTCTGTTGTTCATTTACAAAGTGTTGCGCACATATGAAAAATGTGACTTATCTGCACACACATTGATTAAACAGTGTATACAAAATCATTTTTCCACTATTTAAACTGTCCTGTTGTTGTGTGACGTGGATACATGAACACCAACTAGCCACCAAAAGACATGACGCACTATCACTATATCCCATACATACAGACAAAGAAGGGCACCACTTTGACTGGGGCAAAGCGCACACACGTACGAAGACACGCAAGGACCTTCTTAGAGGAATGGTATTCTAACCAGAAGTCGATCAATAAACCCATCAATTTAGATCCTGTCTACATTCTCTTGTTAAAATAACCGCAAATGACATCACCCACTATAAGAAACCAAGACCTATAAATAGAGAGGCGGGACATAACACCAGCGCTTCAGCAGATACTCCCACTGATGAGGTCACCTAGTCATGGTGACGAAATTTCTGACAACATATCTTGAAGCTCAGCGAGCTAACTTGCATAGATATAAATTGTTATTTTTTTGTTTACTAGTGGAATTTAGGAGTTCTCTGTCGCTCATGTTTTGACAGATTATGATGTGGGGTGAGCTTTTCTAGGTGTGTGATTTTAATTAACAAAGGGGTTCGACATTGATGTCATAACAGTTTGGGGCCTTACCGTGTGGCACTTGAACTGACTTTAACAGAGTTGAGAAACAACAGGTCCCAGCAAATTCCAACTCATTGCAATTAGTGACTTTGATCTTCAAATGAAACCAGTGGGAAAATTCGTTTAATTTTGTTACTTGTGGTTAGTTAAATGAAAAGTGAGGGAAATGGCTTTTAACATTACTGAAGAGGTTCCCAAATTTTCCAAGGAAGTTTAGAAAGACAGAAGGAGAACATGTTTTAGAATTAGCAAATAGGTTGGAATTGTGTTTAACCAGGGAGAAAAGGGAAACTGAAATTGTTTTGGAGTAAGTTAAGCACTTTGATGTATCAGAGAAATAGGCAACTGCAGTAGAGTTAGAAAAAACTTAAATTGTAAATGTGGCAAATGGAGTTAGAAGATAAATAAAGGGACGGAAACAGAGAGAGACGAAAGAGAAAGAGAGGAAAAAAGAAAGAGAGAGGGCATTTGAAATTCACAAGTTGGGAATTAGACAAGAAAGTTAAATTAACAGAATGGAGATGATGGGAGAACGTAGGGATGTATACAACTAGGTTAGTAACTTGCCATATTTCGATGAGAAAAATGTCAAAACTTTTTTATTTCATTTGAAAAAATGGCTAGGCAGATGACGTGTTCAGTGAACTTGTGGGTAATGCTAGTTCAGACTAAGCTGGTGGGCACAGCTGGTGAGGTATGTGCAGCGCTATCAGATGAGGGATCAAGAGATTATCAAGATGTCAGATTGGCTATTTTGATTGGTTATGAATTGGTACTAGAAGCATATAGACAGAAGATCAGAAAAATAGAGACGGAACCAGGTCAGACTTATATTGAGTTTGAAAGAACTAACCACAGTCATTTTGACAGGTGGGTGCTGGCCTTAAAAATGGATAAGACCTGTGAGGCTTGAAGGGAAACTAATCTGCTGGAGAAGTTAAAAGACTCACTTCCAGAGATAGTAAGAATTAATGTGAATGAATACAAAGTTCAAGAAGTGAGAAGCGCGGCAGAAAAGGCAGGTAAATATGCATTGTGGCATGTGATGAAATTTAGCGTCTGGCAGGAATTTCATCCTGTGAGAGATAGAAATTGGGAGAAGGGACGATCACACATTATAAAGCGAACAGTAGCTCACAATAGTTCACTACAGGTGAAGAAAGTAGCTCAAGGGGGTTGAAAGGTGGTGAAAGGCCTCAGGTGCTCTCACGATAAGGGAGTGTAACACATAAAATTACAGTGCTGGTGGTTTAAGAAGGGCACAGGGAAAATGTTGTTTTAACTGCAGTAAGCTGGGACACACCATGCTGGGCGTTAAAGGAAGACACTTTGGGGAAAGATGTGGCAGAAGAGGCTAAGCTCAGTGGCATTAGTGAAACTGGCAAAGGAGACCCCAAGTGGAGCCGAGGAGCTGCAGTAAATTGCACAGCCTAGTCAAGGGCTGGGTATGGAGGCAGTGCCAGATCTCTCTAAAGAATTCACCTCTGTATATAAACTTTTCTCAGAAAGAACAGGGGGAGAAGGACAAGAAGTTATAATTTTGTGAGATACGGGATCTGCTCAGTCTCTAATAGTTGAGAAGTGAGGCGCCGGAAAAACACAACAGATCAGTCAGCATCCAAACAGCAGGACAATCGAATATCAGGAAGAAAACCATCGTCAGGAACATGGTAGGGGGACAAGGGGACTGAAAGATAAATACGAGGGTAATAGCTGAGCTGGTGGGAGGCTCACTGTGAAGGCAATATGAAGATATAGGTGGGAGTGATCGTGATATGTCGGAGGATAGAATGGAGTCGATAGGTGGAAAGGAAGATGGTTAGTTAGGGCAGTCCAAGAGGGCAGTGCTCGATTGAACGGTTGGATCAGGGAGAGGTTGGTGGAGGGGAGATTTGGAATTTGGTGAAGTCAACGTTGATGCTATACAGTTTGAGGGTTCCAGCTGTCCTACCACCGATAGGAGTCCTATCACCCTCCTGTCCGACCTATCGCCATCACACCCTCCCTGCATCTACCTATCGCCTTCCAAGCTCCCTTACACCCAGCTCCACCCTCACCCTCCAGTGTTACGGGTAGCTCATAAACTAACTGCAGGCGGTCACTTAGGTGTACAGAAGATTCAGGCTAAGGTACAGAAGCATTTCTTAGTGGCCTGGAATGCACAAGGACGCTGTTAATTTTTGTTGTACGTGACATACATACCAAATGGTAGATAAGTAACAGGCAGTAATAAAACCAGCACATTTCTTGCCAATTCCTGCATTCGAAAAACCTTGCACGTGGATTATGATTAATTGTGTAGCTCCCCTTTCTAAAATAAAAGTGGAAACCAATACTTGCTGACCTTAATGTATGTGTCTACCAGATTTCCAGAGGCAATTCCATTATTAGAGTGTTAAGGCAAAAAGGGAGGTGGAGGAGTTGATAGCTTTCTTGACTCGCTGTGGGCTGCCCAGAGAGACTCAGTCAGACCAATGGTCTCATTTTACCGCTCAGCTGTTTAAGGAAGTCATGGATGACTTAGGCAGACAGCACTTCAAATCAAGTGCGTCCCATCCTGAATCCCAGAGAGCCTTCGAAAGTTAGCATCAGATGCTGAAGACTATGTTTACAGCGTACCTGTCAGGGTTAGCCAAATGATTGGGATAAAGGTGCCCCATTAAATTGTTTGCCATTAGAGATGTCCCAAATAAATCTACTCACTTTACTTCCTTTGAGTTAATATTCGTGCATGAAGTGAGAGCTCCTTTGAAATTAAATTAAATATAAATATAAGTCGGAAATCTCACAACTGGATTATGTGTATGAGGTGAAGGAGAGAGTAGATGGAGTAGGTGAGTTTGCTGGACAGTATCTGAAGAGCACAGCATAGAGTGAAGCAGGTGGCAGATAAAAACACTGAAACTTTGAAGATTTCCCGTGGGGATGACGTATTAGTATCGCCACCAGTGGTAAGAAATCTCTTCAAAGCCAGGTTTAGTGGACCCTTTCAAATAAAAAAAATGTGGAGTCAGTTAAACTACCCAGTAAAGATACTAGAGATGACAAAAAACTTTATCGAGTATTTCATATGGATGAATAATGCACCAGCTACATTTAAGACTCAGAAACAGAGTTGTGGCCATATGAACAAATTTTGCAGATTATCTTTATGATGTAGTGATCTTTAGCAAATGATTGAAAGCTCACATGTTACCGTTGGCAGAGCATGTTGAAGGATTACAGGAAGCAAACTTGGTAATAAACTTAAAGAAAACAGAATTCACGAAGGCATTTGGTAAAGTTCTTGGGATATTACATTGGATTGGAAGGTTGACCCCATGGAACATAAAAACGAAGGACTTTGAGGAATTTCCACGACTATCCTCGAAGAAAGAGGTGCTTCGATTTTTGGAACTGAATGGATTCTATCGGACGTTTGTTGCAAACTTCAGCAGCGTATTGGCACCACTGATGGATTTATTAAAGAAGGAAACAGAATTGTGGTGGACAGAACAATGCCAGGAGGCATTTGAGAATTTTAAAGAAGGATTAATCACCACATCAGTTTTAGCTACACCAAATATTTTGAGACTCTTTGAAAATTGTGTTTGATGCTCGGGATATCGGGGTCGGAGATGTATTGATTTCGAAAGAGGATGATGGAATTGAATGGCTAATTGGCTACTTGTTGAAAAAACTCAATATCCACCAGAAAAAAAATACAAAATCTCCATTATTGAACAAGAATGATTAAGTTTCACACTGGCCTGACAATATTTTAATGTTTATGTGACAAACAAATTGTCAGAGATGGTTGTGGACAACGACAAATCTCTCGCATTTTTCGGAATATTTAAACACCAGAATATGAGACTATTTAATTGCAGTCTTACCTTACCGACTTTAAACTCACAAAATGTACATGCTGTGGCTGCTACAGTGTGACAGCAGATGGGTTTTCGCGGATTTAACGGAAAGCAGTGTAGATAAGATTTGTCTTATTCCAGTGTGCAGAATTAATATGAATGATATAACTGAGACTAATACTTTTGAATTTTATATAATTGGGATAAAGAATTAGAGGAAAAGAAATATAGCCATATTTTCATTCTGCTGGTTCATTTTATTTTCTGACGCTGGAAAATGTTATGAAGCCAAAAACATGCATGGGCACGTTAAGACACATCGGGTTTTGTTGAATAGAAATTAAAGCCACAGATACCAGCTAAAGGTCACACTGTTCCACATGTCACCAGTAGCTGAGAAATGGATACCTGAGTTTTGGTTGCTGTTATGACAGCCATCCAAATGCAACCAAAGAGTTTAAATAACTCTCAGGATACCAGAAATCAACAGAATTTGCATATTATTGTTTGGACACCTGGACAGCAATCAAGTTATGAGAATTATTATATCATCTGGAGTATATAATCCCAGCATTTTGAACACTAGAGGGAGAGCTGCTGCCATCCAACATAGAACAACTGCTGTACAGCAGGAGTGCTAACTGGCTATCTCAAAAACTCTCTATCAAAGACACATGTTCATGTAAACCTACATGCAATAAAAAAAATACATGACCCAGGGAGATCAGCAACTGAAAGAGTGAACACAGCGGGGAAGATAGAGACTGTATGGTCTAGAGATTTTAATGTTTCATATGTGGGTTGTTGGAACAGCATATTTTTAAAGAGTTGGAGTCAGATAGTAAGTAGCTAAGAAAAGAGGGGCTTGTATTTGCGAATAGTTGTTGTTTAAAGTTATGAAACTAACTTGACAATTTTTGTTTAAATAGTGGAATGTCGGAGATCTGTGTGGCTCATATTTTAACAGATTACAAGGTGAGGCGAGCTTTTCTGGGTGTTTGGGTTTAATTAACAGAGGAGGTTCGAGTGAACCTTGTAATTATCGATCCACGCTAACCCCAGTTCCCTGCAGTTGGCCCATACGCTGCCAGTCCTTTCCTATCCACATATTTATCCGAATGTTTTTGCAATGTTGTTAATGTACCCCTCTCAACCATATCTGCTGGCAACTCATCCACGTACCAGCCCTCTGTATAAAGAAGTGGCCCCTCAGGTTCCCTTTCATTCCTTCCCCTTTATCCTTAAACTGATCCCCTCTAACCCTCGATTCTCTACACCTTGGTAAACGACTGAGAGCATTAATCCTATCCATACCCCTCGTGATTTTATACAGCTCTATAAGGACTCCCTCAGTCTCTTACACGCTAAAGAAAAGGTCCTAGCTTGTCCAACCTCTCCCTGTAAATCAGACCATTGGGTCCTGGCAATGTCCTTGTAAATTTCTTCTGCACTCTTTCTAAATTAATAACATCCTCCCCATAACAAGCTGACAAAGCTGAACACAATACTCCAAGTGCGTCCTTAGCAAAGTCCTGTGTAACTGCCAAATAAGTTCCCAACTTCCATACTCAATATCCTGCCTGATGAAGGCCAATGTGCCAAAAGCCGTCTTCACTGCCCTGTCTACCTGTGACTCCACTCTTAGAGAACCGTGCACCTTACACCAAGGTCTCTCTGCCCACTACATCCCTTAAGACCCTCCCATTCACCATGAAACTCCTACCTTGATTTGAGTTTCCAAAATGCAAGACCTCACGCTTCTATATTAAAGTCCATTTGCTTTTCTCGGCCCATTTCCCACCTGATTAAGGTCCTGCTGCAATTTTTCATAAACATTCTCACTGATCATGCTCCCAATTATTTTAGTGTCATCTGCAAACTTACTAACCATACCTTGTACATTCTCAACCAAATCATAGATAACAAACAGCAATGGACCCAGCCTCTGGTCTGACAAACATCCTTCCACTAAACCCTCTGCTTCCTACCATCAAGCCAACTGTGTATCCAATTGGCCAGTTCCCCTCGCATTCAACGAGATGTAGACTTCCTGAGCAGCCTGCCATGTGGAACCTTATCAAAGGCCTTACTGAAATTCATAGAGACTACGTCTATCACTCTGACCTCATCAAACGTCCTGGTAACTTCATCAAAGGACTCCAAGAAATTTGGGAAGCATGATCTCCCACTCAAAAGTCTATGCTGACTGCTCTGAATCAAACCCTGTGTAAGTAATGGGTGCAGTCAATGGTATGCTGAAATTCATTGAAAGATGATTCGAGTACATAAGTAAAGCCATCTTCCGGCTGTTGTAGAGCCTTGCTGAGAGAGTATTTGGGGCATTCTGTACAGATTTGATATCCTTCGTAAGGAATGATTCCCTTACCATAGACACCGGTATTAGGAACATGAGGATAGAGTGAATAAGCTGAGTGTTTAATCTGTAGAGCTGTGAGAGACGAAGAAATTGTGATGCTGAAACACGAGGAGTGGCAGCAATCACTTATTTCCAAAACAGACATTGACAGTGAGAGAAATTCCATACTTTACCCAGGATTGATTGGTTTGATTTATTGTCACGTGTATCTCAGTACAGGGAAACTCTTTGTTTATGAGCAGTGTAGGAAGATCATAGTAAGCATGGCCAGACAGATCATAGGGTGGAAATAAACTTGGACAGAGTAAGGCATACAGGTTACACTGCACAGGACATGCACTAGACAAGATTAACATGAACAAGATCACCATTATTTGAACTTAGAGAGTCCATTAATCAGTCTAACGTGACTTTCCTTATAGTTTATTTGCCTAAATAAACGCTCCCCATGTTATTGTGCAGACGGCGAGTGAACCCTGTACTGAACATCAGGTTGCTCATAATCCCCAACAGCAGCCACAGTACCTTCCATCTGAAACAGGTAGCCATTCCCATCAGCTTCCACCCTACACAGAGAACACCAGGCTGTCTTCGTGGAGATGGAAGATGCCTTCATGAGACTCACACAAGACATATGGCTTCCCTGCCCACCTCTAGAAAACCATGTTAAACTCCCACATGTGTATCATAAACAACGGAGCCAAGAGAAACAACGTGGAACAGTCTGTCAGTGCATCCTCTGCCCCACTTATTCATCATGTTAGAGCATCAATTATGAGACAGTTAGGACTGCCAATGCTGGAGATCAGAGTACAGCATCAATTGCTGGAAAAGCACAGCGTGTCAGGCAGCATCCGTGGACCAGGAGAATCGACGTTTTGGACATAAGACATTCATCAGGGATCAGCAAAAATTACCTCATTCTGCCCCCGTGTAAGTGCATTGAGGTGGGAATGGCCTCCTGCTGTTCCTGAGTAAGTGACTCAAGGCAGTGATTGGCTTCAACCTCGTCCGATTGGACAGGGCCAAGGGCCTGACTGGTTAACCCTGGTTCCTGTTTGACAGCTCATTGTACTGACTAGTGTGACAATGTTGAAGCTTTATTTTGTCCTGGTTTACTTTATGAGAGAGATTGAACGATTGTTACCAAGCTTGCCAGTTAAGACCACCTGAGTAACAGCTAGGGAGGCCTTATGATAATTTTAATGCAAACTGAATGGGTGTGGCCAACTCTCACAGATTAGGATCTCTGGATTTTGGTTTCTCAGTAACATCAGAAACTATTGGTGTCTCCACAGAGTTGGAAGCTTCAGTGAATGTCTCCTGGTTGCTACTCTCTCTGAAATTTCTCTTGATACTGTTTTTTATTTTTGGATTGGAGAAATATTTGTGACAATCTGTGTCTGAATATTTCTTTTTGCCAAGGGCTGTGTTTATGGGATTTCCCTAATTGGAAGAGTTCATCAGTAATAGTTCCTAGATCTATTATTCTGTTAAACTGTCCAATAGAATTACGTTATTCTAAATTCCTCTTTCTTTGGTTTCATTTTCTCTTTCGTGTTTAAGTCGATGGTGTTTTGTTTCACACCGAGTAGTTTGACCAGTCACATTGCATCTGGAACAGACACTTCACATTTCCTTTAATATAAGAAATCATTAGAATCTAGGCTACCGCCTTAAAATATTTTCGAGGTGCTCTGGTGAGGTCCATCACACGAGACTCATTCTCTTCCTGAGTAATAGGCTGGAGGCACTGAATGGGCTGTCCCTGTTCTTCTCCAACAGTGTCAGTGGTCTGAACGACTTCTTCATATTCCTTTGAAAACAGCGTGAGGTGATGAATGAACTCTTGCTTAATTGTGGCAATGTGCAGTGCCCGCCAGTGCTGTTACATGAATGTTACGGACACTTTACCAGCACAAGTCTCAATGGAGTATGTATCCTGCTAGTTACAGACAAAGACCAGTTCAGGAGCTGACGGGGGACAAAATGTTCTGAATATTGTGGAATCTTCAGCGACCATCCCCACTTCTGATCTTATGGTGGGGAGAGTGGGGCGGGGGAGATATTGATGAAGTAGCTGAAGATGTTTGTGAAGAGGAAGGTACCCTGAGGATCTCGCACAGAGGTGACCCAGGACTGAGATGATGAACATCTTCCTTTGTGCCAGGTTTGACCCCAAACACTGGAGAGGTTACTCTGATTCCCATTAAGTTCAGTTTTGTTAAGCTCCTAATAATACAGAATAACAGATAGCCCGGAGTGAGTTACAGCCTGGAATCTAATCAAGGGGTTCAGGGAGTTTTAGATAAAGAATAACAGATTGCCCGGAGTGAGTTACAGACTGGAATCAAATCGAGGAGTTCAGGGTCGTTTATATACAGAATAACAGATAGCTTGGAATGTGTTACAGCCTGGAATCTAATCGAGGGATATGTTAACCTTTTTATGTGAAATAACTTGTTACAGGGAGTGAGTCACAAAGTGCACTATTAGCCAACTGGTTGCAAATCTTGACTCAAATAAACACAATGCAGTCACAAACTACACAACTTTAGTGACTCCCAACTTTCCTAGTTTGAGGACTATCCTCCTCTGTTTTTCCCTTCCACTGAAAGTATTAATATACCTTTTATACTGCACTGCCATTCTGGTTACAGTGCTACCGATCTCTCACTGTCTCATTTATCTTCAATCCTGTTGAAAGATACTTAAACCAACAGATGCACAAATTTCCAGAAAGAATTTTGTTCAATTGCAGGTGCATTAATTTCTTTTATTTGTAGACAACACACAATTTGAACCCACAGATGGTCAGTGTGACATTTGAAAAACCCTTCAATTTGGGATGAGGCCTCGCCAGGCAGGATTCTGATCGAACGCTGCAAATCTACAATTTAGTGATTGAGCTCTATCAGGTTTTGTATATTGTTTCTTCATATATTAGTAGCTTGGAAAGTAAGGCACACCTTACTGAAATGTCACATTGTCTCTCCGCATTCACTGTAAACAGGTTCTGGGATTTGCATTTTATGCACCTTCAAAGAGCTGTCTCCATTTCCTATCTCTGCTAGCATCAATGAATGGAAATGGCTTTTTGACACATTGCTCCCTCTCCCTTGCTGAAAGTATTCCTGACACAAATCAGTCAGGCAGTCATTTTAGATTTGTCCACAGTCACCATTTTATATCAACAAAACGATGCCATTGAGTTTATAAATAAGGAAAAGCAAGAGAGACTGGCAATATCAATACAGTTCGAACATATATAATACATTGAACACGCACACAGAATCACACATAAACATGCATACACAGACACACAGAATCACACATAAACATGCATACACAGACACACAGTATCACACACACAGAGATACAGACACCTTCCAGGAGCTGTCTCCATTTCCTACCTTACACGGGAATTTATGTTATAATGATGCATTCATGCAGGACAAGAAACTGCTTTTGTGACTTTCCCCATTGTGACAGGAATTCAGCCCCAATCTGAAACTTTGAGATATGTACAGGACAGAAATGTAATAGCAGCTTTCTGTGTTCCTGCTCCCAATGTATCATTTGACCATATAGTTTACCTTGTCTTCGGTCTGACATCCAACAAGGATCACTTCACAGATCCAATAACAGATCCCCAGGAGTGAGTTCTAGACTGGAATCTAATTGAGGGGTTTAGGGTTTACATACAGCATGTGAGATACCCATAGGTGAGGGACAGAGTGGAATCTAATCGAGGGGTTCAGCGTGGTTTACATACAGAATAACAGATAACAAGTCGTGAGTCACAAAATCGCAGAGTTATACAGTCATAGAGATGTACAGCATGGAAACAGACCCTTTGGTCCAACCCGTCTATGCAGACCAGATATCTTAACCTACTCTAGTCTCTTTTTCAAGCACTTGGCCCATCTCCCTCCAAACCTTCCAATTCATATACCCATTGAGCTGCATTTTAAATGTTGCAATTGTACCAGCCTCCACCACTTCCTCTGACAGTTCATTCCATTCATGTACCACCCTCTGAGTGGTATTTATCTAGTCTATTTATCCTATCCATGCCCGGCATGATTTTATAAACCTTTATAAGGTCACCCCTCAGCCTCTGATGCTCCGGGGAAAACAACCCCAGCCTATTCACCCTCTCCCTGTAGCTCAAATCCTCTAACCCTGGCATCCTCCTTGTAAATCTTTTCTGAACCCTTCCAAGTTTCACAACATCCTTCCGATAGGAAGGAGACCAGAATTGCATGCCATATTCCAACAGTGGCCTAACCCATGTCCAGTCCAGCCACAACATTACCTCTCAATGCCTATACTCAAAACTCTGACCCATAAAGGAAAGCATACCAAACGCTGCCTACCTTATCTTATCCACCTGCCACTCTACTTTCAAGGAGCTATGAACGTGCACTTGAAAGTTTCTTTGTTCAGCATCTCTCCCTCAGAACTTACCATTAAGTGTATAAGTCCTGTTCAAATTTGCTTTCCCAAAATGCAGCACCTCGTGTTTATCTAAATTGAACTCCATCAAGTGGAATACAATTGAAGGTTTTGGGGTGTTTTTGAAACATGCGAATCACACATACATGGAAGTGAGTTACACGTTGGAATCTAATAGAGAGGGTTCCGGGTGATTCATATAATCCCTTCAGTGGGGAAACAAGCCCTTCAGCCCAACAAGACCACAATGACCCTCAGAAGAATAATCCATCCAGACCATTTTACCCACATTTACCCCTGACTAATGGACCTCACATACACATCCCTGAACACTGTGGACAATTTTAACAGGGTTTGGATTGGATGGTTAACATACAGAATAACAGATACTCAGGAGTGTGATACAGACTGGAATCGAATCAAAGGATTGAGGTGGCTAATGTGCAGAGCCCCTTAAAATTGGAAGTCGGATACAGATTGGAATTTTATCAAGGGGATTCGGGATGATTATGTGTACAATAACAGATACCCCAGAGTGAGTTACAGACGGGAATCTAATCGAGGGTTTCAGGGTGGTTTATATGCAGAATAACAGGTAGCCCGGAGTGAGTTATAGAGTCATAGACTCATAGAGATGTACAGCATGGAAACAGACTCTTCAGTCCAACCTGACAATGCCGACCAGATATCCGAACCCAATCTAGTCCCACCTTCCAGCACCCGGCCCATATCCCTCCAACCCCTTCCTATTCATATACTCATTCAAATTCCTCTTAACTGTTGCAATTGTACCAGTCTCCACCACCTCTCTGGCAGCTCTCTCCATACATGTACCACCCTCTGCGTGAAAATGTTGTCCCTTACGTCTCTTTCATTTCTTTCCCCTCTCAAACTAAACCTATGCACTCTAGTTCTGGACTCCCTTACCCGAGGGTAAACCTCTATATGGTCACCCTTCAGCCTCCGACACTACAGGGAAAACAGCCCCAGACTGTTCAGCCTCTCCCTGTAGCTCAAATCCTCCAACCCTAGCAACCTCCTTGTAAATCTTTTCTGGACCCTTTCAAGTTTCACAACATCTTTCCGATAGGAAGGAGACCAGAATTGCACGCAATATTCCAAGAGAGACCAAACCAAGGTCCTGTATAGCCGCAACATGACCTCCCAATTCCTGTACTCAATACTCTGACCAATAAACGAAAGCATACTAAATGCCTTCTTCACTATCCTATCTACCTGCGACCCCACTTTCAAGGAGCTATGAACCAGCATTCCAAGGTCTCTTTGCTCAGCAACACACCCTAGGACCTTACCATTAAATGTAGAAGTCCTGCTAAGATTTTCTTTCCCAAAATGCAGCACCTCGCATTTATCTGAATTAAACTCCAACTGCCACTTCTCAGCCCATTGGCCCATCTGGTCCAGATCCTGTGGAAATCTGAGGAAACCCTCTTCGCTGTCTACTACACCTGCAATTTTGGTGTCATCTGCAAACTTACTAACTGTACCTCTCATGCTCGCATCCAAATCATTTATATAAATGACAAAAAGTAGAGGGCCCAACACTGATCCTTGTGGCACTCCACTGGTCACAGGCCTCCAATCTGAAAAACAACCCTCACCACCCTCTGTCTTCTACCTTTGAGCCAGTACTGTATCTAAATGGCTACTTCTCCCTTTATTCCATGAGATCTAACCTGCTAATCAGTCTCCCATGGGGAACCTTGTCGAACGCCTTACTGAAGTCCATATGGATCACATCTACTGCTCTGCCCTCATTAATCTTCTTTGTTACTTCTTCAAAAAACTCAATCAATTTTGTGAGACATGATTTCCCACGCACAAAGCCATGTTGACTAACCTGAATCAGTCCTTGCATTTTCAACTTCGTGAACATCCGGTCCCTCAGGATTCCCTAAAACAACTTGCCCACCGCCGAGGTCAAGCTCACCAGTCTATAGTTACTTGGCTAGTCTTTACCACCCTTCTTAAACATTGGCACCACTTTTGCCAACCTCCTGTCTTCCAGCTTCTCACCCGTGACTATCGATGATACAAATATCTCAGCAAGAGGCCCAGCAATCACTTCTCGAGCTTCCCACAGAGTTCTCAGGTACATCTGATCACGTCCTGGGGATTTATCTACCTTTAACCATTTCAAGACATCGAGCACTTCCTCCTCTTTATATCTGCAACATTTTGCAAGATGTCACCATCGATTTTCCTGCAGTCTATATCTTCCATATACTTTTCCACAGTAAATACTGATGCAAAATATTCATTTAATATCTTCCCCATTTTCGGTGGCTCCACACAAAGGCCGCCTTGCTGATCTTTGAGGGGCCGGTATTCTCTCCCTAGTAACCCTTTGTCCTCAGTATATTTGTAAAAACACTTTGGATTCTCCTTAATTCTATTTGTCAAAGTTATCTCATGTCGCATTTTGTCTTCCCGATTTCCCTCTTAAGTGTACTCCAACTTCCTTTGTATTCTTCTCAGGATTCACTCGATCTATCCTTTCTATACCTGACATACGCTTCCTTCTTTTTCTGAACGAAATCCTCAATGTCTTTAGTCAGCCAACATTCCCTCTAACTACCAGCCTTCCCTTTCAACCCTGACAGGAAGTTACTGCCTGGAATCTAATCGTGGGGTTCAGGGTGGTTTATATACAGAATAACAGATAGCCCGGAGTGAGTTACAGCCTGGAATCGAATCGAGGGGTTCAGGGTGGGTTATATACAGAATAACAGATAGCCCGAAGTGAGTTACAGCCTGGAATCAAATCGTGGGATTCAGGGTGTTTTATATACAAAACAGCAGACTCCACAGAGTGAGTTACAGCCTGCTATCTAATCGAGGGGTTCAGGGTGATTTATATACAGAATAACAGATACCCACGACTGAGTTACAGCCTGTAATGTAATCGAGGGGTTCAGGGTTGTTTATATACAGAATAACGGATACCTAGGAGTGAGTTACAGTCTGGAATCGAACCGAGGGGTTTAAGGAGGTTAGTATACAGAATAACAGATAGCCTGGGGTGTGTTACTGCCTGGAATCTAATCAATGTCTGTTCACTTTAAGATAGGATGGGTTTTGCTGAATCGAACGTACAGCCACAGATGCCAGCTAAAGGTCAGACTGTTCCAAATGTAACGATTAGCTGGGAAATGGAAGCCTGAGTTTAGGTTGCTGTTTTGACAGCAATTTAAATGCAATCAAAGACTTTAAATAATGCTCAGAATATCAGAATCCAATGAAATTTGAATATTATTGTTCGTACACCTGGAAAGCAATCAAATTATGAGAGTTATTGTATCATGGGAAGTATATAATCCCAGCATTTTGAACACTAGAGGGAGAGCCACTGCCATCCAACAGCAGAGTAACTGCTGTAGAGCAGGAGTTTTAACTGACCATCTCAAACACTCTCTATCAAGACACATGTTCATGTAAACTTACTTGCAGTTGAAAAAAAACATGACCCAGGGAGATCAGCAGCTGAAAGAGTGAACACAGCGGGGAAGATAGAAACTGTGTGGTCTTGAGATTCAAACGTTTAATATGTGGGTTGTTGTAACAGCATATTTTTACAGAGTTGGAGTCAGATAGTAAGTAGCTAAGAAAAGAGGGAATTTGTGAATAGTTTTTGTTTAGTGTTCACTATTAAAGTTAAGAAACTAACTTGCGAATTTTTGTTTAAATAGTGGAATGTAGGAGATCTGTGCCACTCATATGTTAACAGATTATGACCTGAGACGAGCTTTTCTGGGTGTTTGGTTTTAATTCACAAAGTGGTTCGACTCCACATTGTAAATGTCCATTCACACTAACCCCATTTCCCTGCAGTTGGCCCATATCCTTCCAGTCCTTTCCTATCTACATATTTATCCAAATGCTTTTGAAATGTTGTTAATGTACCCCCCTTAGCCACATCTTCTGGCAGCTCATCCACGTACCTGCCATTTATGTAAATTAGTGGTCCCTCAGGTTCCCTTTTATTCCTTCCCCTTTAACCTTAATCTGATCCCCTCTCGTCCTCGATTCTCTAAACTTTGGAAAAGACTGAGAGCATTCACCCTATCCATATCCCTCATGATCTTATACAGCTCTATAAGGTCCCCGCTCAGTCTCCTACACTCTAAAGAAAAGTTCCTAGCTTGTCCAACCTCTCCCTATAACTCACACCATTTGGTCCTGGCAAAGTCCTTGTAAATTCCTTCTGCAATCTTTCCAATATCCTCACTATAACAAGTTGACAAAACTGAACACAATACTCCAAGTGCGGCCTTACCAAAGTCCTGTGTAATTTCAACATAAATTCCAAACTTATATACTCAATGTCCTGCCTGACGAAGGCCAGTGTGCCAAAAGCCTTCTTCACTGCAGATCATAGGGTGGAAATAGACTTGGACAGAGTAAGGCACACAGGTAACACTGAACAGGACATGCACGAGACAAGGTCAACATGAACAAGATCACCATTAATTGAACTTAGAGACTCCATTCATCAGTCTAACATGGCTTTCCTAATAGTTTATATGCCTAAATTAACTCTCCCCACGTTATTTTGCAGTCGGTGTGCGAACCCGTAGTGAACGCCATGTTGTTCACTATCCCCAACAGCAGCCAAAATACCTTCCCTCTGAAACAGGTAGCCATTCCCACCAGCTTCCGCCCTACATTGAGAACACCAGGCTGTCTTCTCGGAGATAAAAGATGCCATCTTGAGACTTCACACAAGACATATGGCTTCCCTCCTCACCGCAAGAAAACCATGTTAAAGTCCCACGTGTGCATCATGAGCAACGGACCCAGGAGGAACAACGTGGAGCAGTCTGTCTGTGCAGCTTCTGCTCCTCTTTTTCATCATGTTAGAGCATCATTTAGGAGACACTTAAGACTGCCGATGCTGGAGATCAGAGTAGAGAATCGATTGCTGGAAAAGCACAGCAGGTCAGGCAGCATCCTTGAAGTAGGGGAATCGACGTTTTGGGCATAAAACATTCATTAGTAATCAGAATAAATTACATTATTCTGCCCCCGTGTAAGTGCAATAAGGTGGGAATGGCCTCCTACTCTTTCTGAAGTGGCTCAATGGACTGACTGGCTTCTTCCTCTTCCAATTGGACAGGGCCAAGGGCCTGACTGGGTTTCCCCTGGTTCCTGTTTGACAGCTCGATGTACTGACCAGTGTGACAATGATGCAGCTTTAAGAGGTGAGTTTGTCCGGGTTTCTTTTATGAGAGAGATTGAACGATTGTTACCAACCTGGTTAGTTAAGACCACTTGAGTAAACAGCTAATGAGGCCTTAGGTTAATATTAATGCAGCCTGAATGGGTATGGCCAGGTCTCACAGATTAGCATGACTGGGTTTTGGATTCTCAGTAACATCAAAAATTATAGATTTGGAAGCATCAGTGAATGTCTCCTGGTTGCTACTCTCTCTGAATTTTCTCTTGATGTTGTTTTTAATTCCTGGATTGGAGAAATATTTATGACAAACTGTGTCTGAATTTTCCTTTTTGCCAAGGGCTGTGTTTATGGGAGTTTTCTATGTTGGAATAGTTCATTAGTAATGGCTCCAAGATCTATTATTCTGTTAACTTGGCCAATAGAATTACGTTATTCTAAATTCCTCTTTCTGTAGTTTTATTTCTTCTTTCGTGTTGAAATAGATGGTATTTTGCTTCACAGCGAGTAGTTTTACCAGTCACATTGCATCTGGGACAGAAAATCTACACTTCCTTGAAAATAAGAAAACATTCGAGTCTAGGCTATTGCCGTCAAATATTTTCAAGGGGCTCTGGTGTGGTCCATCACACGAGACTCCTTCTCTTCCTGAGTAATAGGCTGGAGTAACTGAATGGGCTGTCCCTGTTCTACTCTAATACTGTCAATGGGCTGAACGACCTCCTGATATTCCTGTGAACCCAGCGTGAGGTGCTGAATGAACTCTTGTTTTACTGTGGCAATGTGCAGTGTCAGGTAGTGGTGTTACATGAATGTTACAGACACTTTAACAGTACAAGTCTCAATGGAGCCTGGGTCTTGCTGCATATGGACACAGAGCAGTTCAGGAGCTGACGGGGACAAAATGTTCTGAACATTGTGGAATATTCAGAGACCATCCCCATTTCTGATCTTATGGTTGGAAGGGTGAGGGTGGGGAGACATTGATGAAGCAGCTGAAGCTGTTTGTGAAGAGTAAGCTACGCTGAGGATCTCTCACAGAGGTGACCCAGGACTGAGATGATGAACATCTTCCTTTGTGCCATGTTTGACACCAAACACTGGAGAGTTTACTCTGATTCCCATTACGTCCAGCTCCTTGATGTCAACAGAAGTCAACCACTGCCTTGATATCAGGGCCAGTCATTTTTACCTGAATCCTTGTCTCAACCTCTTTTGTTCACATCAATAGGCCATGATACAGGAGCAGCAAGTGTTTCTTTCAAACAGGTGGTATTGAATGTCAGGATTTCTCTTCTCAAGAGTGTTCGGCAAGCTAGATGACTGAACGTATTTGAAGAAGAAATAGATGGATATAGACCTGTCAGAGAGGTGAGGGCCGTGAGGAATTGGGTATGAAAGAGGAATTGTGGCCAGGAGCATATCAGCCATGACATTAGTGAAGGGTAAGGCAGGTTGCGGAGTGAATGACATGCCGCTGTTTCTGATGTTCTCACATTCTGTTATTGGAAAGTTAGTGGGTGTTATATTTATGAATGTTCTGGTATTGCATATTGCAATCATGGAGACAAGATGATTTTGTGACCCATCTCTGGGTGAGGTATGTGGGCTGTATTCACAGTGATTCTGACCAACAAATAAAGCACAAGCTGCAGATAGGGGACGCTTTCTAAAGAGAGATGAGGGGCCTCTTTCATACCCAGCCTGGATTTTCCAATTACATTTCCCAAATCACCTCAAAGCGTGTGCGACCGTCTTGAAAGGCTGAATGGTCTCCTCTGTTTCTGTGCACCAAGTTATAGGAGTAAGTGGACTCCAACTGTTCCTGTCTAGCAGGTTTAAGTTTCTAAATGGAACACAGAAACATGGGGCTGAGGAACAGGAGTGGGTCATTAGATACTTTGAGCCTTCTCCACCAGGCACTAAGATTGTGGCTGATCAGGTTGTGGACTCAGCCAAACTTTCCTGTCTCCATCCTATTATGCATGACTCACCTCCCTGTCAAATATTTACCTAACGCAGTTTTCAATCAATGTGAACTTAGAGGCACGATAAACTTCCACTGAAGAGAATTCCGACTTGAAAGATCCTTTCAGAATTTTTCATCATCTATCTAATAGAATCAGAGTGTCATGCAGAACGGAAACAGACCCGTTAGTCCAATCTGTTCACTCCGATCAGATATCAAATCTGATCCAGTCCCATTTGCCAGCATTTGGCCAATATCCCTCCCCTTTCAGATACTTTTTAAATGTGCGATTGTACCCGCCTTGACCACTTCCTCTGACAGCACTTTCTGTACACACACCACTCTGTGTGTGAAACATTTACCTTCAGGTCCCTTCTAAATCATTTGCCAGCTCGCCTTCAACCTATGCCCTCTTGTTCTGGACTCCCCTATCCTGGAGAGCAGAACGTGGCTGTTCAGAATATCCATGCCCCTGATGGTTTTATAAACCTCTATAATGTCACCCTTCTGCCTCAGACACTCCGGGGGAAACACCTCAACCTAATCAACCTCTCCCGACAGCTCAAACCTCCAGTCCTGGAACATCCGTGTAAGTCATTTCTGCAGAAAACCAAGTTGTACGCAGTATTCTTAAAGTGGCCTCACCATACATCCTGTATAGATGCAACATACCACCACAACTCCTATACTCATTGCTCTGACTGATTAAGGCAAATGTACCAAATGTGTTCTGTATGACTCTGTCTACCTGCCATGTCCCAGGACCTGACCATGAAGTATATAATGTCTGCCCTGAGTTACCTTCCCAAAATGCAAAGCTTCTTATTTATCTAAATTAAACTTCATGTGTTACTCTTTGCCTCTTTGTCCCATTTAATTGAGGTCTCGTTGTACTCTGAGATAATCTACGACACCATATTTCTGATGTCATCTGTAAACATACTAACTATGGCCCCAATATTCACATCTAAATCCTTTACATAAATGATCAAATGCAGTGAACTCAATATGGATGCTTGCAGAACACTGCTGCTCACAAGCCTCCAGGCTGAAAAATATCCCTCTTCCTTCGAACCAATTGTGACTAGCTTCTTCTGTATCCCATTTGACTGAAACTTACTAATCTGTCTACCAATCAGAAGGAAATACGAGCTATGAAGAGAGGCTGAGTAGGTTAGGTTTATTTTCACCTGAAAAAAAGGAGATTGAGGGGGGACGTGATTGAGGTTTACAAAATCATGAAGCGATAGACAGGGTGGATAAAGACAACCTTTTTTCCCGGGTTGAAGCATTCAATAACGAGAGGTCATGCTTTCAAGGTGAGAGATGGAACGTTTAAGGGGATACATGTGGCAACTACTTCACACAGAGGGATGGTGGCCATTTGGAACGTGTTGCCAGCAGAGGTGGTAGAGGCAAGCACGGCAGATTCATTTAAGATGCTTCTGGACAGATGCATGAGTAGTTGGGGAGCAGAGGGATACAGATGCTTAGGAATTGACTGACAGTCTTAGACAGTACATTTGGATCGGCTCAGGCTTGGAGGGCGAAGGGCCTGTTCCTGGGCTGTAAATTTTCTTTGCTCTTTGTTCTTTAAATGAACACCTTGCTGAAGTCTACATAGACAATGTTTACCAAACTGCCTTCATCAATCTTCTTTGTCACCTTTTCAAAAAACTCAACCAAATAAATGAGACATGATTTCCCATGCAGAAAGCCAAGTTGTCTACTCCGATCAGCGCTTGCTTTCCCAAATGTATGTAAATGCAATCCTAAGAATCTCCTCCAACAACTTACCCACCACTGACATCAGGCTCACCGGTTTATAGTTCCCCGGCTTTTGGGGTCACTGTTTTCTTTTCTAGTCCCACTCCTCCACTGCTCATAACAAATGTTAAATGTAACCAGGTTTGTGATATCGCAGATGATATTTGTCTCATACTGGGTCAGGGTCAGTTTTAGGAACAAGTCAGGCTAGTTTCTTTAATCTGCTCAAAAAGCACTTTTATGATCCAGAGCAATGTTACTGAAACTATGGTGGAAAGGTGAATGGTAAACCGTTTGTGTATTGCAATAATATAATCAATATTTCCCTTTCTAAAAACACTGACACACACACACACACACACACACACACACACACACACACACACACACACACACACACACACACACACACACACACACACACACACACACAATCTCTCCAATTTTAACTTGAAAGAACGTTGTCCAGATATTATTGGAACTCATGACAAAGGAAAAATTGCAAGATTGTTCAAAACATTATTCTGCAACTGAAGATATTGTACTCACACAGCTGCTAGCAATGGGGTTTCATCCTGGGAGAGTTGGATTTGGCTGAATTCCCTTTGCTTTAGGCAGTGAGTAGATTCCAATGAATTCTGGTCAGGGACCATCCAAAGGGTAGCACGGTGGTTAGCACTGCTGCCTCACAACACCAGGGACTTTAGTCCGACTCTAGCCTGGGTGTGTGGCGTTTGTACGTTCTCCCCGTGTCTGTGTGAGCTTCTAGTAGGTGCTCCAGTTTCCTACCACAGCTCAAAGTGTGTGGGTTAGGTTGAATGGCATGCAAATTAGTCCGTAGTGATCAAGGATTTCTAGGTTCTGTGCATTAGTAAGGGGTAAATATAGGGGAATTTTTTGGGAACGTTAGTATGGACTTGTTGGGCCGAAGGACCTGTTTCAACACTGCAGGGATTCCATAAAAATAAGAATGGTAACGATGAGTTTAGAGATTTTTAGCTCGCAGACATTGTTGTGATGAGGAACAATGAAGGAGAGAGAGTGCAATAGGCCATTCATTCTCAGGCAGATTACATTTTCTCCCTCTCTGAGCTGAATCATACAGAAATGTCATCTTCTCCCAAATTGGACCGTGTGAGGTCTCCTTGTACATTGTCCAAACTATGTCTCCATCACATTCCCTGTTCCATGTAGGTGCATCATTGCTTCTGTCATGCACAGAGACATACGCGTAACAGAGAATGGTCTTGGTCGATTTGATGATATGTTTAGATTAGATTACTTACAGTGTGGAAACAGGCCCTTCGGCCCAACAAGTCCACACCAACAAGTCCACCCCTACGTCTACGTCTACGTCTACATCTACCCCTTACCTACAATACGGGCAATTCAGGATGACCAATTCATCTGGCCTGCACATCTTTGGACTGTGGGAGGAAACCGGAGCACCGGAGGAAACCCACGCAGACACGGGGAGAACGTGCAAACTCCACACAGTCAGTCGCCTGAGGTGGGAATTGAACCCGGGTCTCTGGCGCTGTGAGGCAGCAGTGCTAACCACTGTGCCACTGTGCCACCGTGCCGCCCATATGCCCCTGCGTCATTAAAAATTAAAATTGTTTAATTTTTTTCAGAGTACCTGTGTGAAACTGAATGCATTTTTTAAAGAAATACAGAAATTGCTGAAAAAATACAGGTCTGTCAGCATCCAGATGCCTTTTACATGCTGTATTTGTACCAGCCTCCACCACTTCCTCTGGCAGCTCATTCCATACGCATACCACCCTATGTGTGAAAAAGTGCCCTTTCGGCCTCATCAAAACCTTTCCCCTCTCACTTTCCACCAATGCCCTCTAGTTTTGGACACCCCTAACCTGGGGAAACACCCTGACTACTCAACCTATCCATGACCATTCTGATTTTATAAACCTTTACTACTGCGAATTGTGACTTCAATCAACATGAATGGCTGTACTTTCACTCATCCTGGGCCTAAATTCTGAAATGCAATACTGACACCTCTTCCTTCTCCAACAAGTCACAATTCTAAATCCATTTTAAACGGTTTATTCAGATGTATCATGAGACACTTCTGTGGGATTTACACCCAGACCATTGTGCCCAGAGAAAGGGACGTGAGCATCGCTCAGCAATACCCATAAAGCTGTAACAGTATTCTCCTGTGTGTTTGTTCATCAGCCTGTCCTGACATGATGAGACATACCTCTGCAACAGGTAGGACTTGAATCCAGGTCTTCTAGTCCAGAGCTAGGAGCACTCCTGCACAAGTTCAGGAATTGGAATCAAATTCAGAGCTCTGGCTCAGAGACAGGGTCACTACCCACCACACTGGCATACCCAGATTTTGAGTCATATTTTAGTGCCCACTTTCAGCTCGGTCAGGATTTATTATAATCAGGTTACCATTACTGAGCTACACAAAACCTTTTGTATTGTTAAACAAATGCAAGATATTTGTATCAACTGTAGGATGTTGAGTGTACTTGCTATGCTATCAAAATTAACTATAAACATCTTTAATTGCTATTATCTGTAGTCTGCAATATTAAGGAAAGAAATCCTGCAGACACACTCTGCCCAATGAAGAGTCTTAAATAGACATTTATTACTGAACACCAGAGACGAAGTAAGAGCTTAATTTCTGACTCCAAAACACCGATCAGTTACCCACCTCTAACGTGCGACTGCCCTCTTCCTAAAACCATGAAATGATACCAAGCCGCTGATTACTGTCCAGCCTTTCCTTCCCACTGACTGTGTCTGTAATATGTCCCTCCTCCCTCTAACCGCTCAAGGCAACCCAAGCGCAGAGCCTTTGTGAAAATCAAGGCCGGAGTGTGCAGGCATCCTGGAGAGGGATGAGCATTTTAAAATTGAAGGGGGAGGGTGAGGCGGCAGTAATATCACACACTGGGCTGAGGGGTGGCAGATGGAGTTTAGTTTGGATTATTGCGAGGCATTGGATTTGTTAAATCAAACAAGAACAGGACCTATACAATTAAAAGTTTGGTCATTGGCAGTATTGTAGAACAGAGACCTAGGCCGTTAGGTATAGTCCTTTAAAATTTGCATCTCATATCGATAGTGTGGTTAAGAAGGTGTTTAACACAATTGTCTTCATTGGTCAGACCTTTGAGTATCGGAATTGGGACGTCATCTTGTGGTTGTACAGGACATTAGTGAGACCTCTTCTGGAATACTATGTCCAGCCTGGTCATCCTGCTCGCTCATTCCATAGGCACACCACCCCCTGGGTGAAAAAGCTGCCCCATAGGTCACTTTAAATGTTTCCCCTCTCACCTTAAGTCTATGTCCTCTAGTTTTGGACTCCCCGTGCCCTAAGAAAATACCTTGACTATTCACTTTGATATTATTGACCTTGATATTATTAAACTGGAGAGGGTTCAGAAGAGATTAACGTGGATGTTGCTGGGGAAGGAGGGAGTGATCTACAAGGAGAGGCTGGGTTGGCTGGGACTGTTTTCACTGAAGAATATGAGATTCTGCGGTAACTTTACACAAGGGCTGATGTCTTTTGCCTAGAGTTGGGGATTCAAAACTGAGGGATATTTTAAGGTGCGAGGAAAAAGATTTACAAAAGTCATGAGAGGGAATTATGTTCGACAGAATCTGGCTTGGGTGTGAAATAAACTTCCAGAGGAAGTGGTGAAAGCAGAGACAGTTACAACGTTTAAAGGACATTTAGATCAATACATGGATAAGACATCAGTTTGGATGGTGCTGTGAGCAGGTGCCTTCCCCCTACCCTTCTCTGAATGAATCCCTGCGGGTTTTCACCCTCTGCCAATGCCTGTGCAGTGGCGTGGGGAGGCCAGCAGATGGTGGCATTGCATCACTTTAAGCACCCGAGAGACTGCCAGACCTGCCCACACAGAGACACACAGATACACACACAGCAATTGTTCGGACACAACATTGAGCTCAGCTGGTAATTTAAACTAAACATAAAGAAATGCTCAGTTTGTCTTGTAAACTGTAAAAATATGAGTGACAGAGAACTCCCAAATTCCACTGTTTGAACAAAAATGTCAATTTATTTTTTAACTCTGAAAGTGAACATTTTTCATTGACTATTCACAACTCTGAAACCCCATTTCTCTTAACTGCTTATTACCCCACTCCAACTCTTCAGCAATTACATAAACGCAATTTCAAAACAATGCAGCAGCTGTTGTTTCATCTGACCTCACACCAAAATCCCTTTTTCCCATCTTTAATGGGAAGACTGGCTCATGTGACAGGATGCTATCGAAGTGTCTACATTTCAGCATTCTGCAACCTGGGACCATATCCTTCAATGACACTGTCTCTCAAACTCCCCATCTTTGTCTATACCCCAAACTCTTCCTGTGTGGTGATATTTAAACTGATTCCCCTGCCATCTCTCTCTGGCAGTGATGCTCACACCCACAGCACCCCCTTGTCAGGGCACAATGGAGAGATGGAGCTGTAAATGGGTGAGAGCTGCATATCCCGTCACTTCCAGCATGGGCTGCAAGTTTCTCCACACTGGGCAGGGATCTCACACAGTGTTACTGAGGAATGCACTGGGGTGGTGTACACAGTCCTACATGCTGGGAGGGTAACTGCTCCTGATTTACAGATTAATGTATTGGGGTTGTGTACACAGTTCTACATGCTGGGAGGTTAACTGCTCCTGAGTTACAGATTAATGCAATGCGGAGGTGTACATAATCCTACATTCTGGGACGGTAGCTGCTCCTGGTTCACAGATGAATTCACGGGTGATCACTGCACAGGTCGCTGTGCTGGTCAGACTATCTAGTTGAGGTTTATAGATAATACAATGATGTAGTATGTGCAGCTCCCCATGCTGGATGGATATTTGTTTCAGGTTTACACATTAGTGTCCTGTTGTGTTCTGCACAGCTCTCAGTGCTGGACAGATATCTAATTCGGGTTTATAGATCAATGCACTGCTGTGGTTTGCACAGCTCCTCGTGCTGGACAGATAGCCGGTTGCTGAAGAAGGGCTGATGCCTGAAACATCGATTCTCCTGTTCCTTGGATGCTGCCTGACCTGCTGCGCTTTTCCAGCAACACATTTTCAGCTCTGGACAGATATCTAGTCTGGGCTTATAGACCAATGCACTGCTGTGGTCTGCGTTGCTTCCCATGCTGAATACTTGCTGGAGGAACACCGCAATCCAGGCAGCATCAGGACGTGTAGAATTTGATGTTTCAGGTTTAGCCCTCCTTCAGGACTCTTACAGAATGGTTACACCCGAAATGTCGACTTCTCCACCTCTTGATGCTGTCAGGACTGCTGTGTTCTCACAGCTTCCTGCCTGTCTACTTGGGAGTCCAGCATCTGCAGCTTTTCTTTCTCTATCACAGCTTCCCAAACTGGACAGATGTCTAGCCTGCCTTTGAAGATAAGTGATGTGACATGATCTATGCAATGTTCCACTCTGGACAGATTGCTTGATTGTACTGACCAGTGCAATGGATGAATCTGGACAGATTGCTGGGTTGTACTGAGCAGTCCACTGGCCTGGTCTGCACAGTGTTCCACGGTGAACAGATATCTCCTCGGGGTTTATGGTGTCTGGGCTGTTTCTGTGAGGTGGTTTGAGAATGTGGTATAACTAACCATTTCATCTAATGTGGCAATGCCTTTAGTTCCCATTCTTGTGATTGGACCCTCCGTCTCTCTCCCTATTAGTGTTACAGTGTGCCCAGGCGCAGTACATTGTGTTGGTGGGGTGGGTAGGGGGGAAAGGTGATGGGCAGGTCAAGGAGTTCCCCGGAACGTTCTGTCCCCAACATTCTATAACTGCCATTCCCTGGAACGTTCTGTCCCCAACATTCTTTAACTGACATTCCCCGGAACATTCTGTCCCTAACATTCTATAACTGACATCCCCCGGAACGTTCTGTCCCTGACATTCTATAACTGACATTCACCGGAACGTTCTGCCCTGACATTGTTTGTGAATGGCCGGATGTCAGTGAATTGAACAAACGATAAGATCCCGAGGGAAGAGATCCCGTTCCAGGGAGAAGGAGACACTGTTCCGAAGGCCCCTCAGGCAGTTAAAGGGGTGAATACGTTTTATCTGCGTTTACATTTCTTCACGACACAGGATCGACCACAATTTAGACCAAAATACAGAAATTCCCAAACTCCGTTTATCTTCAGGAAACTGGGAGAGAATCCTTCAGGACAGCAACATTCCCACCCTCCGTATTAGGAACTGGGAAGGAGTGATCTGTGTCTGCTCTCAAGTGTGTGGGAATGTTCTAAAACCTATCTGTTCTTATGGATGTGTCTCTGTGTATTTGGGGAGGGAGGGTTTCTTGTGGTTTATGTCACATTTTTGTCAGTAATTCCGACCTTCCCATTTGTTATGCCAGCTCCAATTGTTTTAATAAATCCCTGAATACAGGGACACATTTGAAAATTTCATTGGGTCCCCGATCAAACGGGTCCCTTTGCCTCCAGGCTGATGGATAATGGGTTTGTTTTCCTTCCTCACAGTTAACGTAGTGACCATCTACATCCTGCTTTATAAAGATTGTGGATTGTCTCCATGTGTCAGACGTTACCTGGGGGCCATGGCAGTGGCGGATCTCCTGGTCATTATCCTCGACCTGGTCCTGAGACACATTCCCATTGTTTATCGGGAACAGTTTTATTTCCTGAGGTACTACGTCCCCGTGTGTAATATCCACGCCGTCTTGCTTTCTGCAGCCACTGACTGCTCTGTCTGGTTCACCGTCACTTTCACCTTTGATCGGTTTGTGGCCATTTGTTGCCAGACGCTGAAAAGTAAATATTGCAGTGAGAAAACGGCGGCTGTGGTTCTGGGAGCAGTGACTGTGCTGAGCTGTTTAAAGAACATTTTCTGGTATTTTAATCTCAAGGCTCGGTATTGGCTGATGAACGTTCCCTGGTTTTGTGAGGTAACAAACGCTGTTCGTTACTCCAGTGTCTGGGTCACAATCGAGCTCCTCAACCACATTCTAACCTCGTGTGTCCCATTTCTCCTGATTCTGCTGCTCAATGTTCTCACCGTCAGACACATTTTAGTGACCAGCAGAGCCCGCAGGAGACTCCGCGCTCACAACAATGGGGACGCTCAGTCTGACACTGAAATGAGAAACCGAAAAAAATCCATAATTTTACTGTTTGTGATCTCGGCCAATTTCATCCTGTTATGGTCAACGTTAATGCTGTATTCTATATGGACCCGGTTGGATGATATTGGGTATAAGTCTGTGTTTCTCCATCGCTCTGTGCGGGAATTGGGCTTCATGCTGCAGCTCCTCAGTTGCTGCACAAACACCGCGATTTATGCCGTGACCCAGACTAAGTTCAGGCAGCAGCTGAAGAATGTGCTGAAATATCCCTTCACCCGAATATATCCATGAATCAAATTCCCTCATTAATCAATCCATTCAGGATTTTCTCATTTCAGTTCAGTGTTTCAGCTATGGAGCAGCCTGTCGCTATGGTAACAGACTGAGGGTTGCGCTGGTTTGTCCATCTTATCCAACGTGGGGGGGGGGGGGGGGGGGGGGGCTGTGGTGGGGAGGTTACAGGGTCACATTTCAACGTTTCAATCAACTAAGGGGCCAGTGAAAAAAGGCACCATCCCACTGACTGCATCCAGCACTTCCATTTGTAAACAATAAAAATGTTCATAAAAGCGTGCTGAGGAGCAGAGTGACTGATGTTGTTGTGTGTCTTTGAGTTGGAGGAGCTGAGCTGGAGAGAGACAGACTCAGCCCCACGTCCTGGTCCTCAGGAAATGGGAGGGCACCACGCCCTGAGCTCAGGAGCTGGGTTTAACACCCTCTGTTCCCCCACTCCAACCTGGACTCCCAATTTCCTCTCCCCCACTCTTTCTACACGTTTCTTTCCCCCTCTCTCTGCAGACTCACTCTTTCTCACCAACTCTTCCTTTCACTTTCCCTTGCTCCCCCTCTCACACACACCCCCAACCCTGGTTTCTCCACCTGCCGCCACTCTTTCCTCTCCCCCCGCTCACTCTCACTCTCACTGTCCTGCCATCGCTGTCTCCCTCCCACAATTCAGTCTCTACCCCATTTTCCCTTCCTCCCACATCTCACCCCAATCCCCGCACATGCAGCCTCACCATCAACCCAACCCCTAGTCTCTGGGTCAGAGGGAGACGGAAGGACCAGGGAGACAGAGTGTGTCAGAGAGGTAGGGAGGGAGAGGAGGGAGAGAGATTCAGTCTAAGTGAAACCTAAGACTTATAGCTTTACTATCAACAGGACCCCCTCACACTTATTGGGCCACTATCACACTCACCCTATCACACTTATTGTGTCACTATCAGCCTGATCCCTGAGTTCCTGCATCACTATGACCCAGACACCCTCACACTTACTGCATCAACATCATCGGCCTCCTCGCAATTACTCCATCACTGTCCCCTTACACACCCACACTGACTGCATCAATATCACCCTGACCCCCTCACACTTAGAACTTCACTACAAGCTGGACACACTCGCACCTACTGCTTCACGATCAGATAGAGCCCCTTACACTTACGGCATCATTACCAGCCTCTCTCCTTCACACTTACTGCATCACTATTACGCTGGCACAATTACACTGACTGTGTCACTGTCACCCTGATCCCCTCACACAAACTACGTCACTGTCACCCTGACGCCCTCACATTTACTGTGTCACTGTCACCCTGACCCCCTCGCACTTACTGCGTGACTGTCACACTGACCTCCTCATACTTCGAGCTTCACTACATGCTGGACACACTCACACCTACTGAATCACTATCAGATAGAGCCCCTTACACTTACTGTATCACTTCCAGCCTCTCCCCCTCACACTTACTGCATCACTATCACCCTGGCACAATCACACTGACCGCGTCACTGTTACCCTGACCCCCTCACGCAAACTACGTCACTGTCACCCTGACCCCCTCACACTTACTGTGTCAAAACCAGCCTGAACCCCTCACACTTACTGTGTCACTGTCACCCCGACCCCCTCACACTTACTGCGTCACTGTCATTCTGGCCCCTCACACGTGCTGCGTCATTATCACCCTGACCGCCTCACATGTACAGCTTCACTATGAGCTGTACACACTCACACCTACTGCATCACTATCAGATAGAGCCCATTACACTTACTGCATCACTACCAGCCTGTCCCACTCACACATATTGCATCACTATTCACCTGGCACAATCACACTGACTGCGTCACCGTCACCCTGAACACCTCACACTAAATATGTCACTTACACCCTAACCCCCTCAGACTTACTCTGTCAATACCAGCCTGACACCCCCACACTTACTGCGTCACTGTCCCCTGAGCCCTTCACACTTACTGTGTCACTGTAACCCTGACCCACTCACACTGACTGCATCACTGTCACCCTGACCGCCTCGCATTACAGTTTCACTGTCACTCTGACCCCATCACATTTACTGCGTCAATGTCACCCTGACCCCCTCGCATTTGCTGATTCACTGTCATCCTGACCCACTCACACTTACTGCGTCACTGTCACACTGACCCACTCACAATGACTGCGTCACTGTCACCCTGACACCCCCCCACATTCACTGCGTCACTATCACCCTGAACCCTAACAATTTCTATGTCACTGTCACCCTGACCCACTCACACTTACTGCGTCGCTCACACCCTGACACAATCACACTTACTGTGTCAATACCAGCCTGACCCCCTCACACTTACTGCATCACTATCACCCTGACCCCCTCACACTTACGGCGTCGCTATCACCCTGAGCTCCTCACACTTACTGCATCACTATCACACTTAGCCCCTCACAGCTACTGCGACACTATCACTCTGAGCCCCTCACACTTACTGTGTCGCTGTCACCCTGACCCTGTCACACTTACTGCGTCACTATCATCCTGACCCCTTCACAGTTCCTACGACACGATCATCCTGACCCCTTCACAGTTCCTGCAACACTATCATCCTGACTGACTCTCAATTATTGCATCATTGTCAGCCTGATCACTCAGAGTTACTGCGTCACTATCATTACTGACTGCTCACATTTACAGCTTCACTACGAGATGGACACACTCACACTTACTGCATCACTATCAGGCTGAGCCCCTTAAACCTACTGCATCACTACTAGTCTCGTTCCCGCACACTTACTGCATCACTTTCACCCTGACCTCATCACAATTACTGCATCACTATCACCCTGAAACCCTCACGCTTACTGTGTCACTGTCCCGAGCCCTTCACACTTACTGTGTCACTGTAACACTGACCCACTCACACTGACTGCATCACTGTCACCCTGACCGCCTCGCATTACAGTTTCACTGTCACTCTGACCCCATCACATTTACTGCGTCAATGTCACCCTGACCCCCTCGCACTTGCTGATTCACTGTCATCCTGACCCACTCACACTTACTGCATCACTGTCACACTGACCCACTCACACTGTCTGCGTCACTGTCACCCTGACACCCCCCCACATTCACTGCGTCACTATCACCCTGAACCCTCACAATTACTATGTCACTGTCACCCTGACCCACTCATACTTACTGCGTCGCTCACACCCTGACACAATCACACTTACTGTGTCAATACCAGATGACCCCCTCACACTTACTGCATCACTATCACCCTGACCCCCTCACACTTACGGCGTCGCTATCACCATGAGCCCCTCACACTTACTGCATCACTATCACACTTAGCCCCTCACAGCTACTGCGACACTATCACTCTGAGCCCCTCACACTTAGTATGTCACTGTCACCCTGACCCTGTCACACTTACTGCGTCACTATCATCCTGACCCCTTCACAGTTCCTACGACACGATCATCCTGACCCCTTCACAGTTCCTGCAACACTATCATCCTGACTGACTCTCAATTATTGCATCATTGTCAGCCTGATCACTCAGAGTTACTGCGTCACTATCATTACTGACTGCTCACATTTACAGCTTCACTACGAGATGGACACACTCACACTTACAGCATCACTATCAGGCTGAGCCCCTTAAACCTACTGCATCACTACTAACCTCGTTCCCGCACACTTACTGCATCACTTTCAACCTGACCTCATCACAATTACTGCATCACTATCACCCTGAAACCCTCACGCTTACTGTGTCACTGTCATTCTGGCATAATCACACTTACTGTGTCACTGTCCCCCTGACCCCCTTACACTTTCTGCATAACTGTTGCACTAACATCCCGACACTTACTGCGTCACTATCACACTGACCCCCTCACGATTACGGCGTCACAGTCACCCTGACCCCCTCACACTTACTGCGTCACTATCATCCTGCTCCACACACATTTACTGTGTCAATACCAGCCTGACCCCCTCACACGTACTGCATCACGATCACCCTGGCCCCATTATACTTACTGTGTCACTACTAGCCTCTTCACCTCACACTTACTGAATCACAATCACGCTGACCCCCTCACGCTTACTGTGCCACTGTCACACTGACCCCCTCACATTCAGTGCGACGCTATCACCCTGGCACATTCATACTGACTGCATCACTACCAGCCTGACTCCTTCAAATTCACTGTATCCCTGTCACCCTTACCCCTCAGACTTACTGTGTCACTGTCACCCTGACCCCCTCACACTTAGTGCGTCGCTATCACCCTGACCCCAGTTAATGCGTCACAATCACCCTGAACCCCTCACTCTTTCTGCCACACTATCACTCTGACCCCCTCACAGTTCATGCGCCACGATCATCCTCAACCCCTCACACTTATTGTGTCATTGTCACCCTAACCCCCCTCACAGTTACTGCATCACTGTCACCCTGACCACCTCACACTTACTGCATCACTATCACCCTGAGCCCCTCACGCTTACTGTGTCACTGCCACCCTGACCTTGTCACACTTACTGCGTCACTATAAACCTGACCCTCTCACAGATCCTGCGTCACTATCATCCTGACGCCCTCACACTTACTGTTTCACTGTCACCCTGACCCAATCACACTTACTGCATCACTGTCACCCTGACCCCCTCACATTTACCGTGTGATTGTCACCCTGACCCCCTCACACTTAGTGAGTCGCTATCACCCTGACCCCAGTTAATGCGTCACAATCACCCTGAACCCCTCACTCTTTCTGCCACACTATCGCTCTGAACCCCTCACAGTTCCTGCATCACTATCATCCTCAACCCCTCACACTTATTGTGTCATTGTCACCCTGACCCCCCTCACAGCTACTGCATCACTGTCACTCTGACCACCTCACACTTACTGCGTCACTATCACCCTGAGCCCCTCACGCTTACTGTGTCACGGCCACTCTGACCTTGTCACACTTACTGCGTCACTATCAACCTGACCCTCTCACAGATCCTGCGTCACTATCATCCTGACCCCCTCACACTTACTGTTTCACTGTCACCCTGAACCAATCACACTTACTGCATCACTGTCACCCTGACCTCCTCACATTTACCGTGTGACTGTCACCCTGACCCCCTCACACTTACTGCATCACTATCACCCTGACCCACTCACACTTATTGCGTCACTGTCACCCCGTCCCCCTCACATTCACTGTGTCACTATCATCCTGGCACAATCACACTTACTTTGTCACTACCAGCCTGACTCCCTCAAACTTACTGTGTCCCTGGCAACCTGACCCCCTCACACTTACTGTGTCGCTCTCACCCTGACACCCTCACACTTACTGCGTCACTGACACCCTCACACTTCCTGCATCACAATTACTCTGACCCCCTCACACTTACTGTTTCACTGTCACCCTCACCCCCTCACACTTTCTGTATCACTGTCACCCTGAACCCCTCACATTCACTGCCTCACTATCACACTGAACCCTCACAATTACTACATCACTGTCACCATGACCCCCACACTTACAGCTCACTATCACCCTGACCCCCTACATCTACTGCATCGCTATCACCCTGACTCCCTCACAATTACATTATCACGATCATCCTGACCCCCCTCACCATTACTATATCACTGTCACCCTGACCCACTCACACTTACTGCGTCGCTCGCACCCTGACACAGTCACACTTACTGTGACAATACCAGCCTGACCTCCTCACACTTTACTGCATCAATATCACCCTGGCCCCATCAAACTTACTGCATCACTATTACCGTGAGCTCCTCACACTTACTGCGTCACTATCACAGTTTGCCCCTCACAGTTACTGCGACACTATCACTCTGACCCCCTCACACTTACATTGTCACTATCACCCTGACCCTGTCACACTTACTGCATCACTATCAGACTGAGCCCCTTACACCTATTGCATCACTACTAGCCTCGATCCCTCACACTTACTGCATCACTATCACCCTGACCTCATTACAATTACTGCATCACTATCACCCTGACCCCCTCTCGCTTACTGTGTCACTATCACCCTGGCAGAATCACACTTACTGTGTCACTGTCCACCTAACCCCCTCACACTTTCTGCGTCAGTGTCGCCCGAACATCCCGACACTTACTGCGTCACTGTCACCCTGACCCCTCACACTTACTCCATCACTATCATCCTGACCCACTCACACTTACTGTGAAACTACCTGCCGGACCCCTCACACTTACTGCATCACTATCACCCAGGCCCCATCACACTTACTGTGTTAATACTAGCCTCTTCACCTCACACTAAATGAATCACAGTCACCTTGACCCCCTCACGCTTACTGCATCACTGTCACACTGACCCCCTCACATTCAGTGCGACGCTATCACCCTGGCACATTCACACTTACTGCATCACTACCAGCCTGTCTCACTCACACTCACTGTGACCCTTTCACCCTGACCCCCTCACACTTACTGCGTCACTGTCATTCTGGCCCCCTCACACTTGCTGCGCCATTATCACCCTGACCTCCTCACACTTAAAGTTTCACTATGAGCTGGACACACTCACACCTACTGCATCACTATCAGATAGAGCCCATTACACTTACTGCATCACTACCAGCCTCTTCCCCTCATACATATTGCATCACTATCAACCTGGCACAATCACACTGACTGCGTCACTGTCACCCTAAACACCTCACACTAACTATGTCATTGTCACTCTAAACCACTCAGACATACTGTGTCAATACCAGCCTGATCCCACCACACTTACTGCGTCACTGTCCCCCTGAGCCCTTCACACTTACTGTGTCACTGTAACACTGAAGCACTCACACTGACTGCGTCACTGTCACCCTGACCCCCTCGCACTTACAGTTTCACTGTAAACGTGACCCCACCACATTTAATGCGTCAATGTCACCCTGACCCCCAGCACTTACTGATTCACTGTCACCCTGACCCACTCGCACTTACTGCATCACTGTCACACTGACCCACTCACACTTACTGATTCACTGTCACTCTGACCCACTCGCACTTACTGCGTCAGTGTCACACTGACCCACTCACACTTACTGATTCACTGTCACTCTGACCCACTCGCACTTACTGCATCACTGTCACCCTGACCCCCTCACATTCACTGCCTCACGATCACCCTGAACCCTCACAATTACTACATCACTGTCACCATGACCCCTCACACTTCCTGCTCACTATCACCTTAACCCCCTCACATTTACTGCATCACTATCACTCTGACTGCCTCACAATTACGACGTCACTATCATGTTGACGCCCTCACCATTACTATATCACTGTCACCCTGACCCACTCACACTTACTGCGTCGCTCACACCATTTCACACTCACACTTACTGTGTCAATACCAGCCTGACCCCCTCACACTTACTGCATCACTACCACCCTGGCCCCATCACACTTACTGTGTCACCACTAGCCTCTTCTCCTCACACTTACTGAATCACAATCACCCTGACCTACTCACACTTACTGCGTCACTCACACATTGACCTCCTCACATTCAGTGCGACGCTCTCACCCTGGCATATTCACACTGACTGCATCACTACCAGCCTGACTCCCTCAAAATCACTGTATCCATGTCACCCTTACACCTCAGACTTACTGCGTCACTGTCACCCTGACCTCCTCACACGTAGTGCGTTGCTATCACCCTGACCCCAGTTAATGCGTCACAATCACCCTGAACCCCTCACTCTTTCTGCCACACTATCACCCTGACCCACTCACAGGACCTGCGTAACTATCATCCTCAACCCCTCACACTTATTGTGTCACTGTCACCCTGACCCCTTCATCAGTTACTGCGTCACTGTCACCCTGACCAACTCACACTTACTGCATCACTATCACCCTGAGCCCCTCACGCTTACTGTGTCACTGCCACTCTGACCTTGTCACACTTACTGCATCACTATCATCCTGACCCCCTCACAGATCCTGCCTCACTATCCTCCTGACCCCCTCACACTTACTGTTTCACTTTCACCCTGACCCACTCACACTTACTGCGTCACTGTCACCCTGACCCCCTCACAATTTTGCATCATTATCACCCTGAACTCCTCACACTTACTGTGTCACTATCACCCTGACCCACTCACACTTACTGCATCACTGTCACCCTGACCCCCTCACAATTTTGCATCATTATCACCCTGACCCCCTCACACTTATTGCATCACTATCACCCTGACCCACTTACACTTACTGCGTCACTGTCACCCTGACCCCCTCACATTCACTGCGTCACTGTCATCCAGGCAGAATCACACTTACTTTGTCACTACCAGCCTGACTCCCTCAAACTTACTGTGTCCCTGGCAACCTGACCCCCTCACACTTACTGTGTCGCTCTCACCCTGACACCCTCACACTTACTGCGTCACTGTCACCCTCACACGTCCAGAATCACAATTACTCTAATCCATTCACACTTACTGCATCACTGTCACCCTCACCCCCTCACACTTTCTGTGTCACTGTCACCCTGATCCCCTCGCACTTATTGCATCACTATCACCCTGATCCCCTCACGCTTACTGCTTTACTGTCACTCTGATCCACTCACACTTACTGCATCGCTGTCACTCTGACCCCCTCACATTCACTGCGTCACTATCACCCTGAACCCTCACAATTACTACGTCACTGCCACCATGAATCCTCACACTTACTGCGCACTATCACCCTGACCCCGAAACACTTACTGCATCACTATCACCCTGACCCCCTCACAATTACTACGTCACTAGCATCCTGACCCCCTCACCGTTACTATATCACTGTCACCCTGACCCACTCACACTTACTGCGTCGCTCAAACCCTGACACACTCACACTTACTGTGTCAATACCAGCCTGACCCCCTCACACTTACTGCATCACTATCACCCTGGCCCCATCACACTTACTGTGTCACCACTAGCCTCTTCATCTCACACTTACTGAATCACAATCACCCTGAACTCCTCACACTTACTGCGTCACTGTCACACTGACCCCCTCAAATTCAGTGGGACGCTCTCACCTGGCACATTCACACTGACTGCATCACTACCAGCCTGACTCCCGCAAACTCACTGTATCCATGTCACCCATACCCCTCAGACTTACTGTGTCACTGTCACCCTGACCTCCTCACACTTAGTGCGTAGCTATCACCCTGACCCCAGTTAATGCGTCACAATCACCCTGAACCCCTCACACTTTCTGTCACACAATCAGCCTGACCCACTCACAGTACCTGCGTCATAATATCATCCTCAACCCCTCACACTTATTGTGTCACTGTCACCCTGACCCCCTCATCAGTTACTGCGTCACTGTCACCCTGACCAACTCACACTTACTGCATCACTATAACCCTGAGCCCCTCACACTTACTTTGTCACTGTCACCCTGACCCTGTCACACTTACTGCGTCACTATCATCCTGACCCCTTCACAGTTCCTACGACACTATCATCCTGACCCCTTCACAGTTCCTGCAATGCTATCATCCTGACTGACTCTCAATTATTGTATCATTGTCAGCCTGATCCCTCAGAGTTACTGCGTCACTATCATTACTGACCCCTCAAACTTACAGCTTCACTACGAGATGGATACACTCACACTTACTGCATCACTATCAGACTGAGCCGCTTACACCTAATGCATCACTACTAGCCTCGTTCCCTCACATTTACTGTATCACTATCACCTTGACCTCATCACAATTACTGCGTCACTATCACCCTGACCCGCTCACAGTTTCTGCGTCACTGTCGCCCTAACATCCCAACACTTTCTGCGTCAATGTCACACTGACCTCCTCACACTTACTGTGTCACTGTCACCCTGACCCCATCACACTTACTGCGTCACTGTCACCCTGAACCCCTCACACTTACTGCGTCACTATCATCCTGATCCACTCACATTTGCTGTGTCAATGCCAGCCTGATCCGCTCAGACTTACTGCATCACGATCACCCAGGCCCCATCACACTTACTGTGTCACTACTAGCCTCTTCTCCTCACACTTACTGAATCACAATCACGCTGACCCCCTCACGCTTACTGCATCACTGTCACACTGACCCCCTCACATTCAGTGCGACACTATCACCCTGGCACATTCACACTGACTGCATCACTACCAGCCTGACTCCTTCAAACTCACTGTATCCCTGTCACCCTTACTCCTCAGACTTACTGTGTCACTGTCAGCCTGACCTCCTCACACTTAGTGCGAAGCTATAACCCTGATCCCAGTTAATGCATCACAATCACCCTGAACCCCTCACACTTTCTACCACACTATCACCCTGAACCCCTCACAGTTCCTGCGTCACTATCATCCTCAACCCCTCACACTTATTGTGTTACTGTCACCCTGAACCCCTCACAGTTACTGCGTCACTGTCACCCTGACCACCTCACACTTACTGCGTCATTATCACCCTGAGCCCCTCACACTTACTGTGTCACTGCCATCCTGACCTTGCCACACTTACTGCGTCACTGTCATCCTGACCCCCTCACAGATCCTGCATCATGATCCTCCTGACCCCCTCACACTTACTGTTTCACTGTCACCCTGACCCAATCACATCTACTGTATCACTGTCACACTGACCCCTTCACACAGACTGCATCACTGTCACCCTGAACCCCTCACACTTACTGCATCACTATCACCCTGACCCACTCATACTGACTGCATCACTGTCACCCTGACCACGTCACGTTCACTGCGTCACTATCATCCTGGCACAATCACACTTACTTTGTCACTACCAGCCTGACTCCCTCAAACTTACTGTGTCCCTGGCAACCTGACCCCCTCACACTTACTGTGTCGCTCTCACCCTTACACCCTCACACTTACTGCATCACTGTCACCCTCACACTTCCTGCATCACAATTACTCTGACCCCCTCACACTTACTGTATCACTGTCACCCTGACCCCCTCGCACCTATTGCGTCATTATCACCCTGATCCCCTCACACTTACTGCGTCACTGTCACTCTGACCCACTCACACTTACTGCGTCACTGTCTCCCTGACGCCCTCACACTTACTGCATTACTATCGCCTGACCCCCTCACAATTACTGCATTATTTTACCCAGACTCCCCTCACATTGACTGCGTCCCTGTCACCTTGACCCCCTCACACTGACTGCATCACTGTTACCCTGACCCTTTCACACTTACTGTTTCACTGTCACCCTGATCCCCTCACACTTTCTGCGTTACTGTCATCCTGACCCACTCACACTTACTGCATCACTGTCACCCTGACCACCTCACATTCACTGCGTCACTATCACCCTGAGCCCACACAATTACTACGTCACTGTCACCCTGACACCCTCACACTTACTTCTCACTATCACTCTGACCCCCTCACACTTACTGCTTCTCTATCACCCTGACTCCCTCACAATTACTATATCACTGTCACCCTGACCCCCTCACACTTACTGCAACACTATCATTCTGACACCCTCACACTTACTTTGTCACTGTAACCCTGACCCTGTCACATTTACTGCATCACTATCATCCTGACCCACTCAAATTTCCTGAGTCACTATCATCCTGACCCCCTCACAGTTCCTGCGACACTATCATCCAGACTGACTCTCAATTATTGCATCATTGTCAGCCTGATCCCTCGGATTTACTGCGTCACTATCATTACAGACCCCTCACACTTACAGCTTCACTACGAGCTGGACGCACTCACACTTACTGCATCACTATCAGACTGAGCCCCTTATACCTATTGCATCACTACTAGCCTCGATCCCTCGCACTTACTGCATCACTATCACCCTGATCTCATCACAATTACTGCATCACTATCACCCTGAACCCCTCTCGCTTACTGTGTCACATTCACCCTGGCACAATCACACTTACTGTGTCACTGTCCACCTAACCCCCTCACACTTTCTGCGTCAGTGTCGCCCTAACATCCCGACACTTACTGCATCACACTTACGGTGTCACTGTCACCCTGACCCCCTCACACGTACTGCATCACTATCATCCTGACCCACTCACACTTACTGTGTCACTACTAGCCTCTTCACCTCACACTTACTGTGTCACTGTCCCCCTGACCCCCTCAGACTTTCTGTGTCACTGTCGTCCTAACATCCCGACACTTCCTGCGTCACTATCACCCTGACCCCCTTATACTTACTGTGTCACTACCACCCTGAGCGCCTCACGCTTACTGTGTCAATATCACCCTGACCCCATCACACTTACTGCGTCACTATCACCCTGACCCCATCACACTTACTGCATCACTGTCACTGTGACACCTTCACAGTTACTGCGTCACTGTCACCCTGAACCCTACACAATGAATCTGTCACTGTCAAATTGATCCCCCTTCACTATCAGCCTGACCCCCTTATATTGCTGCGTCACTATGAGCCAGACTCCCTCACAATAACCATGTCATTGTCACCCTGAACCCTCACAATTATTCCGTCAGTATCACCCTGACCTGCTCACTTGTTACGTCACTATGAGCCGGACCCCCTCACACATACTGCGTCACTGACACCCTGACCCCATCGTACTTACTGTGTCACTACCAGCCTCTCCATCTCACACTTACTGTGTTACTGTCACTGTGACCCCCCACACATACTGCGTCACTATCACCGTGACACCCTCCCAGTTACTGTGTCATTGTCACCCTGACACTCTCACCATGACTGCGTCCCGTCACCGTATTCCCCTCCCACTTACTGTATCGCTGTCACCCTGACCCCCTCACACTTACTGCGTCACTGTCACTGTGACACCTTAACAGTTACTGCATCATTGTCACTCTGAACCCTACACAATGAATCTGTCACTATCAAATTGACCCCCCCTTCACTATCAACCTAACTCCCTTATATTGCTGCGTCACTATGAGCCAGACTCCCTCACAATAACCATGTCATTGTCACCCTGAGCCCTCACAATTATTCTGTCAGTATCACCCTGACCCGCTCACTTATTACGTCACTATGAGCCAGACCCCCTCACACATACTGCATCACTGTCACCCTGACCCCCTCACACTTAAAGCGTCACTGTCACCCTGACGCCCTCACACTTACTGAATCACTGCCAGCCTGAACCCAATCATACTTGCTGTGTCACTACCAGCCTCTCTCTCTTACACTTACTGCGTCACTGTCATCGTGACACCCTCACACTTACTGCATCACTGTCAACCTGATCCCTCACAATTATCCCGGCAGCATCAGCCTGACCCACTCACACTTACTACATCACTATCACACTGACCCCCTCACACTTACTGCATCACTGTCACCCTGACCCCCTCACACTTACTGCGTCACTGCCATCCTGACCCCATCACACTTACTGCGTCACTATCACCCTGAACCCCTCAAACATAATGCATCACTATCACCCTGACCCCCTCACACTCACTCCATGACCGTCACCCTGACGCCCTCACACTCACTCCATCACGGGCACCCTGACCACCTCACACTCACTCCATCACTATTAACCTGACCACCTCACACTCACTCCATACCATCATCCTGACCCCCTAACACTCACACCATCACCGTCATCCCGAACCACTCACACACACACCATTGCCATCACACTGACCCCCTTGCACTCACACCGTCACCGTTACCCAGACCACCTCACACTCACTCCATTATTGTCACCCTGAGTGGCCCACATTCACTCCATCGCCCTCACCCTGAGCCCACCACCCTCTCACCATCACTGTAACCCTGGCCCCTCACACTCACTCCATCACCATCACCCTGATCCCCTCAAACTCACTTCATCACAGTCACACTGAGCCCCTCACACTCGCTCCATCACAGTAACCCTGACCACCTCACACTCACTCCATCACCATCACCCTGATCCCCTCAAACTCACTTCATCACAGTCACACTGAGCCCCTCACACTCGCTCCATCACAGTCACCCTGACCACCTCACACTCACTCCATCACCATCACCCTGATCGCCTCAAACTCACTTCATCACAGTCACACTGAGCCCCTCACACTCGCTCCATCACCGTCACCCTGACCACCTCACACTCACTCCATCACCGTCATCCTGACCCCCTCACACTCACTCCATCACCGTTATCCCAAACCCCTCAGACACACACCATTGCCGTCACACTGACCCCCTTGCACTCACACCGTCACCGTTACCCAGACCACCTCACACTCACTCCATTATTGTCACCCTGCATGGCCCACATTCACTCCATCACCATCACCCTGAGCCCACCACACTCTCACCATCACCGTCACCCTGAGCCCATCACACTCACTCCATCACCAGCACCCTGACCCCTTCACGCTCACATCATCACCGTCATCCTGACCCTCTCACACTCACTCCATCACCAGCACCCTGACCCCCTCACGCTCACATCATCACCGTCATCCTGACCCCCTCACACTCACTCCATCACCATCACCCTGATCCCCTCAAACTCACTTCATCACAGTCACACTCAGCCCCTCACACTCGCTCCATCACAGTCACCCTGACCATCTCACACTCACTCCAACACCATCCCACTGACCCCCTCATACTCACTCCATCACCGTCACCCTGAACCCATCACACTCACTCCATCACCCTGACCCTGACCATCTCACACTCACTCCATCACCCTCAACCTGACCACACACACTCACACCATCACTCCTGATCCTCTCTCACTCACTCCATCACAGTCACTCTAACACACTCATGCTCACTCTATCAGCATCACCCTGACCCCCTCACACTCACTCCATCATCCTCACACTGACTGCCTCACACTCGCTCCATCACAGTCACCCTGACCACCTCACACTCACTGCAACACCATCACGCTGACCCCCTCACTCTCACTCCATCACCGTCACCCTGGAACCCATCACACTCACTCCATCACCCTGACCCAGACAGTCTCACACTCACTCCATCACCTTCAAGCTGACCCCACACACTCACTCCATCACTCATGATTCTCTCTCACTCACTCCATCACAGTCACGCTAACGCTCTCACGCTCACTCTATCAGCATCACCCTGACCCCCTCACACTCACTCCATCATCCTCACACTGACCAATTCACACTCACTCCATCACAGATACCCTGATCCCCTCACACGAACTCCAACATCATCATGCTGACCCCCTCAAAATCACTCCATCACCATTACCCTGCCCCCACACACTAACCCCATCACCATCACTCTGAAGCCCTCACAATCAATCTGTCGTTGTCACACTGACCCACTCACGCTCTCCATGACAGTCACAATGACCCCCTCACACTCACTCCATCTCCGTCATCCTGACCCCTTCACACTCACTCCATCACCGTCACACTGAACCGTGCAATTTGCTGCAGAGATGTTCACTCCTGGACATGAGCCACATGGATACCAACTGAGTCGGAAACCTGTGAAGCGTCTCAATACATTTTGCTAACTTCCATGGTGCTTATTAGAAATGGAGTTTCTGTTCACCTCAATCTAAAAGGCAGTTTCTGAACATAGTAACTGATCTTAAAAGGTAATTACCTCACCCCACCCCCATTCCGGAAGAGGTGCTAACTGCCCTTGATTGCTTTTTGTTCTCGATGTGAAGAGCTCTCACGCCTGAGTCACCTTCACGTCTCTGTTTGCTGAGTGAATCACAAAGAAGGAGCTTCACCAGTACAGCAATTGCCACACTTCTCCACTCGCCCTCCCCGTTTACATTTTCCTGCTCGTCAGTGATTTAAAGAAAATTAAATGGATGCGATGTCATTCTGTAGCCTCTCTGTCGATTCCTCCGTTTGAGTTCCAACATGGCTTAGATCTCGGGGCGCACCTTAATACTAGCGACGCTTTGACAGCACAGGTCCGGAGGTTCCTCTCAGAGTGTATGTTTTTTTCATTGCTGTTGCTGTTTGAATGAGCCACGAACGTGCGAACTGCTCCAAAACATGATTCAGGACCTCCGGTGCCAACTCTCGCGCGTTGAATAACGACAGACAGCTTCCAAATGAGGCCTTTCAGAGACGACTTTGTGGTACGTTTGACAGACAGACAAGTTCAGGAATTCGTGGTGCGCTGTGACACCAGCGCATCAGCTTCTTCCCTGCCTTTGAACCGGGCCGCCTGCGCAAGGAATGCAAATGCGGTACTGCTTTTCGTGGAAGGATCAGAACGCGGCAACTACACTCTCAAACAGAATGGCATATGATCAGAACCAGTTTGGAGAAAAAAACTTTATAATGCTTTGCACAGTAATTAAATGGAGCTGCCTTACATTTCACTGCGAGAGCAGATTCGTTCAAGCAAATTCGAAGGCAGGTTTGCAGATGAGAAAGCAAGCAAGAAAGCTCCGTTCTTGTGCATGTGAATGGCTGCAGTTGAAGAACAAAAGCAGTTTCTGCCCAGTTTTGAACTGGGGACTTTTCGCGTGTTAGGCGAACGTGATGACCACTACACTACAGAAACCAGCCGACGCCACCGTTCTGCAGCTCAGTGGCATCCAGCACTGAACTTTGAAGCCATTCTACGTTTCACCTTTCTGTTTCCAAGAGCTTGTTGTTGTCCAGCGTAATTAACATCTTGAAAACGTAAAAAAGAACACGTGAAATTGATGACAAAATATAGACCAGGATGTCGTCAATGTTTGGAACGTCGGGCGAGATGGAATAATGTGGGACGACTTTCCCCGCAGCATAACGGCTGCGACAGGACTTTGTTTCACAACAGCAATGTAATAACAGTCTCCATTCGGTTCTTGTAAATCCTCAACCTGCCTGGAACATAAAGCAGCTGTAGAGCTGTTTGCGATTGGACGTGCGGGAGGCGAACACTACCATGACAGCACAGATACTTTGAGAAAATCTGCACTCTCCCACACCACAGCTAACTCTGTCGGAGTCATACCCAATTTGTTAAAACCTCAACTTGCCTACAACCTAAAGCAGCTTGAGCCCACGATTTACTGTGTGGAAGGCAAACCTGACCATGACAAGATGGACACTGGCGCCTGTCTCCACAAAGCAAACTCCCGGTTCTGCTTTTTATTTGAACACGCCACAGCCACAGAAACTGCAGTGGGGGGAAATCGAGCCTCAGCTTCTTTAGTAATTGAGTTCTGAAGCAGGATCCTCCGGCTCCTTGGTTATTCTTCATAGGTCTGATGCAGTTCGAATAGTGAAATTTCATGTGTCTGATCCGCAGGACACCCTGCAGGATTCTCAGACAGCGCCATCCTCCCTGTGATATGTCCGTGCTGGATAACATTCTGTTGTGTCATGTGTCCCGGCTTTGCCAATATCACCGTTGTTTAACTCCCACCATCCTGTTGGTCGAACTGTGATTCCAGTCAGAATCACAAACGTGTAACAAAACACCTTAGCTGCGCTGGCTCTCTACAGAGATAAATGTGATTCTCTTTTCGTATCATTCTCTTGCCTTCTCCCTGTAACTCTACATATTTTACTTTCAACATGAACATTGAATTAGTTTTTCAACAACTCGATTGAAACTCCGTCTTTGTCAATGTCAGACCCTAACCATTTCCGATGTGAAAACATTTCTCCTCATGTACATTTTTCTTCTTTTACTAATGTCTATAAAACTCTGCCGAATCGTTCTCGATCCTTTCAGGCGGAGGGAGCATTCCCCCTTCCTTATTCCCTCTGTCTAACCCACTCATGTCTTGGAAACGTTTAACCAGGCCAGGTTTTGGCCTTCTGCTCTCCAAGGAGACCTGTCCCAACTTTCCAAATGACCTTTATTGTTGACATTCCTCGTACACAGCACCATTCTCATCAACCTGTTCCGCGCTGTTTTCAATCATTTCACGTCCCCACTTCCTAAAGTTTCACCCCCAGAACTGTGTGAATATCCAGATGGTGGATTTACTCAGAGTGGGGTTCTCTGGGTGAACATCCTCTAACACTTGTTTCACTTTCACCACATGTGATACTGTGCCATGCCCACTACAATGACACTTCTGACCCCAAAACTCAAAGGTATTTCAAAGGGTGCAACTTAATGATTTACATCTTTTTATCAAACAGTTGATCAGTCGACCGGGAAAAAGTGAAACCAAACAACCAAGTCTCAATGGCGATTTGAAGTCGGACATTCTCCCATGCCAGTATTAACACAAGCTGCTAAGTGAAGATCGTGCCCTCGACACTCTTACATTGCCAACACCAAACCAGCTGAGATTCGGTCAGGTCCAACTACATCCCAATTTGTTCTCGGATTTCTATGCATCCAAGTATTTAAAGAATATCGCCTTGTCATTCCATCTCCTTGTTCACGGGACAGTACTGTTTATCCCTTCCGTTTGCACTAAATTGTCTCCATCGGCAGAGTATTCAGCTATTTCCCTCCACCGACAAGCAGTGTGAGGGGAGGCAAGCGCGGTTACACTCTAAAGCTCGCTCTCATCGGCACAGCCAGTTCCATCAAGTGCTGGGAATCAGCAAGGTTGATTGGGAGCTTCCTGCAAATATCATTTATCTGAGAAGCGATAAAGATGTTGAGCTGGCGGGTAAGACACAAATGGACTCCGGACTCTCTACCCTCAAGTAAATTCATGTGAGGGCATTTTTGTGCAGCCTGTTTGCTGTTCAAAATACATCTTCACACAGCAATCCTGCAGAAAGGTTTTTGTAACAGTAACATCGGCTTCTTTGCTGCAATCGGGCAGCAGTGAACATCTGAGCCCCAACTTTCCCAGATAAAAACAATCCGAGTGAAAGTCTCACTCACTGAGAGCCATCCCCACGGCCATGAGCTGCGGGGCTGCAGACAGTTTAACGCAGAAGATAGGGTTAACAATGAGACTTTGTTTCACCATCAGCCACTCTGTCCCAGAGACAGGAAGAGGGACAGCATCAATGTGTGGAGTCACTCACGCGCCGACAGAAGCTGTTCAGCCCATCGAGTCCATAGCGACTCTCTGACGCTTGTGTACCCCTGTGGTTATTCATAGTTGATGATGTATGTCGTAATAATGTGGAGCTGTGCATGGATCGCAATTCTGTCTCCAACAAATTGATCGAATTGTAATTCACAACTTTTCATTTCACAGGGAGAACACTGCTGTGTGAAACGGCGTGGGGACTAACAGCAGGGCGTCATGCACATAGAGCACTCTACAACTGATGTGTCTCACCTTCATCAGTTTATTCCCAGCTCTGGCAAAAGATTTTGTGAATCAGATCAGAGCTTCCAGAACTTCACAAGTGTGTTTCCTCATTTGTGCAAATTTCCCTTGTGTATCGGTATGAAATATTCATTTCAGATACATTGAATGAAAGGAAGCGGAAAGTGAAACAACACGCAATGCATAGAATGGAGATATATTATAGAGAAACACTGGAGCCGGGTGTACACACACTGAAACAAGGAATTGTGAACGAGGAGAGGATGTTTTCAATCCATTAATTTCATGGTTGTGAGCCCAATACGCTTCCACTGGGCCGCGCTGTTAGCGCTGACCATAGCAGGTTCACACAGTCTTCAGCTTTTTGTCTGGCGTGTGGCATGTACCTCAGAGAATGATTTCAAAAGGTCTTCACGATTATTGTGCAACACTCTTTGGTGCAGATGTGTCCCGGCTGTGTCAATACAACCTGCGACTAACTTGCCACATGCTGTTGATTTAACTGTGATTTCACTCAGAATCACAAAATATGTCACAGTGCAAAGTGAGGCCATGCAGCCCACCTTCGCTGTGCTGGCACCAAACAATAAGGAAGTGTCTGTGTAGTTTGATTGATTGACTTTATTTGATTGTCACGTGAACCTGAGTGCAGTGAAAACTTTTGTTTGCGATTGGTAAATGCAGATCATAGTAATCAAGGGTATGCAGATCACAGCATGAGAAAAACAACATTTTGGACAGATTAAGGCTTTCAGGTTACTCTGCACAGGACGTGCGCTCGGCAAAATCCACATTAACTGGATCAGCATTTTTTGAAGTTAGGGAATCCATTTCTCCTCTAGTAACGGTCTACAAGAAGGTACTGTTGTCTGTCTTTAAGTTTTGGTACCATGATCGGACCTCGATCTCATCACAATTATACCTGAGTCCAAAATGGAGCTGGATGCAAAACCCCAGGGCTCGCACTTACATCCCCCACCCGAGGCGATATCACACCCAAAACCAAAGAGCCAGAACCGTAGCAGAAGCATTTCCATAAATCAGGTGAGTTTCCTTGTTTTTTTTAAAAAAATGTTCTTCTGTTGTTTCGGAGTGAAGGCAGCACTGAGTTTTAAGAACAGCTCCTTCCCGCTCTGTCTCCCGGTTCCCAGGAGGCTGTGCTGGCCAGTTCCCCCACGAGCGGGCTCCCACCATGGGAGCTGGATCAACTCGTCTTCTATTAGCAATCAGTGTCGTGGGAGAGCAATGTGTGTCCGCTCTTCAGTTTCCTATCAACCAGATTAAGGCTTATGGAGCGCGGGAGGGAGTTAGAGGGAGTGGGAGTTATGGAACTTCTGGAAAGCTGAACAAAACGGAGATCATGCATGCACAGGAACTCATTCTTTTGTGAACCTTGTGCAAATAACGCCATCTGAGACTGATAGAAAAGTGCAGAACTGCTGGGAAAGAGAGAATCTCTCGCAGTCATCGGGAACATGTCTGTGTCCTTCTCGAAGTCACAGCGAGGGCTCTGCTATCTGACTCAGCATGGGGTGTTACTGCAGCGAGTCCTGTTGCTCAGTTACATTGGAACTGATGTGTATAAGCTTTATCACGTTACCCCCAGTGCAGAGAACAGATTTCACAGCTCACATCATCCCAGAGTGACAGGGAACAGAAGAAAGCGATTTGGACCATCATCTGAACACCTCCTGGGGAGAAAACGGATGTGGGAGAGCAAACAGTCCCGACCTGTGCATGTTCCCAGCATTTACACTCTTGGTCTGTGTGACAACAAAAGCAGGATCCAGGAAATGTTTATCTTGTTTCTTAAAACAGGCGTGAAAATTTGCAGAGCATAAATACGTCTCCCTGCTGTTAGTGAAAGGATGAACAGCAGACTATAGTGCACAGAATATGGTCAGCCCTCTGGGTTATGGGCTCATCATGCTCCAACTGGGACCCTCTGCTCACAGGATTTGAACACAAACAAAGAAATGACTCAGTGACAAAATCTGTTGAAACGGGTTTTGTGAGGAATTGAAAGCAATGGAATGAGAAGCCCCCTTGAGAGCGGGATGTAACATTATCTGTGTTTTCCAGACTCGAGGAGAGAGCGCAGTGCTGTTTCCTGGGCCAATATCAGTCTCGATAGATTGAATCAGCGTCGAATGTTATTGTCGGGGGTCCTGTCGCTTAGACACACTGCACCTCTTGTACAATGGTACAAAAGCACGGACGTTTTGTGTAGAGGGGACAACTTCAAAATCGTTAATGAGGCAAAATGCACAAATGAGCGAAACAACAAAGCAACCACAGAAACTGGTGTTACTTGACGAGGTAAACCCCTCTCTAATGTCAATCAGCAAAACAGAAAGGATTCACGCCGTGCTGTATTCTGTTAAAATTCAAGAGGCAGACAAAGATCCCAAAAATCACCATTTAAAGTTAAAAATGACAACGTACTTGTTTTTTTTTTAACATTTGACAGAGAATAATCAACTTATAACTACTTTTAACTCATTTTCTCTCAACCGGTCTTTAACCTTCTCCTCTACAATACCTTCCCCAACCCCGAGCCCATTAACATTTTATTAAAAAAATCAATTTTAAAAACCAGCTAGTTGTCGAATCTTCTCTTTGTATCTTTCTCTGTAGATTTTTTATCCAGGTCTGTGTGAATGCTTTTTTTTCTATGCAATCTATTTCTCCAGATAGGCACCTCTTGGAGTTTTTAATAACATTCTCCATCTCTTGGTATTTTAGCTGCTCTCTTTGGTGTTCTTTGCCGCTCTGGATAACTGTTCAAAATGTCCGAATATTTGTCCCACAAAATGCCGGATCGTTTCATTGGTTTTAACAGTGTAAAAATATCAAATTCAAACTTGATTGGGGCATAATTTAAACTGATTGGCCGAATTCGATTTTTTTTGTATCCATGTATCGGAATTGACTATTCAGAAAGAAAAAACCCTTTTGTGAAGATGATCCCAGAATAGTTGAAAAACCACGTGCAGGCACACAAGGAGTGAATTTAACAGGGACAGGGATTCTGGGCTGCCTGGATAGGGAGGCAAAGGTGACACACTCACGAATTGTTTAGCGTTCATCAGAAAGGAATTTCATAACACCTGCAACTGAACATGTGAAGTGTAAGAAGAGCTGGTGATGTTGAAAGGTGTAGCAGCTGGTTCGACGTGAACTACTACAAATTGTTAATGTACTGAGCTGTTTGTTTTAGCTTTGCATTAAGTGGGAGCCTGTTAGCTCAGTCCGTTGCTAACTGGTTTATGGGATAGAGTGAGACGAACAACATGGGATTAATTGTCGCACTGTCTCAGGTTGCCATAAGGATCATCAACTCCTCTGCTCACGTGATCTGTCATACAATGTGATTCTTGTGAGTAGGAATGGACATGTCAATGTCAAACATCATTATCATTGCCATCTGTTGCCTTGAACATTTGTTCACAATGACCAGGAACGGGACTGAGTCCATTTAATTCTCACTGATCTCTGTCCGAAAAATCCAGCGACAAGAATCATCCTTATTCCTGTTGGAACCCTCTGTTCCACACAGCAGCAAAACTATTTGTCATGACTTTACCAGATACGCTACAACATTCAATCTACCCAAAGAGATAAATCTAATTCCTTTCGAATGGTTGAATGAGCTGTGTGAGTTTGCAGCAAACAGGATGATATGAAACGAGTTGAACAGCATTTTCAAGAATGTAATCCAGTGCAGTGTCAGTGATTTGAAAAAGGTCATCAAGCTAAAATATCACCTCTGTTTCTCGATCCACAGATGGATAATCACCTGGTGAATATGTGCAGGTTTACGGTTAATAATTGACACCCTTTACAAAGACAGGAAAATCCCACAAATCAGAAACTGGCGTTTTCGAATAGATTCTGCTTTATTTGACATTACTCTTCATCTAAACTTCAGTCTGATGTTCCAATAATTCCTGATCAACGTCAGTAAAAGCAGATAAGGATTGAAATTACAACTGCGGCATTTTAACACACTGTTCAGTACCAAGCGCTGATCAGTTGCTCCACTGGAGCCCACCTGCAGCAAGCCCACAAAGTGCCCTACTCGTACCTCTGGGACCTTCGACCCGCCTGTTCTACTTTTGCTGCAGTTCTGGAATTAATGCTAAGGCAGAAGAGGAGGAACTGATATGGACCTGTGACTTTTCGAGCATCAGGTTCAGGAACCGGGACACAGAAAAATGGGATTTAAAACTGGGTTTCTGTGGGTCCCTGCGTTGTTTACAATGTGACGTTATCGATGTCGCAGGGCTTCTCATTGGGTCGGCTTCAATTTGACACAGAATTCGATTCACCGACACTTCCCGAACTTCCTTCTGCAAGTTCCTACCGACAACATGAAACATACTGCACTCATCACCAAACTTCACCATGGCTACATCCAAGGACATGTTGTACAGTTTTCATGAATATTGAAGACATAAGAATGTTATACAGAGTAAGTTAAATTTCAGTTTACATTTTAAAGTGATAAGAATCCAGGGTAAGGTACTGAATGTCCCAAATTCATGTTTATTACTGTGGCCAGAACTCGAGCCAGGCAAAGGGGAAATCTGTCCCTGAATCCCCAATATCTACACGGCCGTTTGCTCCATGTGTGCAGTTGGAAACCTGTGTGAAGGAGCATGCAGTCTGACAGAGCGCCTGGGAGAACCCTCCACTGTCTGATCTAAAGCTACAACAAGGAGCTGTGTATTCCAGCTGTGAGTAGTGGGATAAAGGGGAGGACCTTGGTATTCCGTGGTGTAGATTCACGGGGTCCTCATCATGTTATTGTTTAAAACCCTCTGTCAGAAACAGCACAGACAGAGAGGAATAGGAGGGGGCCATTACACCCGCCAGAGCTTCCCCGCCATTTGATATCCTTATGGCTGACCGAACACGTCAATGTCTTTTCCCAGCCCATCCACAACAACCTGTCGCCCAAAGGGAAAAAGACACTGAATAAACCGAAAACCTCTGTGTAACTGTAGGAGGGAAATGTGTTTAGAGACAGTGGGCTTCTGCAGTGGGGGTTTTGTGAAAGAACAGCCGATTGTGGGCTGATCATATTTCAAATGATACGATTCCTTCAAAACTCACCACCCAGAAAGTGAGGAAACTTCTCTGGTCAGGAGCAGGGACGAGAATTCCAGACGATGGGAACTGATGATGAGTCAGTGGAACAATCATTGATTCAGCTGAAATCCGAACTAAACTCCGATTCTGGTGGGACTCAAGCCCACAAACTTTGAATCGCAATCTTAACAATGCAGTCGATGTCCAACACGTCTCTCAATGTACCACAGAGCTGCGCTAGCCTCCATTCTACTCCACCCAAAGTTATGGTGTTCAAGTCTTTCATCAAACATCTGTTTATCCTCGCCTCACTTTCCAGTAAGTAGTCCTTATCCGTGCATGCTCTAGCTCCTAATGTGTACGGCCACATAACTCCTGAAGACAGCACACGTTCAAACAGTGAGGTCTACACAAACAACACTCTCAGGATGTAAACATTCTTCCCAAATCTTCTCTGAACATCCTCTCTCTCGCATTTCATCTATAGCCCTGGTTATTACCACTTCCCATAAGAAGTTTCTTCCGGTCACACATATCTATCCCCTTTCTGTGCACGTTAGTAAATTCCTCTCTCAGCTTTCTCCGCTCTCAGATAAAGAGCCCCAGTCGAGCTTTGCAGTGGTGAGAGTGGAGTGCTTTAAAAGCACAGCAGGTCAGGCAGCATCCGAGGAGCAGGAGAATCGATGTTTCGGTCATAAGCCCTTCATCAGGAATGAAGATTTTGAGTCGAGATTGAGGGAGAGGAATGGGGTTGGCGGTCAGGTGATGGGAAAGTGGATGAAGGTGAGGGAGAATGTGATAATTCAGAGGAGGGATTGATGAACGTGTCCAGAGAGCAGTGGCTAATTGGGACTGGGATAATGATGGGGAGGCGAAATGAGGAAGCTGTTGAAATACAGATTTATTCCGTCTGGTTGCAGGGTCCTAAGGTGAAATATGAGACGTTCTTCGTCCAGGCATCGGCTAGTAATGAAATAGCGGTGGCTTGTACCTGAAACATGGATTCTCCTGCTCCTCAGATCCTGTCTTACGTGCTGTGCGTTTGCAGCACTACACTGTCGACTCTGAGCTCCAGCACCTGCAGCCCTCACTTTCGCTTATCTTTGCAGGAGGAATGGTCGAGCTCAGGCACTACCTTGGTAAATCTCCTCTGACCACCCTCCCGTGCAAACACACGTTTCCTGAAGGCTGTCAATCAGAACAGAACAAAATTATCTAAAGAAAAGCAGAAATATCTGAACAAAATCAGCAGGTTTAGTGCATCTGGGAGAGATTTTCGAGACAAACCATCCACCTGTGGAACGAATGATATGTGTAGGTTGGGCAGGAACGTGAAAGAAGGTGTACAGTATCTAAAATAATTGAACTCGATACTGGGTATTGAAGATTGCACAGTCTCTCAGCAGGAAATGACGTGCCGCTCTTTCAACTCGCGCTGTGCAATGAGGGAGGTCTGCAGGAGACCAAACTGAAATGGAGACATGGGAACACAGTGGGGTGATGCAGTGACAGGAACCTGGAAGCTCATGGTCTTTTTTTGCTTGCAGATAGAACGTAGGTGTACACATGTTTGTCACCCGCTCTGTTTTTCTCTCCCCAGTCTGGACGAGATCACATTGTGAGCTGGAAAATCTGTTTGCTAAATTGAGTGATGGGCAGATAAATCAATGAACCTTTCACAGTGAGGAGAGACATCATAAACGATCAGCATTACACCTTCTTGGATTTCGTGGAATGTGCCATCTGGGGAAGGGCTGGAGGTCAAGAAGGATTGGACGATGGCGTACAGAAAGAAAGTTTCCTGCATAGTGCCGGTATTCAGGAGTATGGGCTAGTAGGGAAAGGGCAGAATGTATATTTTCCTGAGCTACCTGCTCTAAAAAACAGCTCACTACAGAGCAAATGTATTTAATGATTTTCATTCCAGCACTGACACGAGGTACAGCTTGCAGAAGTCACGTGTTTGCACTATCGCTGTCACTCTGTGTCCGCGGGAGCAGTAGTACACCCTCACGTTGATTAAAACAGAATAGTTCTTCCTGTGAAATGTCCCTTCGAGAATGGGAGGACAGCTATTAATAACAATCACTGAACTGTCCAAACTCCATTTCAAATAACTTGACCCATAGTCTTGTATGTCTTGGCATCCCAAATTCCAATCGGAATATTTTGGAAGGTTATGGGGATTTCTGCCTCTCCGAGTCTTGCAGACACTGGATTCCAGATTTCAACCACCCACTGTTTGAAAACGGTTTTCTACGTCACTCTAATCTTGCCGCCCCTGACCTTGAATCGATGGCCAACCGTGATCGAAGCCTCCATCAAAGTGTAACATGTATTTCAGTCTACTCTATCCATATCCCTCAGTTCTTTTTTACATCTTAATCATGCCCCCCACAATCTCCTCTGCTCAAAGAAAAACAACTCTACTTTGTCGAATCTCACTTTTTCAGCCCAGACAAGAACTTACCAAATCTCCCCTGCATCGTTTCCAGTGCTATCACATCCCTGCTCTAATATAAATGGCATAACTACAGACATTGATCTCGCTTGAGCCGAATGAACATGTGAAATAAATGATGTGCATTTCGACAAAAAACTGGTGTTTTTTTTTGAATAAAGCTTATTTTCCTCAATGCTGCCCTGTGCACTTTTCCTGAGCCTGATGTTTCAATAATCACTGGTTCATTTCAGTGAAAGCAGCTGCATGAGGATTGATCTCACACCCGGGGTATCCGAATGGATCAACTGGTTTGAAGGTCCCGATGGTGAGACTTGGGCATGGTCACCCAGCAACAGTGAGCGCAACAACACCAACTGAACCGGGTCAATGTGAAAATGATTGTAAGGGAAATGGGAGGGGGAACATAAAAGACCTAAGTGATTGCGGGAGGGAGGAAAGACTCTGAGAAGGGTTGAGTCTAAATCCTGATATATGACTCACAGAGATGTGTGTGTGTGTGTGAGAGGGGTTTGTTGGCAAAGTAATCATAATGTCTGAGAATGTTTTCAAGTAAAATAAACTAATTTCTTTCTGTGCTTCCTCTGTATGAGTCACAAGGAATAAAATGCAGTGACTCGGATTTATACGAGCTTACTGCGGCCACAATGCAGAACATTTTATCATTGAAACCATCACTGAGTCATGCAGAGACACGCGTATAAAAACAACAATAATTACAGTGACATAATATATGTTAGGAAGAGAAGCAGATGCACAACAATAATATTAGGCAAGGGACAGGAGGTATGTGGGAATTCAGAATTGGCTGAATTTTAAATTCGATATCCTCAGACGCTGTGGTGGTTCCATCAGACTGCATGTTGAAGACTGAGTTTGATGGATTTAGAGAAACAGAAAGTTTCAGGGGATAGTGCGAGATATTGGTGCAATGTATGTTTCAATAACAATGAGCTTTAAAACTTTTGCTTCACTAGCATACCCACACATGGAGGTACCCATTGCTGCAGTCAGTAACATAACCCCTGTTCCGAGAACCAGAATCAGGCAAACTTTGTGGCACGTCCGCTAATATCAACCCGGAAGTGGGGGAGGAAATGAGCACGTGAAGCTATTCTGTGGCACCAGTGACATGATTGGTAAAGGTGTGGTCATTGAGTCATAGAGATGTACATCATGGAAACAGACTCTTTGGTCCGACCTGTCAATGCCGACCAAATATCCCTACCCAATCTAGTCCCACCTGCCAGCACCCAGCCGATATCCCTCCAAACCATTCCTATTCCTATACTCATCCTAATGCCTTTGAAATGTTGCAATTGTACCAGCCTCCACCACTTCCTCTGACAGCTTATTCCATAGACGCACAACCCTCTGTATATATAAGTTACCCCTGAGGTCTGTTTTATATCTTTCCCTTCTCAACCTAAATCTATGCCCTCCAGTTCTGGACTCCCCGACACCAGTGAAACGACATTGTCTATTTATTCAAGCGTGTGAAATGCTGAGGGTGGGAGTGCTTCTGGTCAAAGGCGAGGTGGAAGGGCATCTTGGTCTCAAGTTATTATATTATTAAGGTTCAGCAGCAGCATTAACCAGCACTGAGGATTGGCTCAGAGGAAGCTTACTGAAGCCTTAAGTGAGAGGCTGATGTATTGAAAGCATTCTAAGAGATTTCCTCAACAAAGTGGAAGTTTGTTACTTTGACAGTAAGAACTGATTTTGCTCACATCGTCTCCACATCATTCTCTTGCCCCAGTAAACGCTCCAATCCATTGTACATTGCTTCCAGGAACGCGTAGTATTCTCTCTCAGTCTGGGATAATCTAAATTGACAATGTCATTCTTTGAATGGAGAAGTGCAGCAGGGAGTTGTTAGTGCAGCGGCGATATATTGGGCGAGTAAACTTTGAAGACTGGAACGTGGCAGCTGCTGTTATTTAAATTCGATGAAAAAAATCTGGAAAATAAACCCAATCTCAGAAACAGAGACAATAACATTACATTGCTGAATACTCATTCATTCATGTCCCTTCGAAAGGGAAATCTGCCGACCATAACGAGTCCTGTCAACATGTGACTCAAGACCCAGAACAATGTGGTTCACCCATAAATTCTCCCTGATTAAGTTCAAGGCGAATTAAGAATGAAGAACTAATGGTCTTCAGATCAATGATAACAACCTTTTGTGGGAAAATAAGGAAGCACAAAAATATATGGACAACGGGGAAATGGGAATCGTGCCTGTGTGGACTCGAAGTCAACTGTTTATCAAACTAAGTAGACAAAAGGATACCCGCAACGCCAAGAAGTCAGGGCCATGGGGTGACTGCAGGAAGGGATTCGATTACCCGCTGAGGTGTAAACTCACTTGCTCAGTCAGAATGCGTACAGGTCACTCATCACACCCATATGTTAGAACTGATCACTCTGGAGAACAACTGACAGAGTGAACAGCAAGTTTACAAATAACAGCAGGAGGCCGATTCTGCTGTTATCGCAGCTGTTAACCCCAACCAGCAATGAACCATGTTTGTATGCGTGTTTGCAGTGGAGTTCCACTGTTTTTTGATGTAGACCAATGATTTAGACTTAGTTGTAGGAGCCATGATTCAGAGGTTTGCTGATGATTTAACAATTGGTCGTGTAGTTGACTATGACGAGGACTGACAGTGACTCCAGGGATGTATCAATAAGATGGAAAGGTAAAAAGGCGAATTGCATTGAATTCAGACCAATGAGTGTTAACGAAATTGGGGAGAAGAAACAATAGCAATGAGTATTCTGTATGGTGTAGACAGACAAAGAGATCTTGGAGTGGACATTCATGATCGCTGAAGGTCAATGGGCAGGGGAATTAGTTGGACGGACGTGCGTATTGTAGCTGCTGGAGATCAGAGTCAAGATGAGAGTGGTGCTGAAGAAGCACAGCAGGTTAGGCTGCATCCGAGTCGCAGAAAAAAAAAGCCGTTTTGGGCAAAAGGCCTTCATCAGGAATAAGGCTGGGAGCCTCGAGGTTGGGGAGATAAATGGGTGGGGTGGGGTTTGGGAGAATTTAGCTGAGACAGCAATAGGTGGATGGAGGTGGAGATCAGAGTGTTAATTCGGAGAAGAGGTTTGAGTGGATCGGTGCGAAGGAAGATAGACAGGTGGGACAGGTCAGTAGGACGGTGCCAAGCTGGAAGGTTGGAACTAGGGTAAGGTGGGAGGCGGGAGGAAATGAGGAAACTGGTGAAATCCACATTGATGCCATGGGGTTAACTGTCATGAGGCAGAAGATGAGACGTTCTTCCTCTCGGCGTCGGGTGGTGTGGGAATGGCGGTGGAGGAGGCCTAAGGCCTGCATGTCCTCGGGAGGGTGGTGGAGGGGGGAGTACAAGTGTTCGGTCACTGGGCATTGGGGTTGATTGTTGCCGGTGTCCTGGAGATGTTCTCTGAAGCGCTCTGCGAGAAGGTGTCTGGTGGCCCCACTGTCGAGGAAACTAAATCGGGTGCAACAGATGCAATAAATGGCATGTGTGGAAGTGTAGGTGAATCTTTGATGGATGTGGAAGGCTTCTTTGGGCAGAGGGCAGATGTGGGGGTGTGTGGGCGCAGGTTTTACAATTCTTGTGGTGGCAGAGGAAGGTGTTGGGAGGGGAGCGTAGGTCATTGGAGGGCGTGGACTAGGTAGTCATGGAGGGAATGGTCTTTGCGGAAAGTGGATAGGGGTAGGGAGTGAAACATATCCCTGGAGGTCAGTGTTACTGATGTTTTTTTAGAAACCCACTGACTCTCACAGCTATCTGGACTTCAACTCCTCCCACCGCAACTCCTGCACCAATGTTATCCTGTATTCCAAACTCCTCCGCCTCTGCCACATCTACTCCAAGAGGACGAGTTCCACAACCGAACACAACAGATGACCTTTAAAAACCGGAACTTTCCCTCCCATATGGTTGAAGATGCCCTCTAATGCATCTCATCCATGTTCTGCACGTCCAACCATGAACCCCATATCTCCAAACACAACAAGTACAGATCAAGGACACGAGGAAGTTCCTCAAATTCCATTCCACCAATCTCCGCAAAAATCACATCAGCTGCCGACATTTTCACTACCTCTAAATTGACCCCACCACCAGGGATATATTTCCCTCCCCAAACCCATGCGTTTTCCTCAGAGACCTTTCCCTCCGTGACTACCCATGCCCTCAAGTGACCCACCATTCCCTCCCAGCACCTTCCTCTGCCACCGAAGGAATTGCAAAACCTGAACCCACATCGTACCCCTCACTTATGTCCAAGGCTCCAGTGGAGCCTTCTACATCCATCAAAGGTTCACCTACACTTCCACAGATGTCATTTGTTGTATCTGCTGTTCCAGATGCGGTCACCTCGAAATTGGGTAGACCGTATATCTTCTGACAGAGCACTTCAGAGAACATCTCCAGGATACCTACAAGAATCAACTCCACTAACGTATGGCTAAACATTTCAACTTCGCCTCCCACTCTCCTGAAGATATGCAGGTCCTGAGCCACCCCCTGGCCACTCCCTCACTACCCAATGCCTCATCTTCTTCCTTGGGACCCTTGAACCCCATGGCATCAATGTGGACTTCATTAGTTTCCTCATTCCCACTCCCTCATCTGACCCCAGTTCTAACCTTCCAGCTCAGCACCGTCCTCCTGACCTGCCCCACCTGTGTATTTTCATTCCCACCTATCCATTCCACCTTCCTCTCTGACATATCACCGTCAACCCCCACCTCTATCCACCGACTGCACTCTCAGCGACCTACTCCCCAAACCCACGACCTCCCATTTATCTCTCCACCCTATAGACTGTCTCATTCCTGATGAAGGGCCTTTGCCCGAAACGTTGATTTTTCTTCAGATGCTGACGGACTTGCTGTGCTTCTCCTGCACCACTTTCAGCTTGAGGGGAATAAGTTGATTGAGAGGGATTTTGGATTTTTCTGTTGTTGACCACAGAATGTTTCAGCTAGTAGAACTTTAGCAAAAATCAATTTAGGGAATAGCTAAAGGTCTGAGCAGAAGTCTGGTCACTGCATTAATCAACGTTTTTTAAGTTTTTAGATTAAAGATGAAGTATGCAACTTTGCCCATCAAGACTGATTCACTACTCAATGAGTTTATCATTGATTCCTTTCAAAGTCAGGCTGCTATTGGACTTGGAGGGGAACTTGCAAATGGTGACGTTCCGTTGAATGTTCCAACCTTGTCCTGTTAGTCAGTACAGCCGTTCAGCTTTGAGTGTTCGGTCAAAAATTCTCAGGTGACTTACTCCAGTGCATCGTGCACTCTGCTGTAATTGTGCCTTAGCGGTGAAAGGAATAAATATTCAGGTATTAAATCGGGGACAATCAAGTGACTGCATTGTCGTGGATGGTGTCCAGTTCCTTAACTGTTTTTGAAGTCACACCCATCGCGACAAATGGAGAGAGTTCTGTTCCGCATCTCATTTGTACTTTGCAAACGATGTAGGATTCACGGAGCAATGAGTTGAGTTTACAATCCGAAACTGTCTACCAACGGACATGTTTTTGTTGTGAAAGTGTTTATATAGCCGGTCTCAATCCGTTTTTCCCAGACTTTAGCTCCGTAAACGATGACACAGGGGAATTAGGTTACAGTAAAGCCATTGAATGTCAATGGAATATGATTAGGTTCTCATTTTTCAGATTGATAATTACTCTATTTCGTCCTTGTGTGGACCAATCTGATTCCAATCGCTCGCTGATTTCAAGTTCCAATTCTCGTCTGTGCTTGAAATTTCAACCGTTGCCTCACATAAGTTTCTCCACCTGCCTTAATAATATGTAAGGACGCTATAAGGGGCAGCAGAGATTTACAAACATGGTGCCAAACCTGTATAAGATGGAGCTCTATAATCACATAATAATAATTATAAACTTTCAATATTCGTGGGATCTTGACAGGGCAGATATGGGCAGATGGATTTCCCTCTGGTATGAGTAGAGCACCAGAGGACATGAACTCAGAATTAGATATTGCCTATTTAATTCAGAAATGAGGAGGAATTTATTTGCTCAGGGCCCAGTGATTCTGTGGAACTCTTTCCTGAAACTGTTGTTGAGGCTGATTTATTGTGTATTTTCAAACTGTGCCAGACAGATATTTAACCAGAAAGTGGATGAAGCATTATAGAGGTTAGGCAGGAGAATGGAGGTAAAGATTATCAGATCAGCCATGAGTTCGTTGAATGGTGGAGAAGACTCGATGGGCTGAATGGCCGACTTCCAATCCTATATCATTTGATGTAACGCCTTATTTTATTGATAAGTTTAGAATTCTGAGAGATGGGATGAAGTGATATAAAAGGTTGATCAAACTGATCAGACAGATCAGGAACTAGGCTCATAAACTGATGAACAAGAAATGTGCACACCACAGATGGGTATGTGCAGACGCTGTCATTGCTCAAGAAAATTCGTAGATCTTATATTGTTGCCAACTTCGTGATCACGCTGGATGATGGATTGCACTATGAGTCACACAGCAAAAGGTTGTGAAAGAAGGAATGATTTGTTTCATTGGAAAAGTTTTCTGCATTTCCAATTCAATTGACTGTTTAAAATACTGATCAGAACTTTGTGTGGAGTGTTACATTAAAATTCACAATCCCACTGGATAAACTATTGCACCCGATCTCTCCTTATTTGTTCCCCTTTCATTCGATGTAAATTCATAGACAGTCAAGATGGAATGAAAGGAGGAAAGAAACGTTGCACTCTTTTTCATTATCCCAATTTAACTTATAACAGAAACAAATTGCTTAATTACAACTTTGATGAGGTATTGATTTATCAGAAATCTCCGGTGCAATGAAGGGCAAGAGCAAGATTCTCCATCCAATGCATACTGAAGATACGATGCACAAAGGAAAACCACAGCTGCGTTTGATAGAAGTAACAGCCCGAGTAGGATTCAAATCCACACATGCACAATGGAAGAGCAACCCGCCGCCTTCACCTCTGGGCCACTTCAGCCCATGGCAAAGGCGCTCACATGTGACCACATCAAGATTGCATACGGGGCACCTCGGGGATAAGAAATTCCCTGAGCGGAATCGAATCCACACCATTATGTTTCTGCTTTCAGCAGAATAATAATACCAGCAAAATCCAAGGAATTGACCTTGTCCTTGGAAGGAATACCTTGTCCTTGATTTATTCCGAGTCGGAACTGTCTCAGAATGAACCAGCAAACATGAAATTCCCGTCACATTCACACGCACATTTAGTCTTGACGCATAATTTCTTCAGACAGTTTCTCTCTCACGTGAAGAAGTATATGCAGAGAGAGAAGTGAAGGTGATGTTTTAGCTCGATGGGCTTTCTCATATGGCTGAACCTGAAGTGGAGAAAGTTCCCGGAAATGCAGTGTTGTTGGTTTCATTTTATTAATTTTGCTGTAACTTCACTCTGTTCATTGCAATGATCGGAAGTGAATTGGATTTATATGATTGGGACGTTTAATTTTGCATTCAATTTTGCTCCGAATTTATTTAAGCTGAAAGAAAATACTGATGAGAAAAACAGAAGGTTAAACTACAAAACAAGATGCCAGTTTTGATGCTCAGTTACTTTGGTAGATTTCATTGGGTTTCAAATGAACCCAACATCATGGCGATTGTCCTCCCATCTTTAACCTATTGGATTAAAGCAGAAAATCGATCTCTAAGAGATGGATCACTTCCTATTCATTATGGAATAGCTTTGCTTGAATATATACAAAATCTGCTCTGTTCCATTTATAATGCTTCATGTGGAATATTAATAGAAATCTTTCAAAACTCTGAGCTTTTTTTTTGCTGAATCTTATTCAGCTGCATACGTTTCCGATATTTCTTTACATCTAAAGTCGTCCAAATTAGACATTGTTTCCTCGAACCTTCTACCCCCTACACCCCACGTGTACACTTTTACCTGACACAGGCTGTCTCTGTCCTGGTGAAACTCACTGTTTGTGTGTCTCTAAATGTGCCTTTCCAAATATTTTGGAAGTGGATTCTCTGAGTGTCCTACATCGATGGTTTTGAAAACCTGACGTTCAGAAATATACGAACTTGAAAGAGTGAATTTACCACCTATTTACTCTCTTTAAACCTCAAATACTCCGGAAAACGTCTTTTCAGTTTTACTTGGTTCAGTGTCAAATTTTCCAAAACAAAAATAAGTAAAATTCCATCCCCACTAAACGCCATCAGCATCGTCTCTAATGCCTGAGCAGCCCAGTAAACGCTGACAGTGTCCTCTCTGATAGAATCACAGATTCCCTACTATGCAGAAAGTGCAGTTCAGTCAATCGAGTCTGTAGGGACACTCTGAACAGCATCTCAACCAGACCGAGCTCCCTTCTCTATCCCCGCAGGCCTCTGGCTTGTGATTTCAAATAAACCTGTTGGAATAAAACCTGGCAACGTGTGACTGCTGACCTTATCACTGCGTTACCCATGGCTAATTCACTTAACTTACTGAATTCGCTCCCTGGACACATCAGCTCAATTTAACATGGCCAATCCACCTAATCTACAGAATTAACAGCAGTGAGAACCACTGAGTAAATGTACCATCACATTGAACACTATTTGAATCATGTGTAATGGCTATACATACTGGTAATCCCACCTAGTGAAATCAAGTTGCGCCCACCAACCCGAATTCAATGCATCCAAACGCGGTTCTACGCTGTACATCCTCATTCGTGCTGCTGGAAATGGTTCTGCACCCAGACCTGAATGGGTTTACTCTGTTTTCTTCCTCAGATTTCTGCTTTAAATAAACTAATCAGTCAGGAACAACTCTATATAATGGTTTTCATAAACACAATATGCAGTTTGCTGAAATTACGTGTTTGCACTTTCACTGACACTCTCTCTCCCCAGGAGCTGCAGTCCTTCCCCAGCTGATTCAGACAGCACTGTCCTTCCTGTGACATATCAAATCGAGAATGGAAGGCCAGGCATTAATAACCTTCAGTGGGGAACAGAGCGATAGGTTTAACACAGTTCCAATGCCCCCAGCGGTGAATTGAGCCCTGTGACAGGCGGGGACACTAACCACGATACTGTGGAGGACAACAACATCGAAGGAGACCCTTCAGCCTGTTGTGGCCGCACTTGTCCAACACAACTGCTTACCGACCTGAATCAAGTTTTCCATGATTTAGCACATAGTCTTATATGTTTTGCCATCACAAATTCACATCTCTTTTTTTCAGGTTAGAAGGATTTCCGCCTCTCTGACCATTTCCGCAAATCTACTCAAACTTTTCTGCCTTTTCCCGAAATCTCTTGGCCCCAGTGTTCGATCCCTCCATCAATAAGAAACGTTTCTTTCAGTCTATCCTATCCATATCCCTCATTATTTTGTACATCTCAGTCATGTCTTCTCCAATCTCCTCTGCTCGGCGACAAACAACCCCAGTTTGTCCAATCTCTCCTCACAACTGAAACTCTTCAGCCCAGACAATATCCCAGTAAATCACTACTGCAATATTCCCAGTGCGATCACATCCATGCTCTTCTGTGAGTTGCAAGACTGCACACAGTAATCTAGCTGGAGCCGAATGAACTTTTATTTAACGATTCTGTTACAGTATGAGGGTGTTGCTGGCTGGACAGTATTTATTGCTGTCCCTAATTGCACAGCGGGTCGTTGAGATTCAACCGTATTGCAGTGAGACTGGAATCACATGGAGGCCCGAACAGGTAAGAATGGCAGTTACATTCCTTAAATGACGTCAGATGGATTTGTTTTTTTCAACAATTGGCTATAGATTAACAGGAGCTATTAGATTCGTATTTCCAGATATTTATTGAATCCAAATTCTACCACCTAGCATAGTCGGAGTCAAACCCGAGTCCGTGGTTTCTGAATAAACAGTCCAGTGGTCAGTGGTAATAGCGCTCGGCCATTGCAGAAAAGCGGAGATACTGATCTTTTCCAGTGAAGTCGCTTTTCCCCGATACTGTCCTGTGCCATTTTCCTGAGCTTGACCGCCCCACCGCACACCACCCCACAATAATCTCTGGTCCATGTCGGGAAAAGCTGCTACATGAGTATTGAACTCACAACAGCGGTAACCAAATGAATCAAACGGTCTGTAGGTCCCGGTGGTGGGGTTGTGGTATGTTCACGCAGCAACAGTGACGGCAGCCACACAGACTGATCCGTATCAACGTGAGAGTCAGTGTTAGATTCTGCAGTGCCTTAATGAAATAGGAAATGACTCCACAAACACATGATGAAAGAGCAGCGCTCCGAAAGCTAGTGCTTCAATAAAACATGTAAGATCATAACCTGGTGTTGGGTGATTTTTAACTTTGTACTCCATAGTCCAACACCGGCATCTCCAAATTAATGAAATGTGGGTATGGGATGGAAAGTTTGGTTAGTAATCGTAGGAGGCAAGAAATCTCTGTGAACGGGTGGATTAGAATTCTGAAACACAGAGATGTGAGCGAGCAGAGCTTGAAGGAAAAAGTAATCACTTTGGAGAAAATTACCATGTTAAAATAACTGATTCCTTTGTGTTTCAGAAAAGACTGGGACAAAGAAAGCAATTGTTGTCGGGACTCGGATTCGAACCGAGGTTGCTGCGGCCATAACGCAGAGTACTAACCACTATACGATCACGGCATCCCACAGATAAGCACACAAGGTCGCAGCAATAAGTACAGTATCATAAGAAATGTTAGGCAGAGCACCAAACGCACAATGTCAGTGCTTATCGAGCAGTGCCAGACATGTGAGAACTCAGAATGGGCTGACCGTTTAACTTCAGTGCCCCAAGTGGCTGTGGTGATTCCATCATTAATATGCTGAAGGCTGAGACAAATAGATTTCTCTAAAACATCAAAGACTCCGGAGACAGTGGAGCTTTTGTTGAAATGGATGCTGCAACAGCAATGCAGTTTAACATCGGCTCCTTCACCAGCTCCCCACAGAAGGCAGTGACCACTGCTGCCACATAGTCCCAAATTCCAGCCCCTGAATCAGAGGAACTGAGTGGCACAGTCGCGAAGATCCAACATGAAATCGGGATGGGAATAAGGTCGCAGAGATACTCAATGGCTCAAGTGACACAACCGGAGAACGCACGGTATTTCTATGACGGTTTAGAGGCGCAAGCAATTCCGAGGTTGGGTGTGCTCCTGGTCAAAGGCGGGGCAGAAGGGAAAATTTGTTCCCGTTTATAATAACAGCAATCTACAGTGCATCTTGCTGAGACAGCTGAGTGCCACAACTGGAGCGTGGACAGCTGGTTTGAAGTTTGATTTTACTTCACTTTCACCCAATTCCCTGGAATGAATTGCTTTCACCCTGTAGTCTGCGGCTTTCTTCCTCATGGTTAACTGCATGATTAACTGTTGTATGATCTGCACACAGCTAAAATACGGCCACTGCAATTAAATATGAATCATTGATCTATATGAGAAAGCAGTGGAACTCACAGCAGGCGTGCTTCGGTCGGTTTGCAGGCGACATCAGTATTGTAGACAATGAAGAAGATTATCTAAGATTCAAAAGGATCTGAATCCAATGAGTCGTTGGACTGAAAAATGTAGCATGGAGTTCAATCTGGATAAGTGGAAGGTATTCCGTTTTGGTACAGCAAAAGGAGCAGGGCTTCACGTCGTGTTGGAGAACACGGAAGCTAGGGATGCCGGTACATAATTCCTTGTAGTTTGCATCACATACAGACAGGATAGTTCAAAGGCATTTAACTTACTTCTCTTCATTACTTAGTCTTTCGTATACACTAGTTGGGACGTTAAGTTTAAAATTTTCAGGACATTGATGAGGCCGATTCTGGAATATTATGTCCAGTTCTGGTAGCCCAGTTGTAGGAATGATATTATTCAGCTGGTGCAGGTTCAGAAAAGGAATGCACGAATATTGCCGTGTGTGGAATGTTTGAGTTATAATGAAAAGCTGGATAGGCTGAGACTATTTTAAGATTCGAGATCGGGGTGTTGGAAAACCAAAACGGGTTAGGCAGCATCCGAGGAGCAGGAGAATCAACCTTTCGCACAAGTGTCGCTCATCAGGCTCTTGCCCGAATAATCGATTCTCAAGCTCCTCAAATATTGCCTGACCTGCTGTGCTTTCCCAGCACAACAATCTCGACTCTGATCTCTCATCTGCAGTTCTCACGGTCTCCTCGTTGCGACTGTTTTCACTCCAGGTTCGGGGTTTGAGCGGCGACCTGATGGAAGTTTATGAGAGGTAAGTTAGAGTGAACCATAACTGCCTTTTCCCAGCGGGGTAATTTCAAGACGAGAGGGCATATGTTCAAGATGGAGAGAGATTTTTTAAAATAAAAGACATGTGAGGCATTTTTCTAGAGAAGGTGTTTTACGTGCGCAATTAACCTGCTGAGGAAGTGATGGAGGAGGGTACATTTGCAACATTTAAAGGACAATTGGATCCAAAAATGAATGGGAAAGTTGGATTTTTAAAATAAATTTATTCATGCCTAGCACATCAGTTATTTCCCAGAGGACAGTAAAGAGACAACCACGATATTATCCATCTGGAGTCTCATGTGGGACAGAGCAGCTGAATATGACAGTTTGCTTCCCGAAATCGGATGGGATTTTCCACACAACTGATTCAGGTCACCACGAGACACTTCAATTGCAGGTGCTTATTGAATTCAAACTCCACCATCTGTCATGCCAGGACCTGAACCTTTTGTCCCCAAGATATTACCAGGGTTTTTGGATTAGCAACACAGTAATAAAACTACAAGGGCATTATAACCACTCAGCTGGTTCAACAGGAGACAGATGGGACAAGATTAGTTTGGCAGTATGTTCAGCATGGATTGGTTGGACTGACAGGCCTGTTTTCATGCTGTATGATTCTATGATTGACACTATGGAACAAATAGCTGGTTGGGATTAACAGCAGCATTGACAGCATAACTGAAAACCTGATGGGATATGTAAATCTGCTGGAGTCTCCGGAGGTTGTTTTGCTCAGTGACCCCTTCCCACACACGGGACTGGTGACCGGTCTCTCCCCAGTGTTACTGATTAAATAAGTTTCCATTTCTGTGGTTAATTGAATCTCTTCCGGCAGTTCCCACATAGCCCTGCTTTCTCTGTCGTATCAGTGTCCTTTTTACAACCTAGGGTGAACGATCCTTTCAAATTGTGTCCACACAGATATAAATTCCTGTTTCCATGTTGTGAATGTGTATTCATTCTTCCTCATCACCCACAGGTTGTGAGTATGACTGGTCAGGACAACATTTATTCTTTGCCCCTCGTTCGTTGCTGCCTGGCTGCACCACACACCCGGGTGCGATCCCAGCCTCGGGTGTCTGTCTGTGGGCAGTCTGCACATTCTCTGCGTGTTTGCGTTTTTATTTCTCCCTCTGACCAAAAATGCACCAGTTACAGGGATCAACAATGGGAAATGCAGGTTTATGGGACAGGAAATACCGTGGGGTCTGGTGGGACGCGCTTCGGATGGACCGTGTGGACTGGAAGGGACGATTAGACTGCTTCCCCACACGGTGGGGATTCCTGAATTAAGGGTGAGCTCATGTTCTTCTGCTCCTGGAGTCCCTCGTAGGCCGGACTGGGTGAACATGGTAGAATCCCCTGCATAAGGGACATGAATGAATGGGATTGCAGGAAATTAAAGTCATGATCTCTGTTCCTGAGGTCAGGCTTGCATTCCAGGTTTTATTTGTCGAACTTAAACATCACCCTTTCCTGTTCCAATCGCCAAGGACGAATAGTTTAAAATATCACCCCAACACCACCTTGTACAGGTTGAAGTCTTGACTGTGTGGAAGAAACTGATACTGAGATGATGCGAGCAAATGTAGCTGCCACCGCCAGTGTCGGAAACACAGATCCAAACAGCAAAATCATCTTTTAAACCCACCACTGCAAAGTTCACGGCTCAACACGCTCCAGGTGTCCCACTCAGCTGTCTTAGCAAGATGTACTGTAGATCGCTTTGATAGTATAAACGGGAACAACCATTCCCTTGACCAGGAGCACACTCAGTCTAGGAATTTCTTGCATCTCCATACCATCATAAAAGGACTGCACGCTCACCTGTTGCATCACTGGAGCCAGAGAGTAACTCCGCGCCTCATTCCCATCCCCATTTCCGTTTGGATCTGGGCGGCTGTGCCGCAGTTTCTCTGATCCCGAGGCTGGGAACTGGGATTGTGTGTGATTATCTGCAACACTGGTTACAACTTTAGGAAGCTGGTGAACTCGCCGATGTTATGCTAAAATGCTATTTAACTTACTTTTCAACAATATCCTGTACTGTCCCCTGAGTCTTTGATGGTTTGTCAAAATCTATCAATCTCAGTTTTCAACATTCTCATTCATGGGATCTCCACAGCCTCTGAAGACATCGAACTGAAAGATTCAGCTCATTCTCAGCTCCCACATATCTGTCACTGTTCGTTGAGTACTGATATTGTACACTTGCTGTTCTTCCGAACATTTCCTCTGCGAGTATATTTATTGCTGCTTGCAAGCATCCTGTTCTGTGGTTACTGTGATCGTGGTTGTCGGTATTTTGCATTGTGACCACAGCAACTTCGATTTGAAACCAAATCACGACACTAAGTGTTCCCTCCGTTGTCTTTGTTTTGTGATAAATGCTAAGAAATTAATTGTTTTACCTTCAAATTCCACTCTCCCACATCTCTGCGTTTCATATATCAGGATTCAAACACAGCCGTTGTCGGAGATTTCTCTCCTTCCCACGATCATTAAACCTCCTTTCCGTCCCTCCTCCCATTTCTCTGAGGCAATGCCCAACCTATCACTCTCTTTCACATTCATACTGTTCTGTCTGTGCTGCTGCTGCGGTCACTGTTGTTGGGTGAACGTGCCCCAATCCCACCATCGGGACCTTCAAACAAATCGATCCATTTGGATACCGCGGTTGTGAAATCAATCCCCATGTAACAGCTTTTACTGACATAGGACAGAGACAATTGGAGCGTCAGGCTCATGGAAAATACCCAGGGCAGTTTGGGGGAAAAGACGTTTTATTGGAAAACATCAGCTTTGTGGCTTTCTGCGTTGGTCTTGTGATAATTTCATAGGATTTATGATCCAGAGACCGAGGTAATAGTCTCAGAACTCGAGCTTGAATCCCACCGTACCATAATCGTCAAATTTGGATTCAATAAATATCTGCAATGAAGAATCTAATGACTACTATATATTCATTGACAATTGTTGAAAAAAAATCTGTTTCACTGATGTCATTTCGGAATGGAATTTGCTATCCTTACTTGGTCTGGGCTGCATGTGACTTCAGACTCATAGCAATATGGTTGAGTCTCAACTGCCCTCTGGGCAATTCGGAATGGGTAATAAATTCTACTTAGCCAGAATCGCCCTCATACTAATTCAGAAATTTTAAAACAACTGCTCATAAGGCTCACGCAAGAGTGTTGTTGTGCAGTTTTGCAAGTCACATTATAGCAGGGATGTGATCACACTGAGAAAATTGCAGGAGATATTTACCGGGATATTGTTTCGGATGAAGAGTTTCAGTTAGGAAGAAAGACAGGACAGAGTGGAGTGTTTGTTGCAGGGCAAAGGAGATGTAGACAAGACATGACTGAGTTAGGATATGGACAGGGTTGACTGAACGAGTTTCCCATTGATGGAGGGATCGATCAGCAGGGGCCAGAGATTTAAGGAGAAAGGCTGAGTAGTTTGAGAAGATGTACGGAAAAGCTTTATCAGCCAGCGCGGGGGGAGGGGGGGGAAGCGGGGGTTGGAATTTGGAATACGTTGTCTGTATTGTTCACTAAGGCAGAAACCCAAGGGCCTGAATAAATATTCAGATGTGAATGTGTGATGCCAAAACATATAAGGCAGTGGGATAAACATATTGAAATGGGATTCAGTTCATTAAGCAGTTGTTTTTGACTAGTGTGGCCACAATTAGCTGACGGGCCTCATTTGACACTCTTGTCCTTGGTAGTATAATGGTTTGTGTCCCCGCCTGTCACAGGGCTCGGTTCTCTGCTGGGGACAGTGGAAATATTTTAAAGCTGTCACTCCATTCCAAGTGCGGGTATCGATACCTGTCCTTCTATTCTCGATGGGGCATGTCACAGGTAGGACACTGCTGCCTGATTCATGGTGGGGAAGGGCTACAGCTCTCAGGGAGGCAGAATGTCAGTGAACGTGCAAACATGTGACTTTTGCAAGCTGCATCTTGTGACTGTGATGGAATGAAAACCATTTGACAGACTTGTTCCGGATTGAATTGTTTACCGGAAGCACGAAGGTGAGGAATAAACAGGATAAAAGCATTCAACTATAAGTGCAGAAACACTTCCCGCAGCACGAATGAAATTGAAGAGTAGAGGGTAGTGTTTCGATACATTGAATTTGGGTTGATTTGCATTGATGAGGCTGAGTTACCAGGGTATAAAGCTAATAAAAATGATCCACCATTTCCTCACTATGATGGAACATTGACTCAGTAATTCGCACTGCTGTTCGGTCGGATGGTAAGGTTGATTGGCAAAATTAAATTTCCCTCTCGTGTCCAGGGATTGAATAAAGCATGTTAAGAGTGAATTAACCATGGGTTACGCGGGGACAAGGTCAAAAGTCACAGAACGCCACGTTATAGTCCAACAGGTTTATTTGAAATCGTAAGGGAGACGGCTGCCCCTTCTTCAGGTGAAATACACGGGAATAGGAAGGAGAACGAGGTCTGGGTGAAATGCTCTTCAGGGTGTCGACACTGGCTCGATTGACTTAAATGCCCTTTCTGCACTGTGGGATTCTGTGATTCTATCGGAGTGGGTAACAACGGTAAATAATGGGGTGTAACACCATGATAGACGATGCTGACGGGGTGTACTGAGGATGACATTTTCTTCACTTGTTGCCTTGGAAAATTTACAACAGTTATCCCTGTACTAAGGGAGACTTAATGGGGCTTATGAAATATTTGGACAGAGTAGATCGGTGGAAAATTCCCTTTCAAGTAAGTAAACATCTCGACGTCAGGCATTCAAAGCCTTGATAAAACCTTTGAAGGACAAAGAAATTATGAGAGCAGAATTGCTGTCACTCTGATAATCTGTTTTTCAAAATATTTGGAAAGGCACATTTGGTGAAATACAAGGAATAAATTTCACAAGGAGAGAGAGAAGCGTGTGGCTAGATAAAGGTGTTGGGGTGGGATGTAGTTGGTCAGAAGTTGCGGGGAAAAATGCCTAAGTTGGTTGACTTTAAATATAAAGACATTTCGTGAACACGTGCAGCTGAATAAGATTCGGTTCCAAAAACACTGGATTTTGAAAGATTTGGCAGAATATTCCACCTAAACCATTGTAAATGGAACTGAGTGGATTTTCTTATTGTGAAGGGAAAATATTACATAATGAAAAGGAAGTGATCAGTTGCTTGGAGATATACCTCCAGCTTTAATCAAATGCGTTAAGGATATGAGGTCAAACACCATGATGTTTGGTCTATTTAATACTCGGGGAAATCTGCCAAAGCAACGAGCAATAAAACTGCTGGGTTTTCTTTTGCACTTTAACCCGCTGTTTTTCTATGCAGTATTTTCCTTAAGCTGAAATAAAGTCGGAGCAAATTTGAATACAACATTTATCATTCCAATGGGATAAGTCTAATACACTTCCGATTATTACAATGAACATTGTGAGGTTGCAGCAAAAATAAAATGAAATGAACAAAACAGTGTTTTTTGCGATTTAATCCAATTCAGGTTCAGTCACATGAGAAAGGCCATTGAGCCACAACATCGCCTTTATTTCCCTCTCCATGGCTGCTTCTTCACGTGAGAGAGAAAGTGACTGAAGAAATTACGAGTCAAACGTAGGTGAGAAGATGACGAAAATTCTTGTGCTATGTTTCACTCTGACATAGTTATGAGTCAAAATGTATCAATGACAGCTATTCATTCTGCGAACATGGGTATTTATTGATATTTGTTGTTATTATAATTCTGGTGAAAGCAGAAACACCATGGTGTGGATTCGATTCCACTCTGGAAATTTCCATAACATTCACCACATGTAACCTGATGAGGTTACAAGTCACACCTCTACAAATCGTGCTGAGGAGACTGAGCGTTTATGGTGGTGGGTTGTTATACCAATGTGCCCCACATTCACGGGTTAGAGTCACACTCTGGTTGCCAACTTCACAAACCTCTCCAGCAGTTTTTCTTTGCACCTCTGGTATACACTGGTTCGAGGATCTTGTTCTTGTTGTTCACTGCACAGGTGATTCACGAATAATCGACACCACATTAAAGTCGAAATGATGAGTGAGAGCAGTCATTCCATTCAATTTTCGATTAAATTGGTGTAATGAGATTGAACACATTTTTCTTTCTGCCCCACATTCCTTCTTGTTTTTCTATGAATTTTCGTCGAAAGAAAGAGAAACAAATAACAAGAGACCAGAGCGCAAGTTTATCCAGTGGGGTCGTTCATGAGTATTTTAAACTAACACTTCACACAATGATCTGATCAGTTATTCAAACAGTCACTCGGCATTGGAACCGCAGAAAACCTCTCCAATGAGATGAACTTTTCATTCTTTCACAAATTTCTGCTGTGTGTGAATCATACAATGATCCATCATCCAGCGTGATCACTGACTTGCCAACTGTGTCTGGTCTACCAACTTTCTTCAGCAATCCCAGCTTCAGTACACAACCACGTGTGCTGGGCCCGGTGTCATTTGTTGCCCCCAGGTCATAGCACATTTCTTCCTCCTGAGTTTATGAGCGTTGTTCCTGATCTGTCTGATCTGTTTATCAAACCTTTTCTATCACTTCATCCCATTCCCTCACAATTCTGAATTTATGAATAAAATAAGGCGTTAGAGGAAATGTTAAGCAAGTGGAAGTTTGCCATTCAGCCCATGGAGTCTGCCCCACCATTCAAAGAAATCATGGTTGATCTGATAATCTTTAATTACTTTCTGCTCACTTACCTCGACAAAGTTTTATCATCTTTCTGATTAACTATCTGGTACAGTTTGAAAATGCCCACAAACACAGTCTCAACAGCGATTGCTGAAAAAGGCCATATTTTTTTTGGTTCCTGTGAAATTACTCCTCATTTCTGAATTAAATGGGCAATATCTAATTCTGAGATTATGTCCTCTGGTGCTCTCCTCACAGCATGGGGAAAACCACATGCCCGTTTCCCCCCAGTCAAGATTCCACGAATATTGAACGTTTATAATTCTCCCCTCCACCTCCTTTGTTTCGAGGAGAAAAAGCCCAGCCTAACCAATCAGTTCACGAGCTCCATTTGATACAGAGTTGGCAACAGACTTGTAAATATCTGCTGTCCCCTGCAGCGTCCTTACATTTATTAAGAAAACTGAAGAAATTTCGGCGAGGAAACGGGTTGAAATTTCAGGCACAGACGGAATTGGAACTTGAAATCAGAAAGTGATTGGAATCGGATTGATGTATAGAAGGACCAAATACAGCAATGATTACTCTGACCAATGTGAATCTTATCATATTCGATTCGCCTTTAAAGGTTTCATTGTAGCTGAATTCCTCCGTGTAATCGTCCTGGGAGATAGTATTTAGGAGAAATGGAACCTGAGCACTCATATAAAGAAGTTGACTCCAAAATAATGTCCGTCGGTCGACTTTGTTTGATTATTAATTCAACTCTTCTCACCGTGAAGGCGACATCGTCTGCAACGCACAAATTAGATGTTTAACAGAACTCTTTCCATTTGCCCAAGTCGGTGTCGCTTCAATACCATTGAAGGAACTGGACACACTCCACGACAATACAGTCACATAAGTGTACATTGTTCAACACCGGGATATTTATTCCCTGAACTGCTAAGGCGCATTTGCAGCAGAGAGCACCTCCGAGAAGATTCCCTGAAGTAAGTCATCCAGGTTTTGTTGACACAACCGTCAAAGCTCAAAAACTGTACCGACTATAACGACAAGGTTGAAGATGCACTGAAACGTCACCATTTACAAATTACCCTCCAAGGCACATACCAGCATGACTTGGAGAGGAATCAGTGGTAAATTCATTGAGTGATGAAGCGGTCTTGATGGGCAAAGACTTATACTTCAGCCATCCACCTTTTATTTTACAATTTTTAAAAATGTTGATAATTGCATGGACCAGACTTGTGCCCATTCCTTAAGTTGTTCCCTAAACTGGCGGTTGATAAAGATCGAATATCATCCTGAGCCTGTGGTCAACAATAGAAAATATCCAAAAAGCCTCACAAACATCTGATCTCCCTGTCCAACAATCTTCAGGGATCTCTGAATGTTTACTCCAAGATCTCTTTTTTCCTGTACGCCACTCAGAATCCTCACTGCTATTGTTTCAACTCCCCAACTCCCCAAGTGTCTGTTCCTGCGCTGTGAATTTTCTGTGTGTTCTTTGTTCTTCTTTGTTAATACTCTGCCAACTTCATATTACATTGCTGCATCTCAGAGAATGACATTGTCAATTCTAATTATCACAGAGGGAATGAGAACATAATATGTGGCTGTGTCGGAATGTAAGTGATGTACGCTGGATTGGAGTGTTTAGTGGGAGCAAGCGGCTGATGTGGAGACGATGTGATCAAAAACTGGCCTTACTGTCAAAGTAACAAAACAGCGCATTGTTAAGGAAAATTTCAGAGAATGCTTTCAATTAATTGACCTCTTGCTCAAGGCTCCAGCACGCTTCAGCTGAGCTACTCTGCAGTGCGGTTAATGCTGCTGTTGTATTTTAATAATCTAATAAACGGAGACAAATATGATCTTCCTCCCCGCCTTTGACCAGGAGCACTCCCAGCTTTGGCATTTCTTGCGCCTCTGTGCCGTCATAGAAGAAACACGTGTCCGTGTTCAAATCAGTCAATCGATTTCGATACAATGGTTGTGACATCAATTCACATGTAGCAGCTTTTACCACATAGACCAGAGATTATTGGAACATCAGGCTCTGGAAAAGGACACAGGGCAGCACTGAGGAAAAGAAACTTTACTCGAAAATACCTCTTTCTGTTGACTTCTACATCATTTATGTCACTTGCTCATTTAGCTCTATCTTGTCTATTGTGCGCAGTTCTGCAATTCGCATGATAGCACAGATATGATCGCACTGCAAATGATTCAGCAGAGATTTACCAGAATATTGTCTGATAGAAGAGTTTCAGTTATGAAGAGAAGTTGTATAAACTGGAGGCGTTTTTCTTATAGCAGAAGAAATTGAGACGAAACATGATTGAGATGTACAAAATAATAAGGATATGGACGGCGTCGATTGAAATAAACGTTTTTCTAGGATGGTGAGATCGATCACGGGGGGAGGGATAGGGTGGCATAGATATAAAAATAGAAGAGGAAAGATTTGAGTGAATGTGCAGACAAATATTTTGAAACAGCCGTTGAATAAAATCTGGAACTCAGTGCATGTAAAGTTTGCAGAGGCAGAAATGCTCATAACTTTCAGAAGTTTTCAGATGTGAATTTGTGATGCCAACACATACAAGGCTATAGTCCAAGTAATTTAAATAAAGAGTTCGGATAGTTAAGCGAATGTTAATTTCCAGTATTAACAACTAGGCTTCTTTTTTGCACAGATTTCCTGCGTAGTACCACCGCCTGTCACTGTGTGAGGTCGGGTTCAATTCGCTTCCAGGACGTGCGCTGGTATATTGGGAGGGCTCAGTGAGTGAAACTGTACAGCGTCAGAAACCCGACTTCATTCAAGTCTTGTGTGACTTACGGTGTGGAATTGCACACTCCTGCTCTCTCTCTCCTGTGTGTGTTTCCTCTGGCTGCTCTGATTCCTTCCCACAGTGCAAAGGTGTGCAATTCAGGTACATGGCAAACAAAATCTGAATGGAGTGTAAGTGCTGTAAATAAGAGACAAAAGTCAGAATTGCAGCTCGGGGAACACAGAATGACCATTTCGGGACAACAGACCCTTCCTCGGAACTGTTTTGAATTCTCAATGTTAACTCTAATTTCTCTCCACTGATGCTGCCTGACTCGCTAAGCTTTTGGAGTAATTTCTATTTTTGTAGGGGGATCACAAATGCGGGTTTAGAAAGATAGAGTGGGGGAGTGTGAATCACTTCCACGGCACAGTGAAGATTCAACTGGCCAAATGGTTTCTATCTGCACTGTGTCGACTTCCATAAACTCTGAATCTATATGCTTTTCTCCTTTTTCTCATTCCTTGGTTTTCACATCTCTCCTGTCATGTGAATTGCAGAGCAGGACAATCGACGTTTCAGGCATAAACCACCATCAAACCGTTACCACCTGACACCTCGAAGATAAACGCTTCATGTTCTGCCTTGGGACCCTGCAACCACACGGGATAAATGGAGATTTCAGCGGCTTCCTCATTTCCCCTCCCCCGACATTATCACAGTCTGAAGCATTCAAACTCAGAACCACCCTCCAGACCCATTCATCTCCCCGCCCTCTGACTGATCACCTTCTCCCCGCCTCCATCCACCATTCCCTTTTCCAGCTATCTTACATCCAACCCCCACCCCCTCCCATTTACCTCTCAGTCCCCACCCACAAGACTCATTTCTGATGAAAGACTTATGCCAGAAAACGTCGATTCTCCCGCTCCTCGGATACTGCCTGACTTGTTGTACTTTTCCAGCACGACACTACCGCCATGGCGAATACAGACGAGCTCAGCTCAGGCGCCTTCTCTGAGAGCGGGGAGGGCTGAGTGAGGAAGTGATTAAGCTGCACATTAAAGGGATAGATATGTGTGATAGGAATAAACTTCTTATGGGAAGAGTTAACAACCAGGGATCTCCGTCAAAACCCCAGTAAGAGGATGTTTAGAGGAGAGGATAGGAAGAACGTTTTCACTCTGAGAGTGTTGTTTATTTGGAATTCACTGTTTGAACGTGTGGTAAAGCTATGTGTCAGGAGTATTTAACTGAATACTTGAGAAGTTAGAGCACACATGGATAAGGACCAGATACTAGAAAGTAGGGTGAAGATAAATAGAAGTCTGATGAAAAATCCAAACACTGTACAGAAAATACAGAGCATGAAAACATGGAGAGGGTAAAGACATGGAAACTACTAACGATCTGTTACAAGGGGTCTGCGGAATGCTACACGCGTCAAAAGGTCACTGGGGCAGGATGGGGCCAGTGTGGCAGGATGGGATAAGAATAGTGGAATGCTGCTACACCAATTAGCAGAGTCAGACTGGGCTGAAAGGTTACTATGGCAGGCTGAGATAATGACAATTAATAACGTCAGACTCGCCTACTAAATATCATCATGGCAGGCTGGGACAAGTCGTGACAATAAATACTTAGGACATGACTTTAAATAATAAATTGATAGTAGAGTAAGCCTGCTTGAGACGTTTGTAGCAGGACATGACATTAAATATCTAATCAGTAGTTTGTCGAGTCAGCTTGGGACAGGAAAACATTGTGGTAGATAGGGTAGCTAAATATCTAATCATGACAGGTTAGTCTGGGATGGAAGATCATTGCAGCACAGGTGGCAGTAGAATACCTAATAGTGACAGTACAATAATATTAAGTAGAATTATGAAAAACCATAGTGGCAGAAGTAGAACGATAATGGGAACTAACACGATTGGTTTATTGTATAGTTGAAATGAGGTAGTTCTGACTAACACCGTTGGCCATTTTGATAAGCTAAAAAACATGATTCAAGAAAAGGGAAGAAGTGTTGGAGTTTAATTCAGATACATGCGAGGTGCTGCACTTTGAGAAAGCAAATCTTAGCAGGACTTATACTCTTAATGGGAAGGTCCGAGGAAGTGTTGCTGAACAAAGAGACCTTGGAATGCAGGTTCTTAGCTCTTTGAAAGTGGAGTCGCAGGTAGATAAGATAGTGAAGAAGGCGTATGCTTTCCTTTTTTGGTCAGAGTGTTGAGTACAGGAGTTGGGAGGTCATGTTGCGGCTGTACAGGACATTGGTTAGGCTACTGTTGGAATATTGCGTGCTGTTCTGGTCTCCTTCCTACCGGAAAGACGTTGTGAAACTTGGAAGTGTTCAGAAAGATTTACAAGACTGTTTCCAGGGTTGGAGGATTTGAGCTAAAGGAAGAGGCTGAAAAGCTGGGGCTCTTTTCCCTGGAGCGTCGAAGGCTGAGGGGTGACCTTATAGAGGTTTACTAAATTATGAGGAGCATGGACATTATAAATAGACAAAGTCTTTTTCCTGGGTCGGGGATTCCAGAACTAGAGGGTATAGGTTTAGTCTGAGAGGGAAAAGATAAAACAGAGACCTAATGGGCAACTTGTTTTCACCCAGTGGGTGGGACGTGTATGGAATGAGTTGCCAGATGATGTTGTGGAGGCTGGTACAATTTCAACATTTAAGAGGCATGTGAATAGGAAGGGTTTAGAGGAATATGGGCCAGTTGCTGGCAGGTGGGATTAGATTGGGTTGGGATATCTGGTCGGCATTGACAAATTGGACAGCAGGTTCTGTTTCCATGCTGCATATCTCAATGACTCTATGACTCTATGCCATGGGCCCTGAGGTTCGGGGGGATTCAAGAATTTGTTTTCTGAGTGTCACGGTTTTTGTTTGCAAATAAAAGATCTTCTCCTTGAAAAACTCTCCGTAATCTCCTGGTGATTGTTGACATTTTCTCCACGACAACCACAACTTTGGATGCAGTAAAATTGTGGCGACTGCAGCTCTGTGGTGCAATGAAAAGTGTGTTAGATTTCTACAAATTTGGTAACTTTGCTATTCAAGGTTTGTGGGTTTGAACCGCATCAGAATTGGAGTTTAGTTCAGTGAAGCATCAGGTTGCAGAAGTCACGTGTTTGTACTTTCACTGACACTGTCTCGCCAGGAGCTGCAGTCCTTCCCCACACTGATTCAGACAGCACTGTCCTTCCTGTGACATGTCCCATGGAGAATGGAAGGACAGGCATTAATAACCCTCACTTTAGATATTAGCGACAGTTTTAAAACATTTGCACTGCCCCATCGAGGAATTGATCTCCTATCTCCTGCGTAACATGCGGCGACACGAACCACTATACTACCGAGGACAACAGTTTCAAAGGAGACCCCTCAGCCCGTTGTGACTCCATTTGTCAAAAAACAACTGCTTAACGACTCGAATCGTTTAGCCCATAGCCTTATAGTTATTGTCAGAACATATTCACATCTGAATATTTCTTCAGGTTCTTAGGTTTCCTGCCTCTCTGACCCTTACAGACACAGTGTTGCAAATTCCAACACCCGCCGGCCTAAAACGCTTTTCCACACATCTACTTAAAACTTTCTGTCTTTCTCATTAAATGTCTGCCCCCCCGTGATCGAACTCTCCGTCGATGGGAAACGTTACTTTCAGAATACCTTACGCATACCCCTCATTATTTTGTACATCTGAACCATGCCTTCTCACGAATGCCTCTGCGCCGTGACAAACAACCCCAGTCTGTCCTGTCTCTCTTCATGACCAAATCTCTTCAGCCCAGACACTGTCCGAGTGAATCTCTCCTGCACCTTTCCCTGATCACATCCCTGAACTTACGTGAATTGCAGATAATTGTCGAGGTGGAGTCAAATTGAACCTTTTTTTACATTCTGTTCCAGCATGCGGTGTGGCTCTGCAGCATATATTGCCCAGCGGTCTGGAGTCACATGGAGGCCTGACCAGTTCTCAAAGCCATCCCTCATGACCTTTACTGAAACAGATGGGTTTTTCATACAACGGGTTTAGAGTATTCTTAATTGGAGCCATTTCTTGCATTTATATTCTACCACCGGCGTGGTGTGATGAGAATCGAACCCGTCTCACCAGAATGTGACCTGGCCTTTTGTGTTAACAATCCAGCGAAAATACCAGTAGGCTATTGCAGAAAGCCGTTATGGCTAACCTTTTCCAATGGAGTCGCTTCTCCCCAATTATTCTCTGTGCTCATTTATTAAACCTCACGCTCCAATAATCTCTTGTCCATGTTAGTAAAAGCTGCTAAAAGAGAATTGATCTCACAGCCACGGTATCTAAACGGATCGAATGATTTGACGGTGCCAATGAAGAGATTGGGGCATGGTCGCCCAGCAACAGTGAGTGCAATGGCATTGCGGTCAAAAGCGGGGCGGAAGGGAATACTTGCCCCCATTTATTCTATTATAGCCATAAGCACTATATGGCGTATCTAAATGGTGTTGGACCTTTAACTTTGGGGTGGCAATGTTGCGAAATTTCATTTTCCTATTTGGATCAATGTTCTTGACATTGGCAGTAGCAGCTGTTTATGTTTGCATCAGCTCAGGATCAGCTTCTTGTTCCCAGTAAATGCTGGAACCTGGAGAAGGTGGTGTTGTGGTTATATAATAAACGAGTCAACTTTGGGGACTCAGACACGGAACTGGTAATGTTAAAGTTCGACGAATAAAACCTGGAATGGAAGCCTGATCTCAGGAACAGAGAACATGACTTTAATTTCCTGCAATCCCATTCATGCATGACCCTTATGCAGGGGATGCTACCATCTTGACCCAATCCTGCCTACTTGTGACTCCAGGTGCAGAACCTCATGGTTGACCCTGAGTCCAAGAATGCCGACACTGTGCGTAGGCTCGCCATTCGTACCAATCCCAGTCGACACCATCCCTCCGAAGCACATCCTATCCACCCACACTCCATACCTATTTCATTCCCCTTCATTTCCCATGGCTGATCCCAGTAACCTTCACACCTTCAGACTGTGGGAGGAAACTCACACAAGCAAAGAGAGATTGTGCAAATTGCAAACAGTCACACAAGGCTGGGATCGAATCCATGTCTCTCGTGCAGCGAGACAGCAGCGAATCAGCAGCGAATGAACAACAAATGCTATCCTGATCTGCGACATCCACACCCTGTGGGTATGTCAGGAAGAATAAAAGCATATTCACAACATGGACAACGGGACTTACGACTGCGTGGACATGATTTGAACCAATCGTTCACCCTGGCTAGATACAAAGACACGGATATCACAGAGAAACCAGGGCAACGCGGAATTCAAATACCTGCTGCAGTGGAAACTCATTTACTCAGTCAAACTGGGAACAGACTGGTCAACAGTCCCGTGTGTGGGAAGGGCTCAATGGCCAATAAAAACTCCAGCGTAGCCAGCAAGATTACATATCCCAAACGGAGGTCAATTAAACTGTCAATGCTGCTGTTAATCCCAACCAGCTGCCGGTTTCATAGCGTCAAAGTCATAGACTCACGCAGCATGAAAACAGGCCTTTCACTCCTTCCAGCTCATACTGCACAAAATGCCAAACTAAACGAGTCGCATCTGACGGCTCCTGTAATTGCTGAGGGTTAATAATGTCCTTGTAATATTATTACTGTAATGTTAATATGAATGTCCAGATATAATTCTGTGGACACGTGTTCAAATCCTGACATGGTAGATGCTGGAATGTTATTTCAATAAGTACCGAGAGTTGATGAGCCTAATGATGATGTTGAATCAGTTGTTGTAGATCTGATTCACTAATGCCTGATAGGGAAGGAAACTGCCATACTTATCTGGTCTGGCTGGTATGTGACTCCAGGTCCATAATATCGTGGTTGATTCTGAACTGCCCTCTGGACAATAAATAATGGACTAGGTATGAATGAATAGCTTTTTTCTAATCCCACGGAAACTTTCCAATTCATTTATCGATCCAAATATCCTGTAAATATTGTAAATGTACTTTCATCCACCACTGCCTCAGGAAGTGAATTGCACACATCAACTATCCTCTGTTAAAAAAGCCTCTCATGTCTTATTTTAAATCTCTTTATTTTCAGCTAAAACATTTGCCCTCTCGTCTTGAAGTGCCCCTCCTTGGAGAAAAGACAGTTACAGTTAACTCTAGCCGAACTCTCAATAATTTATAAATTTCTATCAGGTCGGCTTTCAAACTCCAGTGCTCGAGTGAAAATATTCTCAGCCTATCCAGCCTTTCGTTATAACTCAAATATTCCTCACTAGCCATACGCTGGTATACCTGTTCTAAACCTACTCCAGCTGAATAATTTCCTTGCGACAAGAACTGGATGCAGTAATCCAGAAGAGGGCTCACACAATGTCCGATTCAATTCAACATAACATACCAACTCCTATGCTCAAAGGACTGTGCAACGCAGGCAGGATGACAATTTTATTAACCATTCTGTCTATATGTGAAGCAAACTAAAAAGAAATATTTAACTGTATCCCTGGCCTTCGTTTTCCACAACACTATGCAACGCCCGATCACTAATTGTATAAGCCTTACTCTTATTTGATGTAGGAAAATGCAATACCTTCCATTTATCCAGATTGAACTCCTTTTGGATTTTTTCAGTCCAAAGACGCGTTGGATTAAGATCCTTCTGGAAACTTCGATCACTTTCTTTACAGTCTCCAATTCTGGTGTCCTCTACAAGATTATGAACCATGGCTTCTATGAGTTCCATTGTTTTCTCATATAGGTCAATGATTTATATTTATTTGTCGTGGCCATCATTTAGCAGCTTACAAATCAGGTAACAATTAGTTATGTCGTTAACCATGAGGAAGAAAGCTATAGACTGCAGGGAGATTGGAAACAATTGGCAAGAAAATGTGCTGAAAGGAATTCAATCCATTGAAGTGGGTGATAATGAATTTGGGGAGGATCAATGATAAAAGTGTGAATACTGAGTGGTTTAAAGTAATAAAAGGGAAATTGGAGTAAACATTCACGAATCTTTGTAGTTGATTGGACAAGGGATCAAGTGGTCTCGAGGGGTTGGAGATACTTTTTGTTCTTGACCGCAGATGGGAATGTAAGGGCAGGGAAATGATGCTGGAACTTTAGCAACGCCCTATTCAAGATCAATGGACAGGGTAATCAGTTGGACGGAAGTGCGTACTGCAGGTGCTGAAAATCAGAATCAAGATTAGAGTGGTGCTGAAGAAGCACAGCAGGTCAGGCAGCATCCGAGTTGCAGAAAAAAAATAACACTTTGGGCAAAAGCTCTTCATTAGGAATAAAGCTGGGAGCCTCGAGGGTGGAGAGATAAACGGGAGGACTGGGTCTGGGAAGAATTTAGCTGAGAGAGCAAGAGGTGAATGCAGATTGAGTTAAAGGTTATAGGTCGAAGGAGAGGGTGGGACGGATAGGTAGGAAGGAAGTTAGACAGGTGAGACAGGTCAAGAGGATGGTGCCAAGCTAGAAAATTGGAACTCGGATAACGTGGGAGTGGGGAGATAAGGAAACTGATGCCCTGGGGTTGAAGGGTCCCGAGGTGGAAAATGAGGCGTCCAGTGGTGATGGAATGGCGGTGGAGGAGACCCAGGAACTGCAATTCCTCGGGAGAGTCGGGGGGTGGGGCGAGTTGTTGATGTTTTTTTGTCATTGGGCATTGCGGGTGATTGTTGCGTGTCTCTTGGAAATGTTCTCAAAAGCGCTCTGCAAGAAGCTGTCTGTTGGCCCCAACGTAAAGGAGACCGCTTCGGGAGCAACAGATGCAATAAATGACTCGTGTGGAAGTGCACATGCACGTTTGATGGATGTGGAAGACTCATTGGAGCCTTGGAAGGATGTGGGAGGGAAGATGTGGATGCAGGTTTTGCAATTCCTGTGGTGGCATGGGAAGGGGCCGCGAGGGGAGAGTGGGTCATTGGAGGGCGAGGACTTGACGAGGTAGTCGTGGAGGAATCAGTCTTTGTGAAAAGTGGATCGGGTGGGGAGGGAAATATATCCCACGAGGTCAGTGTTGCTGACACTTTTTTGCAAACCCACTTATTCCCACATCTATCTGGATTATACCTCCTCCCACCCCAATTCTTGCGCAAATGTTGCCCTATATTCCCAATTCCTCCACCTCAATCGCATCTGCTCCCAAAGGTCCAGTTCCACCCACAGAACACACTAGATAGCCTCCTTCTTTAAGACCGCAACTTCCCCTCCGATGTGGTTGAAAATGCCCTCCAACGCACCTCATCCATGTCCTGTACCTCCGCCCACGAACCCCACACCTTCAACCACAACAAGGACAAAACCTCCTTGGTCCTCATCTTCTATTCCTCCAACCTCCACAAAAATCACATGATCCTCCGACAGTTTCGCCACCTCTAAACGGATCCCACCACCAGGGATATGTTCCCCTCCCCACCCCTATCCACTTTCTGCCAAGACCGTTTGCTCCATGACTACCTAGTCAAGTCCGCACCCTTCAATGACCCACCCTTCCCTCCTAACACCTTCCCCTGTCACTGCAGGAATTGCAAAACCTGCACCCACATCTACCTCCTCACCTCTGTAAAAGGCTCTAATAGAGGCTTCCACATCCATCAAAATTTCTCCTGCACTTCCACACATGTCATTTCTTGTATACATTCCTCCCGATGCGGTCTCCTCTAAATTGGAGAGAGTAGATGTGTTCTCATAAAGCACTTCACTGAATATCTCCAGGATATCCGCAAGAATCAACCCCAGTGCCCCATGGTCAAACATTTCAACTCCCCCTCCCACTTTCCCGAGGACTTGTAGGTCATGGGCCTCCTGCATCGCCACTGCCTCACGACCCGATGCCTGGAGGAAGAAAGCCTCATAATCCGCCTCGGGACTCTTCAAACCCATGGCATCAATTTGGACTTCACCCGTTTCCTCATTTCCCCTCCCCCTACCTTACCCCAGTTCCCACCTTCCAGATCAACACCGTCCTCCTGACCTGTCCCACCTGTGCATCTTCATTCCTACCTATCCACTCCACCTTCTTCTCTGACATTTCATGTTCACCCCCACCTCCATGCTCTTACAGCACTCTTAGCTACCTTCTCCCCAGCCCCACACCCTTCCCAATTATCTCTCCATCCCATATGCTGCAGTCTCATTCCTGATGAAGGGCTTTTGCCTGAAACGTCCATTTTTCCTGCTCCTCAGATGCTGCCGGACCTGCTGTGCTTCTCCAACACCACTCTAATCTTGAGGGGAAACATTTCATTGACACGGTTTTCGGATATTTTCTATTGTTGACCACAGGCTGTGGATGAGAGCAGAACTTTAGCAACTACCAGGTTAGGGAGCAGCTAAAGGACTGAGCATTGTTTTTAAATTGTAAGATAAAATATGGAAGGCTGAAGGATGCAACTTTGTCCATCAAGACCGTTTCACCAATGAGTTTATCACTGATTCCTTTCCAAGTCAGGGTGCTATGGGCCTTGGAGGGTAACTTAAAAATGGTGGCGTTTTGTTGCATCTTCCTTATTATTTTTCGTTGTCCTTATAGTCAGTACAGCTGTTGAGTTTTGAAGGTTCTGTCAAAAATGCCCAAATGACTTACTCCTGTGCGTCTTGTAGTTGGTGCACTCTGCTGCAATTGTGCCTTAGCGGTGTGGGGAATGAATATTGCAGGTATTGAAGAGGGTACACTCAAGTGACTGCATTGTCGTGGACGGTGTCCAGTTCCTTATGTGTTACTGAAGCTACACTCATCTAGGCAAATGGAGAGAGTTATATTCCACATCCCATTTGTGCCTTGCAAACGATGTAGGATTCACGGAACAATGAGTTGAGTTTATAATCAAAAAAATGTCTCAAGAACATGTTGTTGTTGTCAAAGTGTTTATGTCGCCAGCTTCTATCCGTTTTTGCACAAAGTAATAGCTCTGTGGACGATTACACAGGGTAATTTGTTTACAGTAACGCAATTGAATGTCAGTGGGTTATGATTGGAGTCTCATTTTTAGATTATATTAGATTACTTTACAGGGTGGAAACAGGCCCTTCGGCCCAACAAGTCCACACCGACCCACCGAAGCGCAACCCACCCATACCCCTACATTTACCCCTTGCCTAACACTATGGACAATTTAGCATGGCCAATTCACCTAACCTGCATATCTTTGTACTGTGGGAGGAAACCGGAGGAAACCCACGCAAACACGGGGAGAACGTGCAAACTCCGCACAGTCAGTCGCCTGAGGCGGGAAATGAACCTGTCTCTGGCGCTGTGAGACAGGAGTGCTAACTACTGTGCCAGTGTGCCGCCCATTTCTCAGAGTTATCATTACTCGATTTCGTCCTTGTGTGGACTAATCTGATTCCAGTCGCTGTCTGATTTCAAGTTCCAATTCCCGTCTATGCTTGAAATTTCAACCGTTTATTCGCATAAATGTCTCCCCCTGCCTTAATAATATGTAAGGACGCTGCCGGGGGCGGACATGTTGTCAACGCTGGAGAAAATGGAGCCTCGTGGAATGATTGGTTAGGTTGGGATTTTTCTCCTTGAAACAAAGGAGGCAGAGGGGAGCTCTATAATCACACAATAACATAATAACATTCATAAACGTTCAATATTCATGGGACCTTGACAGGGTAGTTATGGGCAGGTGGTTTACCCTCTGGAATGAGGAGAGCACCAGAGGACATGAACTCAGAATTAGATATTGCCTATTTAATTCAGAAATTAGGAGTAATTTCTTTGCTCAGGGGCCAGTGAATCGTTGGAACTACTTGCAGAAACGATTGTTGAGGCTAAGTTGTTGTGTATTTTCAAACTGTGCCAGACAGATATTTCATCAGAAAGTCGATGAAGCTTTGTCGAGGCAATGCAGAAGAATTGAGTTGAGGATTATCAGATCAGCCATGAGTTCATTGAATGGTGGAGCAGACTCGATGGGCTGATTGGCCGACTTCCAATCCTACATCATTTGGTCTAACGCCTTATTTTATTGATAAATTTAGAGTTCTGAGGGGATGCGATGAAGGGATAGAAAAGGTTTCTCAAACTGATCAGACAGATCAGGAACTAGGCTCATAAGTTCATGAACAAGAAATGTGCTGTGGCCTGGAGACAACAAATGGCACTGGGCACACCGCAGATGAGTATGTGCAGAAGTTGTAATTATTAAGGAAAATTTGTGGATCTTATATTGTTGCCAACTTGGTGATCATGCTGGATGATGGATCGCGGGATGTTTCATACAGCAAAAGGTTGTGAAAGAATGAAAGATTCGTTTCATTGGAAAAGTTTTCTGCGGTTCCAATTCAATTGACTGTTTGAAATACTGATCAGAACTTTGTGTGGAGTATTACATTAAAATTCACAATTCCACTGGATAAACTATTGCACCGGATCTCTCCTTATTTGTTTCACTTTCATTCGATATAAATTCATAGAAAGTCAAGATGGAATGAAAGGAGGAAAGAAATGTTTGCACTCCTTTTCATTATCCCAATTTAACTTACAACAGAATCAAATTGCTTTACTTTCCTTTGATGAGGTATCGATTTATCACAAATCTCCGGTGCAATGAAGGGCATTAGCAAGATTCTCCATCCAATGTATACTGAATTTGCGAGGCACAAAAGGAAACCACAGCTGCGTTTGATAGAAGTAATAGTTCGAGTCGGATTCACATCCACACATGCGCAATGGAAGAGCAACCCGCCGCCTTCACCTCTGGGCCACTTCAGCCCATGGAAAAGGAGCTCGCATGTGACCACATCAAGATTACATATGGTGCACCGAGGGGATAAGATATTCCCTGAGCGGAATCGAATCCCCACCATTTTGTTACTGTTTTCAGTGGAATAATAATACCAGCAAAATCCAAGGAACTGACCTCGTCCTTGGAAGGAATACCTTATGCTTGATTTATTCCGAGTTGGGACTGTCTCAGAATGAACCAGCAAACATGAAATTCCCGTCAAATTCACACGCACATTTAATCTTGACGCATACGTTCTTCAGACAGTTTCTCTCTCACGTGAAGAAGTATATACAGAGAGAGAAGTGAAGGTGATGTTTTAGCTCGATGGGCTTTCTCATATGGCTGAACCTGAACTGGGTAAAATTCCCAGAAATGCAGTTTTGTTTGTTTCATTTTATTAATTTTGCTGCACCTTCACTCTGTTCATTACAATGATCGGAAGTGAATTGGATTTATATGATTGGAACGCTTAATGTTGTATTCAATTTTGCTCCGAATTTATTTCAGCTTAAAGAAAATACTGATGAGAAAAACAGAAGGTTAAACTACAAAACAAGATGCCAGTTTTGATGCTCAGTTACGTTGGCAGATTTCAGTGAGTATCAAATGAACCCAACATCATGGCCATCATCCTTCCATCTTTAAGGCATGGGATTAAAGCAGGAAATTGATCTCCAAGAGACGGGTCACTTCCTGTTCATTATGGAATAGCTTTCCTTGACAATATACAAAATTTGCTCAGTTCCATTTATAATGCTTCATGTGGAATATTAATATAAATCTTTCAAGACTCTGAGTTTTTTTTTGCTGAATCTTACTCAGCTGCAGACGTTTCCGATATTTCTTTTCATCTGAAGTCGTCCAAATTAGACATTGTTTCCTCGCACCTTCTACCTCCTACACCCCACTTTTACACTTACACCTGGCCACAGGCTGTCTCTCTCCTGGTGAAACTCGCTGCTTGTGTGTCTCTCAATGTGCCTTTCCAAATATTTTGGAAACGGATTGTCTCAGTGACAGAAAGTCTGCTCCCATTATTTCTTTGTCCTACATCAATGGTTTTGAAATCTTGACTTTCAGAAATTTATGAATTGAAAGAGAGAATTTACCACCTATTTACTCTCTCCAAACCTCAAATACTCCGGAAAACTTCCATTCGGTTTTCCTTGGTTTAGTTTCACATTTTCCAAAACACAAATAAATAAAATTCCATCCCCACTAAACGCCGTCAGCATCGTCTCCAATGTTTTAGCAGCCCAGTAAACGCTGGCAGTGTCCTCTGATAGAATTACAGATTCCCTACAATGCAGAAAGTACAATTCAGCCAATAGATTCTGTAGGGACACTCTGAACAGCATCTCAACCAGATCTAGCTCCCGTTTCTATCCCGGCAGGCCTCTGGCTTGTGATTTCAAATAAACCTGCTGGAATAAAACCTGGCATCGTGTGACTGCTGAGCTTATCACTGCGTTACCCATGGATAACGCAATTTACTGAAGTCACTCCCTGGACACATCAACACAATTTAACATGGCCAATCCGCCTGACCTACAGACTTAACAGCATTGCGAACCACTGTAGTGTACCATCACATTGAACACTATCTGTATCATGTGTAATGGCTTTACACACTGGTAACTCATCCTAGTGAAAGCCTGCTGCGCCCACCAACCCGAATTCAATCCATCCAAACGCGTTTCTACGCTGTACAACCTCATTAGTGCTGCTGGAAATGTTTCTGCACTCAGATCTGAATGGGTTTACTTTGTTTTCTTCCTCAGATTCCTGCTTTAAATTAACACATCAGTCAGGAACAACTGTATAAAATGGATTTCATTGCAACGCAAACACAATGTGCAGTTTGCTGAAGTTACGTGTTTGGACTGTCACTGACACTCTCTCTCCCCAGGAGCTGCAGTCCGTCTCCCCGCTGATTCAGACAGCACTGTCCTTCCTGTGACATATCCAATCGAGAATGGAAGGCCAAGCATTAATAACTTTCAGTTGAGAACAAAGCGACAGGTTTAAAACCTTTACGATGCCCCCAGCGGAGTGTTGAGCCCTGTGACAGGCGGAGACACTAACCACGATACTGTGGAGGACAACGACATCGAAGGTGGCCCTTCAGCCTGTTGTGGCCACACTTGTCCAACACAACTGCTTTACGACCTGAATCAAGATTTCCACCGTTTAGCCCATAGTCCTATTTATTTTGGCATCACAAATTCACATCTCAATTTTTTTTAAAGGTTAGAACGATTTCTGCCTCTCTGACCCTTTCCACAAATCTACTCAAAACTTTCTGCCTTTTTCCGAAGTCTCTTGGCCCCAGTGTTGAACTCTCCATCAATAATAAATGCTTCTTTCAGTCTATCCTATCCATATCCCTCATTATTTTGTACATCTCCGTCATGTCTTCTCCAATCTCCTCTGCTCGGCGACAAACAACCCCAGTCAACTCCTCACAACTGAAACTCATCAGCCCAGACAATATCCCAGTGAATGTTTTGCAACGTTCCCAGTGCGATCACATCCATGCAGTACTCTGAATTGCAGAACTGTGCAAAGTAATCTAGATAGAGACGAATGAACTTTTTTTTTCTATTCCGTTACAATATGGGGGCGTCGCTGGTTCGGCAGTATTTATTGCCATCCCTAATTGCACAGCGGGTTGTTGAGACTCAACCATATTGTAGTGAGTCTGGAGTCACATGGAGGCCCGAGCAGGTAAGAATGGCAGTTTCATTCCTTAAATGACGTCAGATTTTTTTTTTAACAATTGAACATGGATATATAGGAGTTTTTAGATTCGTAATTCCAGATATTTGTTGAATCCCAATTCTACCTCCAAGCATGGTCGGAGTCAAACCCGAGTCCATGGTGTCTGAATAAACAGTCCAGTGGCCAGTGGTAATAGCGCTCGGCCATTGCAGAAAAGCAGTGAAACTGATCTGATCCAATGAAGTCGCTTTTCCCCGATACTGTTCTGTGCCATTTTCCTGAGCTTGACCCACCCCACCCCCCCCACCCCACAACCCCACAACCCCACAACCCCACAATCCCACAATCCCACAATAATCTCTGGTCCATGTCGGTAAAAGCTGCTACATGAGTATTGAACTCACAACAGTGGTAACCAAATGGATCAAATGGTCTGCAGGTCCCGATGGTGGGGTTGGGCACCTTCACCCAGCAACAGTGACCCCAGGCACACATACTGATCGGTAGCAATGGGAGAGTCTGTAATAGATTCTGCAATGCCTTAGTGAAATAGGAAATGACTCCACAAACACATGATGAAAGAGCAGCGCTCCGAAAGCTAGTGCTTCAATAAAACCTGTAAGATCATAACCTGGTGTTGCGTTATTTTTAACTTTGTACTCCATAGTCCAATACCGGCATCCCCAAATTAATGAAATGGGGATATGGGATGGAAAGTTCGGTTAGTGATCGAAGGAGGGAAGAAATCTCTGAGAACGGGTGGATTTGAATTCTGACATATTAAACCACAGAGATGTGAGCGAGCAGAGCTTGAAGGAAAATAAAATCACCTTGGAGAAAATCAAAACGTTAAAATAACTGATTCCTTTGTGTTTCACAAAAGACTGGGACAAATTGAGCGATTACTGCCGTGACTCGGATTCGAACCGAGGTTGCTGCGGCCACAACGCGTAGTACTAACCACTATACAATCACGGCACCCCACAGACAAACGCTCTGAGCGAGCACCATAAGTACAGTATCATAAGAAATGTTAGGCAGAGCACGAAATGCACAATATCAGTGCTAAGCGAACAGTAGCAGATATGTGGGAACTCAGAATGGGCTGACGGTTTAACATCGGTGCCCTCAGAGGCTGTGGTGATTCCATCGTTAATGTGCTGAAGGCTGAGATAAATAGATTTCTCCAAAACATCAAAGACTCTGTGGACAGTGCAGCTTTTGTTACCTGCACATCCACCAATATCAATTATTGTATCTGTTGCTCCCGGTGCGGTCTCCTGTACATTGGGGAGACTGGATGCCTCCTCGCAGAGCGCTTTAGGGAACATCTCCGGCACACCCACACCAACCAACCACACTGCCCTGTGGCCCAAAATTTCAACTCTCCCTCCCACTCTGCCGAGGACATGGAGGTCCTGGGTCTCGTTCTTCGCCGCTCCCTCACCACCAGACGCCTGGAGGAAGAACGCCTCATCTTCCACCTTGGAACACTTCAACCCCAGGGCATCAATGTGGACGTCAACAGTTTCCTCATTTCCCCTTCCCCCACCTCACCCTAGCTCTAAACTTTCAACTCAGCACTTTCCCCATAACGTGTCCTGACTTGTCCGACCTGCCTATCTTCTTTTCCATCTATCCACTCCGCCCTCCCCCCCATCTATCACCTTCATCCCCTCCCTCACTCAACTATTGTACTTTATGCTACTTTCTCCCCACCCCCCCACTCCTCTCACCTATCTCTCCACCCTTCAGGCTCTCTGTCTTTATTCCTGATGAAGAGCCTTTGCCCGAAACGTCGATTTTACTGCTCCTCGGATGCTGCCTGAACTGCTGTGCTCTTCCAGCACCACTAATCCAGAATCTGGTTTCCAGCATCTGCAGTCATTGTTTTTACCAAGCTTTTGTTTAAATGTATACTTCAATAGTAATGCAGTTTAACATCGGTTACTTCACGAGTTTCCACACACAAGGCAGTAACCCCTGCTGCTACATAGTCCCAGTTCCTAGCCCCAGAATCAGAGGAACTGAGTGACGCAGTCGCGAAGAACCAACTTGAAATCGGGATGGGAATGAGGTCGCACAGATACTCAATGGCTCCAGTGACACAACTGGTGAATGCACGGTATTTCTATGATGGTTTAGAGGCGCAAGCAATTCAGAGGTTGGGAGTGCTTCTGGTCAAAGGCGGGGTAGAAGGGAAAATTTGTTCCCGTTTATAATAACAGCAATCTACAGTGCATCTTGCTGAGACAGCTGAGTGCCACAACTGGAGCGTGGGCAGCTGGTTTGAAGTTTAATTTTGCCTCACTATCACCAACTTCCCTGCAATGAATTGCTTTGACCATTTTTATTTCCAATTGTTTAATATCTCCCTGTCGTCTGCGGCTTTCTTCCTCATGGTTAATTGCATGACTGTATGACCTGCACACTGCTAAATCAAGGCCACGACAAGTAAATATGAATCATTGATCGATATCAGAAAACAGTGGAACTCACTGCAGGCGTGCTTTGTAGGTTTATAGGCGTCGTCAGAATTGTAGACAGTGAGGAAGATTATCTAAGTTTCAAAAGGATCTTCATCCAATGAGTCGTTGGACTGAAAAATGTAACATGGAGTTCAATCTGGATAAATGGAAGGTATTGCATTTTGGTACAACAAAAAGAGTATGGCTGTGCGTATGTTGGAGAACACAGAAACTCGGGATGCAGGTACATAATTCCTTGACATTTGCCTTACCTACAGACAAGATGGTTTAAAGGCATTTAACAAACTTCCCTTCATTGCTCAGTCCTTTGTGGAGAGGAGTCGGGACGTTATGGTGAAGCTTTGCAGGACATTGATGAGGCCTCTTCTGGAATATTCTGTCCAGTTCTAGTCGCCCAGTTGTTGGAATGATATTATTCAGCTGGAGTAGGTTCAGAAAAGGCATACACGCTTGTTGCCTGTTGAAGGTTTGAGTTCTAATTAAACGCTGGATAGGCTGAGACTATTTTCAGATTCGAGATCGGGGTACTGGAAAACCACATCAGGTAACACAGAATCCGAGGAGCAGGAGAATCATTTTTTTTCGCGCAAGTGTCGTTCATCAGGCTCTTCCCCGAAACGTCGATTCTCCTGCTCCTCAGATGCTGCCTGACCTGCTGTGATTTCCCAGCAACAACACTCTCGACTCTGATCTCTCATCTGCAGTTCTCATTTTCTCTTCGTTGAGACTGTTTTCACTCTAGATTAGGGGTTTGAGCAGCGACCTGACGGAAGTTTATGATTTATTGAGAGGCAAGTTTAGAGTTAATGATAGCGGCCTTTTCCCAGGAGGGGGATTTCAAGGCGAGAGGGCATATGTTTAAGATGAAAAGAGAGATTCTTTTTTTTAAAAAAAGGCATATGAGGCATTTTTTTAGGGAAGGTGTTTTACGTGTGCAATTAACTTGCTGAGGACGTGATGGATGAGGGTACGTTTGCAACATTTAATGGACAATTGATTCCAAACATGAATGGGAAAGTGGGAGTTTTAAAATAAATTTATTCATGCCTAGTACGTCAGTTATTTCTCAGAGGACATTTAAGAGTCAACCACGATATTATCTATCTGGAGTCTCCTGTGGGACAGAGCAGATGACAATGGCAGGTTGCTTCCCGAACTCCATGAATGAATAAGATGGGATTTTCTACACAACTGTTTCAGGTCATCACGAGACTCTTCAATTCCAGGTGCTTATTGAATTCAAAATCCACCACCTGTCATGCCAGGACCTGGATCCTTTGTCCCCAAAATATTACGTGGGTTTTTGGATTAACACCACAGTAATAACACTACAAGGGCATTATAACCACTCAGCGGGTACAGCAGGAGGCAGATGGGACTAGATTAGTTTGGCAGTGTGTTCAGCATGGATTGGTTGGACTAGAATGGGGAACCTTATCAAACGCCTTGCTGAAATTCTTATTCACCACATTTACTGGTCCACTTTCATCGACGTATTTTTTCACATCTTCAAAGAATTCAATCAGGTGTGTGAGGGATGACCTGCTCCTCACAAAGCCATGCTGACTCTCTCTAATCAAACTATGGTTTTCTATGTAATCGTAAATCTTGTCTCTGAGAACCGTCTCCAATACTTTGCCCACCACTGGTGTAAGACTGACTGTTCTATCATGCCCAGGGTTATCCCTATTCCCTGTCCTGAACAAGCGAATAACATTTGCCACCTTCCAATCATCTGGCACTATTCCAGTGGAGAGTGAGAATGCAAGGAACATCGCCAATGCCACATCAATCTCATCCGTCACAGACCCAGGGGATTTATTTATACTTATGTTTGTCCATCAATCAGTCTTTACCATCAAATTGTCTACACACTGTCCAAACAATTGATTGACTGCTTTCCACTCCAGTGTCATATATAGTGCTGCCTTCCTGAGCAAATCTGGTTCCTGTGAACCATGAAATAAAAAAAAATGGAATGCACCAATGCCGTCCTCATGAAGGGCCTATGCCCGAAATATCGACTCCACAGATTCTGCTTGAACTTCTGTGCTTTACCAGCGCCACGTTTTCGACTCTGATCTCTATCAACTGCAGTCCTCAGTTTCTCCAATACTGAGGGCTGTCCCCTCTGCACACTGACAGGGAATTAACCATCAGAAACTCATTGCATGTGGAGCTGACTGCTCTGGAAAGTTGCACTTGATGACTACATATTTTTTAAAAAAACAAATTACAATTCAACAAATATTCATTCACTCCATGAGTTATTATTTTGATTCATGGTTTGGGCAGTCTGATAATAAACAGTGAATGTTTGAAGAACTCCGATGTACAAAGTATTTTAGGTGTTATATTCCAGCTTACGTTAATGCTGGGAGCATTATCAGACAGACTGATGTGATAAGGGAATGAGTTGACATGTGGAGGACTGACATCTTTGCCATCACAGAGACGTGTTTGAGGGAGGTCAGGGCGAACAACTCAATATTCTGTTCTACCAGAACTATCGGTAGGACAGGACAGGGTGTCAAAGAGGAAGTGGTGTTGCAATATTTATGAAGGAGTCAGGTATTGTTGAAAGGATGGATGATATCTTGGAAATGTCTTCAAATGAGGCTTTTTGGGTTGAGGTTAGGATCAAAATGATGGGAACACATTGTTGGGGATATTTTATAGACCCCAGAAAAAGGAAAGTACAGGAGGAGATATATAACCAATTCACTGAGGCGTGTAAGAACAATAATAGGATCATTGCATTCAGGCAGTTCAATTCCCAACATTCATTGGGGCAGTGATAACTTTTTAAGAGGGAGAGAGATGGCCTGATTTTTTTTCCAGGAACTCCTTATATTGACATGTAGAAGATGCAACAAGGGCCGGTGAAAATATGCGTCCTCATTCTGAGGAATGAAGTCAGTCAGGTGTTTCAGGCAGGATTGTGAGACCATTTTAGGACCAGTGACCATGACATCATATATTTTAAGTTTGTTGAGGAAAAGGTTAAATAATGAAAGTTTTTTGGATTGGGGACGCAAATTTTATTCAAACAAGACAGCATCTGGCCAAAGTACCGTTTCTTCTGGTCAAAAATGTAGCAGAACAACTTGGGGCTGAGGCTTGGAGTCGGGGGGTGGGGAATGTCACATACTCAAAATGAAATTGATGACAATGTCAACACACCAAAGATAAATATGAGAAAAAACAAGCCCAGAGAACTTTGTATGTCTACAATTATTCCGAAGAAGGAAAGAAAAACTTAATGGAGATATAAAGTGAGCAGGTCAATGAAGATGCTAAAGGAGCATAGAAAGTGTAGGGCTCACCTTAAGAAAGTAAGAAGAGCAAAAAGCGGCGTAGTAAAACATCAGCAGGCAAGTTTAACAAGACTCACAAGATATTCTCTCGGTTTATTAAGAGGAAGAGGTTGACATGGGAAAGAATGGGTAGTATTAGGGACTGAGGAGGCAACCTTTGAACGGAGCCACATAATATGGTAGTCATGTATTTCATATCAGTCTTCAGTGTCGAGAAGCAGTTACCGGATTCAGGGAGAGTGACCATGTGATCCTTGAGCAGTTTGACCGGGAGGCTGAGGAAGAATTGGAAGTTCATGTGGAGTAGAGTGTGGGCAAATCCCTAATCTGGATGAGCTGATATCTTAGGCTGGTGATGAGGGAAGAAATGACAGACTCTGAAACGTTCCTTATTTTATCGTTTCCTCTGACTGGAGATGAGGTGTGAAAGGAACAAGACAACATCTAATGTAGGTTAACCTTTCACACAGTGTGCTAGAAATAAGACAAGGGATTGAGACCACCAAATCTCCCATCAGTGGGAGGGAAACAATTCATAGAATCCCTCCAGCATGGGAACTGGCCCATCAGCACTCCAAGTCCACACGGGCCCTTCAAAGAATACCCTACCCAAATCCGTTATGCAACATTTACCCTTAACCTACACATCCATGAACGCAGTGGGGCTATTTAGCATGGCCAATTCACCGAACCTGCACATATTTGGATTGTGGGGGGGAAACCGGATACCCACGCAGACACAGGCAGAAGGTACAAACTCCACAGAGTCAGTCGCCCTACACTGTAATCAAACTAGGATCTCTGGAGCTGTGAGGCCGGAATGCTAACCGTTGAGCCACCATGCTGTAGAAAATTGTGAAGGCTGTTGAGATTGGATAATTAAATATCTTCAAGGTTGAGAGAGACTTTTTTTAAACAAGGGTTACCGGGAAAAAGCAGGAAAGTTGAATGAAGGATTATAAGTTTAAACACAACCAAATTGAAAGGAAAAGCAGATTCAGTGAATGGATGGGAATCTGTTGCTCCAATGTCTGATGGTAGTTTTTTTTTCCAATAGCCCTGTACTCACTGGAACATCACCATCTCTCCCTCTGGAGTGAGATCCAGTTTGCAATGCAATTGATGGATGCAAGTAAATCACACGTGCAGTTCTAATAGACAGAGAGTTCCAGCAGAGAGCTACAACAACGTGGATGCGCTGTTTGGGTGAAAACTTTCATCGGCACAGTCACCACTACCAGAAGGAAACCCTCAGCAAGATACCCTCCAAGGCCAGGCAGTGACCTTCAGCTGAAGCACAGGTCGTTATGGATTGGTAGAATGGTGTGCTTCAGGCCTACTGCCATACTAGTCTGAAAATGTCTGTTTCTGAAAGGTAAGCAGACTTAGGCCTGGTTAGTACTTGGACGGGTGACTGCCTGGGAATGTCAGGTGCAGGAGGCTTGATGGCCACACACTGCATCCCTGTAGTGTCGCCATCCAGCTAGAACCAGAACTATATGCAGAGGAGTATATAGAGGCGTGATGGTAAAATTGCAGAGTAAGCAGTAAGAGGCTTCAGCGAACAACAGGTTAGCTCAGTTAACGTCGATTAACTTTCTTCTTTAGTCTGACAGTGGTTAAGATGGTAGGGCCATCGCCTGTTCCTCCTGCTGGACGTGTGAGCTCAGGAAGACTTCCATTTTCCCTGATGACTACATGCGTGTTGGAAGTGCGCCCAGCTGCAGCTCCTGGAAGACCCTGTTATGGAGCTGGAGTTGGAACTGAATGCATTCAGGGTCATCTAAGATGCTGAGCGCATCAGAGATAAGAGTTTTCGTGAGGTAGTCACACCTAAGGTGTAGGCAGAGAGTTGAGGATGGCCATCAGGAAAGGCAAAGAGTGTAGGTTCGCCTGTGTCCATTCCCACCGAAAATAGCTATACCAATTTGGATTGTGTTGGGGGTATGACTGTTCAGGGAAATCAACAGTAGTCAGGTTGGTGGCACTACAACTGTCTCTGGGGCACAGCGGGAAATGGTAAAGATAAAGAGGGCTTTTGTGGTGGGAGAGTCGATAGTTAGGGGTTGAGGGCAGGCAGAGATTCTGTGACCGAAAATGGGAACGCAGGAGAGTGTGTAACATCCCAGGTGTCAGGATCCAGCGTGTCACAGATGTGTGCAGAAATATTTCAAGGGGGAGGGGGAACAGCACGTTGGCGGAAATGACATAGGTAGAAATAGGGATGAGGTCCTGCGGTGTGATTATAGAGAGCGAGGAAAAATGTTAAACGCCAGGACTTGTTGGTGACAATCTCTGGATGATTTCCAGTGCCATGTGCTCGTGAGGGTAAGAACAGCAGTATATAGCAGATGAATGTGTAGCTAAAAAAATTGTGAGGCCGGAATTCAGATTTTTGGATTGTTAGGATCTTTACTGAGGGAGAGATGACCTGTTCAAGTTGGCTGGGTTGCATCTGAACTGGAGTGAGACCAATATCCTGGCAGGCAGGTTTGCTTGTGCTCCAATGGAGGGTTCAAACGAGATTGGCACAGTTTGGTATCCTCAAGAGCAGGGAGGCAAGTGCGAGGCTGAAAAGAGATACAGTAATCAGAAACAGTAAAGTGAAGAGGCAGGTCAGGCTGGAACATGACAGGGAGCAAGGAATGCCTGTTGGTTAAATTGTATCTATTTCACTACAAAAGGGTTGACAGGTAAGGCCAATAAACTCAGGGCGTGAATAGTTACGTGGGACTGGGATATTATAGCCATTACAGAAACATGGCTAACGGAGGAACTGGACTGGCAGCTTAACATGCAAGGGTGCAGGTGCTTTAGGCGGGACAGCGGTGGTGGAAGGAGGGGAGGGGGAGTTGCATTTTTGATTAAGGCAAGTATCACGGCAATAATCAGAGATAAAATAACTGAAGGATCATCCAGTCATGCTTTGTGGGTGGAGCGAAGAAATAAGAAGGGATCGCGATATTATTTGGGTTATACTCTAGGCCCCTAAAAGGAATAAAAATGTTGGGAAAGTGAGGAGGCTTGCAGATGGAAACGGATTGTCATAATAGGCGATCTTAATTTTCCTAACATAGACTGGGACTGCCAGAGGGATAAGGGCTTTGATGTGGAGGAATTGGTTAAGTGGGCGGCACAGTGGTTCGCACTGCTGCCTCACAGCGGCAGAGACCTGGGGTCAATTCCAGCCTCAGGCGACCCTCCGTTTGCACATTCTCCCTGTGTCTGCGTGGGTTTCCTCCCACAATCCAAAAATGTGCATGTTCGGTGAATTGGCCATGTAGTGTTAGGTGTAGGGGAATGGGTCTGGGTGGGTTGCACTTCGGCCGGTCGGTGTGAACTTGTTGGGCTGAAGGGTCTGTTTCCACACTGTAAGTAATCTAAAAAAAAGTGCATCAGGAAAGTATCATCAAGCAGTATGGAGAGGGCACTAGGCGGAAAGGGCAAACCTTGACCTACTCTTGTGGAATAGGGCAGGACAGGAGACAGTGGGGGGTGCACTTTGGGACCAGTGACAACAGTTCTCTTAATTTTAAAATCGTTATTAAGAAGGACAAACCTGGTCCACAGATCCAAGTTCTAAATTGGAATAAGGTGAATTTTAATGGAATTAAACAGGAGCCTGCAAGGGTTGGTTGGACCAGTTTGTTTGCAGGTGAAGAGACCTCTGGCAAATGGGAGGACTTTAAAAATTAGACAGTGAGAGTTCAATGTCTAGATGTACCTGCGAGGGTGAAAGGACAGGAAGAGGGAAGCCTTGATGACAAGAGATATTGAGGTTTTGAGCAGAAAAGAAAGGCGGAGGAACGGCTCAGTTAACGGAAGCTGGGAACAAGGCAGGCCCTGGAGGTATACAGGGGATACAGGGATTTACTGAAGAAGGAAACCAGTAGGGACAAAAGGGAGCATGAAACAGCTTTGGCTGAGATGACTAGGGTGAATCCAAAGGGGTATTTTTAAAAGTATATTGAAAAAAACAATAACGAGGGAGATAATTGAACCCCTCAAGGACCAAAGTGGACATGTATGCATAGAACCACAGGCAATGGGCGAGGTCTTCAACGGATATTTCTCCTCTGGGTTTACCATGAAGAAAGGCATAAAATCTTGGGGAAGTTAGTGGTCATATCTGGGGAACAGTCCATATCACAGTAGAGGTGCTGTTGCACATATTAGAATGTATGAAGGTGGATACTTCTCCTGGTCCATATCAGATATATCCAGGGACGCATCAGATATATCCCTCCACATTGAACAACATTTGGTGGAAGCGCTGAGACAGTGTCAAAGCTGCAGAATATATACTGGGTGGGCGATTTCAAAACCACTACTTAGAAGCAGCATTGCTGATAGAGATGGTCAGATCCAAAACGACATAGCTGTGAGACTGGGTCTGCACCGGGTGAGGAGGGAATGACTGAGAGATAGAAACAGACTGGACCTCATCATCGCCAACCTACAAGCTGCAGACACATTGATCGATGACTCTATTGTGAACGGTGACTACCGCACATGGTATTTCTGGAGACAAAGTCACACTTTACATTATGAATATCCTCTGTATCATCATGCTAAACAGGAAATCTTTAGTAACTGAGTACTGGGCTGTGCTACGTGAATCATAAAAATCATAAAGTCCTTACAATGTGGAAACATGCACTTCGGTCAACAAGTCCACACCAAACCTACAAAGAGTATCCTATTCAGATACACCCCAACATTACCAACAGCAGTAGAATTTTATTCCAGCACAATTTTCACTGTCACTGTTGCCATATGCTCCACTTTGCCCTGACCATCATGCCAGGGGATAACCCTTGTTCAATTGAGAATGCAGGAGGGCCTCCCACGAGCAGCACCAGCTACACTTCAAATGAGGTGAGCTAACCAAATTGGGCCACTAACTCACCAGATAGCAAAAGATTCAAATGACAGACTGATCGAACCAACAAATCAGAGCTAATCTCTGCAATCCTGTCAAATGCAGTCAGGGTGAATAGCCGTGGTCAATCGACCAACTCAACGGAGGAGGAGGATCCACAAATACGAACTTCCTCAATGATGGAAGAGCCCAGCACAACAATAGAAATGCTAAGGTTGAAACATTCACAGCAATGTTCAAACAGAAGTATCGAAGGGATGATCGATTTCAGTCTCCTCCAGATGGCAGTCTTAAGCGAATCCAAAACATTTCATATGGTATCTGCAAGTGGCTGGCGAGATTGGAGATTGCAACAGCTGTGGGCCCTTATAACATTCCATTCAAGCTGTTCCTGCTGGGATACAGCACTGGCAGCTACCTGACAATGTGGGAAACTATCCTGTGTCCTGTACATACACAGACAAAACACCAGACAATTCATGACGGCCCCATTGCTCTAATCCCCATCATTAATAAAGTGATGGAAGATGTCATCTACAGTGGTATGAAGTAACACGTCCTCAGCACCAACCTGCTCACTGATGCTCAATTTGTGCTCATTGAAGCCTTGTTTTAAAAATGGACAACAAGAAAATACACAGCGGAAATCTAGAGCGGAGGCCAGAGTGACTGCATTTAACACAATTATAATTGGATTTGAGGGGGTCAGGGTGATGGTGATGGAGTGTGTGTGAGGGGGTCAGTGTGACGGTAATGGAGTGAGTGCAAGGGGGTCAGGGTGAGGGTGATGGAGTGAGTGTGAGGTGGTCAGGGTGACGGTGATGGAGTGAGTGTGGGGAGGTCAGGGTGACGGTGATGGAGTGAGTGCGAGGGGGTCAGGGTGACGGTGATGGAGTGAGTGCAAGGGGGTCAGGGTGACAGTGATGGAGTGAGTGTGAGGGGGTCAGGGTGACGGTGATGGAGTGAGTGCAAGGGGGTCAGGGTGACGGTGATGGAGTGAGTGTGGGGAGGTCAGGGTGACGGTGATGGAGTGAGTGTGAGGGGGTCAGGGTGACGGTGATGGAGTGAGTGCAAGGGGGTCAGGGTGAGGGTGATGGAGTGAGTGCGAGGAGGTCAGGGTGACGGTGATGGAGTGAGTGCAAGGGGGTCAGGGTGACGGTGATGGAGTGAGTGCGAGGAGCTTAGGGTGACGGTGATGGAGTGAGTGTGAGGGGGCCAGGGTGACGGTGATGGAGTGAGTGCAAGGGGGTCAGGGTGACAGTGATGGAGTGAGTGCGAGGAGCTTAGGGTGACGGTGATGGAGTGAGTGTGAGGGGGTCAGGGTGACGGTGATGGAGTGAGTGCAAGGGGGTCAGGGTGAGGGTGATGGAGTGAGTGCGAGGAGGTCAGGGTGACGGTGATGGAGTGAGTGCAAGGGGGTCAGGGTGACGGTGATGGAGTGAGTGCGAGGAGCTTAGGGGGACGGTGATGGAGTAAGTGTGAGGGGGTCAGGGTGACGGTGATGGAGTGAGTGCAAGGGGGTCAGGGTGACAGTGATGGAGTGAGTGCGAGGAGCTCAGGGTGACGGTGATAGAGTGAGTTTGAGGGGGTCAGGGTGAGGGTGATGGAGTGAGTGTGGGGAGGTCAGGGTGACGGTGATGGAGTGAGTGTGAGGGGGTCAGGGTGACGGTGATGGAGTGAGTGCAAGGGGGTCAGGGTGACAGTGATGGAGTGAGTGCGAGGAGGTCAGGGTGAGGGTGATGGAGTGAGTGTGAGGGGGTCAGGGTGACGGTGATGGAGTGAGTGTGAGGGGGTCAGGGTGACGGTGATGGAGTGAGTGCGAGGAGGTCAGGGTGACGGTGATGGAGTGAGTGTGAGGGGGTCAGGGTGACGGTGATGGAGTGTGTGTGTGGGGATCAGGGTGAGGGTGATGGAGTGAGTGTGAGGGGGTCAGGGTGAGGGTGATGGAGTGAGTGCGAGGAGGTCAGGGTGACGGTGATGGAGTGAGTGCGAGGAGGACAGGGTGAGGGTGATGGAGTGAGTGTGAGGGGGTCAGGGTGACGGTGATGGAGTGTGTGTGGGGGGGTCAGGATGAGGGTGACTGAATGAGTGTGAGGGGATGAGTGTGACGGTGATGGAGTGAGTGTAGGGGGTGAGTGTGACATTGATGGAGTGAGTGTAGGGGGTCAGTGTGACATTGATGGAGTGAGCGTGAGGAGGTCAGGGTGACTGTAATGGTGTGAGTGTGAGGGGGTCAGTGTGACAGTGATGGAATCAGTGTATGTAATGGGGAGAGTGAGAGTATGTGCTTGTCCAGGCAAAAACATAGACAGATACAGCAAATCTCTTTCCCCACATACACTCACTCCGTGGTTTCAGAGCTTCCCTTCTCTGCAGCCTCTGCTCCATTTGTTGTTCATGTTACAGACCTAGAAGCTGTAACTACAGTCCCCATGCTCCATCCAGAGTTGGGTCAGCAAATCCTCAGGTCTCCCTGAATGTCTGAGGCAGCTCACAGCACAACCTCCAGCAAACCATCCCCAGCCCCTCCACTAACTTTTCAATAGCAGGAGTCAGTCAGAAACCCCTCAGCTACAAGTTAGATGCCTGTTCCTTTACAATTATACTCCAGGATTTTCCTCGTGTTACTGACCGCACATCAACTGAGAGAGACAGGCGCATACCAATTTTTAAACATAAGAGTCAAATCTGTTGGAACACCTGTCCATGGAGAACCACATGGGACACATCGGGAAGTGAACAACAGCCTGACATCCACCATTTCACTGTTTCTGAGATTCACAATGCCAGCACTCGATGCACGAGGGATTCAAAACCAAAGGCCAGGGAAAGATACAGAAAAAAAAATAATTGGTAACTTGCGGAAAATATGGATAAGGAGATGGGGGGATCGGAATAACGGGATAAGGGAGACAATGTTAAGAATGCAAACATTGAATGGAGACATTGCTAGATCGGCTAGAATGGTCCATTGCCTCAAATTCTGAACTGGGGTAAGGTAATGGCAAAGATGGAGAGTTGTGCAGGCCGTGCTAGTGGATTACGACATAAACTGGACTGTCTGCACAGCAGGGGGAGCATTGCAACCTTTGCCAGGATATTGCAACCCTCTACCACCACCCTCTGTCTCCGACCTTTGAGCCAGTTTTTTAACCAAATGGCTTTCATATGAACCAACCTTGCTAAACAGATGACCATGTACAATGTTATTCAATGCCTTACTGAATTCCATATCGATAATGTACACCACTCTATCTCAATTAATCTTCTCAGTCGCTTCTTCAAAGAAATCTCAGTCAAGTCAGTGAGACACAATATTGCTTGCACAAAGTCATGTTGACTATCCCTGATCAGTCGTTACCTTTCAAAATGCTTGAAAATCATATGCCTCATAATCCCCTCCAACAACTTACCTACCACTAACGTCAGGCTCACTGGCTTTTCCGTATTACCCTTAATAAATCCTTTAAGCAATGGCACCACGTTAGCCAACGTCCAGTCTTCCGGCACTTTATCTGTGGCTATTGATGATAGCAAGGGGCCCAGCAATCACTTCCCTAGCATCCCACAGAGTTCAAGCGTGCATCCAATAAAATCCAGGACATTTTCCTTCCTTTGCATGTTTTAAGACCTCCAGCAGCTAGATTAGATTAGGGTGTGGAAACAGGCCGTTTGGCCCAACAAGTCCACACCACCCGCCGAAGGGCAACGCATCCATACCCCTACATTTACCCCTTACCTAACGCTACAGGCAATTTAGCATGGCCAATTCACCTGACCTGCACATCTTTGGACTGTGGGAGGAAACCGGAGCACACCCACGCAGACACGGGGAGAACGTGCAAACTTCACACAGAGAGTCACCTGAGGCGGGAACTGAACTGAACTGAACTGGCGCTGTGCCACTGTGCCACCGTGCCGCTCCTCTGTAATACAGCCACTTTCCAAGATGTCAATACTTATTTCCCAAGTTCTCCAGCCTCCATATCCTCCTGCACCGTAGATACTGATACAAAATATTCGTTCAGTACCTCCCCCGTTTCCTGTGGTTCTGCACATGGGGAGCCTTGCTGATCTTTAAGGGTGTCCTGTTCTCTCCACAGTTACTCTTTTGTCCCTGACGTATTTGTAGAATTCTTTTGGATTCTCCTTAACTCTATTTGCCAAAGCTATCACATGTCCCCTTTTTATGCTCCCAATTTCCCTCTTAACTATACTCTTGTTGCCTTCAGACTCTTCTAGTGATTCACGTTAAATCAAGAATTAAGAGGCTAATGATGATCATTCCGATTGTCAGAAAAATCCATCCGGCTCACTGACACCCTTTAAGGAAACAAACTGCCATCCATTGCTGGTCTGGCCTACAAGTGAGTCCAGACCCAGAACAATGTGGTTGACTATTGACTGCCTTCTGGGCAATTAGGGATGGGTAATAGATGCTTGTCTTGTCAGGGACACTCTCATCCCGTGAATGAATTAAGGAAAAAAAACCCTCAATTCCTGCTGTATATACCTGACACACGCTTCCCTTTTATCCATGACCAGAACCTCAACTTCTCCAATCCTACAGAATTCCTTATACGTACCAGCCTTACCCTTCACCCTAACAGGGACATAATGTCTCTGTCCTCCTGATGTGTCATTTTTGAAGGCTTCCCGCTTCTCCCCTTCTCTGCGAATATCTGTCCCAATCGACTTTGGAAAATTATTGATTAATATCATCAAAATTGGCTTTTCAACAATTTAGAACTTTAAGTTTTCGACATGGTTCATGCTTTTCCATCTCTATTTTGAAACTATGGCATAATATTGACTTGCCATAATGTGCTCCCCCCCCTGATACCTCAACCACCCCCTCCCCACTGCCTTAACTCCCAAAGGTAAAGTGACGTTTAGCTCCTTCTCTGTGATGGAGAGCATTGGTCAAACAGCTGCAGCGTTGTAAATGGGATTGGGGTCAGCAGAGTCTTTGACTCATTGGGTTGAAACTAACAATAATTTGCTTCAGTGACATTTTCATTGAGTGAGACAGAGGGATTGTCTGTACGAGGCTGAGCTAGTTTCCTGGTGCTATCTTATGGAACTCACCTCATTAACTACCCACCCCACCCCATGGTGTCCCTCTCATTCAATACCAGCCCGATTCTCCCACCCATCATGGCTGGACGTACTCACCATCGCACAGATGCCCCTGGATATTCCATGATCCCTGACACTAGTACCATCTTTAAAAGACCAATGGGCACACGGTTGAGATTTCTCTGTTCGGAGATGACCTGCACAGTTTATCCCGAGCATGGCAGCTGAGGGGCAATTAAACCACGGTTTGTCGACAGGGGCACGGAGGTCCTGGTGAATGGGCACGTACAGAGGAGGACTATTCTCTTCCCAGAGGGGCCACACCACCAGACCCACCGAGCATGGTCTGAGCTCACCACCCAGCTCAGTGCAGTATCTGCGGTCTGAGGAAATGTCCAGCAACACAGGACAAGCTTCAATAACCTTCCCCACTCTGTCAGGATAAGGGTCACCATATTCTCCCTGCTCCCTCACACTCACTGTATATCTGTTATAGCACCGACCCCCGAACAAGGCTCATGCTCCACCCCTCTCACTGCTGCAAGCAGCACCTTCCTTCTCGCTCTCTTTCCCCTCCACTATATCTTTCTCTTTAAGAACACTGTTTGGATACAACACTATGGACTGACTCCCACTGGACACATCACCATCTCCACCCTCCCCCCCACACCCATGCCAGCAGGAAAAGCAGGGACCCCCACTCACACCTTCACTCCCTCCCTCCATTTCTCGCATTCCAAGAGAAACAGCCTGGAATAGGACAGAAAGGGACAAGCCGGGTGGTGGAGTGCCCGATATCCATCTCTCCCCACCACCACCCGTACCTGTGTGTCTGTATTTGACTCTGAGTATCTGTATGTAAGTGCAGGTCTGACCGTCTCTGTGGTGCTGAAAATGAACCAATCTCTCCCTCAGCTGGCCTCCCCACCCGACTGCAGTGACAGTGGCAGAGAGTGACAACCCTCGAGGATTCAGTCTGGGAGGGAGAGAGTGAGAGAGCTCATAGCATGATCCAAACTGACAGCACCATGAATACACACACACACGCAAACACGAGCAGGCTCGCACACACAATGCTGGTAGATGGAAGGTTGAAAATATACTTGGGCCTGTCAGAATGGAAATGTTCACCTTTGAGTGATCCATTTTGTCAGGAGATGACATGAATTGATTTCTCATTCTGTGACTTGCACTGTTTAAAACTTATGGGAGAAAGTATTGAAAAGTCCTGAAAAAGGCCCAGTAGTGTTGCTAGTGACGCAGGAATAACATTGCTCAGTGTCGGACAAAACAGCTCTATGCTTCCAAAGATATTATTGGAAAAATCAAACGACCGTGCAATTTGAGAGTTTCACAGTAAAGGATTTGTTATCTTCTGAGTGAGTTGAAAACTCTGCCATTGATGCAGTGGTATGGAGAGGCCAGCAGAGGGAAGTATTGTATGTATATAATCACTAAACTCAGAGGCGAGCACTGCTGCCTCACAGCACCAGGAACCCGGGCTCGATTCCACCCTCGGGCGACTGTCTGTGTAGAGTTTCACATTCTCTCCGTGTCTGCATGGGTTTCCGCCGGATTCTCCTGTTTCCACCCACAGTCCAAAGTTGTGGATGTTAGGTGAATAGGCCATGCTAAATTGTCCATAGTGCCCAGGAATGTATAGGTTAGGGGCATTAGTGGTGAGTAAACATAGGATTGTAATTAAACGTGTCTGGGTGGGTTACTCTTCGAAGGGTCAGTGTGGATGTTTTGGGTCGAAGGGTCTGTTTCCACACTTTAGGAATTCTATGAACTCTGCAAACAACAGGGACAGACAGAGACAGTGGAGGGGGGAGACTTTGATTCCAATTTCATTATATTTACTTCAAAAACAACTTTGCACAGAGATGCAGACAGAGGTACACACAAACTGAGATACTGACACTAACATACATAACGTATGGACACAGAGGTACGCACACAGATATGGACGTTTAACCACAAACACATGAACATACCCCCACATACAGGCACACACTGTCTTTAATACAGAGATATATACGTTTTATTAATAAGTTATCAATGGTCAGTTGGAGAAGGCAGGAGAATGGGGTTGAGAAATATTTTTGCCGCGATCAAATGTCGTGGCAGACAAAAATGGGCTGAATAGCCTAATTCTGCTCCAGGGTTCATTGCTCATATGATCATGTGGTGCCTGGAATCGTCTTTCCACAACGTCAGTGGAGGCTCATTTGGTAAGTATGTGATTTAGGAGGGTTAATGAGAAAGTGGACAGGCTTGAGGAACTGAGTGATCAATATCTGTTTCTAATTGTTGTCTCCTTTTATATCAAAAGCGTGGTGTTTGTTTGAAGGGGCCATATTTTGAGAATAAGGAGATTCCCATTTCAGACTGAGAAAGGGATGTTCCTTTCTGTTTAGGGTTGTGTAATCTGTGGTGTTCTCATGCCGAAGTAGCAATGTTCAGTTCCATAGATCTTTGATGTACAAGAGAATCCATGTTTATTGGGTACAGACAGGAAAGGGATGTTTAGTAACAATCACATCAACAATGCACATTCTGAATGGTGCAGCAGGTGCAAGGGGCTGAATGGCCAGCTGCTGCCCCTAACCGATATGTTGTTTTCTCAGACACTCAATAATGTTACAGGGGTAAAGAAAGATCCCATTTAGCCAGTCAGCATCGTTATAATGAGACAGACGGAGACCATTCTGCCCTCTAAGGATTCACACAGGAATAGATTGAGGTTATTGAGCCAGCTAAGTCCATTACATAGTGTAGGATGAGGCCATCCTACCTTTCTAGCTTACTGGCCAGCAACAGGGGAAACCTGGTAAACTATCAGGGAACAAACATTCAGGATAAATGTTTATATTCAGGTTGCAAAGTTGTAACTTGGTGGAATGCCTCAGGAATCAATGTGACATTACCAACAATTTGCAATCTATACCAATGACTTGGATGAGGTGACTGATTGGATTGGAGTTCATTTAGCTGATTTGCCAAGACAGTCATTTAACAGGATATGGAGCCTCTGCAATGGGATACCTACAGGGGAACTTAGTGAGCAAATTTGGCAGAAAACAGTATAACAAGGGCTAAGGGAAGTCAGTGCTCTGTAAAACAGATAAAATAACAGTAACCTACTTAAATGGAGAGAACATCGCAGAACGCATTGGTCCGGAGGGATGTGTGTGTCTCGGTACATGAGCCATATAAACCTAGTCAGCAGATTCAGCAAGGGATTAGGGAAGTGTATTGAATGATGCTGTTTCATGCAAAAGCTATCGGGTATAATCACCGGGATGTTTTACTGTATCTGTACATGACAATGCTGAGACTACATCAAATGTATTGTATGCAGTAATGAACCTTGAAATTGAAAGAGAAAAAATATGCAATTGTTTTGGAAGCTTTTCACAGATGCTTCACTTTACTCCTTGTTAGAATGAAGGCCTGATAGAACCATACTGTCATACAGCAGGGAAACAGACCCTTCATTCCAGCTCATTTGCACCGACCAGATATTCCAATCTGATGTAAAACCATTTCCCAACATTAGACCCATAACTCTCTAAACCCTTCTTATTCATATACCCATCCACCCCTCCACTGTTGTAATTGTACCAGCCTCCACCACTTTCACCGCCAGCTCGCTCCATTCACGCACTACCCTCTATGTGATAAAGATACCACTCAGGTATCTTTTAAATTTTCCCCTCTCACTTTAAGTCTTTGCCCTCTGGTTTGGACTCCTCCAGCCTCAGAAAATAACCTTGGTTGATCCCGCATCTATGGGCCTCATGGCCTCTACAAGGTCAGAGTACTTCAGACCTGAGAATGAAAGCTGATTATATTGAACCATATAAGACCCTGAGGAGAGTGTATTGGGGCGTAGCTGAGGGATGGGAGAATAAAACTATGGATTTAATTTAAGAAAACAACATACTCATTTTAACACAGGTACTATGAAGACATGAATTTATTGTACAAAAATCATGTAGGCACATATAAATATACCTTCAAATTATAAATTACAGATTATTCCTAAATGAAGCAGGTAACAGGGATGGAGTCATTCAATCAGGAGAATATTCAACCAGATCGTACCGAGTCCAGGTTGGTGTTTGGGTCACATTATTGCATGTTTCAGATCAGGGAGGGAGCAAATGCAAACTGTCGTAGAAACAACAGCCATTTCTCCGTCTCTACTTGTACGTCTCTACAGCAACATATGAGAGCTGAAAACCAATCAGCCATCTTTAGCACTCTTTGAGGGTTCCTGTTGAGGATTCCTTGGAATCTCTCCACTGCCTGCAGCAAACGGAATTCAGCCAAATCAAACTGTTCCATGAGGAAACCCCAGTGCTAGCAGCTTCTGTGAGGCAGAATCACTTCATAGGCAGAATAACAATTGAAACTCTCTCAATTTTGCTTTTATTCTGAAATTAACTGTTATTTGGACAGAGGTCTTTTGAATTAATATTCTACAGAGTTCCATTTTTTTCTGTTTGCCTTCAGAAGTGTGTGCTTGCATGCGTGTGCGTGTGTCTTCGTATACATGTTTCTGTGTCTCAGATTTATTGAAAAATAAATGTTGATGTACATATTGTCGATGTTCAAACTGTACTGCATTTATGTATCCATCGTAATTCGAGTAACTTTGCTTTGGTTTTAGATTAGTTATTTTTACAAATTTAAGAAACCTATCTGACTTGTTCCTAACACTGAACCTGACCCAGTCTGAGATGGATATCATTTTTCATGTCACACAGGTAGTTACACTGATAATTTGTCGTGATGTCTGGAGGAGTGTGACTAGAAAACAAAGCAATGACTCTCTAACCTCGGTAGGAACAGGGATAAGGAGAAATTCTCAAAAGGCCATCTGAGTGGGAATTTCTCCTACCCACAGGTTTGTGGTACCTGTGTGTTTGCATTTATTTAAAGGTGTGTTAGTTAAATATTTGACGGGAAAGTGAATCAAGGATAATGAACTGCAGATAGGAACGTGGGGCTGAGATCACAATCTGATCAGCCACAACCTTAGTGCCTGGTCGTGCAGGGGCCCACTCCTGTTCCTCAGTCCTACTTCGCCCCATTCCATTCAGCCCCTCAATCGGCCATTCACGAGCAGTTGGAGACCACTTATTCCTACTACCTGGTGCACAGAAACCGAGGTGATCATTTATCCCTTGAATACAGTCAAAATGATTTAGTGTGGATTGAAAAACGTTCTTGGGAAAAAGAGTTGCTGTTACTGTGAAACAGTCCCCTCCTGTCTCTTTACGGAAGTTCCTCTGTCTCCATTTAATTGTCATGTTGTTGACCCAGATTCATAGTGAATAATGACCACATACTGTACCCAGAAATTGCTCACAAAATCCTCTGGTCTCTTTGACTACAACATTCCTTCACAGGACTTCCAGGAAAATAAAAACGATGAACCTTCCAATAACAGAATGCAAGAACATGAGAAGCAGGAGTAGGTCATTCTGCTCCTACGGTCTGCCTTTCCCTTCAATTGGATCATGGCTGATCTGCTCTAAGCCCCAACTCCTGGAGCGTCAGCCGTTTCAACCATCCATCCATCCCTTCTTCCAACTACCTCAATGATCTATCTCCCCTTCCTCTGTGGAAGAGTGAAGTCCCGACGATAACTCCCCTCTGTGAGAAGGAAACACACCGCAACTATACACCATGACCTATTGACATCAACAAAATATATAAAAACCAGGTGACTGGCCCTGACAACAAGGCAGTGTTTAACTGAGGATGGTATCAAGGAACCTGAAGAAAATTGAACATAATGGAAATGAAGTGTAACCTCCCCACAGGTTGGAGTGATTCAGCACAAAGAAGATGGTTGTGGTTCTTCGACATGTCCCACCTGAGTCTCGGGACATCTCTGCGGGAGATGCACAGCACAACCATCCTCATTTGCGCCTCGGTGTCTTCCCCCCATCAGAATCTCAGAAGTGGAGATGGTGACTGAAAATCATGTAAGGTTTAGAATAATGTGCCCCCCCCCTCACCTCCTGAAGCAGCCTGTGTCCATGTGCAGGAAGACCCGGACAACATTCAGGATTGTGCTGTTGAAGTGTCTGTAACATTCATGTAACAGTCCTGCTGGACACTGTGCGTTACCGGAGTAAAGAGAGGTGCTCCGTCATCACTCAAGCTCACTTCACTGGAATATGAGGAGGTCATTCCGCCCATCAATGTTATTGGATAAGAATAGGGATAGCCCATTCATTCCATCCTGACTATTACACAGGAAGGTAAGGAGTCCAGTCAAACACATTGAGCTGCTAAACAGGAACCACGGTTCGCCCAGTCAGGTTCTTGAGCGTCTCCCATGACATCATGAGGTGGCCATTCAGCCACTCAAGCCCATTGTACAGAAATAAGACGATGTTATTTATGACCAAACAAGACAAACCAATGAAACAGACACTGCAGGGATAGACTGCTCCATGTCGTTCCTCCTGGCTCCATTGCTAATGGTCCACAATGTATACATTAATATGGTTTGTTGATGGTGAGGAGAGAGGACATCTCCGAGAAGCCAGACCGGTATTCCCTATGGAAGCTGTTGGGAGCGGCTAACATTTTCAGGAGTTAGGCATTGCAGCTGCTGACAGATTAGTGAACAATGTGACTTTCAGTGCAGGGTCACACACCAACTGCACATTGAGGCAATGAGAGTTCATTCAGAGCCTAAAGCTCTCTCCCAACCAATACAGGAGCTTCACAGAAGTACATAAATTATCAAGAAGCACATATCTTGGGGAAAATGTATTTCTTGTGCCATCAATGTCTATCTCTGAACATAATGTGTGTTCGTCCATAATCTTCAAGTTTCAATGCAGTCAACTCTTATTCTCTCACCATGCTACAAATTAAGCATCCATTTCCTTTACACTCTCTTCGTGTTACCATCATCCGAGAGATTATTCTGATAAAACAGCTTTGCACTGCTTCTGTGACAAGGAGACCATTGATTTATAAAGGTCAGAAAAACTTTCCACAATAGCCGAAATACTGCCTCAACAACACTCCACAACTCCCACATATGATTCATTTTGTAATGAAGGCTGACATTTCATTTCTTGTCCTGGTGAATGGATGCCCGAAATGAATTCGATCCGTGACGTGTGACCAAGGACATTCGGGCCCTTTTTGCCTAAAGCACTTCCCAACATCTCACCTTCTAACAAATACAACATGAAAAGAAAAGTATATGTTAACAAAAAAGAATAAAGGAAATTTACAGCCCAGGAACAGGCCCTTCGGCCTCCAAGTCTGAGCGGATCCAAATGTTCTGTCTAAACCTATCGGTCAATTTCTAAGCATCTGTATCCCTCTGCTCTCCATCTATTTCATCTGTCCATACGCATCTTAAATGAATCTACCATGCCTGCCTCTACCACCTCAGCTGGCAACGCATTCCAAACGGCCACCACTCTCTGTGTGAAGTACTTGCCACATGTATCCCCCTTAATCTTTCCACCACTCACCTTGAAAGTGTGACCTCTTGTTATTGAATCCTTCACCCTGGGAAAAAGCTTGTCTCTATCCACCCTGCCTAAACCCTTCACGATTTTGTAAACCTCAATCAGGTCCCCCCTCAATCTCCTTTTTATTAATGAAAATAAACCCAGCCTACTCAACCTTTCTTCATAGCTAGCACCTTCCATCCTCGTAAACCTTCTCAAAACCCTCCAAAAGGCGTCTATATCCTTTTGACAATGTGGCGACCAGAATTGTATACAGTATTCCAAATGTGGCCGCACCAATGCTTTGTACAATTTTAACATGACTTGCCAGCTCTTATAATCAATACCCCGTCCAATGAAGGCAAGCATACTATATGCCTTCGTCACCACTCTATCCACCTGTGCAGCAACCTTCAGAGTACAATGGAACTGCACTCCCAGATGTCTATGCTTATCAACATTTTCAAGGCTCTTCCGTTCATTGTATAATTCGCTCTAGAATTAGTCTTGCCTACATGCATTACCTCACATTTGTCTGGATTGAAAGCCATCTGCCACTTTCCGCCCAAATCTCCAGTCCCTCTATATCCTCCTGAATTCTCTGACAGTCCCTTATGCTTTCTGCTACTCCAACAATCTTCGTGTCATCTGCAAACTTGCTGATCATACCAACAGTGTCCTCTTCCAGATCATTTATTTATATTACAAACAACAGTTGCCCCAACACTGACCCCTGTGGATCAGCACTGGTCACCTTTCACCATTTCGTGAAACTCCTGTCTGTCTCCTGTTTCTCAACCAGTTCTTTATCCACCCAGCTAGAATATCCTGCACACCATATGACTTCAATTTCTCCATTAGTCTACAATGGGGAATCATATCAAACGCTTTACTAAAGTCCATGTATGTGACATGTACAGCCCTTCTTTCATCTAGCAAATTGCTCACTTCCTCAAAGAACTCAATTAAGTTGGAAAGGCACGATCTCCCCTGCACAAAGCCATTTTGCCTATCACTGTAAACCCATTATTTTCTAAATATAAGTAGATCCTATCCCTCAGTACCTTTCTCAGCAACTTTCACACCACTGACATCATACACACTCATCTTTGATTACCCAGAATATTCCTTCTACCCTTCTTGTACAGGGGACAACATAAGCGACCCTCCAATCCTCCGGCACCTCACCTGTATTTAAGGATTCCACAAAGATATCTGTCAGGGCCCCAGCTATTTCCCCTCTCGCCTCCCTTAGCAACGTGGGATAGATCCATAAGACCATAAGACCATAAGACATAGGAGTGGAAGTAAGGCCATTCGGCCCATCGAGTCCACCCCGCCATTCAATCATGGCTGATGCGCATTTCAGCTCCACTTCCCAGCGTTCTCCCCGTAGCCCTTAATTCCTCTAGACAACAAGAATCTATCAATCTCGGCCTTGAAGACATTTAGCGTCCCGGCTTCCACTGCACTCCGTGGCAATGAATCCCATCCGGTCCTGGGGATTTGTCCACCTTAATAACCACTAGCCTACCCAGCACATCTTCGCTACTTATGTCAGCGTGATCAAGACTAATCAAATTTCTATCTCTAATCTCAACATACTTCATGTTCCTCTCCTCAGTGAACACTGATGCAAAGTAATCATTCAGAATCTCACCCATTCTCTCTGGTTCGACACACAGCCTTCCTTTGTTATCCTTTAGTGGACCAATCCTTTATGTAGTCACTCTCTTGCTTCTTGTATAAGAATAAAATGCTTAGTGCTTCTCCTTAATTCTGCTCGCTAAAGATATTTCATGACCCCTTTTAGCCCGCTTGATTCCTTGTTTAAGACTTGTCCTACTTTTCCGATATTCTTCCAGGGCCCGTTCTGTTCTTAGCTCCCTTAGCCTTATGTATGCTTCCCTTTTCCTCTTTGCTAGTCGTAGAATTTCTCCTGTCACCCACGGTTCACGAATCTTGCCCTTCCTATCCTTTGCCTTCAAAGGGACATGCCTATCCTGCACTATCTTTAACCTACCTTTCAAAGCCTCCCACGTCTCAAATGTGGACTTCCCTTCAAATAGCTGTGTCCATTCCACATTTCCTAGCTTCTGCCGAATTTTGATACAATTAGCCTTGGCTCAGTTTAGTACTCTTCCCTTAGGACCACTCTCTTCTTTATCCATGAGTATTCTAAAACTTACAGAATTGTGGTCACTGTTCCCAAAGAAATCCCCTACCGCAACTTCTACCACATGTCCTGGCATGTACCCCAGTACTAGGCACAATATGGCCTCTTCCCTCGTCAGACTATTGACATACTGCAGTAGAAAACTCTCCTGGACATTTCTTGCAAATTCCACCCCATCCAGACCTCTGACGTGAAGTATATCCCAGTCAATGTTGGGAAAAATAAAATCTCCCATCACCACTACACTATTTCCTCTACATATTTCCATAATCTGTTTACCTATTTGTTCTTCTACCACATGCTCACTGTTGGGAGCCCTGTAATACAGCCCCAACATTGTAACTGCACCCTTCTATTTCTCTGCTCCACCCATAATGCCTCACTATCCAAGACCTCTATAGTGTGCTCCTTTAGCCCAGCTGTGATATCGTCCTTGACCAGCAACGCAACTCCACCCCTCCCTTTTACTTCCCTCTCTGAAGCGTCTATATCCTGGAACGTTTAATTGCCAATTTTCATGCCCTTCCTTCAACCAAGCCTCTGTGATTGCAATGACATGATACTCCTCGGCACCAATCCAAGCCCTAAGTTCATCTGCCTTTCACACTAATCTCCTTGCATTAAAGGAGATGCATTTTAGGCTACCAGTTTTTTTGTTCTCATCTACTCTCCGCCTACTCTGCCCTTTATGAATGCAATCTTCATAATTCTTACAGTCTCCACATCACTGCCTACTTGTTTTCTATTCTGGTTCCCAATCTCCTGCCACATTAGTTTAAATACTCCCAAATGCAGTAACAAAAAAACCCACTAAGGACATTGGTTCCAGTCTGGTTCAAATGTACACCGTCCATTTTGTAAGAGTCTCACCTGCCTCAGACCCGGCCCCAATGTCTAACAAATTGAGCCCCTCCCTTCTACACCATCTCTCAAGCCATGTGTTCAACCTGTCTTGTTTTTTTTATCTCAACGCTGGCTAGCACGTGGCACTAGTAGTACTCCCGAGATCACTACCTTTGAGGTGCTCCTCTTTAACTTCCCTCCTACCTCCCTGAATTCTTCTTTGAGGACCTCATCTCATTTTCTACTTATATCGTTGGTGTCCATAAGCACCAAGACATTTGGTTGTTCACCTTCCCCTTTTAGAACGCTCTACAGTTGATCGGTGGCATACCTGACCTGTGCACCTGTGAGGCAACATAACATCTAGAAGTCCCATTCCAGCCACAGAACCGCCTATCTACTCCCTTCACAAGAGAATTCCCTGTGACAATGGTCCTACGAGTCATTTTACCGCCCTTCTGAACAGCAGTGCCTGCCACGATACCATGAACCATGCACCTGCTGCCCTCACCTGGTAAGTAATCTCCCCCAACAGCATGCAAAACGGTATACCTGTATTGGAGGGGGATGACCGCAGGGGACACCTGCACTGTCTTCTTACTCTTTTTCTGTCTTTTGGTCACCCATTCACTGTCTCCCTCAGCAATTCTAAACTGTGTTGTGACCAACTCATTAAACGTGCTATCCATGGCATCCTCAGCATTACAGATGCTCCACAGTGAGTCCATCCCCAGCTCCAGAGTCGTCATGTGATCAAACAAGAGCTGCAGCTGGACACACTTCTTGCAAGTGTAAGAGTCAGGAGCGTCAGCCACGTTCCTAAGCTCCCACATCAAGCAACAGGCACAGGCCACGGGTCTGAGTCAACCATTGTTGTTTTGCTGAAAGGTTGACATAGTACAGAGGAAGTTTATAGTATCAATTTGCCTTACAGACATCTTCCATTTAATGATTTTCACATATCCATGGTGTGTGTGTGTGTGTGTGTGTTTGTGTGTGTGAGAGAGAGGGGGGGGGGGGGGGCTGACAAGAATCCTATTGTTATTTAGGTATACTCTGATTATATTCATAGGTTCAGCCTTTTTTACATGAATGTTCATTACGTCGGTGTTTGGAACTGAGAATTATCCGGAGTTCAGAATGGTTAGGATCATATAACTTGAGCAGCTATTTAAAACAAATCTGTTCCTGCTCAAATTTTCCAAGTATTCACTCACAGTCCATGACTCACGAAGGAATTAATATAAAGCTGACATGACAAAAGGAAGGTTAAAAAATAACTTCAGAGGACATTGGAGTGCTATAGAGAAATATAGGTTAAGTGAGTAGTCAAAGGCCTGACAAATAGAGCTTTGCGTGGATAAAAGAGGAATTGTCCATTTTCACTGGAAGAAAAACGTTTTTTTAAAATATAGGGAGATTCCATAGCTGTGAGATGCAGTGGGATCAGAGTGTAACAGTACCTGAATCACAAAGTGCTAGCAATACGTAACTAGGAAAGCGAATAAATGTTTTCCTTTTATCGTGGGGCAATTTAAACACAAAAGCAGAGAGCACTGTTGAGCTTGTATCTTGAATGCTCTAATTCTTATCGGTCACCCTGTTTATGGAAGGAAGTAAATACTTTGGAGGCAATTCGGAGAATGCTTACCAGAATAATACTTACAGAATGACTTGTCATACAAAGGGAATTCGGATAGGCTAGTCTTTTGTCAGTTTGTGGTTATGAGAGGAAGAGACAAATTAATTGAAACAAGATGTTTCCTCTTACAGAAGAGACGAGAATGAAGGATTGCTGTCTAAATGTCAGTGGTTGCCCATTTGAAACACATCGAGATGATTTGTTTTCTCTCAAAATGTGGAAACTCTGACACTTTATTAAAACAGAGCTATGGAATATTTTAAAGGCATAAATAAATAGTTTATTGTTGAGAGAGGGATGGTGAAAGGTTTTCAGGATAGGCAGGAATGTGGATTTAACATTACAATTAATGAGACATACTCATGTTGAATGTCTAACTCATCCCTGTTTGTATGGGATGTGGCAGGTTGATTAAACTGACAAATTGGAATTTCAATGTAAAGATCCAACAAAGTTTATAATGCTGAAATCCTCCATCTTCAGAGCTTTTTCAATGGTTGAATTTTTCAAGTGTTTGTTTAAAATCGCTTAATTTGTGCTGTAACACTAATTGCCGATGTGGAAACTGTGAAGAGATTCCAATAATGAATGCAGTGATCACAAAGAAAGTTTTAGTCCAATGCGTGACTGAATTAAGATTCATCTAGAACACAACAATGTGAAAGAAAATTAGTGTCACTTCCCGGAAGTTCTATGGAGGGGCTTCTGTCTGAGAACATGCCACAACAATGCAACAATAACAGTAAATTGCTGGTGGACTGACAGTTACAGTAAGATAACGTAGAGACTCCTCATGAAAACAGCACCCAGCAATGCAGAGAATACCATTCCCGACCATAGCAATCACATACTGCCTCTCCATTATCGACATTATCCTTCGGGTCGGAGAGTTTATTTTTACAAAACAGACAGTTTTAGGAGAGGACATCAAGGAAGCTTGAATTCAAAATTACTTGCAAATTTGAGTTACTTATCCCTCCTCATTTTAGTCTCTTAAAATGAATATATTCAAGAAATACGTATCCCATCACACTCTCACCCTTATCACCGGCTATAATGTCCATCAAACCTATGAAAGGGGTTGAAGAATAAAATCAGTATTGATTGCAGTATCCGTCTGGATTGTAAGAAGTTGAACAAAAGCAGCTGAACTCAAGCTGTAGGAATGTATCCAGAGTCTTCAGCTATTCAAGCAGCTGGCACTCAATAGTAGCTGGAGGCAAATGCTAACTTCAGGATTTAATTTATCTTGTCTGAACAGTTACAGGCATGGTAAGGTTGACAATCCAAACTGCAAGGGATATGTAAAATATAATTCTCCAAGATTGTTTGCAATAACTGGAAAATATGTTTGATCTTTTGTGTAATTCGTACTTCATTTGATATTATATTTTCCAAGGCAAATGCTGGAGAAGAAGCAGTTCCTGTGAAGTTATGTAGATATTTCCTTCTGCATCCAGGAACCATGTAGCAGGCCCTAGTTACCACAGTCAGCTTTAACCCCCAAAAGATGTATTACATCCAGAAGTGGAAGATAGTGTTCTTTCTTACAGGAGACTTTTGCAGTCATCATTTTATGAATTCCGGTGAAGCCCTGCTGGTTGAACTGAGAGCTGGAGTCAATCGTGATGGTTGGCAGTGCCAAGGGTGGCATGGTACTGACAGTAGGTAGTACAGAAGATGCTTCCTGTTCACAAACCATTATTGAAATGGCATGATCCCAGGAGCTAACAGCAATAACAGAATGAAGACAGAGCAGTGACCTGTCCTTTGCTGCCAGTAGTGGTGGATATTGCTGAGCCTGTACTCAAGAGATTTGCAGGCTACGGCCCACTGCGGGAGTTGAGGAGCTCTCCTATTCACTACTCAGACAGACACGAGTGGCTCTCAATTGATGACTTCATTTGCCCCCCACGCACAGGATAATATAATGGGGCAGAAGGGAATTGGGCTTTGCTCCTGAACTCCCCTCCGCTTGGCCTGACTCATGAGAATCTTGGCAAATGCCAGTTGACATGGAAAATGCAGCCCTGCCTGTGGAGACAGTACCAAAGGTTTTCATTGGAGATATTGGAAAATTGGTTGCCAAGTCTCCATTTGGGCCTGGAGCTCTTCAGCTGAGATATTTTGAGACGCTGCAACAAATATAAAGTTTTGAAGAAATGAATTGGTTGCATCGTATCTCGCTTTTTTGCTTCCACACTCCAGCCTCATTAGCTTGTCTTGCCAACAATTAATGAGGGTTTTGAGCTAATAAATCTTGAACCAGTTTTATAAAACTAGCTGTCAATCGCTTGAAATATTTACTCAATTCTTCAGGTTTATTATGATGATTTTATTGTGGACGTAGATGTACGCTTAAAATGACTGAATAGCACTTTTCTGACTATTTGCAGATCACCTGACAGTCCAAAGTACAAGGTCGATGAAAAACTGTACACTCCAAAATCTATCATGAAAAAAGTAAGTTTGAAAACAATATGTGATTAATGTGTTGCTTCATTCAGAGGGCACAAAATAGGAAGTAAATCACTTTCTGTGGACTTTTCAGGAAACATCACACAGCAGCGCAGGGAACACCACTGCAGGCAAGAGCATTTGCATAACTGTCTCTCTGTTATCTGCATTAGAATTAGGGATTCAGAATTTTGTTTCAAAAATATTGTATCAGGAGAGAACATCGAAGACACTTCATTGTAAATTTGCTTACATTTTATTATTGAGGTTTCTAAACTCTTAATATGAATACATTCAAGAACTTGCTATCCCATTTTTGTCTCTAATCATTATCACCAGCAACAAAGGTTTTGAAGAACAAATTCATCATTTATTGCTAAACATCACACAACACCAGGTTATAGTCCAACAGGTTTATTTGGAAGCACACTAGCTTTCGCAGTGTCGCTCCTTCATCAGGTGATAGTGGAGGGCTCAATCCTAACACACAGAATTTATAGCAAACATTTACAGTGTGATGTAACTGAATCATGAACATTTATTGCAGTCACCCATCTGGAGTGTGGCCAGTTTCACTCAAATGGCTGAATGCAAGCTGCAGTCCTGAATCCCGAATCTTCAGTCTTCCAAACAGCTGGCACACAATTGTGGGATGGAGGCAAATGCTCATTTAAATCACTTCATGTATCTTTTATCATCAATTGCAGGCATAGTAAGTGTAACAATCCAAACTGCAATAGAAATGAAACCTATAGTTGTCAGGAACAACTGAAGAAATTGAAGTGTCAGTTTGATCCAAAGTGCAATTTAACTCCTCAATAATATTGTATTTGGAATAAAGGCTATTGCTGCAGAACCAGCAATCCTTGTGAAGTTATGTAGGTATCTCCTTCAGCATACATGCAAGAACAATTTCAAATACGCTGTTCATGGCCACAGTTAGCACATTGTGGAAACTGCTGGGCTCTGCCTCCCAAGTATTTTACCGAGAAGTTAGATTGTGGTGTTTTTTTTTATTTAAACAATACTTTTGCAGTAATAATGTTGTGAATTGTGGTGGAGTCCTGCTGCTTGGACTGAGAGCTGGAGCCAGCGCTGCTGTAGTGGATGGCACCACCAAGGGCAGCATGCTGCTGATGTGGCCTGACCAAGAAGATATTGCTGGGTCACTATCCCAAGAATGAAATGGTCCAATCCAAAGAGCTGATGGTGAAATCGGAACGATAACAGAGTGGCAAACCTTTCTGTGCCACCAATAATGTTTGCAATTGCTGAGCCAATACCCATTGATGAGAAAAAGTCAATTCTGTATTAGAACCAGTATCCAAAGCTCTTCACTGGAGAAATTGGACAGTTAGTTGCCCTTCTCTAATTGCCCCTAAGCTCTTTATTTGAGACTTTCCTGGACTGTGCAACTGTGAAGAAATAGGTTTGTAACGTCATTCATTTCCATGTTCCAGCCTGACTGTCAATGGCTTGAAATCCTGACACTCCTATTCAAGTGTTTTTATTCTGAATGTAAATGTTTGCTAAAATTGACTTAATGGCACGTTATGACCATTTGCAGCTCTGAAAACATCAACTGCTGAAAGTGCAAGGGACCTGGTGATTCTGGTTCTCCAGAAGCTAAGAAGCTCATTGAAAAATAAGCTGAATACAATGTGTGACTGTCTACTAATAGCTGGCAGATCTGGCTGCATCTGTGGAGTGAAAGCAGAGTTAATGTTTTTAGTTGAATGACTCATGTTCAGAACTTCAGACCTCTCTGAAGAAGGGTCACTTGACTCAAGGTGAACTCTGCTTTCTCTCCACAGATGCTGCAAAATATGTTGAGTTTTCAGATTGTCAACTTCCATAGTTTGTTTTATTACATTAAAGAAATTATTGACTGGCATATAATCTTTGCTCTATTGTTAATTTGTAAAAAGACATTTTAGGTGGAAGTTTGCAGTGAATGCTGCAGACCTAATGCTGGGACTGAAACCTGGAATTTTGGCGTATGCTAAGGATGGTATATTGCCAGCAGTGACCAATGAAGAGATTCTTCATTAATGAAGGGCCTTTACCCAAAACGGCGATTTTCCTGCTCCTCAGATGCTGCCTGACCTGCTGTGCTTTTCCAGCTCCATTCTAATCTAAAATGAAGAGATTCCTGCTGGGGTTACTCATCAGTTGACAGTGCAGCTTAATTTCAAGAGTTGCTACTCCAGTAAGAGGGACACATTTCTGAGCCCTACTGTTCATACTGATCATTGCTGAGACTGCAAAGGTGGACACAGTCAGGGATATGAGGGAGGCAGGACTGAGAGATCATGCAGAGTCAAGATGTCAAAGAGAACTGGTCTATGTCAGCATGGCTTAGCAATGAGAAGGTGCCAGACTCCCTACTGCCATCTTCCAAATTCGACCACCTCCCAGTTAAAAGCTAGTGAATAATTGAATGAATAATGCATTAATACAAAGTCTTTCAATAATCATTTCCAGCCATTCAATGTTCATGCCTTCAGTTGTTCACTTCAAAGCACTGGACTGTACAATGAGGCTAAACATATTGAAAACACATTGACTACCTAACTCTCTGCTTCCACATACTATTACATTGGCCACCTCCCCTCACCCCATCTCTTCCAAAAGAACAGACTAAGGTGTCCTGCAAACCTCTGTGGAAGTTGAAATAAAGTCAGCATATATTGCAGTCATATCTTTTGAAAGTGGCCTTTTTTAACAGAATATAATAGAACATAGAACAATACAGCACAGAATAGGCCCTTTGGCCCACGATGTTGTGCTGAACATTTGCCCTAGCTTAAGTACCTATCCATGTACCTATCCAATGGCCGCTTAAAGGTCACCAATGATTTTGACTCTGCCACTCCCACAGGCAGCGCACTCCATGCCCCCACCACTCTCTGGGTAAAGAACCTACCCCTGACATCCCCCCTATACCTTCCACCCTTCACCTTAAATTTATGTCCCCACGTAACACTCTTTTGCATCGGGGAAAAAGTCTCTGACTGTCTACACTATCTATTCTAATGTAAACAGGAATTTCTGGAGAGCATTAATTTCTGTAAGATTTCTGGAGGAACTTCCTCTTGACAACATCTCTCAGTGCTATAGCAAAACCCACCATTCCAGACCACAGCCCCTCCCAATATTTACATTACTCCTGGTGATTAGAGTGATTCCTCTCTTTTTCAAAAATATGCTGTATCAGCTCAATAGAGCCTTTTGATCTTCAGGGTTTATTTTCAAATGTTTGCAAGTCATTGATAAGTGTAAGTCCTTTGTTTAATTTGTGCTTCACGGTGACTTGTGGCTGGGGACATTTTGACAGACCAGGTTGTCAGGAAGATGGGAATCAAAGTTTGCCAGAAATGAGGAAGCAAGTTTGATTTGATCTGATTTTGATGTGGTTTAATTATGCTTCATTTGGAATACAAGAATGTGAAAAGGGAATGTTGGAGAACCATTAATTCCTTCAAAATGTTTTGTGCAATGCAACGAATGCCAGTTCGGACAACAGCAGCTACATTAAAGAGGCTGCTAGACTGCCTCCCAAGGAATTTAAGGTTAGTGACAGCGTTGTCTTAAACAGTAGTACCACCACCCTAAATGCTGAGAGGGAAATTGCTTGCTGATCAATATTGAGGTTCTGTTTCTGGACATCGGAGCTATAGTGAAAACACTGAAGAATTGTGTTCCTTTCCTTCACTCCACCTCATCGCTTCTTTTTGTTTCTCTTTCCTGCTCATCCTCACTCCCCCACCCCCGATTCCACACTAACTCCAAAATCATCGCAATGGTCTCCAGAGTTCGGTGACATTTGATGAAATATGGCTGCATATTTGAAGAAATATGGCTATGGATTGGGACCAGCTCCTGGTCTCCTCACCTTGGCCTATCTCCCATACAATGTCGCCATTGAATGCTTCGCACTTTTTATAATTTAAGTTGGCCAGAGGCCATGTGTATCCACGGAGTCAGGCACTTTCCCTAGTAATAGTCATGTGTTTGAATCAAGCTTATAAAGTGCTTTCATGGTGAATTCAATACAGGCAGCATCACATCCACACCGTTTCACTGACATCATCAACTAATAGAAGACTAAATACTGATGGCAGTACAGTGCTCTGGGTCAGAGATCTGTAATTACTCCCGGGTTTATTATGGTCAGGTCTTTCAGTAAACTCCAAACGGATGAAGGAGCAGGAAAGGAAAAGGAATAAAATTCTCTTTTCAATAAAACAGCCAATACTGACTAATATGACATGAACATTCAGTGAATTTGAATAATGAGAAATTACTATATTCGGATTCTGAATCAAACATTGAGCTACAAATTGTGCTTGTAAGGGTTAAATTAGCCATAGTGTATAAAGGGCTTGAGTTACTTTTTCAGAGATAAAGAAGTTAAACTTGAATCCTTGCATTTGGGATGTTGTCCCTCTGTTCAAGTGCAGACAAGTCTTTATTTGACCTTTTTACTCCCCACCCACCAACTCCTACCCTCACAACCAAAACTTTTGATGTTAATAAGAAGTGCCAAACATTAATTTTGTGATCATGCACATATTTAAAATGATTTAACTGGTAATTTATAACCAGTTGCAGCTGTGAAAATGTTGACACCTCACATTGTGAATGAGGTGGAAACCTATGTTTGTCAGAAACTAAAGGGAACAAATTGGCAAGTAAGTTTGGTCTAATGTAAGATTTAAATCTGCTATATTAGGGATCCAATAATGTGAAAAGGAAGTGCTGGCAGTTGTTGTAAGATTATGTCAGGATTGCCTCACGAAGGCATCCCATGGCAGTGTGGTGAACACCAACACAGATGAGAACAATCACAGAAAACAGCTGCTTGACTGGTTCAGAAATGCTTGGCTTATTTCGAAAGACCAATCTTGAATCAGCCTAAAATATCCAAAGTTTTTCAATGGTCGGTTGAATTTTGCTTGTCTTTCAGTATGAAGGTCTTGCATAGACCAGAAATAGCTATAAACAATGGTGACATACTAAATAAATGGTTTTCTCTTCTTTTCACTCTGTACTGTCTCTTCCACACCCCAACCCCAGCATTCCCTCATTGTATTGTACTGTAGAGATCCTGTGAAAGTCAAAAGAACCCCATAACAACAGGACCAAGATGGTTTATGATGCATCTTGAAAACAAATAAAGTCCCAGCACCATTTTTTAGATCATAGAACAGCATTGTCAACACACTCCAGGGGGATGGGTGGTGAAGGCAGCAATAACTAGTTACATGAGCAAGATTACAAGACTGGGATTCAAGGTATACTGGTCTGTCATTACCCCCTCATTAACTTCACCATTACAAGGCTAAAATCGGGAGCATTGGAATCTTTACTGCTCACCTGGTGATTGGTTTATTTGCAATAATAGACAAGAAGCTCAATATGATCAAAGAGAGAGCAGTTTGATTGACTGGAAAAAGAACTAATGAACCTAATCTCCACTCCCTTCACCATCACTGAGCTACGATGTTGGGCTACCTAGCACTTACACTCTACGGAATGAACTGCAGCAACTTATTAGCATTACACCGAAAGGACCTTTCCTGTCTATAATCTCTATTTCTGAACATAACAACGATCAGCTAAAGGTCTGTTACACCAGATTCTGACTTTGTATGGATATCTCTGTTCTGTTATAATCGCTATGGCAAAATAATGTGATTTATTAAAATTGCAGTCATTAACTAACTTAAGAAAACTAATCGATCAGGCTTGGAATATTGAATCGCAAGTCTGCGGTTTTTTTTGTTTAAATTGCTTTGGAATAAATTCTGCACAAGTTTACTGATAGCAAATTACTTAATTTGTGCTCTTCGATGAATTGCAGTTCTGGAAACATTGTCAGTGCAAACAGTGAGGAAAATGGGAATGTAGGTTCTCCTGGATCAAGTGAAGTATTTGCAAAGTCAGTTTAGTTTCATGCATGACTGACGAAGTCATTATTTCAGAATATGACAAACCATTAGGAAATAACTGGTGAGCTGGGAGTTTGTGCAATGTTATACAACGATCAGTGGTAACAACTCGGAGGCAATGATTTGATGAGCTCTCAAAGAGGAACTTGCCTGTGTTCACTCCCAAGTCCTTTTACGAGGTGATACTGCAAAACCTCTCCGTCTGAAAATCGTAGATTCCCTTTGAAGACCTCAGTTGAAGCTGCCTCCACCACTACACTATTAGGCAGAACATTCCAGTTTCCGAACTATGCTTTTTTTTAAAAAAGGATTCCTTGTAAACTTTGTTTTATTTTGCTGATCATCTTAAATCAGTGTCCTTTTCTTCTCAAGCCTTTTTCAAATAGAATCCGTACAGTATAGAAACAGGTCACTTGGCCCAACAAGTCGACACCAACCCTCCACAGAGTAACCAATCCAAATGTATTCTCCTCCCCTTTTACTCTACTCTATCCAAATCCCTCATGATTTTGAACACATGAAAAATGTCTTCTTCATCTTCTGTTCTCCATAAAGAGCAGCCCGAGCTTCTTCAAACTATCCACATAGTTCTCCAGTTGCTCATCTCTGGTACCATGTTTGTGTACCTTTTGTGCACATTCTCAAATCCCTTCCTGAAGCGTGCTGCATAAATACTAAACATGTGGGAAAAACAGGACTGTTTATAACTATTTGTCATAATTTCCTTATTTTGCATGCGACGGTCCTATGTCTAATGTTCAGAATCCTAATGATATCTTCAATCTGCACTGCCAACTTCATAATTTGTGTGCATACACACAATATGCATAAAATGCATTCAATATTCAACCGGGATCATTTAAGAAAGCATTGATCATTGTATCAAAAGATTTTAGATTGTTTATAAAATGAACAAAGAACAATCCAGAATAATTCTGAGTTGGCGGAGGGCTGAGTGCAATGGGGCAAGAGGGCATTTGTGCAAGGACATTTGAGCACAAATCTGGGCAACGTTCAGCTTTAGCTGTACAGTACAGCTTAACATTTCCACAAGCAGGAAATGGTGGCAAAAACAGTACTCTAATTCCCTGCATGATGTTGCAAAGGATATGGATTATTGTGAACTCCAGTGAGGACCATGCTAAATATAGACTGTTCAGAGGGGAAATAAAGAGTAAGGGAGACGGGCAGCTAACTTTAAAAGGGAATCCAAAAGTCATGATTAGTCACAAACAGTGAAAGGGTAGCAAAGGAATGAGTGGGGCCAATTCTCATTCATCTCCTGTTTAAACGTCATCGGGGCAGGGGCCTGGCTGAGGTATTATGAAGAGGAAGTTGATGTCCAGTTCATGGTGAAACAAAATGTAGTTGAGACTTGGATGAGATGAAGTTTGACAGAATTTTAGAAATGCTAAAATAAAACAAAATTGTAGATGCTGGAAATCTGAAACAAAAATGAAACTGCTGGAGAATCTCAGCAGGTCTGGCAGCATCTGTGGCGGGAAAGCAGAGTTTTAGTTTTCGAGTCCTGTGACCCATTGAGTATATCCAGCTCTTTCTTTTTCAATGAGAAAGGCTGATCATCATTGAGTGTTGTAACTGATAACAGCGAAATTGGAGATACCTGAGGATACAGAGGAAAGGAACATTGAAGCTGCAGTGGGAATATCCACAACAACCGAATCCTGTTCAAATAGAGGCATGGAATCAGAGACAGGAGAATCACAACATTTAAAATACTTTTGTTCAAAATTGTCTGGATAAATCCAGCAACCAGATTCATCTTAGTGGTAGGAAAGTTTCTAATGAAGTGTAATCACAGCTCAAGCAACAATACTTGGAGATCATATGGACTAAATTTATATGCTGACTAAAAATCTAATATGTAACCTGTTAACCTAAATCAACTGATGACGGCTCATAATTCTGAATCTTCAGTTTTCTTGGATATTTAATCCAGTTTAGAAACATAGAAAATAGGGCAGGAGCAGGCCATGCAATCCTTCGAGCCTGCCCTGTCATTCATCACGATCATGGCTGATTGGAGTATGACCTTGTTTCATTAAATTCGTTGATCAAGGCTTGAATTGCAGCTTTGTGAGACTTCTGCTTTTTAAATGTCTGGCTATAAATTATAGACCCAGACACCATTTTAGTTTGCTTTTAATTTTGATCAATTGCAATTTAACAGACAGAGCATTCAAAAAAATTATCGACTCAATTCTACAGAAAAAAAGTGACGAAAAAGTAAGTTTGATTTGTCATGTGGCTAAATTGTATTTTTAATGTGGAATCGAACAACATGAGAGAAATTGCTGGAGAGTCAGAATATCCTGCAAAATAATGTAGAGACTTTCTCATGAAGACATGCCCCGAAAACCAGTCTACATTATTTGTCCTTGAATTTTTCCAAAAAACTTTCAAGGATTATGATCAATATGTATGGTTGTCTCAGATACATTACTGGCAAATGTTGTAACGCCAATACCAAATTCAAGGTCTCTTTCTCAACTTTAAACGTTCCTCGGAGAAATTGAGGATGGCAGAGTCTGGAGATCAGAGATGAAAAATGTGTTGCTGCAAAAGCACAGCAGGTCAGGCAGCATCCAAGGAGCAGGAGAATCAATGTTTCGGGCATAAGCAATAGTCAGTAATTTCTATCAGTGTCCACCGTTACAGCTACAAAAAATCCTCTAATATCCCTCCTCAATGGGTCATTCTTCCCCTTTTAATGTGGGCAGTGAGCACTCAGCTCTATCTTTTTTTTTGGCAGCTAACGGCTACCTTACTTCCAGCCTACTCTCAACAAGAGGTTAACTTGCACTGTCAAAGTGTGGCAACACTGAGAATAATCCTCCCCATACATGACCCATGCTATGATCACAAGAGAGGGGCTTATGCCCGAAAGGTCGTCTCTCCTGCTCCTTGGATGTTGCCTGACCTGTCAAATATTCCTGTTGATGAATGTTTAGCTTCCTAAGAAACAACTGATAAGTCTTTTTATCTTCTTGATGCTTTCTGTAAGAGTATAGCACCAACACTTCTATCACTTGCATCGATAACTACATTGAATAGCTTTGGGTTATTAGTTGTCTCTAATATTGGGGCAGTAGTTAACACAACTTTCAGGCTGACAAATGCCTTCTGACAGTTTTCCATCCATTGAAACTTCCTGCATTTCTACGCAATTCAGTGAGTGAAGCAGCCACACTGCTAAGACTCCCTACAACTTTCTGATAAAACCCACTTGTAGTACTACCAAATGCAGAACAACCTCTGTTATATGAACGTCAATTATCCAAATTTCAGATTATCCGAACAAGACCTCAAGGTCCTTTGTTTGCAATCTGATCAGTTATCCGAACAATGCATTATCTGAACAATTAGTTATCCGAACAATTAGTTATCCTCACCGTCTAATGTGGATAAGCAAGATTGTTTTGTAGTCGTACTGCTCTTTTGGTCGATGAGGACACCTGTCCATGTTCAATAACATGGTCCAGGAGAGTGATTTGTGTTTTCTTGAGTTCGCTGTCAGCCGGGTTTATCACCAAGCCTGCCTCTCAAAGTCGAGTGAGTAATTTTGAGAAATTCCGCAAATCTTCCATCCATGTGTGACTAAAAACCAGATCATCAATGTGTACCACGCAATTGGGGAACGAAGAAATTGCATCATTGGTTAGTCTTTAAAATGTGGCTGGCACATTCTTCATACCACATGACATGGCTGTAAACTGTACAGTACATTTTGGTGTCAGGAAAGCCGAAATTGTCTTCACCTTTTTGCATAGAAGTAGCTGAAGGGATCCTTTGAGTAAGTCGTACAGAGAAATATAAATTGCTAGTCCCATCTTCTCAATATGGTCCTCCAAACTTGATTTAGGACATGTATCAGATTTAGTAACTGCATGGATTATGCATAGGTCCACACATAATCATTGGATATGATCTGGCTTTGGTCCCACTGATGTAGGTGAGCTCTATTCACTACGACAGATTTTGATTATATTGTCTTTCAGCAAGTGTTCAGTCTCTTTCTGAACCTGTGCCAACCTTCAAAGGTTAAATCTGTAGGATGTTATTTGATTGGAACAGCATTTCCTCAATCAATATTATGTGTAGTGAGATTAGTAATTCCCAGGTTATTCCCACATATCTCCCCATGTGATTTTACTATTTATTTTGGGTCATTTCGATTTTCATCTGGAAGGGAACTCAGCAGTTTATCCCAGTTTCCCAGAACTTCCTCATTGTTCAATTTAATTTGAGGAGACCAATTCACAATCATCTGAAATTATTTCGTCACTCTGTGTTGTAACCAGTACCACATTCTCTTTTGTTTTCCTATCAAAATAGCTTTCGAACAAAACACATCTCTTCAAGCCACAGAATGGTCACAGAAATAAGTGGAGCAGTAAGCCATTCAGCCCCTTAAGCATACACTGCTGTTCAAAATGACGGTGGCTGATTATTCAACTCAGTACCCTGTTCCATCATTCTTTCTGTAAGCTTTGATCCCTTTAGCCCGAAAAAAAAACTATTACGTTTTGGACTCAATCAATTTCTATGACAGTGAATTCCAAAGAGTCACCACTGTCAGGGTGAAGAAAGGTTTCCTCATCTCAGTCCAAAATGCCTGAGCCAGTATCCTGAGACCGTGAGCCCTGGTTCTGGACTCCCCAGCCGTAGAGAACATCCTTCCTGGTTATCTAATTCTGGACATAAACACTGACTTGTGCTACATCTTAGCCTGGGTCAATATGGGGAGGGTTGTTCTCAGTATTGCCACACTTTGACAGTGCAAGTTAACCTCTTGCTGATAGCAGGCTGCAAGCAAGGTAGCCATTTGTTGCTAAGGAAGAGATAGGACTGAGTGCTCACTGCCCATATTCAAAAGGGAAGAATGACCTATTCAGGAGAGATATTAGAGGACTTTTTGTAGCTGTAACGGTGGACAGTGACAGAAATTACTGACTTCCGTAGAACTCACAGGGAATCAGCAAAGGTGACCCAAAGTGCTGATTCCTCATTACACATGTTGTACTTTCCAAATGACAACAGCCCATTGGTTGAAGAAGTTTTCCTTTATTTAAAATTAAAATGCCCATCGATGTATGATACACTTCTGGAGTAGGAGGGACAGGAAGATAAGCCTACTCAGTCTAACCTGGGAACTTAAGCTACTGATCTAGGGTAGGGAGACTACCATTCGACGATAAGAGGCCTGTTTGGCATCTCATACAGAATCGATGCAATTGCACTTAATTGCTTCATTAATCCCTGGGGATGTAAGTAATAAGCCACTTGACAGAGTGTTGTGTTTTGCTCAGGTGTCACTGAGTAGTGTGCTGATCTTTAAGTCGGAACGTTCAGGGTTCAAGATCTACCCTCGGGGTTAGACTAGACTAATTGATACTGCCACAGCAGTGCTGTCCTGAGATAATCCTACACATCAGACCTATATAAGGCATTAAACCAAAGCCACTCTGCCCGCTAAAGGGACCCTTATTATTTTGAACGAACGTGAGGAGATTATACTTGGTGTCCCGGCCAATATTTATTGCTCAATCCCGATGAGCAGATGATCCAGTCATCATCTCCTTCCTGGTTTTCTCATGGCACACAAATTAAATATCACTTTTCTGACATGTGACTACATGATCAAAAGTACTTCGGTTGTTGTATAGAATATTTCTGATTGAAAATTGATTTGTCAGAAGCTGGATGTATTGTTACTCAACTTTGCTGTTCATTTTTTATTCTCTTCACTCTATGCTGTGAGAAAAAACTCCTTTCCAACTTCCACTAAAGGAGAATGAGACAAAGCTCAGTGCTGTAATATTTCACTTTGTACTAACATCTGGATCAAACTAAAATACCATTCAATGCAAATATAAAACGAATTGAAACAGTTTTAAACATTTAAAACATATTATATATTTCACCAAAGGAGTGTATTGAAATATTTCAATAGTTCTCATTGTGTCAAGTACCAGCAAACAGTGGATTCTGTTCCAATCTATTTTATCTTGTCTAAAGAATAGGCTGAGGAAAAGAGCAGTGCATTATGGGCTCCTTCAATTTGAGAATGAGGAAAGGAGTACAGTGTGGATCAGTGATTAACAGCAGGAACAGTATTCTCCAGGTTAGAATAGATGTGCAGTGGAATATACTAAAATGATAGATTGAGAGAAGCTGAAGTGGGACATTGTCAGCTGAATTTTTTATAAGTCTGTTCAAATCGGGTCAGTCAGGATCTTATTGAATGGTGGAGCAGGCTCGAAGGGCGAAGTGACCTATCCTCGTTCATTGTTCATACCTCGAAACAATTTTGTTAGTTACTCAAGTGGAAGTATTAAACACACATTTTAAACTGTTACATGGACACATGCTGATATTTCCATCTATGACTCCCTGGGTTTGATAACATGTAATTGACAGTGGCCCCAGGGGTTCTGCACTTGTTTCAGAGATCTGGAAATAGATGTTTAGGATACTCTGAGGTTGCATTAAGATGTTATATAAATGCACAACTTTTCTATTTGTCTTCCTGCGAGGGTAGAGAGGGTTTTGCTCTTCATCAAACCTGTGCATCATTTGACTTCAATCTGCTTTTCTTTTTTGCATTATTGTGTGGAGTTTATTCTCTTAAGTCAACAGCCTGGGTTTTGCCCAAAGTTTAAGAGGTTTTTACTCACATTGGTGAGTTTCTGTATCCCATGAGGTAGATTCATTGCAATCAGTAATGGAAAATATAGCAGATCAAATATAATGTTGTTAACTGTTATTAGGTCATTTAACAGGGATAACTATGTGCTGTTCTATGCCCCACAGGATTTAAAAGCCTTTTCAGTGAGGCCACTGCTGATTTACCCAAGGCGCTATACTGGTGAACTCACTGAGACTGAAACCTTTATAATCTGGGACAATGATGAAATACAAACTGACTGGAACTGCAACTTATCAGAAAAACTAGGGAACAGGGAGAGATTGGGGCCGAAGCTCAGAACATGGAGGCACTGTAAACCCAAGCACCCATTGACACAGCTTCTCGAGATGAGTTATGATGTGGTTCTGCACTATTCGGGTCTGATCTCTGATCAGAACCAATGCTTCTCTGTCAAACCTATGTGGTTTGTGGAAACAAATAATGTCTGCTAGGAGGCAACTACAAAGTTCTCCTGCAATAATGTGACACAGAATCAAGTGAAATTTGGAGTATCCCCTTTTGGGGCTTCTTGCATCCTTTCAAGTGGCAGCTGAATTTGTTGGTCAGGTATCAGTTACCATCGAACTGGATGAAATCTTGTTAGTGGTTCATTTATTTACATTTCCCTATCTCTGAGGTTTGCCCCATTTCTTTATTAAAGAGCCAATGTGTGTGAGATCTCTTTAGTGCTGTCCATAGGATAGCCGTGCTCCTGCCACTGTGCAACTGCATATTGATATCTGCCTTTAAAAACAATCTGAATCTGTGGTCACATACTCGTGTCAGAACTGAGTCGGGCTCATAATAGAATGACCAACTTGACAACTGCTACAAACCAATGTGGGCTAGATTTTCCAACTGTCATTATCACAAGGGTGCTTTTGGTGCCACATTCACTATTCAGAATAACAATTGGTTTTTCTGCTCATGCAGAATTTCTCTCTATTACTTTAAATAATAGTGTACTGTGTGTGGTTTGTTTCTATTTATTTCTGTTCCTCAATGACTTTGAAATTCTTACTGTAAAAGGATCAAAGGCAAAGTAATGCCATTCTTCTCTCTCCAGAAGGACATTGTTGCTGGTTTTCCTCTGAGGCCAGTGCAGAACTCTACCAGTTCATTGTAGGCCTGATACATTATGGTTAAGTTTCACCTCTGCCAGCTGGTACAACGTGGAAATTTGAGTGTTGGTGAAAATGAGGATTTTAAAAAAAATTTAAGTCTTTATTATTGTACTTATCAGGACACTCTCAAGAATGCCAATGGGAAGGGAGAAGACATTTAATCTGTCTGGGTAATGAGTACTGATTGGTAAAGGCATGGAGAATGGACCAGGTGATGATTGGCAGTTAACTGCCAATGCTTGTTGTGATTCGACTAAATTGGTGATGGCCATTCTCTGATTCATTTGGCAAGGCAATACCTTGACCACTCAGGCAACCTGCCAATTGAAAACTTAACAAAGTTTAGCTGTTAACTGTCCGTCACCATTTGACAAGCCCATTTCCATTGGGGACATCTCGATCAATCATTGTGGACTTTCCAAAGCAGCAGATCTCTTTTCCTGTTCAGTGTAAACTGTTGTTTCCCTTTACATCAAAATCCTTGCAGCTTTGCTGATGCATGCAAGACAAAAAAAAAGTATGTCGTATTTTACAGAAATACCCAATTTCTGTATTTGCAAACAACTGTTTGAAAATGGGAACTTTTTGCTAATGGAGGATCCAACATCCTGCTGATATGATTAAAATGGAGGAGAAAGTGAGGACTGCAGATGCTGGAAATGTGTTGCTGGAAAAGCGCAGCAGGTCAGGCAGCATCCAAGGAACAGGAGAATCGACGTTTTGGGCAGAAGGGCTTATGCCCGAAACATCGATTCCCATGTTTAAAATGGAATCTAGTTTTCGAATTTGAAATAATTTAACCCCCTGACAAGCCCACTTTGTACATGCAGATCCTCTTTGAATATTGTATCAGTCTGGCTGTTGAAAGACAGCTTTGGAAAGTTGTTTATTTATGTTAACTTCATTTAATGAATTGCTGAACCGGTGGAAAATACATTCTATTGCATTTACAAAACTAAGATATCTTGTGAAATCAGGAGATGTGCACAATGCAAATGAACATCCCATTTACTGCTGGCCTGGACAAGACTGGTAAATTTAAACTGGCGCTTATAGAGAAAAGACTGAGAACTTAACTGGCTCATTATCATCTAATGTATTAAGTTTAACCTTATGTCTGTCTGTAAATTCTTCAAGGCCTTGATCCATGCTGCCTCTTGTACCCCTAGTATACACACTCTGTTCTTTTGGTTCTCTGATTGCTTTATATCTTTTTGTCCACGAGTATGGTCAAGTCCCCTTAATTAGCTGTACTTTACTGATAAACTTCCTCAGATGCCCTCTTTACTCATTCTCTCTTTGAAAGCTTACTTAAAAGGCAGTTTCATGTTTCTGGTCATTGGTCCAAACTCTACTGATACATGCCAACAACCTTCTCCTGTTTGGATTTCGGTGCATCCTTTTCCAGTTTGGAAGGTCGAACTCAAATGCTGAATATAGGGTTAAAGACAGGATTCTTGGTAGTGTGGATGAACAGAGGGATCTGGGTGTGCAAGTAAATAGATTCCTCAAAGTTGCCACCTAAATGGATAGGGTTGTAAAGAAAGCATATGATGTTTAGGCTTTCATTTTCAGGGAAATCGAGTTTGAGAGCCGCGAGGTTTTGCTACAGCTCTACATGTCCCTTGTGAGACCACGATTGTAATATTGTGTCCAGTTCTGGTCACCCTGCTATAAGAAGGAGATAGAGGCTTTGGAGAGGGTGCAAAGAAGGCTTACCAGGATGCTGCCTGGACTGGAGGGCTTGCCTTATGAAGAAAGGTTGAATAAGCTTAGACTTTTCTCTCGGGAGAGAAGGAGGAAGCGAGGAGACCTGATTGAGGTGTCCAAAATAATTAAAGGAATAGATAAAATCAAAGCTAGAGAATTTTCTGCATGGCAGGATTGACAGGTACGAGGGGGTCATAGTTTTAAGATATTCGGAGAAAGGTATAGAGGAGACGTTAGAGTAGGTTCTTTACACAGAGAGGTGTGAATGCATGGAATACATTGCCAGCGGTGGTGGCGGAAGCAGAGTCATTAGGGACATTTAAGTGACTGCTGGACATGCACATGGTTAGCAGGGAGTTGAGGGATGTGTAGGTTGTTATTATATTTTAAATTAGGATTAAAACTCGGCACACTGTCGTGGATCTGAGGGCCTGTTCTGCGCTGTACTTTTCTATGTTCTACGTTAAAGCATCTCATAAATGTGAGTAATAATGTCCTCTTTTGGCAGATTTAATTGGAATGTATCTGCCAAACCTTTAGCAAAACTGAATCAGCAAACAGCTTCAAACTGTGCTCACATCCATCACATCACATTGCTGCTCCTCATTAAGTCTTCAAATACACTGCTCCATTCCAAATAGCGGACCATCCCGTTCCCATACATAGAAATTTGTTTCTGATGGATGGAAGCGGTTGTTTCTGTACTTCTGCCATTTTTATTGAACTCATCTCAAGCTACACTTTAGAATTTGACAGTCAGGCCAAGACTGTTTGTGTTAAGCTTTATCAATTTGGACCAGTTTTCCAGCTCTTCATGTTCTTGAATATTGGAATGGGACTGGGGTCTATCAGGCCTCAAGGGACAGGCAGCAAGGTCATTAGGTGGATAATACAGTGGAAGATGACAAGGGAAGGAAGGAGTTTCAGTGGCTCTCATATTTCCACCTCCGTAGTATTTTATTGATCCCAAATTAGGGAAAGGATGACCACTCAGGTGGTCAATGTAGAGTCTGTTCCCGCCAGTGCTGGCAGTTTATTAGCAGTGGGTGGGTCCTCTATTGCGTGGGAGACCTCCTCCTGCATCCTAGAGACACGCCTGCAGGATGTCCCTCCTAATGAAGTACCTCATGGCTCACAACAGGGTATCCCATCTGCATAATGGAACAGTCTCCTGTCCATGGTAGCGATCATTACGGGAACTGGAAATCAGAGTATGTGAGTGAAAGAAGCCGTGAGGGCTAGAGTGTTCACAACATTCCCAGGACCAGGTTGGCCATTAATAAGTCATTAAGATCCCCCACTTGGTGCATGAACAATGGGTTACTCCTACTCCTCGTAAGAGTATTGTGATTAATGCTTTTTAGTGCTATTAAGCAAATAGTGAAGTGTGGCCATGTGATAAAATCATTTACATTCACTGCTGAATACTCCAGACGTTTTGTGAGAAACTTTATAATTTTTCTAGCTGTTCTGAATACACTTTTTATTTCATACAATGGTGATTTTCTACATAGGATTACAGAGGAAAAACAGACCATTTGGCACAATCAGTCCATGCCAGTGCTTATGTTCCACTCAAGGTGTTTCACATCTTTCCTCATCTAAATCGCCCATGGTAATTCTCTATTCCCAACCCTTCCAAGTGCTCGCCTAGTTTCCTTGAAACACATCTAAACTATTGATTTCAACTATTCCGTCTGGTCACATATTCCCCATTCTCATCATTCTTTCAGTGAAGAGATTTCTTCGAATTCCCTTTTGGATTTCTTGAGGTACCGCCTTATATTGACAGCCTCTAGTTATGTTCTATCCCAAAGTGAAATGTTTTCTCTGTACCTTCTCCTTCAAAACCTTTCATAATTTTAGAACTGTCAGCCTTCTTTTCAAGAGAGAAGTGAACAGCCCAACAATTCTTTCGTGATATACACAGCCAGAAACTTGTGTAGCATTTTTATAAATCTTCTCTTCACTCTTTCTCATACATTCTATAATATGTCAACTCGACCTGCAAGCAATACTCTTAATTATAGTCAACCAAATTTTTGTAGGGACCCTACTTTCAAATCTATCCCTTTCGAGATAAAGCTAAGAGCTTTTTTTGCATTTTTATGGCCTTTGGAACCTGTGGTGAAATTGTTAGTGACTGATGTAATTGTCTGAAATCACTTTGTTTGTCTCCCTCACTTAAACGTGCATCTTTGAATAAGTGACCTGCACATTATTCCTACCAAGATGGATCACCTTACGTTTATCTGTGTGGATCTTCATTTGCTAATTATTTGAACATACCCTAAATTAATTAATGATCGCTTGCAACTTCTTGTAGTCTTCAGAATTGGCTACATTTCAACATTCCTTTCCAATTTGGTGTCATTGAATTGCTCATTTTTTTTGTCGTAATTAGATACAATATTTAATTTGCAGTTTTACTTTATTTTGTTTTGAATTTTTAGAGAGGTGCAGTAATCTACACGGTAACTATAACAACTAAATGTAGAATGACAGATAGATGAAAATTATTCCAAACACAGGGTTAATTAATAGACTCTATTAACTGCAAGGTCAAAACAGGGAATTATTTTTTACACGAATGATATGGTGAGGTTATCCGTAGTGCAATAACTTTTTGTCCATTTTTTTGTTGCAGCTTATTTCCTCAGGTCTTTCTGTGCTACTGGTACGAAATTGAAAAGGCACCCATCCTCCATTTTAAGCTAAATGATAATTTTTAATAAAAGCATTTATATAAAATGTAACATGATTTATGAAGCCATCCCTCTAGGCTTATACATATTCACAGCCATGTAGAGTTATATAGGGAGAGGCTGAATAGGCTGGGGCTGATTTCTCTGGAGCGTTGGAGGCTGAGGCGCGACTTTATAAAGGTTTATAAAATCATCAGAGGCATGGATATGGTGAATAGACAAGGTCTTTTCCCTGAGTTGGGTGGAGTCTCAGCTAAACCTATACTCGTGAGTATAGGTTTAGAGTGAGAGGGGAAAAAGTTGAAAGTACCTAAGGAGTAACATGTTCATGCAGAGGATGGTGTGTATAGAATGAACTGCCAGAGGAAGCGGTGGAGGCTGGTGCAATTTCAACATATAAAAGGCATCTGAGTGTGTATACGAATAGGAAGGGTTTAGAGGGAAATGGGCCAAGTACTAGTAAATGGGACTAGATTAGTTTAGAATATCTGGTCAGCATGGGCAAGTGAGAATGAAAGACCTGTTTCCAAGTTGTAAATCTCTATGACTCTATGATCTACCCCTTTGCTCTTAATGTACTAGTCGAATCTCTTTGGATTATCTTTAACATTATCTCCCAAGGCTATCTCATTTTCCTTTCTTGCCCTCCTCATTTCCCTCTTTAGAATGTCCCTGCACCTCTTGTACTCTTCGAGATTCACTTGATCTCATTTATCTATATCTAATATATGATTCATTCTTAATCTGAACCAGACCCTCAATACCTTTATTCCTCCAGTGTTCCCTCCTCTTACCAGCCTTATCTTCACACTAACAGGAACATCACACCTCTGAACTCTCGTTATCTCACTTCTGAAAGCTTCACTCTTGCCGGCCGTTCCTTGAGCTGCAAACAGTCTACTCCAATCAACCCTTGAAAGTTTTTGTCTCATACTATCAAAATTTGCTCTAGTCCAATTAACAACTTTAACTTATACATAATGCCAATCCTTTCCATAGATATTTTACAACTAATCGAATTATGACCCCGGCCCCAAAAAGCTCCCCTACTAACCATTCAGTCACTTGCCCTGCCTTGTATGACAACAGTAGGTCAGGTTTGCTCCTTCTGTGATAGTTACGTCTGCATATTAATAAAGAAAATTGACTTTAGCACTTACCAAATTCCTCACCATCCAAGCTCTTAAGACCATGGCTGTCCCACTGTATGTTTGGAAGTTTAAAATCCTATTATTCTTCAATATAAATAAGATCTTTCAACATATTTGTTACTCAATTTCACTCTGACTACTGGGGGGACTATTACAATTGCATCAAAGTAATCATGCCCTTCTTATTTATGAGTTCCATCCACATAGCATCACTGGACCATCCCTCAGAAATACCTTGTGTTAGAACAGCACTTATATTTCACCACAAGAAAAATTGACTCCAATCTCCTTCTAGCTCTTCCTATTTCTGCCGTGCCTTTGATGGTGGGAGGGGCTTTGAACATAAATTATTCAATTTACTGGTGATGGTTCGTAGCTGAAAATAAAGATACCATGGATGATTTGGGTGATGGGAAATAAAAGGTTACATTGTGTGGAAGGAAAATTCTGGATATAAACAAGAATTTTACAAACCGATCTCCATTCTGTCTGCCCAGGTCTTGCCTACACCGCTGTACCTCCAGAGGACTTTCCATTTATTTTGATGAGTTCAAGTTAATCTCAGGCGCTGTTTTGTACTTGTCAACTATTTGTTAACGGGGGTTTGCCGTTTCAGAATGTAGGTTGCCTTATTGTGTACGTTCTCAGAGTTCAGTGTTTGGAGTCCTTGTTGGTTCACCCTGTGCTTTGGTATATAATGCAAAATTACAGAAAAATATTAATAGCAATTTAAGGTAAAATGTTAGGATATTGGAAGAACAGCTAAGAGCATCAAGTTTGACAGAGGGTTGTGGGACAGGACATGGAAAGCTTCAGGGTTTCCAAAACTTCTCATCTCTGCCTTCCCTGATCGAAATAAACCTGTGATTTATCATTTTTGAGGATTGTTATTCATTAACATCGGTGTGCCAGATAGATCTCAGTGTCAGGGAGGTGTGACGTGCTTCTTTGTTTTGTGATGAACTCAGAGGAATATACAATAGTAAGGGTGTAAACCCAAACGGGCTAAGGAGCAGAGGATCCTCCGTGTGTATGTGCACAAATCAGCGAATGTACCATGGCACATGGACAGAAGAGCAAATAAACCCAACTTCATCAATAACGCTGTAGAGAACAAACACAAAGCAATTATATTAAACTCAAATAAAACAGTCTCTTGTCTCACCTGGAATGTTGCATCTTGTTTCCGGTGCCACGTTTTTGAAAAGATGCGAAGTAATGAGATTGAGTACGTGACTGATTCACAACACTATTCCCAGGATGATACACCTCACCAACTCTGAGAAATTGAGAATGTTCTCCTCTGCTGATAGTTTCCAGACTCTGTGAACAATTGCTCCGATTGGTTCTCAATTCAGTCTTGCGTCACATAGATCCCAATGGCTGAATATTTCAAGTACTCATGAGCTCTGCCTGATTAACATCGACCTCTGATTTATTATTTGTGAGGGTTGCTGTTCAGTAATATCCCTGTATCAGATAGATCTCAGTCTCATTCCCTGGGATTTGACAGGTGTGGTGTGTCAAATAGATGCCAGGAATTGTGCTCCATGAGATTTAGGTGTGAGAAAAACTCCAGTCCTGAGAATCCGCCCTTGTATTGTGCACGTGTTGTGTCTGAATACCTGACTGAAGGTTGACATTTTTGGCTGATGAATGTTTCGTTGGGCGCTTTAGGTGGCGATTTCTGCATTACTAACCCAGGCTGTCCCCACATTGGGAGTACTTTTAGTTTAGACAGTGTAGAGTAAAGTTTCAAACTCCTTTGTCTGCCTTTGATAGGCTTCGATAAAAAGCTCCTCATTTGTATCATTAGATGACCCAAGGTCGTGACCATTTGTGCATAAGAGGAAATGTTCTCTAATCATTCTGCCTCTGGAGTGTTCCATCAGGCATATCGTGTGATAGATGTATTTACATTAGTGGGCTGCATGGTAGCGCAGCATTAAACTAAATGACTGGATGAAACACAACCAAACAGAACAAGTGAAAGCATTTGGCTGGGAAAGGAGTAGGATGTGGGAAAATGTATTATTACTGACTGGTCTTGAAGAAAGAATTAAGTAAACTCAAGGTTAGTGCATATTCATTCGAGATTTATTAACAATTTCAGAAAGCATTTTTATCCAAAAAGTTGATGTAAAAGCTAACAGAAGTGAATATAATGGCTGGATGCCACATTGAGATGAGAACACATGCGCTGTGAGCTGGGAGTTTTCTGTACATCAGTAACAGTCACAAGAAAGGGAGTACAAAGGCTCACCAGAAAGGGTTACATCAGTAACAGTCACAAGAAAGGGAGTACAAAGGCTCATCAGAAAGGGTTACATCAGTAACAGTCACAAGAAATGGAGTACAAAGGCTCATCAGAAAGGGTTACATCAGTAACAGTCATAAGAAAAGGAGTACAAAGGCCCATCAGAAAGGGTAGGCAACCATTCTGAGTAAGGAACTAATAAAAGCAAAACAAATGGGCTTCAAACAACTGGGAGGCTCCAAATTCTTCCAACCACAACTATCTCAAAGATATCAAAGTAAAAAGGAAAATCTATCAATAATTGTCTCAGTTACACGCTGATAAACTGAAGTAATCTCACTGTTAGAGTCAGCAACAGGACAGATTGTAGATTGGGAATTCAGAGACCTTGATAAGCAGATCAGGAAAATCAAGGGGGTCCACAATTCATTCACTTAACCTGGAAAAGAGAGATAAAGCAATGACGCAGATATTTATGATCAGGGACTTTCAGACTTAATGTTTATTCAATGGCACACTTAGAGATTTCACAAAACATATTGGGCTGCTTGGCGTGAGAAAGATGTGATTATTCTCACCTTCACCAGAGTGACGGCAGCGCTGTAGAAAGTACTCAGGAAAAACAAGGTGATGAACGTGGAGGCAGTGGTCCAGATGTTGCTGTTATCATCCTCATAGTTTTCAATCCAAGTGCGATCTATTGAATCTATGAGTATAAAGCCGAGATTGTTTATTGATCCAGATCGATCTATCTGCATCCAAGTCATGTAATTAGTGACCATTACATCTTCATAAAGCAGTCAGGTATTTCTCAAGTGTGACTCTTATCTGTATCTATTAGTGCATTATTGACTCTCAGCAAGAAATTACAAATACTAACTGCACATGTTCTTTCTTCATTGTCCATGTCAGAACGTTTTAAATTATTTTTCTTTCAATCTATTATTTAAGGATATTATTATTTGAGGAATGATTATTATGAATGATTACTTTAATTATATCATGATATTTTAAATATAGGCTGTGACAGCACTTTAGTTGAAAATTGTGGCCATCACTGAATAAAAGTTCAAATGTGATTCTCATCTTTATGTATTGGTGACCAATTGCTTGGCAAATCATGAATATAAGTGACATCACAGTCAGGACATTGCTTCATATTTTTGTTTGTAGGATCTGTACATTTAGGAATAAGTGTTTGTACATGTGTCCCTTAGTTTATTTGATCAATTGCTTGGTGTGTTTGATTTTCCTTTAATGTTTGTGTATGTGGTTATGAGAGTCTCTTACTTCACTCTTGCCCACGTTGGAGTCTGTGCGTGAATAAACATATTCCTGTTCCTTTACTGCTGGTGTGCTCATGTGTTTGTGTACCTAAATTTTGGTCTTTTCACATTGTGTAAGCATCATCATGCTAATATTCCACCTCGTTGCTGCCTATGCTTATCTTGTAATGTCTTTGTGAGTGTTCATTTTTCATTAGTGCTATCTAAAATGTGTGCTTATGTGTCTGTTTCAGATCCTACCTACATTAGGTTATTTTCATGTTTATGCTTAATAAATGTTAGCATGCAATGTTATGCTTTGATGGATGTTTATATTTATATGATGATGTTTGCTTATGTGGCAATCTTTCCCAAACCATCTCCTGAGAAGCTTGTTTGTGTTATTGTTTGTGGATGCTTGCTGATGTTTATGCCCATTATCCTTATTTAATAAACACCCCTCTATTTGTTGACCTATGCACTTGTGTGTCTGCATGTGAGACTCTGAATTTGTGTGTACGTGTGATATTGTATCCATGCTGATCAATGTGGTTTAAAAATAACTAATTAAGCTGCCTCTGTCATTGTATGTTTGTGATTCTGAAAATGGGAAAGTTATGATATTAATATTTATCTCTGTGCACTTACGTGCCTGTGTGAGTTGACAAGTGGGAGGACATTTTTCGGAATTTGTATCTGTGTTCATGCGTGTATGTCTGTACGCATTGTGCTGTATGAATGTAAATGTATTTGTGTGTTACCGTGTGTCTATGTTTCTCATGGTTATGTGTGAGTACCCCTGTTCATTTGTGCAAATGTTTTTCATTCGGTGTATGTGAGTTTTTGTATGAGCTTAGAGAGTGTTCAAGTGCCACTTGCATGTGTGGCTCTGTGTGAGTATGCATGTGTGACATCTTATCTATATGCACATTTGAGTGTGCACATAAATATGTGTCTTTAGGTGAGAGCTCGTATATGTGTCATTACGAGTGTATTTGTGATCATCTCTCTGTATCTGTTCTTATACCAGACTGCAATTTTTATTATTCTAATTTATTGTTCGAATTTTAATGGATTGCCCATAATTAGATCTGACCTTGGTGTTGTAGGAAACATTTCCCATCATCATGGAGAGATAAGTGTTTTATGAGCAACACTTCTGTTGCAGTGATAGAATTTCTGTCTGCCCAAGAGATAACATTTCTGAATATCTTTATTAGAAAATGTCTACTTGTGTTCTGTATGTGAAACAAAATGATATCAGGTATTCGAATACCAGAATTGACCCCATGTGCTCCAGAAAACAGAAACAAACCTATGGAATACAAACCGCGACGATGCAAACACCAGTTTTGGATTATGGGAATCAATGTTAATCATTTGTTCACAGAGCCAAGCATGTCCAACATGCTTCAAAGGTATTATTTTGCAAGGAAATGTTAAATCTTTGGACAGTAAGCAAGAAGCTGATTGTTCCTGTTAGCAACTGGGTTACATTACAGAGGACATCTTCCATGAAAACTCTTCACAGGGAGCACGAGGACAGACCATTCATCATTCCCCTCCCCTCTGCTCCACGGCAACTTATCTGTTGATTCTCTTTGGTGTGAAAGTGAAGATACATTCTGTCAACTCATGCGCTGGTGCAAGATCCCTGGCAGTTCCCCAGAAACAAAGGTTACATTCAAACTGTTGTGCACTATTTACGATTGGAATGTTCCAATCAAATTTAATTTTAACGTGTCTTAAATTTACATTTCCAATTGGTGCAATGTGGCAGTTTAAAACTGACATGAATTTTGTAAGAGTGTCCAATCGGGAGAATCAAGAACACCAAGTTCAAAACTCGTGCTCGACCCTTGACATAAAATGGACATTGTCAGATTTTGTCACAGAGGGATTTAGGGTGGATAAGGTATTTGGCAGAATCCTGCAATGAGTGAGCTTTACTCTGTCTCTGACCCAGGGTGTATCTGAGCAGAGAACATTAACTGCACAAGACACTCGTCCTAGACCTGTTAATAATCCACTTTAACTACACAGATGGAATGGAAGTCAGGGTGGGAAACAATTAATTCAGTATTTAACTCACAACTGGAGGAAAAAAAACACTTCTATTACTTCTGTTGAATTATTAAATGCAACTTTGAGATTTTTATTGACATGAATTAACAGTGTCCATCAGTGCAAGCGAAATGTTTACAAAACTTGGTTTACCGCTGGATTTATCGACTGTTCTGTTGATGATCTTCAGTGGAATTGCTTCATGTCCCACCACACAGGAGTAAGAAGCACCGCTGGCCCACTCCTCCGCTGTAATGGATAACAGGCTGTACATGAAGAAGGAGATGTTGTCACTCTCCGCCATCACCTCGGTGTTCTTGTAGTTACTGGGATTCACCGGCTTGTCATTGTTTGTCCACTTGACGAAGATCTCTCGGGGAGAGAAACCTCTCACTAAACAGTTAAGGGAGAGAAACCTCTGAGCGGAGATTTCTTCTGTTGGTGGCAGGAGGACCGACACAGTTGGCTCCAGCGGATTAATCACTGCAGAATATTTGAGACAAATATAAATCAACCAAAAAATCCTGAACCAATATCACAATTTCACTAAATATTAAAATATGCCATGTTTAATTTGGGATTTATTCACTTCCGTTTACTAAAGGAGCAGAATGGTACACATTCTGTCCAGTAAAAAAAGTCGAGTTTAATGTGAAAGTTGCCTCCATGTTTCCAGCCCACAACAAGGACATTCTGTCCAACTGTCATTGCTGATGGTGACGTCACAACCCAGGCTTCTTCCCACTTTATCTGAGTGAATCAGAATACAATATCCTTTGGTCCATCTTTTTCTTAATCAGCTACCTAGCTATCCTGCCTTCAGATGCATCATTAATCCTCCCAATGGTGTTTGTTCATTACCAATCAAAGCCTGACATTGATGTAACTGGATCTGGATTACACATGGGATCCTTTGTGTTTTAATCTCACCTTTCTCCTTGTGGATGGAGTCTCTCCGCGGAGTCGGTAGATTCTGATGGTACACCACACATTCAAAAGTAACGCCACTCATCCAGGCTTCAGTAGAAATGTCTAATTTGCTGATCACACTGTCGGGATTCTGTCCAGGCTGGTCAGCAATCTCTGTTTTCAGAGGCTTCTTTTCTTGTTTCCAGGTCACGTTGACTCCAGAAGGAAAATTGGACACAACGCAGGTTAACGTCACCGTCGCCTCCAGTAAGACTTGTTCTACTGGCGGTGGGAGGATTTTAACGGTGTTAGGGTGGCACTCGGTATCTTCTATGAAACAAAAATCAAAGTCAATGAAAAATGCCCCTTTATGATACAAACAGCCAATCTTCAGATTACTTCTTCACAGGGTGAATACACCACCTTCAAAATGGCAACTCCAACTATTGCTGAAACGATGCTTACTGTTGTTGATGTATTTTGATTTGTGAAAGCATTTGTGATTACCTATAACATACCCTGTGTAATTACTCCTAAAGAACACTGGCTTTGTAACAAGTGAAACCTGAAAAATAAAATAATCGAAGATACCATCATGTAACCCATGGAATTACCTTTCTTTCAGAGTCTGTCTCTCACTTAACACCATCTATTAATACTTGTGACAAGAGTAATCTCAATATAATGAGTTCATTTCCATGTTCATAATCCTTAGGTGCAAATGCTGCTGGTCATGCTGACTGCCAAATCACATCCTACATTTGAGACAAATTATAATAAATAATAATTATTCTCTTTGCAGAGTTCTAAAGTGTTACAGGAGCGGTGAACAGCCATGTAAATTCTGTTCATTATATTTAACTTGATCAAAAATACTTTGCGTTATTGGTGTGATGTCATTCTCTAATTTATGTCATTGTTCCTCGTGAGCTGTGTTTGGAGTAGATCAGAAAACAAGACATTGAGTACAGCATTGGATATCGAGAAGGACACCCATCTCCTTAAGTCTTTCCCTCCATTCAGTTTGTTCGTAACTGGTCTGTACTTTCACTTTATTTACTAAGGTGCGTTTTTTAATTTCTTCATAGAGCAGGGGAGAAAAAAACAAACAAAAGCGTCTTAAATTAATCTACAAACGCGATGGAAATGTCTAATTTTATAGACATCCACTACTCACTGTGTAAACATCGCCACCCCAAACCAGGCTAAATCAGCCTGTCTCGAGTTCCTAGTTCATTCATCCCTATTGGACTGTTCTTACCAGAATTTATTCTCCTGCCTCATCCACTAATTACAGAGACCATCTTAAAGAAGCTCAGTGAGATCACGTTTATCCCAGTTGATGTGATACCCACTTGGTCTGGGGTCTGATCCCATAAATGAAGTTAAAGAGCTCAGTACCAGATAAAAAATCAATGTCGTACAATGTCCAAGGCCAACAGGTCATTCCTGAGCAGGGAATGAAGCATTGAACGCATTTTGATTTATTTTCAAGTAAGGGTCACTGCATATTTTAACCACGTCTTTTTGAGACCACAACATCATAAGATAGAGGATCAGAATAAGGCTGTACGGCCAATCCAGAGTTTAGATCAGAATGATGCTGGAAAAGCACAGCAGGTCAGGCAGCATCCGACGAGCAGGAAAATCGACGTTTCGGGCTACAGCCATTCTACTGTCTTCTCTAAACAAGAGCCGATCTATCTCTGGCTTGAATACACACAATGGCCTGGCCTCCACAGCCCTCTGCAGCAACAAGTTCCACAGCCTCATCACCCTCTGGCTGAAGACATTTCTTCCCACATCTCAGTTCTAAACGGTGCCCCTTTGGCCCTGAGACTGTGCCCTTGGGTCCTAGTCTGGCCGACCAGTCAAAACATCTATTCCACGTTCACTCGACCTCAGTCTCTCAGTATTTTCTATGTTTCAATCAGATATCTCTCCAATATCCCCCCTCTTCCCCCAAACTTATCCCTGAAGTGGCCCTCTGAACGCCTCTCCCAGCGTGGTCAGGCAATAAACTATTTAACAAAGCTCACTGTCTATATATCTATCTTCAACAGAGAGGAAACATGCTTTTCTGACTTGCCAAAATGTTGAGACATGAGCGATGCTAATGTAACACTCAAACTGAAATGCGATACGTGGCATGTTGGGAAACGAGAAGCTCTACCGTACTGTCTACTACGCCTGATAAATGAGCATGTTTCATTCACATCAGAGTTTAGAATGATTTGTAGCTCTCTCAGTGTGTGTCTCTTACCCTGGAGTGCGGTGATGTTTTTACTTTGAATGTTCTCTCCATGAGTGACCTGGCAGGTATAGACTGCGCTGTTGAACCATTCACCATAAGGGACCATCAGCCGACTCGTCACCGAGAAGTTCCCGTCTGCCTCACACACGGGAGACGTGAAGAAGCCAGAATCCAAGGGTCGGCCGTTTTTCAACCAACTCACGGAGATTGACTTCGGATGGAAATCGATGATTGAACAGACGACGGTTGCAAACTTGCTGCTTGCGATTTCTTCACTGGAGCTCACAGTTAGGAGAAGAGTTGGTGGGAGAATACCTAGATCATTAGGACACACATCGCATAAATTATCTGACGAATTTCAGAACAAATACAATCAGTTCTCATATATCAAGGTTTTTTGTGGTTAATGGATACAAGAATCATAATTATGCAGAGTGCTGGAGAAGCTGGGATCCACACAGAAAGATCAGCAGGACAATGTGAAAAGCTAAAATTATAGGACACAGCAAGGGAGTCAAGGAGGCATAGAAACTATAGGCCGGTAACATCAAAAGGGAGATAGCAATGTTGGATGGTATTCGTTTTAATGACAGAGTCTGATGAACAAGGCAGACAAATTACTGGCATAAATGAGGAAATGATGTGGTTGCTATCACAGAGACATACTGAGAGCCAGGCAGGAGTGGCTATTCAACATTCCAGGATTTAGTGCCTTCAGGCAAGACAGGGAAAGATGGAAAAGGATGAGGGCTGGGGGTGTACAGTGCAGAATGTTGCTTCTGTCGCAATTCTGACAAGAGTATTTTAGGCTGTAAAGAGAAATGAAACCATTGATACCTCCTCGAACAAAGGCAAATGGACAGTACTTCAAAACCAAAATACAGCAAACATAACTACTGGGAGAGCACGATAGACCTTACTATAGGTCCAAAAGAGCAAGTGAACATACATGGGCAAATTTCAGAGAAATGTAAATTAAATAGGGGAATGAGAAAAGAGGTTTTTAACTTCCTCAGCATAGGCTTGGATATACATTTTGTCAAAAATTTAGAGGGAGCAGAATTCTGAAAATGCCCCCAGGAGAATATTTTAACAAAGTATGTGTTTAATACTGAGAATTGTAATCCAGAACTTGCAAGAGAAGGGTGAATCTGGACTTAACTTTAGGGAATGAAGTCGACCCAGTGGGTAAAACCTCAATGGTGGAGCACTTTGCAGACAGTGATCGTAAATCAGTTGGATTTCAGATTGTACTGCAAAGGAATAGAAATTGGCCCAAAGTTCTGAAAAAGCGAAGGACAATTTTAGTAAGATCAGGTAATGACTTGACCAGAGTGGACTGGAAGCTGACACTTATTGGTAAATCTGAGTCAGAGCAGTGTGACACATTTAAGAGAGAGATAAGAAAATCACAGGGAGGACATTTCCCAGGAAGCCACTGAGTGGGACCAAGAATGCAGTGGGCTCTGGACACCAGAGGGCATGGAGGGGGAGATAAAGAGAAACAAGGGAGGCTTCCGGTCTATACTGAAATGTCAAAACAATAGGAATTAGTATGGAGTACAGAACGTGCAAGGGGGAGTTTGAAAGACAGAGGAATTAGAAGAGCAAAAGGGACCATGAGAAAATAATAGCAGTCAAAATAAAGGAGAATATTTTTAAAAGTTACGTGCTCATTCATAATAAAAGAATTATTCAGGAAACAGTAATGCTCATTAAGTGTATTATTGGAGTGGAGCCGGAGGATTAGCTTGTGGTCAAAACGAACGTGTTGTGTCAGTGTTCACTAGTGAGAGGGACAATGTGGGGACAGAAAACATGGAGGGGTGTTGTGATGTAGTTTTCAGAAATTAGGACACATGACGTGATGTTCTGTGTTGTCTTGCTGAATGAAAAGTGGTTATATTTCCAGGGCAGATGAAAAGTATATACCGAGCTGTTGAGCGATGCAAAGAATGAAATAGTTGGGTCGCTGACAATAATTTAGAATTCCTGTCTGGCCACAACAGTTGTGCCAAGTGAGTGTAGATCAGCCAACGTTGCACTGTCATGCAGGACGAAGGAAGGTATAAATAATGAAAACACAGATCTGTCAAACTCATCTCAGTGGGAGGGAAACTATTGAGAAGTGAAATTAGTCTTCATTTGAAAGATAAATCAACAATTTTCAGCACGGTTTTATTGAGAGGAAGTCATGTGTAAGAAATTGATAGTAGTTTTCAGAGAGATAACTCGATGTCCAGATGATAGAAATAATCAGAGCCAATGGGATCGGAGTTAATTTGACAGATTGGATCTAGAACTGGCTGAGTGGTGGGAGCAGGGGATAATAGTCATCGGGTGTCTGCGTGACTGGAAATCTATGTCTCCTGGTGCTCTGTAGGGATTGGTTTGATTTCCTTGTTATTTCTCTTACATACTAATGATTAAGACTCAAATTTAGGAGGATTAACCAGTGAATTCACAGATGAAATGAAAACTGTCATGTTGGTAAGTCATGAGCATAATGGCTTTAGATTGCAGGAGGATATAAAAGGGTTGGTTGTATGTGAAGTGAAGTTGCAAATGGAAATTATTCTGCATAAATGTGAGGTGATGTAATTCGGCAGAAGAATCTGTGAGGTATGGCGTTTTGAATGGTGGAACCCTGGAAAGGCCTGAGGATCTTTGGTGCATGTACCCACCGATCCCCTATAGTACTGTGGCGTCTGGATAAAGAGGCTAAGAAGGTGAGAGGATATTTGCTTTTATGAGCCGAGACATTGACAATGAAGAGTAGGGAGATGATACTGGAACTGAATAGAACACTGGTTAGGCCATACTGAAGCGTTGTATGCATGTTATCGAAGGAATGTGATTACACTGACGGCAGTATTGATGAGATTTGCCAGGATCTTGCCTGGGTTGGAGGGTTTTAGTTATGAAACGAGTTTAGATAGACAGGCGTATTCCTTGGAGCAGAGGAGAATTAGGGAGAAGATTATCATGATGTCTAGAATTATTTTAGGCATAGACAGGGTAAACTGGATGAAACCTTTCCCCTTGATGGATTGATCAATGCCTCAGGGGCACAGGGTGAAGGTAAGGCCAGGAGCTCCCAAGTGGATCTCAGGGGAAAACAAAATCAAACAGAGGGTGGTGTTAGCCTGGAGCTCAGCACCTATAAGTCATGTAGAGACTGAGCCCCTCATAATAGGTATGAAGTATTGCGATGCATCCTTGCAAGGGCAAGTCAGACAAGGCAATGGATCAGGTGCTGGCACATGAGACTGGAATAGTTAGGTGGCTGTTATTGATAGGCGTGAACTGGATGGATCAAAGGGCCTTTTTCCTGTGCTGTATCAGGTGATTCTGTGAAAACGGTTATAAATAATGCCTTCTTCATATTAATCCCAGATGCTCTGTTTATCTCAGTTCCCACAACACATACCTGGACATGGCATTTCTTTGCTCTTGTGTGACCCGCTGTGTTGAACCTCACAGTAGATTTTGCAATCTGCCGCTGACCCGGGCAGGGTTAACTGGCTGCTCAGGGTGTAGGTTCCCTTCTTGTTTCTCACTGATGGGTAAGTCTTAAATCCAGTCGTGATTAACTCCCCACCTTTCTTCCAGGTTACCTTGGTGACGTCAGGGGAATAGTCCATCGCCAAACAACCAAAGGTCGCAGAACCGGTGTAGTGCTCCTGACAGGAGGAGACCAGGCCATAAAGCGTGGGGGGAGATGGTGTCTCTACAATAGAATGACCAATTGAGCAAGTTAGTTTCTGTTCATTTGACCTTATCAGTTACTCAAATGTATCCTCAGCTGTAAACGTTTGCCAGTATGCTCCCACTGAGTCTACAGCATAACTGGAGTTTATTTTTGTTTCCTACCAGTTGCTGATCATGATCATTTGTTCCTTCTTTAGAAACATGCCCTCGACCTTGACCATTGCCATATAATTTAGGAAGAAGAACATCCTGATCCCACCCCAGTAACTTTGAAGATCTCACCAACTGACACTTTCACTGGATTGCTGTGAAGAGCAAAGAAGTTTCACAAAATACAAACCAAGGAAATGCAGATTCATCAAAATTCTACACTGTGTGCAAACAGGCCATTTGGCCCAACAAGTCCACACCCACCCTCTGAAAAGTAACCCATCCAGACCTATTCCCCTACCCTATTATGCTCCAGTTAACCCTGACTAATGCACCTAACCTCCCAATCACTGAACACAACATTTGCAATTCCCCCAGCTTGCATATCTTTGGACTGTGGGATGAAACGCACACAGACATGGGGAGAAAGTGCCAACTCCACACAAACAGTCACCCGAGGTTGGAATGGAACCCGAGTCCCTAGCACTGTGAGGCAGCAGCGCTAACCACGGAACCAGCGTGCTGTCCCACTAGGTACTGTGCTGCTGGAAATACCCAACCGCTGGCAGTACCCCCGGAGAGAAATCAGAGTGAATCATAGAACTTAGAACATTACAGTGCAATACAGGCCCTTCGGCCCTCGATGTTGCGCCACCCTGTCATACTAATCTGAAGCCCATCCCACCTACGTCTGTATGCCGAGATAAAAACAATGACTACAGATGCTGGAAATCCGATTCTGGATTAGTGGTGCTGGAAGAGCACAGCAGTTCAGGCAGCATCCAAGCCTGTTCAATGATGACTTAATCTTGGAGAATCTACTACCGTTGCAGGCAAGCATTCCATTCCCTTACTACTCAATGAGTAAAGAAACTACCTCTGACATCTGTCTTATACATATCTCCCCTCACTTTAAAGTTGTGTCCCCTCGTGTTTGCTGTCCCCATACTTGGAAATCAGGTCCAGTGAGCCTTCCTCACTGATCAATGCAAGGCAGAATGTTCTCTCTGGGAGGAAGGTCACTGCAGCAGCAGCACAGGCAGGAGCTGAGCACTGGGACTGGGAGGAGGGCTGTCACGGCTGAACTCATGCCAATTGTCTGGAAGTTGAAACATCTAATTTAAAATTATCTGAATTCTGGAGGCCTCTGAAAAATGGAGGACCATTAAGGTTCAGAGGCTTTGGAGTGTTACAGCTGAGTATTTACGTAAATATGATTTGAGAAATGAACTGGTAATCTTTAACTTTAATAACTATCAAATTGACACGCAGTTCACCACCAAACCTCATCTTTCAGACTAACCACTGCACTTACTCTGTCTAGACCTAAATTTCCACTCACATTGATGCCCGGAACACACAACCCCTATCACACAAAACACATCCAAGGCAATCCATATTGGTAGTATAGCTGAGAAGAGAGATCTCGGTGTCCATGTACATAGATCCCTAAAAGTTGCCAGCCAGTTTGATAAGAGCTATTTAGAAGGCATACTTTGTGTTGGCTTTCATCAATAGAGGGACTGAGTTTCAGAACCACGAGGTTAGGCTGCAGCTGTACAAAATTCTGGTGTGGCCGCACTTGGGAGTATTGTGTACTGTTCTGGTCACCACATTATAGAGAGAATGTGGAAGCTTTGGAAGAGATCAGAGGAGGATTACCATGATGTACCTTGTCTGGTATGGAGGGAAGGTTTAATGAGGAAAGGATGAGGGTCTTGAGGCTGTTTTTGTTTGAGAGAAGCAGGTTGAGAGGTGACTTAATTGAGACATAAAAGATAAACAGAGGGTGGACAGTGAAAGTCTTTTTCCTTGAATAGTGATGGCTAGCAGGAGAGGACATAGATGATAGATGTCAGAGGTTGTTTCTTTACTCAGAGAGGAGGAGGGGCATGGAGCGCACTGCCTGCAACAATAGTACACTCGCCAACTTTAAGGGCATTTAAAAGGTCATTGGATAAATTTATGGATGAAAATGGAATAGTGTAGGACAGATAGGCTTCAGATTGGTTCCACAGGTCAGCACAACATTGAGGGCTGAAGAGCCTGTTCTGCACTGTAATGTTCTATATTCTATATTCCAGATGGACATATGATCTCAATTCATTTCACTCATTTACACTCCTGCCGCCCTGCACCTGGCCCATGTTGAATCTGGCCCTGACTGGACCTGGCACCATCATTTTCACAACCTCTGACAAAAGCCCACTACCCAAGACATGACCTCAGCCCTTGATCACTGACCTAACATCTTACCCAAGTCAACCTGTGCACATTGCATCCTCGCTCCTTTCACATCTGTGCTTTACAACCTACCATTTTGCCAGACTCCGAGCTTTGCATTTTGACAACACGTCCACCTGTCACTTCATTACAGTGACCTTCCACCCTGAAACATCCTGGCACTCTGCCCACCGCTACACTAACCAGCCTGGCATCCTGCCCACCTCTCCATAAACCTGTCTGGGAAAGACAGACCTCCTGCATTTCAGCTCAAGCTACCCCTCACCTACCAAGCACAATTCGAACAAATTATCCTGTGACCATTACCATTCACCTTGATGCCACCTTGCCAGACAGAGTGCGTGCAAGCTTACCCAGCAGCCAGCCAACACCTCACAGCCTACCAGCCCAAACTCTCCCACATGCCCAATCTAACCCCTCACTTGCTCACCACCTTCCAACTTTGAGCCTACTCCAATATAAAGTCAGTGAGTCATAAAGTCGTTCAGCACAGAAACAGTTCCTTTGGTCCAGCTCATCCATGCTGACCAGAGTTCCCAAATTAAACTAATTCCACTTGCCTGCCTTTGGCCCATATCCATCCAGACCTATCCTGTTCCTGTTGCTGTTCAAATGTCTTCTAAATGTTGGACCTATCTCTGCATTTACCACTTCCTCTGGCAGTTCATTCCAATGTTTTGGACAGTTACAACATGAAGCCCTAAATCCTGCAGTCAGTGCTCTGACCAATGAAGGTACATGTGCAAAACACCTTCAACACACTAGGTACTTGAGACAATGCTTTCAAGAATCTATGAGTCTGAACCCTCAGGTTCCTCAGTGTTCAACATCACTATCCGGTGCCCTACCATTAACTCTATAAGACTCTATGAGTCTGGACCCTCAAGGCCCTGTGTTTAAACATCACTATCCAATGCCCTACCATTAACTCTGTAAATTGTGACCTGATTTATCTTCTCAAAAAGCAACATGTCATGTTCATTTAAATTAAACTCCATCTGCCACTCCTCAGCCCATTGGCCCAGCTGATCAAGATCTCATTGTACGTTTAGATAACTTTCATTGCCAATTATACAACCAGTGTTGGCATTACATGCAAACTTACAAACCTACAAACCATGTCCCATTCAATGTTTTCATGGCATTCAACCAATATTGTAGCCTGTTTCCCTTTCTCCCACATATCTGTAGCATTTTTTTAAGCTTTGAAGGAATCTATCTCCTTATTGAAATCATTTAATGTTTTGTCCTCAATCAATTTCTGTGGTGGAGAATTCCAAAGGTTCACCATTCTTTTGCTGAATAGTAAACAATCAGGTTCAAGGTTATCGAGTGTTGGGAAGATTGGTGAGCAGCAAGATTAATGATGATCCCATGAATGGAATAGCCTTCTAGAGGGGCCAAAGTGCCTTCTTCAGCTTCCATTTTGCATGCTGTCATGTCCCTTCGGCAGCATGTTCCAAAATTGTGACCCTTGAGGATAAGGGCGCACATGTATGTAAATGCTTCTCCTGAAAGCTTTCCTCCAAATCAGACTTCAACTTGACTCTCAACTATTTCCCTGCCCGTTTCCTCTTCCTCAATCACAGCCATGGGACTCACTTCCTACCAGCGCTCTGAATGTGCTAATACCACACCAACTTCAGCAATTCAAATAGACAGATGACAACTGGTTTCTCAAGGCAATATAAAAAGTCTGACACTTCCACACCGGTCTAGAGATTCAAACAACCACTGGAAGAATTGTAAATTATTTGAGGCACTTGTGTGTCTACACAAGATGACATGGTTTCCATTTGTGTGATTTGACTGTGTTTTCACTGAAGGAACAGAGCTATTTCTTAATCATACAGCTGAGTGCCCTCCTCTTGCTCCTACCTTCCTATCATTGTGTCATTCATTAAGCTAGCTCTGGCGGTGAACACTTTTTATTAAAATATTTCAACAAATTAATTGTTTCACACATGCTTTAAAAAATTCTGTTGATTATTTGGAATGAGATCATTGACATTCTCTATTTGAGTGATCAAAATAACTTCCACCCAATTACAGCAGCCACTGCACTCTGGAGTGGGTTGTTCCTTCATAATAGTTTCTTGTGAAACTCCAGCTCGAGATCAGGGCGCTCAAATTCAATGATTCTCTGATATTTAATATCTCTGAACATTCGCAATTTGTTCAAATGCATCTTTTCTCTGAAGAACGTGTTTAATCGAACAGAACTTTTTTCAATGAAACAACAAACTTTAAATGCTAGAAAACCAAAATAAACGACAGAAATTTCTGAAGAAACTCAGCAGGTCTAGCAGCTCCTGTGGAGAGAAGGCAAGGTTAACCTTTCGCATCCAGAGACCCCCTCTTCACCAAATTGTTTTCATGTTTTTGGCACAAGAGCTCACACCTGTTGAGATAAACAGTGATTACGTTGGCTTGAATCCTGTTGGAAAAAGGATTCTTAGCAGAGGTACTGGATGGTCAGAGATAGCAATTGAAGACCAATTGAAAAGCTATCTCCTTCTGCTGCAAGTGTTGGATTCAGCGGAACCCCCACCGGACTGAACAATCAAATTCAGCTACAGCACTGGTTTAATATAAAGGTGAGCACTTTCTCCATTAACACCATCTAGCGATGCCCAAACGCTTGTGAACAAATATTGATCTGGAAAAAGCTGCTAACTGCCAAAATTCTGTCTAATATCTAAGAGACACAAGTCAGGACAGCGATTGAATAGATTTCACTGGCCTCTGTGAGTGGAATTCAAACAAACACCCAAACATCTCAATCTGCTTTCTTGCACTGAAGTAACCTGATAAGAGATGGTATTATATATCTCTCTAACAGGTTGTAAGTGAACACAGGCCTCCTGGCACTGAATCAGGGACACTACCACAACATCACAACAGACCTGAACACAATGAGCTCGACACTATCACAGAGAACACAGCCCACCTGTTTTGACAGTACATAAACCATGTTCGTTATTAACACCTTCCAACAACCAGGAATTGTTCCAGAATGTTTGTACAATGAAAGTAACATTTCAACATTTATCCAAGAATACTTTGATAGCAGCTCCGAATTGTTCAAACTCTATGGGAACTGCAGAGGAATAAAACTAGGAATTGTATTGCCATCAATTCACTGTCACTGGATTCCAACCTCGAACTCCCTTCCTCTTTCCCCTGTGAATCTTGCTGCACCAGACGGTCTACTTAGTCTGAAAAAGATTAAAATGTTTTGTAGTGTAATATCACCGTTGCCAGTGACATTAAAAGCTGATAATAGGTTTTCAAATAATAAGATGCAAAAACATTCTGATTCTACATTGTGCCACGAAACATGTCCTGCATAAATGAGGCACAAAGAAAGTATACAGCATATTTCCATCTGCCTCACTCAATCAAATATCTCTTGTTGCCAACAACCAATTTCAAAACTCTTGCTATCTGCCTTTTGTTCCTGAAACGTTCGTTTTGATTGGAACAACTTAGTCAGGGCTCTCAATTCTGAGGTACCTAATCGAATATTGTATTTCTGGCCGATAAAAATGGTTTTGAAGCGCGAGATGAAATTGAACTGTCTGAGATTCAGGGATCCGAATTGGACAATTTACAAATGGTCAGGACCGTTGACAAGTTAGTCAGAGATAGCACTGAAACAAACTGTACAACAGACTTAATCCTAGAGGATACATTGCTCAACTCCTCACGTCAAATATATTCACTGTACTTGAACATTCATCAGAGGAACTAACCAGTGGATTAATGTGAACGAGAATGTGTTCACAATGAACATAAATAACCACTGAGTTAATAAACTTAATAAGTCATTTATTTAATAAAATGTTTGAGGTGGGAAATATCGCCAATTAAAGCACAGATCCGGAGGCAATGGATTATTCTCTAAATTATTTTTACATATTCTTAAAACGTTCCTTGAACTAGGGAGATTTTGTATGCACTGCATAAAGTCAACACTGCATTCCAGTGTGGAAAGTATTTCTGTTGAAGGAATCAGGGCAAGGTCATTTTCTTGTTTACTGCTTTTCATGAACGAAAATGTTTAAAAAGGTATGAATTGAAAACTATGCTTCTGTCTGGACTTTCCCGCTTTAACAGATGTCTAAGTAAATGTGGGCACTGCTGCCTCACAGATCCAGGTACCCAGGCTCGGTTCCAGCCTTGGGTGACTGCCTATGTGGAGTTTACACAATCTCCCCTGTGTCTGTGTGGATTTCCTCCCACAATCCAAAGATGTGCATGTCAAGTGAACTGGTCATGCTATATTGTCCATAGTGTTAGGTGCATTAGTCAGGGGTAAATATAGGGTAGGGGAATGGGTCTGGGTGGGTTACTCTTCAGACAGTCGGTGTGGACTTGTTGGGCCAAATGGCCCGATACATACTGCAGGAAATCTAATCTAAACGATTGTCACACTTAACAAATGTGAGCACATTCCTTCGGATCGCTACATTGCAATAAATCGGTCAAGTATATTAATTAAAATAAATATTAATCTATTTTCAGTGTCTGAATAAACAATGTGCTCCGTTATCCTCTAGTTCATGTCTTCTGCAAATTTGTGAACTCTGCACACGTCTGAACACATCGATGTAAAATGAATTCTCTGCGATTGCAGCAAGGACTCCCATGGTTTTAAGAGTAGAGTTCCTACAGTATGGAAACAGGCCATTTGGCCCAACAATTCCACACTGACCCTCTGAACAGTAAGTAGCCCAACCAGACCCATTCCCCATAATTTATATTTAACCCTGACTAATGCACTATAACCTAGACATCCCTGAACACTATGGCTGTGCTAAATTGCACAAATCACCTGACCTGCGCATCTTTTGGACTGTGGTAGGAAACCAGAGCGCCAGAAGGAAACCCACGCAGACACAGGGAGAATGTGCAAACTCTACACAGGCAGTCACCAGAGGGTGGAATCGAATTTGGGATCCTGGCGCTGTGAGGCAGCAGTGCCAACCACTGAGCCACCATGCTGCCCTGCGAGTTCATGGGTGGATTATTTTAATTAATTCAACATTTGTCCTTGGTCACATAATTCACTATAGCAGTTGTTTCCGAAAGAATGACTCTTCAGTTGATTTTTTTTGTAAAATGTAACTATTTAATTAAAATGCACAGATTGGGAACACATAAAGCACTGTGCAGATTAAATAATTCAGTTAATGTTTTATTTTTATCCTGCAAATCCAGTTTAATCAGGGACATAACAATGAATTAACTCAAGATACGTATGAAACTGATCAAAGCAGTGAAACTGATCTGTTCTTCATAGAATTGTGCAGAATTTCCAAATGGTCTTTGTCAATGATCTTTTCCAGTCAGAAAAATATGTATGTAGTGTACAGCGGAATTGAAAGGTGTTTCTTGATCAATTATAACACTGTCATGGCATTTTTGCTCAAGAGCAAGAACTATTAGAACATTAGACTTTTGAAATGCTATTTATATTTCTCTATGACTTGTAAACTGTTTAAAGACAGACCTTGTGATTGAACTAGATAGTGGAGTTCTGAATTTGGATTGGAAAGCATGGATTAGATTAATCCTTAATTATTACTTTTAAGTAAAAATGGCGCCCGAAGGTATCTGTTTTCCCTTCATTTCTAAAACCTTTGCGATTTGCCTTTCACTAAATAATAGGCTTTATGAAATTTCAACTCGCATGCTGATTGCATTGAATGAGGAACCTGGAGCGGTTCACTGTCACCAACCGTGTTAACATTGCAAAACAATGTAGAAACCAGAAACGGTTTCCCAAGTATAACACATTTAATGTTACCCAAGCACAGTCATTCCTCAACAGATGAACGATCACCAGATCACAACGTGGTGTGTTTGAAGCAGAACTGGCTCTGCAAACATTTTCAACAGAACGAAGAACATGATGTAACCTCACACAAAAAAAACAAATTGAAGTCTAACAAAGCTGCTCAGAATCAAGCAAACTAATGATTAAATTGAATAGAAATAACAAGTCATAACAGCAACCTTGTTTGTGAGGGGACTTAACACTTAAAGCTGTAACGTTTCTGGCAACAGTTCAATTTATTTCTAACCTGCACACCCTTCTTGATCATGACAATCCTGTGCAGCACACAGTAGAGCGGTTGAAGGTATATATTGATTAATCACTTCATGGTCAAAACAAAATTACTGAATGGACAAATATTACCACATTATAATTTTAAGTTAGTTTCAATTACATAATCTGTTCAATTCTGCAGTTTCAGATTTTAGTCCCAAATTTTATTTTGAATGAGGCTACTCAAAACAAAATTCAGCTAGTTTACAATTAGAACTGAGTTCTTTTTTTAAAAATTCAATGCATTAAAAACTTATCTTTTTCATTTCTCACACTTCTGGGTTTCTGCCTTAAGTTGGTTTTCATACCATTACAAATGGATGTAATGTTTTCAATCAAGCAGGGAAAAATGTGTCATATAAGTTGAACAAATGCAGAAATGATTCATGAAAAACAATAGAACTTCACAAATATTGGTAATGAACAGTAATCCAGAGAGACAATCTCCTCACCAGAAAGAAAACACCAATTACAGAAAGTATGAAAACGCTGATCAATTCCACAAATTGAATAAGAATTCAATCAACTCAATTCAACAGAATCAAGGAAAATAAAATCAGAATCCAATCAACTCAAAACAACAGATTTGAATGAAACATAATCAGAATCCAACCAATTCACTTCAACAGAATCAAATAAAACAATTTCAAAAACCAATCAACACACTTCAACAAAACCAAGTAAAAACAAAGCCAAAATCCAATCAACTCAATTCAACAGAATCAAGTAAAACAACTCAGAATCTAATCAACAAATTGCAATATAGCACCGCAAGAAAATGTTATGACAGTTTCTAACCTGCTTGTCACCAACAAAATAAATGAGAAAATATATTCATGGTAAGAACATATATTCAATAAATGAATAATGATATTTTAGCATATTTTAATCATGTTTGGTAATATCTCAAACATCTTTGAATTCTTAGCGTTTGTTGTTGACAATAAAACTCACAGTCAGGGTGTCACTGACATTAAACATTATTTATAGCTGACTGTTTAAGAGACATTAGTGTTTCAAGTAACCCAGCCACACAGAATGCCCATCTGATCAAAACAAAAGAGATACACGGAGCAACTGACGCCATCATCACCATTTTAGCTATTTGCTGAGCCTTAACTGAAGTCTATAATCAGTCTGAACAAAAATCAATCCAAACCAAACCAAACTCAGCACAGAATCTGAGTTTCATTTAATTCAGAAATTAGTCACATGAATAGAAAGTTTTTAAAAAGTTACTAAGAAAGTTCATAGTTCTTACCTGAAGTCACTGTCACCATGGTCCCTTGGCCCCAGTAATCAAGACCATCACAGTGTTACATTCGCTGGACTGGGTCACACAATAACCAGCTCTGCATAAAACAAATCAAAAATCTACTATCATTTTAAATTTTCAGAACCACAGGCAAAATAAAGTCACAATAAATCTTCATCACATAATTGCGCGAGTGAATTCCGATCATTCTTGATAAATTTTAATAATGTTTTATACTTCACAGAGTAACACATGAGCTGATTCTCAAAATCCCCAAATGGTGTATCGATAATTACCCAACACTTTTACAAATTAAATAATGATACTGGCATTAAACCCCACAGAATTAATACTGCACTGCAAGTTAAGAAGGTTTGTAGAAGTAATCACTGACTCGTTTCAAACAATCGAGGCTGAATAGGTTTTTGTATTGATCATAATTGCAGTGTCACCCCAGTTATATCACTGTGAGACATGTTGTGTCAAATACTATGACAGACTGTAAACTGTAAAATGCAGATAATTTCTTCACTTCCTGGAAAGCAGTGATTCAGACTCCTCTAAGAATGATTTGGTGCATTATTTTAGCTTTTACGCTTCATTGTATTTTGAAAGCTTGGAATACTTTTCCAGGTTTGGTCTGCAATTAACTTGACAATCAACACGAAGAAGGTAAAAAAAAAATATACATCTGTACAAACTAGCACGACTGGATTGTGTTTAAATAGCATCTCATATTATTTCTCGCTCCTGCCATGGTAGAAATCACCAATTTGAGATAATCACTTGTCAGTGGTTATTGTATGAGAATGTCGTTGTGCACAACACTGTGACCCACTGTAGTATTTTGCACAGTAATAGATGGCGGTGTCTTCGATCTTCAGGTTCCCCATGTCCAACGCGAAAATGTTGTTTGAATTGTCTTTAGACGCAGTAAATCGATTCTTAATCGCTGGTGCATAGTTACTGTCGGATGAACTATAGTAGTACAGCAGACACTCCAGACCCTGTCCGGGAACCTGTCGGACCCAGTACATGTAGTAGCTGCTAAGATCGAAGCCGCTGGTTTTACAGGTCAGTTTCAGGCTGCCTCCGGGACGGCCAGTCTCTGCCTCTGGCTGGGTCAAAACAATCTCCGACTGGACACCTTTAAAAAAGAAAACAAATAAACCATGAGCATTAATGCAGATTAAATGATGGCTGAGTCTTTTACATTCCTGCGGTAGACTAACATTGAGACAGTGACAAAGACAGACTTGAACAAAAAACACTCACATGATAAGAAAGTAAGGAATAAACTGAGAAAAATTGTCGACACAATCATTCTGATAACTTGTGGGAAGCGGTTCTGTCAAGATCTTTCTAAACAGAGCCGACCCAGGAGTGTTGAATTACGGTCTAGTGCCCAGGATTTATATGGCCATCGGAAAGGGCAGGATCACACCTTCCGCCTGTTGGTTTCCTGCTGGAGGCTGAGACTGGATCCTGGTCTCAGCTTGTACAGCCCGAACACATGGGATCATGTATTTACGAGGTTACGTTGAAACATGGACATATACACATCTTGGGATATTTATTTTGCTGAATAGCTTCTTTGGGAGTGTTTTTATTTAAATGATGGAAGTAAAATTGAGTAGCTTCAGGTGTGTTTCACATGATACTTGCAAGTATTTTGTTTAAAAAAAACAAATTCATTCGGATGTTAGCTCCCTTTATTTCTACATTCATTCACAAGCAGATAAAACTAAAATCAAAGTTCAAACATATTACCAGCTAGTAAAACAATTGAGCTTGTTTTCCCAGGACACTGCCAGTCTCTGTTCCACTACAAAATAACATGTAATTCATACTAAACATTTCAAAATTCAATTTAGACAACTGAACACAGAGCTTGTCCAAAGTGATTATATTTAGAATATTCAATTAGAAGTTAACTCCCTTTAATTCTACATTCCACCACAAGCAGATAAAGCTAAAAAGAACTTCAATAATATAATTAACCAACAAAATTAGTGACCTTATTTTTGCTGTCACTAAAAGTCTCTCTCACTTTACAAAATAACATACCATTTCTAATCTGCGTTTCTAAATTCAGTTTAGGCAACCTAATATGCAGCATGTCTAAAGTGATTATGTTCAGAATGTGAGTGTGTGTCACTAAACAGTTTGGACTCGGAGATTAGAAGCAGCTCCTTACATTTCAGAATGTTTCTCCCTGCACCTTTTTTTTCAAATTGCTCCGACCCTCAAATGCATAGTAAAGGAAAGCTGTGTGCCTGAGAAACAAAAAGTGAGTTGGCAGGGATACATAACACCTAGGTAAACTTTTGAAAGAGCATCTAATGAACTAGAACAGGACAGTCCATACGTCCATATCTAACAGTCTGGGTACATCAGGAATGTTTGGTTAAATTAGAGAGTATTACAATAATCATTACCACGGATGTAGGTTATAAACAGTACATGTCTCTGCTCACTGATAGCTCTGACAGGGGCAGAAACTCATAAAAATCAGTAAAAATTTGCTGTTACACGACACCAGTGTTAATCATGTACAAAGGGCCCACTCAGTTTGAATGAGATGCATGAATCCGAGAATGGTGTAACAAGTGATGTGAGTTTGAACCAATTCAAGTTTGTTAATTTACTTTGAGATGATAACAAATGTTACTGCAATGTGGGATTTTGGATCCATTAACTTCATATTCAGGAGCTTTAAAGATACTCAATAAACAGGCTGAACTAACCAGAACGTCACTGCATTCAATGTCCTGTTTTCTGACAGTCATACAGTGAATGCTGTATTTAGTGACTTTCCTTTTTAAAGAAGAAATGCCAAGTGAAATGTATCCATTGTGAGTAAATGGGAAAATATCGTTTGTTTGGTAGGATTTTACTTTAGTTTCTTCATTTTCCCTTTAATAGGCCAGATACAATAGTTGGCAGCAATTAAACTGACTGCAGAAAAGGTCCTTGAGTTCCCAGTTTCATTTACTGGAAGCAGGTGGAGTTTCTGCAGTGGATCAAAGATATTTTGTCTCACTGTTGACCAGTTGGTGGAAAGCAAACTGCAAACCATAACCACCGCCTCCTCAGAAACAAATCGACTCAGCAACAATGCTGGAGGAAAGTTTATTTTTCAGTTATGTAACTTGGAGAACTAGTCACTCCTCTCATTGAAGGAAATATTCGCAGAGTCTCAGACACAACCTTAACATCAACAGTTCATTCTAGGATCACTACAGCACTGTTTAATATTGAGAAAAATTGATAAATAGTCAGAGAGTCATGTAGTGATACAGCATGGTTACAGACCCTTCGGTCCAACCAGTCCATGCCAGTCATAAACCCAAACTAAACTAATCCCACCTGTGTGTACTTGGCCCATATCCTTCCAAACATTTGATATTCATTTACTTATCCAAATGTCTTCGAAAGGTTGTGAGATCATCCCACACAAAAACCATTCTCTGTGTAAAAAGTTGTCTCTGATATGTTTTTTTTATTTTTCTCCTCTCATTGTAAAAACATGTTCCCTATTGTTGAAATCCCCAACCATAGGGAAAATTCGCCAATGTCCTAGTCAAAAATTGAAAACAATCCCAGCTCCAAACATTTACAAAATATCACTATGGATCTTCCTCGAGTCCAAAAAAGATTGTCCCCTTTGATCGATGATTTGTAAAATTTACTCGTGTATCTACTGTGATAGATGTTTTCAAATAACTTCTTAAATTCAAATGGTACACATCAATCGGATTAAAGTAACATTTCGTGCACGACCCCACACACAAAAAAAAGAATAGTTTGTTAACATGATTTGCTCTGAGGAAGTCTACGATGGATTCTTTTATCAAACAAAATCATTTCCACTGTTGTGAGGGCTCGTCTATCTTCTGTGCAATGGTCTGAATTTTAAGTTGTGTCTGACTGCAGATGAAACTGGCTGTTCTGGGTAAAAGTACAGTTTGTGCCTTTCACATTGTTAATGTATATTGCTGACTTTAGTTGAATAAAGTGATGTTGTCCCAGGCATCGTCTGGCACCATTAATTAGACCATTAATTTCCACATCACGAGCCAGACTATCAGGTGGAGTTTAATGATATGTGATATTTTTGAAACGAAAACTTTGTACATTTCCAGTACGAATCATGTCAATTAGAGCCATTCACCTTTCCACTCATGGCTTGATAAACCTATATGAGATCGCCCTCCCGAACTCTCACCCTCCAGTGATAAAGGTTCCAGTCTATCTGGATTTCCAACGGTGGTTCTGTTCCCTCACATTCTGCTGTTTAAGATCCTCCTGCCACCCCAGGTCCACAGACAGTGTCCCTTGATACCAGTTCAAAGAAATGGAAGGAACTTGTCCCACCATATTTTTCAATTTTCTTTGGCTTCAAACACCATCAAAAATAAATGTGTGTGTCATTGCTGATTTATGGGAGAATACCGTGTACACAATATCTGCTGAAATACCTGCCATACCATCCTGAATCTGGTTCGCAGGTTCATCTGTTGCTCACAAACGCAACCAAACATCAGGGAACATTGAACATCGCCCACACCCAACCCTCCACCATTCCCCTATGTACTTTGCACTTTGTGAAATCCGTGTTGTCGATAATCAGTTAAAAGAAAGGTTTTTTTAAAAAAAATTCTTAATTCATGTTGCTGATCTTGGCTGAGTAAAGGTATGTTGCTGTCAGCATTTCTGGGGAACATGTCTGCATTTTTTTCATGTCAGTTTACAATGATATTAAGTCAAGAATTGTCAAAATGTCCTGAGAAACAACGTTTAGAAATGGGCCTATTAGCTCCTCAGGGCTGTACCAACTGTTTGAATATTGATACAGTTCTGCCCCTACTTTTTCCCCATAAGCCAGGATTTACAGCATTGGAGATCATATCTATGTTGATAATGGATTAGACCCTACACAATGTTCCCAATGTTTACAGTGCTATCACCTGCAGGGTTATGGACAACATGCTATAAATTGGGTGTTGGCTGGAAGGCTCTGTCTTCACGTGATACAGGTGCGATGGGCGAAGTGATCTCTCTCTGTCGTGAAAACTTTCTACGACTCGAAATTCATCTTTCCAACTTTTTCTCGTTCAGAGGCTCTTCATACCAGAAATATTCCAAGCATTCGTTTCAATGAGCTCAATACACTCCACCTGATAGTCTGGCTCGTGATGTGGAAATTAATGGTCTAATTAATGGTGCCAGACGATGCCTGGGACAACATCACTTTATTCAACTAAAGTCAGCACTATACATTAACAATGTGAAAGGCATAAACTGTATTTTTACCCAGAGCAGCCAGTTGCATCTGCAGTCAGACACAAAATTCAGACCATTGCACAGAAGATAGACGAGCCCTCACAACATTGGGAATTATTTTGTTTGATAAAACAGTCCATCATAGACTTGCTTAGAGCAACTCGTGAATATTGCTTGATTTCTTTTTGTGTGGGGTAACACATGAAATGTTACTGTATTCCGACTGATGTGAACCATTTGCACTTCAAGTTATTTGAAAACGTCCTTCATAACAGATATGTGAGTAAATTTTAGAAATCATTGATCAAAGGGACAATTTTTTTTGATTCAATGAAGATCCATAGTGATATTTTGTAAATGTTTGGAGCTGTGATTGCTTATATTTTTAACTAAGACATTGACATACAGTGCACAACTTCACAATTTGCTGTAACATGAAATTCGCAACCACTGTGAACCTGGAAGGTGATGGTTCAGAATTTAACAAGGACCTAACAAGGTTCGTGAATGGACCAACGAATGATTCATGAAATTTAACAAAGGCATTTCTGAAATGATTAATAGAGCTAGGATGAATGTAGAGACACAAATTCACATCTCTGTTTGCATTTCAATATACTATAAATCACTTTTCTTTTATATCCTAATACTTGCGTCTTCGTTCATATTTAATAAACTCTATCTTGTTCCGGTGTTAAGATAGTTTCTTTATTTACTTCACTCAAGACTGTATGCTGTATTCGTGCCTCAGTATTGACCAAACTCGGTTTGGTGCCAGCTTATATCACTTGAGCTGCTTTTTCAGGAAGTGAATCTCTCCACCTGTTATGTCAAAATAATCTGTTCATGCTCAGTTCGAAATGAATCCTGTTAATATCATCCCAAATTCAGACTCGGTTATTTTGTATTTATTCATTTGAAATGAACAGAATATGACTGATCTGTTCTTGGTGGAGTGGGAGAGGGAGTTAAAGTGTTCCGCCACGGGGCCGTGGGGTTGGTTGGCATGGGTGTCCCAGAGATGTTCTCTGAAATGATCAGCAAGTTAGTGTCCTGTCTCCCAGATGTAGAGGAGACCACATCAGGAGGAACAGACACAGCAGATGACATTTGTGGAAGTACAGATAAATTTCTCTGGATCATTTGGGGCCTTGTCGGAGGTGAGGGGGAGATGTCGGCGCAGATTTTGCACTTCCGTGGTGGCAAGGGAAGGTGATAGGGGTGGGGAGTGGGCTGGTGGAGGGGCATGTACCTAACGAGGGAGTCGCGGAGGGAATGGTGCCACCGGAATGCAGATAGGGGTAGGGAGCGAAATATACCCGAGTGATGGGGTCTGTTTACAGGCGGTGGAAGCAGCGGAGGATGATATGATGTATGCAAGGTCGGTACATTGGAAGTTGAGGACCAGGAGGGCTCCCTGTTGAGATTGGAGGAATGGGGTTCAAGGGCATCGTCGACCACGTGGGAGGGGAAATTGCAATTTTTGAAAAAGGAGGTTATCTGGGATGGTTTATGGTGGAACTGGTCCTCCTAGGAGCAGGCGCGGTGGAGGCAGAGGAATTGTCAATAAAGGGATGGCATTTTTACAGGAGGCCGGGTGGGAGGAGTGTAGTCCAGGTAGCTGTGAGAGTCAGAAGGCTTGTAGTAAATGTTTAGTTGGTCTCTGGAGATAGAGGTGGAGAGGTCTAGGAAAGGGAGGGAGGTGTCCGAGATGGTCCCTCTGAAGTTTAGGTCAGGGTGGAAGGTCTTATTAAAGTTGATGAACTGTTCAACCTCCTAGTGGTAGCATGAGGTGGCATTGATACAGTCATCAATGTAGCGGTGGTAAAGGTGGGCAATGGTACCAGTGCAGCCGTGGAAGATTGACTGTTCCGCATATCTGACGAAGAGGCAGGCATAGCTGGGGTCCATACAGGGGTCCATGGCTACCCCTTTGGTTTGGAGGAAGTGGGAGGATTGAAAGGAAATGTAGTTGAGGTTGAGCATGTACTGCTTGGGTTGACGTGACAGGAAGAAACGGAGATCTTCGAGCCCTACATCATGGCGTTTGGATGTGTACAGGGCCTGGACATTCTGTTCATTCTGGGGCTTATCAATTGTTTGCAGTTATTATGGAACTGCAAGTGCAATGACTGGGAACTCGGAGAAACCAATGATTCGGTCTTCTGCTTGAAGCAAATTTTGACCAGAACATTTAAACACCACAAAGCTCACTGTAGGAAATGCCAGTGCTGCAACTTTTAATAATATTTGAAACTTTGTTAAAAATATGGATTTTTAGTCATAGTTTCTGAAATAATCAAGAAAATAATTAACCGTTTGAACAAGCTCTTTCAAAGAGAGAGGATTTGCAAAGTTTGAAACCATACAGTGCTGTGGTTTATTTGAATTCAATGGCGGTCAGAGTTAGATACAGTCAAGGTGATCTCTCCATATATTGATTCTGTTAATCTGACAGACCGACATACCTGTCTGTACAAAACTGTATTATTTGTTTAGTTGATCAAAATTTAGGAAACAGATCAAACAGAATGTATTCGGCTGGGGAGGTGATGGATACAGAAGGCAGAATCAAAAACTGGGAACACTCAATCTGAAGAGAGAGTAACAAGGAGTACAAGATCAAAGACAAGACAAGGTGCATGTCGATATGTTCCAGACGTTAGTGAATCGAATGAGTTTGTTCGATGGTCGAGAGACTCGCCCAATGTCGTCCTGGAATCAGACCATGAAACAGAGATCGAAATGTCGATTTGCAAATGTCACTTCGATGTGATCGCTTCACACTCTGTGTCCTGATATAGGCCACATTGGCAGATGTTTCCGCCAGATTGCATCCCCTGGGTTTATTTTCTGATCAGAAGTGAGATGTGTGGCTTGCTGCTGGCACATAGAAACAGGAAGTTACACGCCAGCTGAGAATGATCCATCAGGCGCTACTTTCCGTATTATCAGCACAAACAATCTTCCTCCCTCTGAGGGTGAACACACACTGACAGGGTCAAGAACAAATGGACAGATTGCTGTAGGTCTCAACATTGTATTCAATTCCATTCCCCTGTTCCAAAATGAAACAGAAGAGACACAAGATTATTTCAGCGAGAGTAAATTATCTGTCAGAGAGATAAGAAGAGTTACCATCGGGTGAAAGGAGCTAAATGACAATATGTAGTTTCGCTCATAAACCTGTGTTTAAAAGTAGAAAGCTTGAGGGAAGTTAATAAGTAAATCTAAGAGGCAGCATTCATTAAAAGTTGGAAAAGTAAAGTTTAAGCAATAAAATTCAGCATGGTAACTCTTCTTATCTCTCTGACAGATAATATACTCTAGCTGAAATAATCTTGTGTCTCTTCTGTTTCATTGTGGAAAATGGGAATGGAATTAAATACAATGTTGAGACCTACAGCAATTTGACCGTTTGTTCTTGACACTGTGGAAGTGATATCATATCGGAAGTGGTTGATTCTGTTTTCCGGAGAGGCAATGAGATGTGACATTGGGTGTAAAAAGTGGATGTAATGCTTCTTAACTTCAATCAGGTTTTTGACCAGATCTTGCATCTTCAATAAGGTAAGGGTTCATGGGATCTGGTGCAGTTTGGCAAATGCATCGAAGGTTTATTTGTTGGCAGAAGGTAATGGTCGAATGTAGTCATTATGAAGATATCTTGTGTCCAGTGGCTTATTATATGACTTGGTGCTGGATCCTTTGATGTTTGCAGAGTATATGAAAGGTCTAGTCAAGAATGGAGCCATTTTGATCAGTAAGTTCAAAGATGAGGTGAAAAACGTTTGGTTTTGCAATTAGTGAGGAGGAAAGCCCGTGTGACATCAATGGCCTTGCCTGTCGGAGAGAAGAATTGAAAACAGAACATTATATCCTAAAGTCTGTGAAGTAAAGCATTTTCGAGACTAACAATTTAAGTGAATATATGATGTATTGTTGGAATCTACAAAATACAAAGGATAAGCGATCTTCAGGAATCCTGAAGAAGGGCTCATGCCCGAAACGTCAATTCTCCTGCTCCTCGGATGCTGCCTGACCTGCTGCGCTTTTCCAGCAACACATTTTCAGCTCTGATCTCCAGCATTTGCAGTCCTCACTTTCTCCTCGATATTGTGGCTCGACCATTAATTCAGGAAGCTGGGGTCTGAGCCCACAGTGCTGCCACATCAGGTCGTGAATTAAGGTTGATAATTAAACAACTCATTGAAGGAATAAGCTCCACAGATATTCCCTTGCTCTGCTTTGGAAAGAACAACACATCAGTGCAAGAGTTAAGGCTGAAGCATTCACAGCAACCTTCAGCCAGATGTGCCAATTATCTGATCCATCTCAGCATCTTCCATAGATCACCAATATTACAGATACCTGTCAGCAGGGAATTCGCTTTGCTCCACGTTAAATCAAGACACTGTTGGGCAAGTGGCACTGGTTACTGCAAACGCTATGGAGCCTGACAAAATTCTGGCAATAATACTGATGACTTGTGCTAGCCAAGCACTCCCAGTACAGCTACAATACTGGCATGGACAATGTGGAAAATAGGCCAGGCATGTCCTGGGCACAGAAGACAGGTCAAACCACCCTGGTGAATTACTGCCCCATCAGTCCATGCTCAATCATGAGTTAGGTGTAGGAAAGTGCTTTCCACAGTGCTATCAAGCAGCACTAGCTCAGCAATAACCTGCGTAAATGTGGGTCAGGCAAGGCCTACTCAGCTCATGACTGAATTACAGACTTGATTTAAACATGGACAAAGAACTGAATTCCAGAAATGAGGGGAGAGTGACAGCCCTTCACATTAAAGTCACATTCGACAGAGTGTGATATTATGGAGTCCTAGCAAAGCTGGATTCAATGGGCAACAGTTGACAACCTCCCTGCTGCCTGCAGTCAGACCTCTCACATTGGAAGATGACTCTGCTTGTTAGAGGTCAGTCGTCTCAGCCAAAGCAAATCTCTGTTGGAGTTCCTAAAGAAAGTGTTCTTGGCCCAATCATGTTCAGCTGCTTCAGCAATGACCTTCCCTCCATCAGAAGGTCAGAGGAGAAATCTGCATTGATCTAGCACTTTTTCTGTGATTCCTCAGTCCATATTCAAACGCAACAAAATCTGGACAATATCCAGACTTGTGCTGACAAGTGACAAATAGCATTCACACCACAAAACTGCGAGACAATGACCATTGACAATAGGAGTGAATCTAACCAAAACCCCTTGATATTCAATAGTGTTACCATCACTGAATCCCTCACCATCGACATCCTGGGTTTTATTGTTCATTAGAAATTGAGCTGGACACTCCATATAAATACAATGGTTGTAACAACAGGACCGAGGTGAGGAATACTGCAGCGAGTAACTCACCTTCTGACTTGCAAAGCCAATTGACTATTTAAGAGACAGAAGTCAGGAGAGTAATAGCACAGCTCACCCCTTGACTGGATAGGAGCACCTTCAACTGCACTCAAGAAGTTAGGCATTGTCCAGGACAAAGCATCCCACGTGATCAGCAGCACATCCACACGCGTCCATTGCCTCCATATCTGATGCTTAGTATCAGCCTTATGCTGAAAAATGTGTTGCTGGCAACGCGCAGCAGGTTAGGCAGCATCCAAGGAGCAGGAGATTCAACGTTTCGGGCATAAGCCCTTCTTCAGGCATACCTGCCATATGCACTATCTAAAATACTGCACTGCAGAAACTTAGCCACTTCCTTAGACAGTACCTTCCCACTACCACTTGCATCTCGATGGACAAGAATAGCAGATACTTGGGAACAGCACCACTGTAAGCTCCTCTCTAAACCACTCCTGACATGGAAATATATCATCGATCCTTGACTGTAACTGGGTCAAAATCTGGAACTCCCTTCCTCAGGCCATTTTGGAACATGTTATTTCAGAAAGGCAGCTTTCTGCCATCGTCTGAAGGACACCTACAGACAACTGAAAGCAACCACCGTGTTCCATGAGTCAATAAAAAAAATCATTCAAGCTAACATGACAGTTTGAGAAAGTGGTTGAGGAGGCATTATGGGTATGTAATAAGCAATCAAAAGGTTTGGAGCAAAGTTCCAGAATCAATCTCTACCATGGTAGCTTCAATTAATGATAGAGTATGAAATGAAAATGCTGGGGTAATGAATGATAATCACAGACCTACCAAAGTTTTGAAACATGTTACATGGTTCAGTATTGTCCTTCAGAGGACGATGTGTGACTTTCCTATCTGGCCTGCCTACCTGTTCAACAAAAAGGCGATGGTTCCTTTCCTGTGCCGAACCTGACTAAGAAAGTGAGGACTGCAGGTGCTGGAGATCAGAGTTGAAAGTGTAGTGCTGGAAAAGCACGGCAGATCAGGCAGCATCCAAGGAGCAGGAGAATCAACGTTCCAGGCATAACAACTTCATCAGGTATCTTAATGAAGGCCTCATGCCCGAAACGCCGATTCTCCTGTTCCGGATGCTGCCTGACCTGCTGTACTTTTCCAGCATTACAGTCTCGACTGAGAAGCCATTTAGTTGTAATAAAGCTTAAGAAAGATCAACCATAATTAGCCGAGCAAGATGGCAGACCTTCAAAAAGGTAGCTGATGACCACCTTCTTGGGATATGTGACTAACTTTTTCATAAGTCAGTGCAGAATTCAAAAATGCAAATTATGGTGAGTCAGGCTGTTCAGACAGAGTCCGGTACACATTTAAGATTGATGATTGGATGCAAAGTCTCCTGTGGTGTTGCTGTGAACAGCAAGAGAGTTCTTGCCAGTATTGCACTCCAATATTTGTTCATGAAGTAAAGTGTCAGATTTATTGCATTTCTGTGCTTTCTGTGCATTTCCCACATTAGGATCACAGTGGTGATATCATGAGACCAGGATTCTCGAACTCCAGTTTGATGTTGAATGGCCAGGGTTTGGAATACCATCGTTTGCCCAGGGTGAAATTTGAATTTAAAGAAATCCTGGAATCAGAAAGAAAGCCAAATGGTGACCATGTAGCCCGAGTCAATGGAAAAATACAAAAACAGCTGCTGCACGAATGCCAAGGCATCTGTCACCTTTCCATGGTCTGGCCGACATGAGATTCCAGATCCATTCGGAAGTAAATGACTGTGTTCTGAAGTGGCTTTAGCAAGTTATTCAATGGGCAATTGGGGATAGGGACTCATCGCTGACCCTTAACATTAAGTAATACGTGTAACGAAACCTCGTAACAACTATATCAATTAAATGTAATTGTTGCGGCAGTTCCTGATGGCATTTCAAGTATTTCATGTGAATATTTTAAAATGCACTTTGAGTGATGTTGCACTGTCTAAACGGACTACAATATAAATCATTTGTCATTCAGAGTAGATCCAGTTCAACATTGAAGTTTAATTGCAGAATTTTCAGCACTGAATTTTTAACCTAAATAAAAGTTTTAAATTGTGTTCATCTTCTAGAAATAAATAAAATTTGTTGCAATTCGTCTTCATAAATTTGTGTTCACTTCTACAAATGGTCAAGATTCTTAAAACATACTTGTTTCGATTTGAATCTTACCAACAAATCACTTTGTTCATCTGGCTTTGCTGTCATCATCACTTCCTTGAAGCCAATTAAGCATTTATGTAAATAAACACAGAAATAGAATTCTCAGAATAGATTACAGAACCACAAAACCCGAATTTATATTTCCCCACAAGCACAGCACACGAATTGTGGAAAAAATGCAAATAACTCAATGGATTCCAATACTAATTGATGTTAGGACTTTTTAATACATAAGTTGTATGATTGTTGAATGATAGAGGTATCAGTTCTCATATTTAGTCAACAATCTATAATTCAGAGATACATTGGCACAGCTAATATTTCTGTCTCTCTTTTTCTCTCTTCCCCTCCTGCCTTCTCCCCTTTTTTCTTTATATCTGATGCCGTGTTTTGCCTCTCCACAATCGGACGATGTTTTCCTTAATAACCTGAAGCCAACACCTCACCAACATATCCTCTCAGCCAAATTCATCCATTTCATTAGAGAGATTTGAGTCAAGATTTTCTCAAAAATCTGTCTGAGTATTGAGTGATCTGGAAATGCTTGATAGGAATGAGGCTGCAAGACTGTGATAGCGTTTTCATTGTATCTCAGTAGTATTATTCTTGGCTGAGGAATGTTTAATGGTTCAGGGCAATGCTTATTTAGACTATAATTAACCTTTACTGCACATCTCATGGAATGTTTAATATTGTAGAGGTCGATTTATTCTGTATCAACTCTGTGTTGTACCTACTCTGGGAGGGTTTTTTTTAGGGAATCCTGGACGCAGCTCTACTCTGTGCCTAAACCAAAATATATTTGACATGATTGCATTGGACAGCACAGTATAGAGGGAGATTTACCCAGCACATTACATGAGCTGTACAATCACAGAAAACATTTGATGTAGCCGTGTAAAGGGGCTTGGACTCCTACCCACTGTCTTTCTGGTTTTGAAATGCTTGATACCAGAATAAAAAGGGAACAACACTATGCACCGAAACTTTGTTATACAAGCAGATTATCATCTACAGGCACATACGCAAATCATCTATGAACAACCCTTGCAGTGTTTAATGGATGAGTGCTGAGAGATATGCAATACGTGTCTATTCCATGCAACACATGCCGACAGTGTGCTTGATATGGCAGTTTAAATGTAGTTTTGATTTGTCTTTAACCTTTTCTGTGACAGTCGTGGTTGTGTTTGACAAATATTCAACAGAACTGGAGGACTCTATGACTGTAAATGCAGTCACTGCATTCGAGGCAGAAGGCAATGCCATCAAACAGGGAGAAAGATGATCCCTGTCTTTTTTCATGATGAGGAGAGATTGAAGCAGCTGGGCTTCAAACATGAAATTTAAATGAGGCCCATATAATTCTGAAAAGAGTAACTTAGAGCAAAGGTCAATGATAGGGAACCAGAAGCAGCTTGTTCAGCCAATGGAGTTTGGTCTTCCAAACAATCACATCATGGCTGAACTGATAATCCTCACCTCCACTTCCCAGCGTTTTAAATGTAAGCATTGATTCAATTACCAGATCAAAATCTGCCCATTTCAGCCTTCGAAATACTGAATGACCCAACCTCGACAGTCTTCTGTGGAAATGAATTCCACAGATTCACTACATTCTGGGAGACAAAATTCTCTTCTGCCCGAAATTTGTGACCTCTAATTCAGAGATTCTACTCCCTGGTCCGAAACTCACCCACAAGGGGAAACAACATTTCGGCATTTACACCATCAAGTTTCCTGAAAATAATAGATGTTTCAGAATGTCAGAACTGAATCTTCTATGTTCCATTGAGTATAGGCCCAAATGACTCAATCTCTACTCTTAAGACAGTCCCTGCATCCTCAGGATCAGTCGACTAAACCTCGTGTGGATTGTCTCACATTCCAGTGTACCTTTTCTTTGTGATATGAGTCCAAAGAACAATTCACAGTATTCCAGCTGTGGGAAGAAGAGAGGTTTTTTTCAGTTTTAACAAAGATTATAGTCATACAGACATCCAGCAAAGAAACATACCCTTCGGTCCAACTGCACTGACCAGACATCCCAATCTGACTGAGTACCATTTGCCAAACATTTGGCCTATCTTCCTCTAAATGTTACCTGTTCATACACCCATCCAAGTGCCTTTTAAATGCAGTAATTGAACCCGCCTCCACCACTACCACTGGCAGCTTTAACCATACATACACATGAAAAGGTTACCCCTCAGGTTCTTTTCAAACGTTTCTCCTCTCACCTTAATCCGCTGTCCTCTAGTTTTGGACTCTCTCACTCGAGGAAATAGGCCTTGGCTATTCACCATATCAATGTCCCACATGATTTTATAGGTCTTGTTCAGGCCACTCCTCAGCCTCCTTTCCTCTCACTGCAGGGAAAAGAAAAACCCCAGCCTATTCAGCCTCACCTTCTACCTTAAACACTCCAGTTCCAGCATCATTCTTGGAAATCTTTTCTTCACCCTCTCAAGTTTCACAAAATCCTTGATAGGAATGGTCAGCCAGATTTGTCTGTAATAATTCTAAATGTGGCCTCACAAACGTTCTGTAGAGCTGAGACATGACATCTCGACTCCTACACTTAATGTTATGACCAATGAAGGAAAGCATGCCAAACACCATCTTCCCCACCCTGTCTCCCTGCAACTCCACTTTCAAGGAATGATGCATCTGCACCCTTTGGTTTCTTTGCTCAGCAACACTCCCCAAGGCCCAGCCATTAATTGTATAAGTCCTGCCCTGGTTTGCCTTACAAACATGCAACACCTACATTTATTTAATGAAGCATGGGTTCATGAAAGGTAAGTCATCTTTAACTGATTTATTGGAATTCTTTGAGGTTATAACGAGCGTGGTAGACAATGGGGAACTGGTGAACGTGGTGTATCTGGATTTCCAAAAGGCATTCAGCAAGGTGCTGCACAAAAGGCTGCTGCATTAGATAAAGATGCATAGTGTTACGGGCAATGCATTAGCATGGACAGAAGAATGGTTAACTAACAGAACGCAAAAATTGGGGATAAATGGGTGTTTTTCTGGTTGACAATCAGTGGCTAGTGATGTGTCTCAGGGATCAGTGTTGAGCCAGCAATTATTTACAATTGTTGGGACTGCAATTGTTTATAATTCAGATAGATTGCTTCGAGTTAGAGACCCAAGTGTAGAGTGTTATAATTCACAGAAGCCACTTAAATCAGTGATAGAGCAAAGTGTGCAGAAGGGTATAGACAGGCTAAGTGAGTGGGCAAGGGTCTGGCAGATGGAGTACAATGTTAGTAAACATGAGGTCATCCATTTTGGTAGGAACAATAACAAAGTGGTCTACTTTAAACTGGTGAAAAATTACAGAATGCTGCTGTGCAGGGGGACCTGGGTGTTCTTGTGCATGAAACACAAAAGTTTGGTTTGCCTGTCCAGTAGCAAATTAGGAAGGCAAATGGAATAATATCCTTCATTGCCAGTGGATAAAATTTAAAATTAGGTGTTTCTGCTGTAGCTGTATAGGGCGCTGGTGTGGTCACGCCTGGAGTACTCTGTACACTTTTCATCGCCTTACATGAGATGGCACTGGGGTGGGGTTTGCTGAGGAGGTTGACTGTGTTGATTCTGGAAATGAGGGGGTGGGCTTACGAGGAGAAATTGAGCACACTGGGATTATACTCATTGGAATTCAGAAGAATGGGGGACCGGGTTTGTAAAATTATGAATGGGATAGATAAGACAGAAGCAGGGAGGCTCAAAGTTTGTGAGAAGATTTGTAGCTCGGGTGCTCGTTGTTGTGGTTCTGTTCGCCGAGCTGGGAATTTGTGTTGCAAATGTTTCGTCCCCTGTTTAGGTAACATCCTCAGTGCTTGGGAGTCTCCTGTGAAGCACTTCTGTGACGTTTCCTCCGGTATTTATATTGATTGGTATCTGCCGCTTCCGGTTGTCAGTTCCAACTGTCCGCTGCAGTGGCTGGTATATTGGGTCCAGGTCGATGTGTTTGTTGATAGAATCTGTGGATGAGTGCCATGCCTCGAGGAATTCCCTGGCTATTCTCTGCTTGGCTTGTCCTACAATAGTAGTGTTGTCCCAGTCAAACTCATGTTGCTTGTCATCTGCGTGTGTGGCTACTAAGGATAGCTGGTTAAGCTAAAGCCTTCACCCAAAGGGTTGTGAATCTCTGGAATCCCCTGCCTAGTGAAGCAGCTGAGGCTAACCTGTTGAATGTTTGAAGGTGAAGATAGATTTGTGAAGAGTAAAGGAATGAAGGATTATCGTGAGGGGTGAGTAAGTGGAGTCTCAGTCCATTGAAAGATGATCCACGATATTATTGAAAGGCAGAGCTGGCTCATGGAGTCAGATGGCCTCCTCCTGATTGTATTTTTTATGTTCGAATGTTGTTATGATCCAACAGACCTCCAATTCAAAACGTAATGCTCTCCAACTACTAAATAAAAACTGAAAGAACTGTGGATGCTGTGTATCAGAAACAAAAGCAGAAACTGCTGGAAATGCTCAGAAGGTCTGGCAGCATCTCTGGGGTGAAAGGCTCACCAGTTTATGGTTCCCTGGCTTTTCCATACAACTTTCTTCAATAATGCTGCCCCATTAGTCACTCTCCAGTCTTCTGGCATCTCATCTATGATTATCAACGATACAAATATCTCAGCATGGCATCCAGGATTCTCTTCCCTAGCTTCCCACAAAGTTCTGGGAAATACCTAATCAGGTCTCTAGGATTTATTTCCATTTTTCTACTTTAGACCTCCAACACCTCCTTTTCTGAAAAATGAACTCATTTTAAGATCACATCATTTATTTGCCAAGTTTCTTCGCTTCCATGCTCCTGTCTACTGTAAATATTGATGCAAAATATTTGCTTAGTGTTTCAGCCATCTCCTGTGGTTCCATGCCTGGAAAGCCATGTTGATCTTTAAGGGCTGTATTCTCTCCTTAGTTATTCTTTTAACCTTAAAATAATTTTAGAATCTTTTCGGATTCTCCTTAATTCTATTTACCATAGCAATTTTATGTCCTCTTTTTTCCCTCATGATTTCCTGTTTAAGTATACTCCGACTGCCCTTATACCCTTCTCAGGATTCACTCAATCCCAGCTGTCTATATCTGATGAATGCCCCCTTCTTTTTCTGGACAGAAGTTGCAATTTCCCTCATCATTGAGCTTTTCCCCATGCCTTGCCCGTCACACAAACAGAAACATACCATCACTGAACTCTCATTGTCTCATTCTTAAAGGCCTCCCACTTGTCAGCCGTCCCTTTACCTGTGAATAACCTCCCCAACCAACTTCTCAAAGTCTAATACCATCGAAACTGGCCAGACTCTAATTTGAAACTTTCATTTTTAAATCAATTCTATCCTTTCTCATCATTATTATTAAACCAATAGAATAATAATCACTTTCCCTGAAGCGTGCCTCTATGGACACCTCAGTCACTTGCCCTGTCTTGGTTCCCAACAGAAGGTCAAGTATTGCGAACTGTCTAGTAGGTGCATCCACATATTTAATAACAACATTTTCTTGTGCACACTTAACCAATTTCCCACATTCTAAGGTCTTAACCCTACCCCAAACTCTGTTTGGAAAGTTAAAATTCACGACCATTATCCGTTTTTTCTTACAGATAGCATAATCGCTTGTAAATTTCCCACTAACTATTAGGAGGCCCATTTTACAATCCCAGCAAGGTCATCACCTCTTTCTTATTTTTATGTTTCATCCATATAACTTCACTGGGCAGTCTCCAAGACATATCCTCTCTACATCCAGCTGTCATGTTCTTTCTAACCAAAAACACCACTCCATCTCCTCTCTTGCTCCTCTGTCTATACATTCTATAGCATCTATATCCTGGAACAGTAAGCTGCCAGTCCTGTTCATCCCTGAGCCACATTTCTGTAATGGTAATGATATCCTTGTCCCACATTCCCATCTATGCCCTATGTTCATCTGTCTCACATGTTAGGCCTCTTGCAACAAAGTTTAGCAGTCTTCCCTCATTCTTGCCAAACTGTTATCTGCCTTGACCCCTAGAATTGCTCACCGCATCTCACCTCAAACATTTCTCTTTTCTCACTAGCTTGTTAGTTCCCACCATCCCCCTTACTGATTTAAAACCCTCAGCAAATGCTAGCAAATGTCCCCACAAGAAAATCTGTCCCCTTCCAATTCAGATCCCTCTTATACAGGTCATTTCTATTCCTGAAGAGATCCCAATGATTGAAAAATGGGAATCCTAACACCTGCACCAGCTCCTCAGCTACACATTAGCTGCTCTATCTGACTGTTCCTAATCTCAATATTCCATTAGTTTTTAAACAAACCCCAACATGACATTTGCCATCCTTATTACAGTTGAAATTAAAAGCTAATTTTTTGTGGTTCGGAGATGCAGACTCCCTGTAGATTTCTGAATTCAATCTCTATCTTGCCTGTTAAAATGCATAACTTCACGGTTTATGTCTGTTCTCATTTATTTCATCCACATTACATTATTATGCAAAGCTCCTTGTTCACTCTCTTGTCCTATCTGTATCCTTCCGCAAACTTCTTTTTGTGTCATATTCACCACTTGTCTCCACTCCAATTTTTGAGTCATTCGCAAACTTGCCTCCAATATATTCACTTTCCTCATCTAAGTCATCAAAATACTTTGTAATTTTTTTTGTTCCCAGAACAGACTTATGTGGTAATCCACAGGTTGACATCCTGTAAAATAAAACATTTAATCAAACTTTTCTGATTGGGATTTCAAAAATCCTCTCTCCATGTTAATACAGTACCTCCAAAGCCAAGGCTCCTTTCTTATTCAGTAATCTTATCAAACACCTTCAGAAAATCAAAACATATTACAATCACGGTTTCCTCCATTTTCTCCAAGAATTCTGTTCTCAGTTTTCTGCTATAACATCCTTTTTTAAAAACTCCACCATTTCTTTTCAATAAATGATGTTAAACTAACATCAGTCAATCTTTTGTGTGCCTTAACTTTTTATGAGTGAAGGTGTTGGGTGAAGGATCTACTATCAGCCCTCACTTCCACCTGCTGGAGAAGCACTGTCATCTACTGTGAAAATCTCAACAAAATGTATCTAAGTTCATTTACTGAGAAAGCAATTCCACAAATGTTCTAGCTCATCACCTTCTGCTGGCGGTCCCAGATTTTATGAAGCAACTCATTGAAAGTCAACAAGGCTAATTAGCAGCAAACCAAGATCAATATTTGAGCAAAAATATCTCAATTCCTGGTCACGTATTTTTTTTCATCTCTTTTTAGGACATTAGCTTCGACAATGTGGAATCTGTGTAAGAGAGAGAGAAAAACACTGTGCCTGAGCGTGTGTGTGTAAGAGAGTGAGTCAGAGAGAGAGAGAGAGAGAGAGAGAGAGAGACCATGCCTCTGTGTATGTGCGTGAGAGAGAGAGACAGCAAAAGACTGTGTGTGTGTGTGTGTGTGTGCGCGTGTGTGTCTGTCGGGGGCAGGGGGAGTGAGGGGTGTGGTGATGTGAGGATGCTGTTATCTTAAAAATGTTACTTTTGTCCTGTGTTTTTTGGAACAGAGATTGTAAGGGCAGAGGTGCTGAAGAGTCCAGAGTGTTTGTAGCTTTTTCTTTAAAAAAGTTTAACAATGGAAAAGGAGTGGCCAGTTCAGGTTCTTCTAGTTTTGGTCTAGCTGCAGCATTCCCAAGATGTTTTGAGTATCAGAAGGTTGCAAGCTTCAGTAAATGATTCGTAACTGAGCACTCGGGAATTTCTCTGGATGTTGTTCCCACCTGCCTGTAAGAATACGAGTTTGAATTTACCTTTTTGCCAAGGGGTGTGTTTATGAGATGTTACAACATTGGATCAGGAAATTAGTAAGTTACTGTATCAAGTAGTCGGTTATGTTTTCCAATCGTTTAATGCCACTTTCTTTTGTTTGTGTTTCAACCGTAGTGTTTAAGTGAATTCTGTTTGGCTTAATGCAGAGTGGTTTAACCAGTTGTATCACATCTGGAACATCAATGTCACATTTGCCTTTAAACAAAGAAAACCTTATTTATCCCATCCATGCCTCAATGATTTTACAAACATCTATAAGGTCACCCCTCAGCCACCGACACTCCAGGGAAAACAGCTGCAGCTTCTTCAGCCTTTCCTTGTCACTCAAACCCTCCAACCCTGGCAACATCCTTGTATATCTTTTCTGAACCTTTTCAAGTTTCACAGCACCCTTCCTTTATGAGGGAGATTGCACGCAATATTCTGACAGTGGCCTAACCATTGCCCTGTATAGCCGCAACATGAACTCCCAACTCCTATACTCAATGCTCTGACCAACAAAGGGAAGCATACCCAATGCCTTCTTCACTATGCTGTCTTCCTGGGACTCCACTTTCATGGAACTATGAACTCCAAGGTTTCTTTGATCACCAACACTCCCTAGGACATTACCATGAAGAGGATAAGCCCAGCCCTGATTTGCCTTTCCAAAATGCAGCACCTTGCATTTATCGAAATTAAACTCCATCTACCAACCTTTGCTCCATTGGCCTATCTGATCAAGATCCCGTTATACTTTGAGGTAAGCTTCTTCGATGTCCATTACACGTACAATGTTGGTGTCATCTGCAAACTTACAACATATACCTTCTATGTTCACATCCAAATCTTAAATGTAAGTGATGAAAAGCAGTGGATCCAGCATTGATCCTTGTGGCACATCACAGGTCACAGGCCTCCAGTCTGAAAATCAAACATCTACCACCATCCTCTGTCTTCTACCTTCAAGCCAGTTCTGTATCCAAGTGGATAGTTCTCCCTGTATTCCATGAGAATTAACCTTGCTAGCCAGTCTCCCATGGGGAACCTTGTCGAACGCCTTACTGAGGTGCATATAAATCACGCCTACTGCTCTGCCCTCATCAAATCTCTTTGCTCCTTATTCAAAAAACTCAATCAAGTTTGAGAGACATGATTTCCCATGCACAAAGCCATGTTGACTATCCCGAATCAGTCTTTTCCTTTCCAAATACATTCTGTCCCTCAGGATTCCCTTCAACTGCAACGCACCCCGCCCCCAATGATATCAGGCTCACTGGGCTATCGCTCCCTGGCTTTCCATACCACCTTTCCTCAATAGTGGCACCATGTTAGCCAACCTGCTGCCTTCCAGCACCTCATCGTGACGATCTATGATGAAAATATCTCAGCAATGGGTCCAGCAATCACTTCTAGCTTCCCACAGAGTTCAAGCGTACACCTGATCAGGTCCTGGGGATTTACCCACATTTATGTGTTTTAAGACATCCAGCACCTTCTCCTCTGTAATGTGGACATTTTTCAAGATGTTACTGTTTATTTCCCCACATTCTATTTCTTCCATGCCCTTCTCCACAGTAAACACTGACGCAAATACTCCTTTAATATCCCCCTCCCATCTCTTGCAGTTTGATACATAGGCTGCTTTGCTGATCTTTGAAGTGCCCTATCCTCTCCCTAGTTACCCTTTTGTCCTTAATGCTTTTTTTGTAGAATCACTTTGGATTCTCCTTAACCCAGTTTGCCAAATGTATCTCATGCCCCCTTTTTGCCCTCCTGATTTCCCTCTTAAGTATACTCCTACTGCCCTTATACTTGAAGAATTCACTCAATCTCTACTGTCTATACCTGACGTATGCTTCCTTCTCTTTCTTGAGCAAACCTTCAAGTTCTCGAGTCATCCAGCATTCCCCACACCTCCCAGCCTTGCCTTTCACCCCAATAGGAACATACTGTCTCATTATCTCATTTTTGAAGGCTACTCATTTTCCAACCATCCCTTTACCTGCAAAAATCCGCACATAATCACATTTTCAAAGTTCTTGCCTCATACTGCCAAAATTGTCCTTTATCCAATTTAGAACTTTAACAGTTAGATCCTGTCTATCCTTTGCCAGTACTATTTTAAAACTAATCGAATTATGGTCACTGGCACAAAGTGCTCCCCCACTGACACCTGCTCTGCCTTATTTCCCAAGGGTAGGTCAAGCTTTGCACCTTCTCTCGTAGGTACATCCACATACTGAATAGGAAAATCTTCTTGTAAACACTTAACAAATTCCGCTCCTTGGGTGTTCCGGTTTCCTCCCACAGTCCAAAGATGTGCAGGTTAGGTGAATTGGCAACGCGAAGTTGCCTGTAGTGTTAGGTGAAGGGGTAAATGTAAGGGAATGGGTCTGGGTGGGTTGGTCTTCGGAGGATCGGTGTGGACTCGTTGGGCCGAATGTCCTGTATTCCACAGTATAAGTAATCTAATCTAATCTAATCTAACCTTATCTAATCTAATCTAAACCCTTCGCACTATGCCAGTTCCAGTCTACATTTAGAATGATAAAATTCCCTACCATAACACACTATTATTCTTATAGATAACAGATCTCTTTACAAATTTGTTACTCAATTCCCCGCTGATTATGTGGAGCTCTATAGTACAATCCCAAAAAGGTAATAGTCCCTTTCTTATTTCTCACTTCCACCCAAATGAATTCCCGGATGTATTCCCAGGAATATCCTCCGTAATTACATTCATAATGTTGTCCCTTATCAAAAATGACACTCCTCCTCCTCTCCTGCCTCCCTTTCTATCCTTCCTGTAGCATTTGCATCTTGGAACATGAAGCTGCCAGTCCTGCCCATCCTTGAGCGAAGTTTCTGCAATTGCTGTGATATCCCAGACCCATGTTCCTAACCATGCCCTGAGTTCATCTGCCTTCCCTGCTAGGTCTCTTGCATTGATGAAAAAAATGCAGTTTGATTTATCAGTCCTACGTTGTTCTCTGCTTTGTTCCTGCCTGCCCTGACTGTTTGACTTGCTCCTTTTCCCAACTGTACCAGTGTTAGATTGATCTCTTTCCTCACTATTGCCCTGGGTCCCATCCCCTTGCCCACCTTATTAATTTAATTCCTCCCAAGCAGTTGCAGCAATCTCCCTGCCAGTATATTAGTCCCTTTCGAATTCAGGTGCAATTCATCCCTCTTCTTTGGGTCACTTTAGCCCTAGAAGAGCTTCCAATGATCTAAATTGTGAATCTTTCTCCCACACACAAGCTCCTCGGCTACACATTAATCTCGGATACCACCTTCCCTCTCCTTCCTGGACCGCTCCATCTCCATCAACAGTGTCCGACTCAACACAGACATCTTCTACAAACCCACCGGCTCCCACAGCTAAACAAGGACAGAATCCCCCTGATCTTCACGTTCCACCCCACCAACCTCCGGATACATTTCATCATCCTCCGCCACCTACAAATGGACCCCAGCACCACAGAAATATTTCCCTCCACACACTTATTTGCGTTTTGTAAAGATCATTCCCTCCGCCACTCCCTTGTCAAGTCCACACCCCACACTCCACCAACCCACCCTCCCCTCCTGGCACCTTCCTCTGTCATCACAGGAATTGCAAAACCTGTGCCCCCAACTCCCTCTCACTCCCCAAATGCCCCAAAGCAGCCTTCCACATCCAACAGAGCTTTGCTGCACTTACACACATGTCATTTACTGTATCCATTGCTCCCGATGCAGTCTCCTCTATGTCAGGGATACAGGTCGCCTACTTGCTGAGTGCTTCAGAGAACATCCCCGAGACACCCGCACCGACCAACCCCACCACTGTGGCTGAAAACCTCTCAACCCACCTCCCCCCAACAACTCCGCCGAGAACATGCTGTTCCTGGGCCTCCTCTATCACTAAACCCTAACCACTCGTCTCCTGGAGAAAGAATGCCTCACATTCTGCCTTGGGACATTGCAACCACACACTATCAATGTGGATTTCATCAGTTTCCTCTTTTCTCCTCCCCCTCACCATCCCCCCAATCCCAGCCCCAACCTTCCAAATCAGCACCACCCTCATGACCTGTCCTATCTGTCAATCTTCCTTCCCACCTATCCACTCCACCCTCCCCCCGACCTTTCACCTTTACCCCCAACTCCATCCACCTAATGCACTCTCATCTACCTTTCTCCAGGCCCACCCTCCTCCCAGTTATGTCTCCATCCCCTTGGCTCACAGCCTCATTCCTGACGAAGGGCCTTTTCCTAAAATGTTGATTCTCCTGCTGCTCAAATGCTGCCTGACCTGTTGTGCTTTTCCAGCACCACATTCTCGACTCTGATCTCCAACATCTGCAGTCTTCACATTTTCCTAGACGTTCATCTGCTTGATCCTCCTATTCCTAGCCTCACTAGCTCACAGCATCGGGAGTAATCCAGATATTACTACCCTCAAGGACCTCCTTTTAAAATTCCTGCCTAACTTTCTCTCTCCTCTCTTCAGCATTTCATCCTTTTTCCTTCCTGTGTCATTCGTTCCAGTGTGCACAGTGACCTGCTGCTGGTTCCACTGCCCTTTGAGAATATTCTGCCTTGATCCTGGAAACAGGGAGACAACACACCATTCTGATTTCTCGCTGTCGGCCGCAGAAACATCTGTCTGTGCCTCTGACTAGAGAGTCCCCTCTCACAATCGATCGCTTGGTACCTGACATACCCCTTGTTACATTACAGCCTGTCTCGGTCCCAGAAACTTGGCTGTTCATGCTGCGTTCTCCTGAAAGGTAATCACCCCCTACATTTTCCAAAACAACATACTTGTTTGAGATGGGGTTAACCACAGGAGACTCCTGCACTACCTGCCTCTCTCTCCTACTTTTCCTGGTTTTTCTCCCTTTCTTAAAACTACCATCCGTCAGATGCCCCTAGTTCCTGTAAATTCCTTCTTGCCTCAAACTGCCGCTCCAACTGATCGATGCGATCTGATAGGATTCACAACCAAACACATTTACTGCTGACATAATCATCAGTATGAAGGAAACTCTCCCTAATCTCCAACAGCTGACAGGAAGAGCACATCACTCTACTCAAGGCCATCTTTGTACCGTAACAACCTACAGAAAATAGCATAGTCTTATGCACTAAAAAAAACAGTAATCCAGTCTAACTTAGTATCTATGTTTCATATTTTTAAATTTTAATCAAAGGACAGATCTCAAAAAAAACACTCACCATTAAAAATGACAGCAATATTACACTTAAAAACCATGCACTTATCTGCTGCTGTGCTGTGTGCTCTCCAACATAGGTTCCTCGAATGTCAGCTGTGAATTTTGCTGTTTGTCAATTTTTCTTCAACACACTCCAATATCCTGAAACACTTGAACTCAAACAGCAAAGGCAGTAACTGTGCAGATTCACTGCTGTGTCAGTTAGCAGTGTAAGTTTCTTTCTCTCTGTCTCTGTCTCTCTCTCTCTCTCTCTCTCTCCCTCTCTGTTTCTCTCCCTGACCATGTGGTCACTACCTTTGTTCACTTCCTCCTTTTTAAAGAGCCATTGTTTTGATCTTTTCTCCCAAACTTCCAAAACAATGCAACAGCATAAAAACAGTAATTACTGCTTGTGGAATTCGAGGAACTCACTTCCAACACGTAAAATACTCCAAAAGCGAGCAGTTCTTACAGCCAAAACTTTTCCCATCCTCCATCTTGGATTACCCAAATCCTGATAGCTTTTGCTCCATCTCCATGTCAATCCTTATCACTCATTAATTGGTTCTCCCTGTTTCAGTTTGCTTACTTGTCTTCAAATCCTGACCAGTGTAGGGCAGAAATGTTCAATTTTGTTTTTCTTTTAGCAACATTTTGATTTTGTTCAGTTCTATAACAATAATTCACTATCTTCTTTTTAAAGTCCTTTCCACTTCTCTAATGGCTATATTTATTGCCTTCAGTTGTGAAGAATATTTGTTCCTATTCTCGTAGAAACTGAGCTCATCTTGTACCAAACTGGTTGAATGTCAGACAGATCAGAGAGTTAGGCATCATTCACCCCAGACTTACACTGACAAGGAAAGCCCAGACTTCAGTCAGGTTTTCTCTTGTTTCTCACCAGTTATTCCTTAAGATACTGAAACTTGACTGTCCTCCAGTCCATTTCTGGAGTTCTTAATCCATGAACCTTCAACCTTCAATAGGGCCAATGGTGAAATACCACAGTGGGGGTGATCCCTTCAAAAATGAACTAACTTGTGTCAGAGATGCTAAAATGGCTCAATATAGCTAATGCAAAACTAATTTATTTGACTTTTTTCCAAAATATTAAACCTGTCTCACACAGGTTAATTAACCTGAGCATAAACAGACTCAGTGAACATGGCTTGGGCCTGGATGTGGTTAACAGCAAAATCTCATTGCTGCAGTTCCTTATGAACACGTCGGTGTCTCAGCAGGTTGAACGAGTGAGCAAACCCTTCTTACACACAGAGCAGGTGAATTGCCTCTCCCTGGTGTGAACTCACTGATGTTTGATGTCAGATGATTGATTGAGCCTGGTCCTGCAGTGAGAGCCCCAGAAAGGTTTCTCATCATTGTGAACATGTTAATGGAACATCAGTTTCCTGGAACCTTTAAAGCACTTCACACAGTCTGGACATTTAAAAGGTCTAGTCTCAGTGTGAACTCACTGGCCTCCCAGTAGGGCAGAAGAGTGAGTAAATCCCTCCCTAAATACGGCGCAATGAAATGGTCTCACGCGTGTGTGAACTCACCGGTGTTTTTGCACAGAGGATATGGTAAAGAATGCCTTCTCATTCGGCTCAGGGGAACAGTCTGAGTTTGCCGATATATCTGCAGCTGGATGACTGAATGAACGCCTTGCCGCAGTCAGAGCAGGTTCTCAGCCTCTACCCAGTGTGATCTCATTGGTGTGTAGTGAGTTGAAATAATTGTCTGAACTTAATGCCGCAGTGAGAACTCCTGAATGGTCTCTCCTCTGTTCGAATACGTCAATGGCTCATCAGTTGCCCAGAATTTCTATGGCATTTTCCAAAGTCTTGTGATTTAAAAAGTTCTTTTATCTGGGTGTACTCTATGGTCTGCCTACAGTTGAGAAGACTGAGTGAATCCCTTCCCACACTTGGAGCAGATGAATGGCCTTTCCTCAGTGTGAGTGCATTGCTGAATTTCCAGTTGAGGTGGGGATTTGAATCCTCCTTCACTGTCCTCATATTTCCAAACTTTCTCCCCAGCCTGACTGTGATTATATCTTGACAGTTCAGATGATTTCATCCACACACAGGACAGGTGCACAGTTTCTCCTCACTTGGTGTTTTTTCCTTCCAAGTTCAGAATTGAACAATATTCCAAACATAAAATAAAAATCAATCTTTCCAATTCTAATATGATAGCTGGTTCTGTTTCCTGACCACAGAGTGTCCCCTTCACATAATCTATGAAGCTAATTCAAGAGAAGGAAAGTGAGTGAGAAGACCACAATCTGACTGAGTGGTCATCCCTGAGACCTGGCTGCAGGATGAAGTTCTAGGACATTTCTGAAGAGGTTGCGCGATACCTACCACCCCCGCCCCCCAAAAGACACCAGTGCGCAGGCGCTGGATTGAGCACGTTGGAACATGCGAAAATTGACTGAAGGCCCCTTTTTCAGTATCCAGGTTATGGCGGGGAGAAGGTGGTCCCGGAGGAATAATAGAGCCAATGGTGAGAGAGGTGGTGCGATCCGTCTTCGTAATATCCAGGAAAGGTCCCGCGAACCGAATAAGAATGAGCGGGTCCCGCGGTTTCAGCCCTGAGTTTAATTCCCGGGACCTGGGCCATGGCCACCATTTTGTTTGGGACGAGCGCATGCGCTGTTATACTGATGACGCAAGGGTGTGGGCGGGGCCTGCGGTCCCAGTGGCGGAGACAATGGGGATGGGGAGTGGCCTGTGGGACTGACCCAGGGAGGAGGGAGAGCCTGGGGGCGGGGACAGGCATTCACAGCTCTGGGAGTGGGGGAACAGGACAGGGACAAATAATTCACCAATACTGGAATGGTCTGAACTTCTCTCCTGTATTAACAGTGATCACTTTTATAAACTTCTTTTACAGGGCATCAGGAGAGAGCTAGAGAAAGGAAACTCAAACCAAACCAAAAACAGTCAAAATCTAATACGACACAATTAATCAGGAACTGAATACTATCGGTCTTTGAACTTGAATGTAGAAGTGTAACAACCAGATGCTCAGCCTAGAAAAAGCTTTGCACCATTCGCAGCAGACAGGACCTGGACGGCATAGAGTTACAGAGATCTACAGAACAGAATAAGATCCTTGAGCCCTTCTGCAATTTAAACCAAACACACAGAAAAACTCACCTTGCCTCGTAATATGTTAAAGTATGAGTGACAGAGGACTCCCAAATTCCACTATTTAAAGAAAATTATCAATTTTATTCTTTAGCCCTAAAAGTGAATATGAAACATTAAACAAAAATGAACATTTAAATGAACATTTTAATTGGGGAAAATGAAATTATGATGTGATCAGACAGGAGTTGGGAAGTACAAACTGAGAGCAATTGTTCCACAGATAGGGCACAGCAGACATATGGAGACTATTTAAGGAGCAGTTGTTGCAAGTGATGCAGGAAGTTGTTCCTGTGAGACAGGTAAGAAGGGGTAAGATTAAGGAACCTTGGATGACGAGATCAGAGGAACGTCTCGGCAAAAGGTAGAAGGCAGCTTACGTTAGGTGGAGGAAGCAAGGATATAGCACAGCTTTAGATTATTACAGGCGAGTTAGGAAGGAGTTCAGTTAATGGACTGAGGAGAGCCAGGAGGGGGCACGAAAAAGGCTTGGCAAGAAGGATTAGGGAGAATCTAAAGGCATTTCACTCCTACGTGAGGAATCGAGAATGATCAGGGAGAAGGTAGGGCCAATCAGGGATAGCGTAGGGAACTTGTGCTTGGAATATGATCAGATAGGGGAAGCCCTAAATGAGTTTTTTTGCTTTGGTTTTCACTAAGGAAAGGAACATTGTTGTGAATGAGAAGTTTGAGGAGCTGGGATACAGGCTGGAACCGATCAAGATTGATGAGGTTGATGTGCTGGAAATTTTGGCAAACATTAAGATTGATAAGTCCCCAGGACCAGACCAGATTTATCCGAGGCTACTCCGGGAAGCAAGAAAGGAGGTTGCCATGCCGCTGGTGAAGATTTTTGCATCCTCACTCTCCACGGGAGTCATACAGAAGGATTGCTAGGAGGCCAATGTTGTTCCCTTTTTCAAGAAGGGTAATAGAGAAATCCCTGGCAATTACAGACCAGTCAGTCTTATGTTTGTGGTCAGCAAGGTTTTGGAAAGAATTCTGAGGGATAGGATTTATGACGATTTGGAAAAGCATAGCGTGATTAAAGGCAGTCATCATGGCTTTGTGAGGGGAAGGTCATGCCTCATAAATCTTATTGAGTTCTTTGAGGAGGTGACAGGACAGATCGATGAAGAGGATGTGGTGTATGAGGACTTCAGCAAGGCATTTGATAAGGTCGTCTCATCCATAAAGTCAGGAGATATGGGTTACAGGGAGATTTGGCTATTTGGATTCAGAATTGGTTAGCTAACAGAAGGTGAGATGGAAAGTTCTGCCTGGAGATCAGTCTTAAGTGGTGTCCCACAGGGCTCTGTTCTTGGGTCTCTGCTCATTGTAGTTTTTATAAATGACTTGGATGAGGGGTGGGTTAGTAAATTTGCAGATGATGCAAAGGTTGGAGGTACCGTTGATAGTATCGAGGGCTATTGCAGGCTGCAGTGCAACATAGGCACGGTGCAGAGCTGGGCTGTGAAATGGCAGATGGAATTCAACCTGGATAAATGCGAAATGATGCAATTTGAAAGGTCGAACTCGAATGCTGAATATAGGATTAAAGACAGGATTGTTAGCAATGTGGAGGAACAGAGTGATCTTGGTGTTCAAGTACATAGTTCCCGCAGATTTCCCATCCAAGTGGATAGGGTTATTAAGAAAGCATATGGTGTTTTGGCTTTCATTAACAGGGGGATCAAGTTTAAGAGCCGCGAGGTTTTGCTACAACTCTACAAGTCCCTGGTGAGACCACACTTGGAATATTGTGTCCAGTTCTGGTTGCCCTACTGTAGGAAAGATACAGAGGCTTTGTGGACAGTGGAAAGAAGGTTTGCTGGGATGCTGCCTGGACTGAAGGGCTTGCCTTATGAAGAGAGATTGATGAAGCTCAGATTTTTCTCTCTGGAGAGAAGGAGGAAGAGAGGAGACCTGTTTGTAGATCTCCCTGGGTCGTCTTTGGACTTCTGCTGCAAGGGTTAAAAAAGTACCGTTGATCGAGAGTGTTTTGGATGGCAATCTCTCTCTCTCTTTGGGTTTTAGTATACTGGGGTATAATGTAAACAGATTGGCTGAATTCAAATTGTGGTCAAAATACTGAGGTATCTAATTTACAACCAAATGTTGCATATTTTCAATTTTCCAGAACACTCTGAGACTGCTGGTCATCACTCAGCAGTTGCTCTCACTGCCAAAACAGCCTTCACTCTCCCTTAAAGGTACAGTATACACCTTCAACTTCATAACAGCATCTTCAATATTTGGAGATTTTCTCCTTCTGTCACACTTACAGACAGTAAGTTCCCATTTCCCACGACCCTGGGGCTATGCTTGTGTGTGGGCAAGGCTTGAACTGATCACCCAACCTGGAGACAAGCAACAACACCAGTACCACAGGGAAACCATGTAAACATGGGGATTGTGGAAAGGCATTCAAATACTCATTCCGGTTGGAAATTCATCCGCACAGTCACTCTGGAGAGAAGCCATTCTCCTGCACTCAGTTTGGGAATGGATTCACTCAGTCAACAGCTCTGCTGACACACCAGCTATTTCACACAAGTGAGAGACCATTCACCTGTTGTCTCTGTGAGAAAGGATTCACTCAGAGTGACTGGTAGATCAGGTTCACACTGGGGAGAAGCTATTCATTCCCCTGCTCCATTTGAGAGAGGGATTTACTCAACTGTCACAGCGACTGATCCATCAGCATGTTCAAACTGCGAAAGAATATTCATCTGCCGTGTGGGAGAAAGTGTTCCCTAATACATCTAACCTTCTGACCCATCAGTGAGTTCACACTGTGTCAAGGCCATTCGCCTGCCCTGTGTGAGAGAAAGGATTCACAACTTCATCCAACTTCTGACACATCAGCAGATTCACACCTGGGAGTGACCTGTTCAACCAGTGCAAGTGGATTTAGTCAGCTCATACACCAGCAAGTCTACATGTGACTGCAGAAGTTGGAATATTCCATTATTCCTGTTGCTCGTGACATCCAGCATTGAATCAGGTATGTCCTGACAGTTAGGGTCTGTTTCTGCTGAAGTTACTTTCTTATCACGAGAGTAGAGTTGGAGATTCTTGTCATTGTAGCTGACAGCGTTCATCGGGGTATAGTGACCCTTTAAAACCAGCTCTCTGTGATTATTTTGTCTAATTCAGAAAAATTTCACAGGCAATTAGTGTGCAACTAATATTGAATTTCTGCTTCAAATGGAACTTGCTCCCTGTGATAAGAACTGAAATTTGATATCTGAAAGGTCCCCGGCATTAAAATCTCCAGTAAGAAAGTGCTGATGAATCCTTGCTGACAATTCGGACTGAATCCTTCCTGACATTTCTTACTGAATCCTTGCTGACAATTCTTAATGAATCCTTGCTGACAATTCTTACTGACTTGAACATTCCACACATGGCCCTACTTTCCTACCAGGAAGAATGGGAATCAAAGTTTATGTCAAAACTGAGGCGATTGGTGTCAGGGACTGTGGGGCTGGATTAAATCAGACAGGCAGAGATTGGTGTCAGGGACTGTGGGACTGTGGGACCGCAATCTCCCCTTGTCTGATATAAACCAACCCCAGAGTCAGTGACACCATTCTCTTCCTGTCTGATATAATCCAGCCCCACACACACTGACACCAATCTCCCCCTGTCTGATATAAACCAACTAGGTAAAAACAAGGACTGCAGATGCTGGAAACCAGAGTCTAGATTATAGTGCTGCTGGAAAATTACAGGTAGCGTTGATATAAACAAACTCCACAGTCACTGACACCAATCTCCCCCTGTCTGATATAAACCAGACCCACAGTCACTGACACCAATCTCCCCCTGTCTGATATAAACCAGACCCACAGTCCCTGACACCAATCTACCCCCTGTCTGATATAAACCAGACCCACAGTCCCTGACACCAATCTCCCCCTGTCTGATATAAACCAACCCCACAGTCACTGACACCAATCTCCCTTTGTCTGATATAAACAAAACCCCACAATACCAGACACCAATCTCCCCCATCGGATATATACAAGACCCACAGTCACTGACACCAATCTGCCCCATGTGATATAAACCACCTCCACAATCACTGACACCAATTGTCCCCTGTCTGATATAAACCAGACCCACAGTCACTGACCGCAATCTCCCCTTGTCTGATATAAACCAACCCCAGAGTCACTGACACCAATCTCTTCCTGTCTGATATAATCCAGCCCCACAGACGATGACACCAATCTCCCCCTGTCTGATATAAACCAACTAGGTAAAAACAAGGACTGCAGATGCTGGAAACCAGAGTCTAGATTATAGTGCTGCTGAAAAGCACAGGTAGCGTTGATATAAACTAACTCCACAGTCACTGATGCCAGTCTCCTCCAGTCTGATATAAACCAGCCCCACCGTCACTGACACCAATCTCCCCCAGTCTGATATAAACCAGCCCCACAGTCACTGACACCAACCTCCCCCGTCTGATATAAAACAGCCCCACAGTCACTGACACCAATCTACCCCTGTCTGACATAAACCAGACCCACAGTCCCTGACATAAATCTCACGCTGTCTGATAAAAACCAGCACCACAGTCACTGACACCAATCTCACCCTCTCTGATATAAACCACCTCCACTGTCACTGATACCAATCTCGCCCTGTCTAATACAAACCAGACCCAGTCACTGACACCAATCTCCCCTTGTCTGATGTAAACCAACCCCACAGTCCCTGACACCAATCTCGCCCTGTCTGATATGAACCAGCTCCACTGACACTGACACCAATCTCGTCCTGTCTGATATGAACCAGCCCCAAAGTGCCTGACACCAATCTCCCCCTGTCTGAGATAAGTCAACACACAGTCACTGACACCAATCTCGCCCTGTCTGATATGAACCAGACCAACAGTCCCTGATACCAATCTCCCCCTGGCTGATATAAACCAGCCCCACAATCACTGACACCAATCTCCCCCGTCTGATATAAACCACGTCCACAATCACTGACACCAATAATCTTCTGTCTGATATAAACCAGACCCACAGTCACTGAACGCAATCTCCCCTTGTCTGATATAAACCAACCCCAGAGTCAGTTACACCAATCTCTTCCTGTCTGATATAATCCAGTCCCAATACACTGACACCAATCTCCCCCTGTCTGATATAAACCAACTAGGTAAAAACAAGGACTGCAGGTGCTGGAAACCAGAGTCGAGATTATAGAGCTGCTGGAAAAGCACAGGTAGCGTTCATTTAATCTAACTCCACAGTCACTGATGCCAGTCTCCTCCTGTCTGATATAAACCAGCCCCACCGTCACTGACACCAATCTCCCCCTGTCTGATATAAAGCAGCCCCACAGTCACTGACGCCAACCACCCCCGTCTGATATAAACCAGCCCTACAGTCACTGACACCAATCTCCCCCTGTCTGACATAAACCAGACCCACAGTCCCTGACATCAATCTCACGCTGTCTGATATAAACCAGCACCACAGTCACTGACACCAATCTCACCCTCTCTGATATAAACCACCTCCACTGTCACTGATACCAATCTCGCCCTGTCTAATACAAACCAGACCCAGTCACTGACACCAATCTCCCCTTGTCTGATGTAAACCAACCCCACAGTCCCTGACACCAATCTCGCCCTGTCTGATATGAACCAGCTCCACTGACACTGACACCAATCTCGTCCTGTCTGATATGAACCAGCCCCAAAGTGCCTGACACCAATCTCCCCGTCTGAAATAAATCAACACACAGTCACTGACACCAATCTCGCCCTGTCTGATATTAACCAGACCCACAGTCAATGACACCAATCAACGCCTGTCTTATATAAACCAGCCCCACAATCCCTGACATCAATCTCCTCCTGTCTGATATAAACCAGCCCCACAGTCAATGACACCAATCTCCCCTTGTCTGATATAAACAAAACCCCACAGTCCCGGACACCAATCGCCCCCTGTCTGATATAAAACAGCCCCACAGTCACTGATACCAATCTCCCCCTGTCTGATATAAAGCAGACCCACAGTCACTGACACCAATCTCCTCCTGTCTGGTATAAACCAGCACCACAGTCACTGACACCAATCTCCCCCTGTCTGATACAAACCAGCCCCACAGTCACTGATGCCAATCTCCCCCTGTCTGATATGAACCAGGCCCAAAGTCCCTGACACCAATCTCCCACTGTCTGATATAAACCAGACCCACAGTCACTGACACCAATCTCCCCGTCTGATATAAAACGCCTCCACAATCACTGACACCAATTCTCCCCTGTCTGATATAAACCAGCCCCACAGTCACTGATGCCAATCTCCCCCATAATGATAAGAACCAGTCCCAAAGTCCCTGACACCAATCTTCCCCCGTCTGATATAAATCAACCCCAGAGTCAGTGACACCAATCTCTTCCTGTCTGATATAATCCAGCCGCACACACACTGACACCAATCTCTGCCTGTGTGATATAAACCAACGAGGTAAAAACAAGGACTTCAGATGCTGGAAACCAGAGTCTAGATTATAGTGCTGTTGTAAAAGCACAGGTAGCGTTGATATAAACTAACTCCACAGTCACTGATGCCAGTCTCCTCCTGTCTGATATAAACCAGCCCCACAATCACTGACACCAATCTCCCCCTGTCTGACATAAACCAGCACCACAGTCACTGATACCAATCTCCCCTGTCTGATATAAACCACCTCCACTGTCACTGATACCAATCTCGCCCTGTCTAATATAAACCAGACCCACAGTCACTGACACCAATCTCCCCCTGTCTGATATAAACCAACCACACAGTCGCTGACACCAATCACCCCCAGTCTGATATAACCCAGTCCCACTGTCACTGATACCAATCTCCCCCTGTCTAATATAAACCAGACCCACAGTCACTGACACCAATCTCCCCCTGTCTGATATAAACCTACATCACATGCCCTGACACCAATCTCCTCCTGGGTAAAAACAATGACTGCAGATGCTGAAAACAAAATACTGGATTAGTGGTGGTGGAAGAGCACAGCAGTTCAGGCAGCATCCAACGAGCAGCGAAATCGACGTTTCGGGCAAAACCCTTTCATCAGGACTTTTGCCCGAAACGTCGATTTTGCTGCTCGTTGGATGCTGCCTGAACTGCTGTGCTCTTCCAGTACCACTAAACCAAACTCCACCTGTCTGATAAAAACCAGACATACAGTCTCTGATGCCAATCTCCCCCTGTCTGACATATACCAGACCCATCAGTCCCTGATACCAATCTCTCCCTGTCTGATATAAACCAGACCCATCAGTCCCTTACACCAATCTCCCCCTGTCTGAAATAAACCAGTCCCAAAGTCCCTGACACCAATCTCCCTCTGTCTGATATAAACCACCTCCACTGTCACTGATACCAATCTTCCCCTGTCTAATATAAACGGGACCCACAGTCACTGGTTTATATCAGACAGGAGGAGACTGGCATCAGTGACTGTGGAGTTAGTTTATATCAACGCTACCTGTGCTTTTCCAGCAGCACTATAATCTAGACTCTGGTTTCCAGCATCTGCAGTCCTTGTTTTTACCTAGTTGGTTAATATCAGTCAGGCAGAGATTGGTGTCAGTGTGTTTGGGGCTGGATGATATCAGACAGGAAGAGATTGGTGTAACTGACTCTGGGGTTGGTTGATACCAGACAAGGGGAGATTGCGTTCAGTGACTGTGGGGCTGGTTTATATTAGACCAGAGGAGATATTTGTCAGTGACTGTGTAGCTGGTTTATATCATTCAGGGAGAGATTAGTGTCAGGCACTGTGGGACTGGTTCATATCAGACAGGACGAGTTTGGTGTCAGTGACTGTGGAGATGGTTTACATCAGACAGGGGGAGATTGATGTCAGTGTCTGTGGGCCAGGTTTATGTCAGACAGGGGGAGATTGGCATCAGTGACTGTGGGGCTGGTTTATATCAGACAGGGGGAGATTGGTGTCAGGGACTGTGGGGCTGGTGTATGTCAGACAGGGGAAGATTGGCATCATTGACTGTCGGTCTGGTTTAGATCAGACAGGGGGAGATTGGTGTCAGGGACTGTGGGCCTGGTTTATATCAGACAGGAGGAGATTGGTGTCAGGGACTGTGGGGTTGGTTTACATCCGACAAGGGGAGATTGGTGTCAGTGACTGTGGGTCTGGATTATATCAGACAGGAAGAGATTGGTGTCAGTGACTCTAGGGGTGGTTTACATCAGACAAGGGGAGATTGCGTTCAGGGACTGTGGGCCTGGTTTATATCAGACAGGGTGAGATTGGCATCAGTGACTGAGGGGTTGGTTTATATGAGACAGGGGGAGATTGGCATCAGTGACTGTGAGGCTGATTTATATCAGGCAGGGAGAGATTGGTGTCAGGGACTGTGGCGCTGGTTTATATCAGACAGGAGGAGACTGGGATCTGTGACAGTGGAGGAAGTTTATATCAACGCTACCTGTGCTTTTCCAGCCTCACGATAATCTAGACTCTGGTTTCCACCATCTGCAGTCCTTGTTATTACCTAGTTGGTTTATATCAGGCAGGAAGAGATTGGTGTCAGTGACTCTAGGGTTGGTTTATATCAGACAAGGAGAGATTGCGTTCAGTCACTGTGGGCCTGGTTTATATCAGACAGGGTGAGATTGGCATCAGTGACTGTGGGGCTGGTTTATCTGAGACAGGGGGAGATTGGTGTCAGTGACTGTGGGCCAGGTTTATGTCAGACAGGGGGAGATTGGCATCAGTCACTCTGGGGCTGGTTTATATCAGACAGGGGGAGATTGGTGTCAGGGACTGTGGGGCTGGTGTATGTCAGACAGGGGGAAATTGCCATCATTGACTGTCGGTCTGGTTTATATCAGACAGGGGAAGATTGGTGTCAGGGACTGTGGGGCTGGTTTATGTCAGACGGGGGAGATTGGCATCAGTGACTGTTGGTCTGGTTTATATCAGACAGGAGGAGATTGGTGTCAGGGACTGTGGGGTTGGTTTATATCAGACAGGGGGAGATCGGTGTCTGGGACTGTAGCTCTGGTTTATATCAGACAGGGGGAGATTGGTATCAGTGTCTGTGGGGCTGGATTATATCAGACAGGAAGAGATTGGTGTCAGTGACTCTAGGGGTGGTTTACATCAGACAAGGGGAGATTGCGTTCAGGGACTGTGGGCCTGGTTTATATCAGACAGGGTGAGATTGGCATCAGTGACTGAGGGGTTGGTTTATATGAGACAGGGGGAGATTGGCATCAGTGACTGTGAGGCTGATTTATATCAGGCAGGGAGAGATTGGTGTCAGGGACTGTGGCGCTGGTTTATATCAGACAGGAGGAGACTGGGATCTGTGACAGTGGAGGAAGTTTATATCAACGCTACCTGTGCTTTTCCAGCCTCACGATAATCTAGACTCTGGTTTCCACCATCTGCAGTCCTTGTTATTACCTAGTTGGTTTATATCAGGCAGGAAGAGTTTGGTGTCAGTGACTCTAGGGTTGGTTTATATCAGACAAGGAGAGATTGCGTTCAGTCACTGTGGGCCTGGTTTATATCAGACAGGGTGAGATTGGCATCAGTGACTGTGGGGCTGGTTTATCTGAGACAGGGGGAGATTGGTGTCAGTGACTGTGGGCCAGGTTTATGTCAGACAGGGGGAGATTGGCATCAGTCACTCTGGGGCTGGTTTATATCAGACAGGGGGAGATTGGTGTCAGGGACTGTGGGGCTGGTGTATGTCAGACAGGGGGAAATTGCCATCATTGACTGTCGGTCTGGTTTATATCAGACAGGGGAAGACTGGTGTCAGGGACTGTGGGCCTGGTTTATGTCAGACGGGGGAGATTGGCATCAGTGACTGTTGGTCTGGTTTATATCAGACAGGAGGAGATTGGTGTCAGGGACTGTGGGGTTGGTTTATATCAGACAGGGGGAGATTGGTGTCAGGGACTGTGGGGCTGATTTATATCAGACAGGGGGAGATTGTCTTCAGTGACTCTGGGGCTGGTTGATATCAGACAGGGGGAGATTGGTGTCAGGGACTGTGGGCCTGGTTTATATCAAACTGGGGGAGATTGGCATCAGTGACTGTGGGGCTGGTTTATATCAGACAGGGGGAGATTGGTATCAGTGTCTGTGGGCTGGTTTATATCAGACAGGGGGAGATTGGTATCAGTGTCTGTGGGCTGGTTTATATCAGACAGGAGGAGATTGGTGTCAGTGACTGTGGGTCTGGATTATATCAGACAGGGGGAGATTGGTGTCAGTGAATCTGGGGTTGGTTTATATCAGACAGGGGGAGTTTGGTGTTAGTGACTGTGGGACTGGTTTATATCAGACAGGGGGAAATCGGTGTCTGTGACTGTGGGGCTGGTTTATATCAGACAGGGTGAGATTGATGTCAGGGACTGTGAGGCAGTATTATATCAGACATGGGGAGATTGGTGTCATGGTCTGAGTGTCTGGTTTGTATCAGACAGGGGCAGATTGGTGACAGTGCCTGTTGCGCTGGATTATATCAAACAGTGAGAGATTGGTGTCAGTGACTGTGGGGCTGGTTTATATCAGACAGGGTGAGATTGGTGTCAGGGACGGTGGGGCTGTATTATATCAGACGGGGGAGAGTGGTGTCAGGGTATGTGGGTCGGGTTTATATCAGAAAGGGGGAGATTTTTGTCAGGGACTGTGGGCGGCTTTATATCAGACAGGGGGAGATTGGTGTCAGTGACTGTGTGTCTGGTTTATATCAGACAGGAGGAGATTGCGATCAGTGTCTGTGGGGCTGGTTTGTATCAGGCAAGGGGAGATTGGTGTTAGGGACTGTGGGGCTGGTTTATATCAGACAGGGGAAGATTGGTGTCAGGGACTGTGGAGCTGGTTTATATCAGACAGGGGGAGATTGGATTCAGTGACTGTGGGGTGGTTTATATCAGACTGGGGGAGATTGGTGTCAGTGACTGTGGGACTGGTTTATATCAGACAGGGGAGATTAGTGTCACTGACTGTTGGACTGGTTTATATCAGACAGGGGGAGATTTGTGTCAGCGACTGTGGGGCTGCATTATATCCGACAGGGCGAGATTGGCGTCAGTGACTGTGGTGCAGGTTTATAACAGACAAGGGTAGATTGGGGTCAGTGACTGTGGGGCTGGTGTAAATCAGACAGGGGGAGATTGGTGGCAGGGACTGTGCTGCTGGTTTATATCAGACAGGAGGAGATTGGTGTCAGTCTGTGGGTCTGGTTTATATCAGACAAGGGGAGGTTGGTGTCAGTGTCTCTGGGACTGGTTTACATCAGACTGGGGGAGATTGGTGTCAGGGACTGTGGATCTGGTTTATATCAGACAGGGGAGATTGGTGTCAGGGCATGTGGGTCAAGTTTATATCAGACAGGGGGAGATTTTTGTCAGGGACTGTCGAGCTGGTTTATATCAGACAGGGGGGAGATTGGTATTTTAACTGTGTGGATGGTATATGTCAGACAGGAAGAGATTGGTGTCAGGGACTGTGGTGCTGTATTATATCAGGCGGGGGAGATTGGTGTCAGGGTCTGTGCGTCTGGTTTATATCAGACAGGCGGAGATTTGTGTCAGGGACGATGGGGCTGGTTTATATCAGACAGGGGGAGATTGGTGTCAGGGACAATTGGGCTGGTTTATATGAGACAGGAGGAGATTGGTGTCAGGGACTGTGGGTCTGGATTCTATCAGACATGGGGAGATTGGTGTCAGGGACAATGGGGCTGGTTTATATCAGACAGGAGGAGATTGGTGTCAGGGACTGTGGGTTCTAGATTAAATCAAACAGGGAGAGATTAGTGTCAGGCACTGTGGGACTGGTTTATAACTGACAGGGGGAGGCTGGTGTCAATGACTGTGGGGTTGGAATGTATCAGACAAGGGGAGATTGGTATCAGTGACTGTGGGTGTGGATTATATCAGACGGGGGAGATTGGTGTCAGGGGCTATGGGGCTGGTTTATATCAGACGGGGAAGATTGGTGTCAGGGACTGTGGGTCTGGTTGATATCAGACAGGAGGAGATTGTTGTCCGTGACTGTGGGGCTAGTTTATATCAGACAGGGGAGATTAGTGTCACTGACTGTCGGACTGGTTTATATCAGACAGGGGGAGATTGGTGTCAATGACTGTGGGTCTGGTTTATATCAGACAGGGGGAGATTGGTGTCTGTGACTGTAGAGCTGGTTTATTTCTGACAGTGGGAGATTGGTGTCATTGACTGTTGGTACGGTTTATATTAGACAGAGTGAGATTGGTGTCCGGGAATATGGGGCTCGTTTTTATCCGACAGAGCGAGATTGGTGCCAGTGACTGTGGGTCTGGTTTATATCAGACAGGGGGAGAATGGTGTCAGTGACTGTGGGTCTGGTTTATATCAGACAGGGGGAGATTTGTGTCAGGGACTGTGGGGCTGGTTTGTATCAGACAGGGGGAGATTGGTGTCAGTGACTGTGGGTCTGGTTTATATCAGACAGGGGGAGACTTGTGTCAGTGACTGTTGCGTTAGTGTCTATCAACGCTGCCTGTGCTTTTCCCGCACCACTCTAATCTAGACTCTGCTTTCCAGCATCTTCAGTCCCTGTTTTTGCCTAGTTGGTTTCTATCAGACAGGCAGAGATTGGTGTCAGTGATTGTGGGGTTGATTTATATCAGACAGGGGCAGATGGGTGTCAGTGACTGTGGGACTGGTTTATATCAGATAGGTGGAGATCGGTGTCAGTGACTGTGGGTCTGGTTTATGTCAGACTGGGGGAGATTGTTGTCATTGACTGTTGGTACGGTTTATATCAGACAGGGGGAGATTGGTGTCAGTGACTGTGGGTCTGGTTTATATCTGACAGGGGGAGATTGGTGGCAGTGACTGTGGGGCTGGTTTATATCACACAGGAGGAGATTGGTGTCAGGGACTGTGGGTCTGGTTTATATCACACAGGAGGAGATTGGTGTCAGGGACTGTGGGTCTGGTTTATATCAGACATGGGGAGATTGGTGCCAGACACTGTGGGGCTAGTTTATATCAGACAGAGCGAGATTAGTGTCAGGTACTGTGGGGCTGTATTATATCAGACGGGGGAGATTGGTGTCAGGGTCTGAGGGTCTGGTTTGTATCAGACAGGGGCAGTTTGGTCAGTGTCTGTTGGTCTGGCTTATGTCAGATGGGGAGATTGGTGTCAGTGACTGTACAGCTGGTTTATATCAGACAGGGGGAGATTGGTGTCAGGGTCTGTGGGTCTGGTTTATATCAGACAGGGGGAGATATGTGTCAGGGACGATGTGGCTGGTTTATATCAGACAGGCGCAGATTGGTGTCAGGGACTGTGGGTCTGGAATAAATCAAACAGGGAGAGACTGGTGTCAGGGAATATGGGTCTGGTTTATATCAGACAGGGGGAGATTTGTGTCAGCGACTGTGGGGCTGCATTATATCAGGCAGGACGAGATTGGTGTCAGTGACTGTGGATCTGGTGTATATCCGACAGGGCGAGATTGGCGTCAGTGACTGTGGTGCAGGTTTATAACAGACAAGGGTCGATTGGGCTCAGTGACTTTGGAGTTGGATTATATCAGACAGTATTTCAGTGGAATAAAGGGAAATATGGAGCTATGAGGGAGCAACTGGCCAAAGTTCAATGGTGCAATACCTTAACAGGGAAGACCGTGGAGGAACAATGGCGGATATTTCTGTGTATAATGCAGAAGTTGCAGGATCAGTTCATTCCTAAAAGGAAGAAAGATCCCAGGAGGAGACATGGGCGGCCGTGGCTGACGAGGGAAGTAAAGAAACATATAAAGTTAAAAGCGAAAAAGTATAACTTAGCGAAGATAAGCGGGAAAACGGAGGACTGGGAAGCTTTTAAAGAACAACAGAGGATTAGTAAGAAGGAAATACGCAGAGAAAAAATGAGGTACGAAGGTAAACTGGCCAGGAGTATAAAGGAGGATAGTAAAAGCTTTTTTAGGTATGTCCAAGGCAAAAAAATGGTTAGGACTAAAATTGGGCCCTTGAAGACAGAAACAGGGGAATATATTACTGGGAACGAAGAAATGGCAGAGGAATTAAATGGGTACTTCAGATCTGTGTTCACTGGGGAAGACACAAGCAATCTCCCTGAGGTAACAGTGGCTGAAGGACCTGAATTTAAGGGAATTTATATTTGCCAGGATTTGGTGTTGGAGAGACTGTTAGGTCTGAAGGTTGATAAGTCTCCGGGACCTGATGGCCTGCATCCTAGGGTACTGAAGGAGGTGGCTTGGGAAATCGTGGATGCGCTGGTGATGATTTTCCAGAGTTCAATAGAATCGGGGTCGGTTCCTGAGGATTGAGGGCGGCTAATGTTGTGCCACTTTTTAAGAAGGGTGGGCGGGAGAAAGCAGGAAATTATAGACCAGTTAGTCTGACCTCAGTGGTGGGAAAGATGCTGGAGTCTATTATAAAGGATGAAATTACGGCACATCTGGATAATAGTAACAGAATAGGACAGAGTCAGCATGGATTTATGAAGGGGAAATCATGCTTGACTAATCTTCTTGAATTTTTTGAGGATGTAACTCGGAAGATGGACGAGGGAGATCCAGTGGATGTAGTGTACCTGGACTTTCAGAAAGCTTTTGATAAAGTATCACACAAGAGGTTAGTGAGTAAAATTAGGGCGCACGGTATTGGGGGCAAAGTACTAGATTGGATAGAGAATTGGTTGGCGAATAGGAAACAAAGGGTAGTGATTAACGGCTCCATTTCGGAATGGCAGGCAGTGACCAGTGGGGTAACGCAGGGATCCGTGCTGGGACCGCAGCTTTTTACAATATATGTAAATGATATAGAAGATGGTATCAGCAATAACATTAGCAAATTTGCTGATGATACAAAGCTGGGTGGTAAGGTGAAATGTGATGAGGATGTTAGGAGATTACAGGGTGACCTGGACAAGTTAGGTGAGTGGGCAGATGCATGGCAGATGCAGTTTAATGTGGATAAATGTCTGGTTATCCACTTTGGTGGCAAGAACAGGATGGCAGATTACTACGTCAATGGTATCAAATTAGGTAAAGGGGCTGTTCAGAGAGATCTGGGTGTTCTTGTCCACCAGTCAATGAAGGCAAGCATGCAGGTACAGCAGGTCGTGAAGAAGGCTAATAGCATGCTGGCCTTCATAACAAGAGGAATTGAGTATAGAAGCAAAGAGGTGCTTCTGCAGCTGTACAGGGCCCTGGTGAGACCACACCAGGAGTACTGTGTACAGTTCTGGTCTCCAAATTTGAGGAAAGACATTCTGGCTATTGAGGGAGTTCAGCGTAGATTCACGAGGTCAATTCCTGGAATGGCAGGATTGCCTTACACGGAAAGACTGAATCGACTGGGCTTGTATACTCTTGAGTTTAGAAGACTGAGAGGGGATCTGATTGAAACGTATAGGATTATGAAAGGATTGGACACTCTGGCAGGAGGAAACATATTTCCGCTGATGGGGGAGTGCCGAACCAGAGGACACAATTTAAAACTACGGGGTAGACCATTTAGGACAGAGATGAGGAGAAACTACTTCACCCAGAGAGTGGTGGCTGTATGGAATGCTCTGCCCCAGAGGGCAGTGGAGGCCCAGTCTCTGGATTCATTTAAGAAAGAATTGGATAGAGCTCTTAAAGATAGTGGAGTCAAGGGTTATGGAGATAAGGCTGGAACAGGATACTGATTGGGAATGATCAGCCATGATCATATTGAATGGCGGTGCAGGCTCGAAGGGCTGAATGGCCTACTCCTGCATCTATTGTCTATTGTCTATTGTTATCTCTGAACTGCATCCAATGTAATTAAACAATGTCTCAGGTAAGGACAAAAAAAAAACAACCTCACACCCAAGATGAGGTTAGTTATTATTTTTTTCAGTGTTGTGAGACTTTGGAAATCTCTTCCCGCAGAGCATTGGAGGCAGAGATATTAAATATTTTGAAGACACAGACAGAAGGTTCGTAGATAACGATGGAGTCAGGGATTATGGGGGAGGAATGTGCAGTATGGAGGAAATGCTGGCAGTAGTACAAAATGACACTGATCCAAAACATCCAGGAACATAATGCAAAACAAATAGTAATATAGATTTTAAAAACTACAAAGGTGATAGAATACAGTCTCAAAGGACCATGGGGCTGCTCTGTCATAAGAGAGAGAGGCCACTCGTGGTGGTTTAACATGAGGGTCAGCACACCTAAGGTTTTGAAGTGAGGTTGAGAGAGCGTCCTCTTTATAGTAACGTCTGTCAGTGTGGGGAATTGAACCTGCACGAGTGTCCTCCCACTGCATCATAAACCAGCCATCCAGCCAAATGAGTGGGAGACTGTGTAACTGATACAGACAGAAACAGCCACAGACAAAGGACAATAGAAAATTTCATAACAAGGGAAAAAGGTACAATTCAGATAACAGTCAAGATAACGGCTGAGGATAATATGTTCTCGGCTGGAAATTGTATTTTATAACGAGACAAGTGTTTAGAAGCTGTCTTTGGCAGAATAAAATAAGGTGAGACAAGTGAAATAACCAGAATACTAATTGTTATTGCTTACCAATAGCCATAAAAGAAGTGTAGATTTTGGTCAGTCTGTGTAAAATGAGCTTATTATTACATAAAAATATGCAACTGATGACATATATTGTTTGGAGTGTCCGCCCCCGTGGAAAATGCCCTCGAACAGACGCTTGAAGAAAACCGGGGTAAACGTGCCTACGTGTCGTCTGGTCAGTGACAGGAACCCAGGGGGTTGAATAAGTGAAAGTTCCGGCAACATGGAGCTGAGAAAACCATCAAATACGCCGCAATCTTATTATATGCCAGAGCACATTTGAAGGGTCGATTGGCCTCATGATGGATGTCAATTCTATGTGATTTGAATAACATACATCTCTACTCCTTCCCTTTATATGTTACATACTGGTGCATTGACATTTTCCTGAAAACGGAAATTACTTGGAACATTTTCTGCAACATCCCATAATCGGCATTCTCCAGAATATTTAATCACCGTGTGAGGGTATTGGAAAGGCGAGAGAGAGAGAGAGAACGAGGAAATGCGATGCGTGCAGCAGTGAGAGTAATGGAGCATGAGCCTTGTTCGGGTAGGTGCTATAACAGATATACAGTGTTTATAGTGTGAGGCTAAAGTGGAGGGAGAGAGAGAGAGAATGTGCTGCATGCAGCAGTGAGAGTGGTGGAGCATGAGCCTTGTTCGGTGGTAGATGCTATAACAGATTTCAATGAGTGTGCGGGAGCAGAGAGAAGATGGTGACCCTTAACCTGGCAGAATGGGGAAGGTTATTGATGCCTGTCCTGTATTGTTGGACATTCCTTCAGACCGCAGATCCTGCACTGAGCTGGGTGGTAAGCTCACACCACTGTGCAGGGCATCTCCAAACTGAGCGTGCTCAACCGTTTGCCAATTCACCTTGTAAAGATGGAACCAGTGTCAGGGATCACAGAATATCCATGGGGCATACACGCGATGGTGTTTACCTCGAGCCATGAAGGATGGGGGAATTAGGCTGGTATTGAATGATAGAGACACCGTGGGGTGGGGTGGGTAGTTAATGAGGTGACTTCGATAAGATAGCAACAGGCCTCGGCCTCGTCCAGATAATCCCTCAGTCACACTCAATGAAAATGACATTGATAGAAATTATTGTTCGTTTCTGCCCAATGAGTTGAAGAATCTGCTGACTCCACTCCCAGTTACAAAGCTGAAGAACAAATGCTCAGCTAAAACTCTCCATCATCGGAAATCACACCAGAATCCCATTCACTCATCATTCCTGGGAATGCTGGCTCACGTTGCAGGATGCCGTCAAAATATCTTCGTTTTAGCATTCTGAAACCTGCGATCTTCCATGAAATTTTCTCTCAATCTCCCTTTCCCTTTTTTCCCCAAAATTATTTTGTTTGTTGATATTAAAACTGATCCCCGGCCATCTCTCTCTGGCAGTGATGTTCACACCCACAGCACCCCCTTGTCATGGCACAATGGACATATGGGACTGTAAATGCATGGGAGCTGCATATCCTGTCACTTGCAGCATGTGCTGCAAGTTTCCTCACTCTGGGCAGTGATCCAACACAGTGTTACTGAGCAATGTGCTGGGGTGGTGAAAACAGCCACTTTGATACTAGCTGCTCCAGGTTTACAGACCCATTCACTGCACAGCTCCCCATACTGTACAGATGTCCGCATCTACAGAACAAGACACTAGTGTGCACTGCATATTACCCATGCTGGACAGACCGTTTTGACAGTGTTTCTGGATCAGTGCATCGCTGTGTACTGTACTGCTTGAGGGACCGGGCTGTGCTGACACTCACTATGAAGTGAACTGGATTGATTCTGGAACTTTCCAGGCAGAGGGGGTGACATATCCATCGCCATGAAGTGTATTGGATTGAGTCTGGAAATTTCCTGGCAGGAGTGAGCGACATATCCGGAGTGCAGTCCTCTGATATATCACTAGCTGACAGAAGCCACCCTCTCTCTCGCCTTTCCAATACGCTCTTCTGTGGTTCTGTCGGCACAGAAGAAGGTGCAGAAACTAACTTCCAGAAATACAAGGGAACAGGGGCCCTGGTGAAATGAGGGGCTGCACGAAATTACATTTAATTAAGAGTATGTTTTTGAAAATCTAATCGAATTGAAGATTAGTATGTTGCTGAAACTGATGAGCTACATCCCCGAGTATTGTGGAGGTGGCAACAGAGCTAGTGGAAGAATTACTGAGTATTCGTCAAAGCTGATTAGATTCTGGAAAGGATCCTGCAGACTGGAAAGCTAATGTAACCCTCACAATTTAAAACAGGACGGAGAGGGCAAACAGAAAACTAAATAGATTGATGTCAGCTGTGAGAAAAACATTGTAACCTTTTATAAGAAATGTGACAACTAGACACTTGGAAAATAATGATATGATTTGGTAGAGTCAGCCTAGATTCAGGAAAGGGAAAGGATCTTTGATAAACCTGCTGTAGTTTGTGGAGATTGTCCGTTGTGACATCGAAAATTGGCAACCAGTGGGAAAAGCGGATTTGATTTTTCAGAAAACGTTTGACACGGTTGAATACTGGTGAGTGAGGAATGTTAGAGTGCATGGGTAGGTAGGGGGTGGAACACACAGAAAGAATCAAAAATTGGATAATGGTCAAAATGAAGAAGGTAGTGTTTTTCTGTGGGTGGAAGGCTTGCAGGGTTTCAGAAGGATCAGTGCTTGGGCAATAGCTGTTCGCAAGGTATAACATGATTGAATGGGAACAACAAATATAATGATTCTCTTTTAAGTTTATTAAATGGTGAGAGGTTGGGAAGTTCTGTTGTTGGAGGAGAAAGTGAGGACTGCAGATGATGGAGATCAGAGCTGAAGAAGGGCTTATGCCCGAAATGTCGATTCTCCAGTTCCTCAAGGTCTGTTGTTGAAATGGACCTGGATGTCCTTGATTATAAGTCACTAACAGAATTCAGATGGGACAGTAATTAATTATAATTGGGAATGATATCTGGTCTTTCTTGCAAAATACTTGAAGTACCACAGTAAATATACCTTACGCAATGGTAGTGTTTTGTTGAAAGAGAATTTGGGGTATTATGTACAGACTGAGTCTACTTCATAAATAATGATCGCCACATCACCGAGACAGTGCAAAGGAGTTTCACCAGACTGAACCCTAGCATGATGGTACCATCAGGAGAGAGAGTGGTAACTATGTAGCTAACATGTAACACTGTGAGAGAATACGAAGGTGAAATCTGACGGTTGTGGACGGACACCCATTTTGTCCCAAACAGCCATTGATAAGCTGAGAAATTTTGTACTTTCCATAGGATGCTCGATTCCGTATAGTTTACGTGCCAGTGCATAGACCTCGTTTCGATTAACGAGGAGGTACAGGCTCTGAATGAACTCTGAACACTGTAATGCACCGTTTCCGTGTGACCCTGCACTCAACGTTACATCGTCCAAAATCCTGTCAGTAGCCACAATACCTTCATTCTGAAACAGTTAGCCATTCCCCACCAGCTTCTGAATTCCAGAGAGAACATCGGTCTGCTCTCTCAGCGACGGAAGATGACTTTGAAAATCGTTTAAAAAAGTGGCTTCATTCCCACTGCCAGAAAAGCATGCTAACATAACACGGATGCACTACGAATAATGAAGCCACGAGGAATGCCATGGAACAGTCCATCTGTGCAGTTTCTACTCCATTTGTTTGTTATGCTGAAGCATCTGTGACATTTGCCTGTTCCTGTGTTAGTGACTTTGAGACTCGTTTGAGACTTTGAGCTGAATGGCCTCTTCCTGTTCCTAATTGACTCCAGGTGTTAAATGATCACTTTCTGATCCCGTGTAAGTGATGTGATTCCTTGTCTTCCTATGTAACGGCAGGAGGGACTGAATGGGCTGTCCCTCTTCTTGTCCAGTAACTTTGCTGGGCTGAATGACTTTCCCATATTCCTGTGAAGCCAGATTGAGGTAGTGAGTGATCTCCTCCGTTTACTGTGGAAACGTGCAGCGCTGTTTCATGAATGTTACCGACAGTTTAACAGCACAGGCTTGAACGTTGTCTCAGTCTTTTTCCACATGGACCCAGACTGCATCAGGAGGTCAGGGATGGCGAAGATTTCTGAATATTGTGTAGCATACATTAAATATCCCCACTTCTGATCGATGTGGGCTCAACGGGATAAATGGCCTGCTTCCTCACGGCAGGGACTCCCTGCTGACAAACTGGGGATGCCTTGGCTGAGGTAGCTATTCTGACGATTTCCGACAGAGATGTCCTACGGCTGAGATGATTGATGCCCACCGATGATAAACATGTTCATTTGTGCTGTGGATGACTCCAAACACTGGAGAGTTTGCAGTGGATTCTGATGAAGTGCAATTTTGCTCAGGCTCCTTGATGTCATGTTCAGTTAAATACTGCCTTGATATCAGGGCCAGTCGCTCTTTGCTTAGTCCTTGTATTCACCTCTATTGCTCATATCAATAGGTCATCGTGTAGGAGCAGGCAGTGATTTCTTCAAATGGGGGTAATGAATGTCAGGAATTCTCTATTCCAGAGAGTCAGGGGAGCTATAGCAGTAAGTGGCCTCAAACTGCACCTGTCTAGCAAGTTGGTGGGTCTGAATGGCACATCAGAACAGGAGCAGGGTTAGATCGTTAGAGACTATAAACCTTCTCCAAAAGGCACTAGGATTGTGGCTGATCAGGTTGTGGTCTGAGCCCCACTTTCCTGTCTGTATCCCATCATCTGTGACTCACTTTTCTGTCAAATATTTAACTCACTCAGCTTTGGATAAACGTGAACAAAGACGCACCACATACCGATGGAGAAGAGAATTCCCACTCAAGTAGTCCTTTTAGAATTTGTCCTCATCTTCCTTACATTGCCATGCAGCATGAAGACCTGTCCACATAACTCAGACATCCCAATCTGATCTAGTCCTATTTGCCAGCATTAGGCCCATATACCTCTAAATCCTTCCTATTAATATGCATATCCAGATACCTTTAAATGTTGTAACTGTACCAGCCTCTAACACTTTCTCTGAAAGCTGATTCCATGCACACACCACAACCTGCATGAAAACATTAACCCTTTACTATCTTTCTCCTCTCACCTTAAGACTTTGTCCTATAGCTTTGGACTCCTCTAATGTTGGGAAAAAAAACCTTTGGCTATTCAGATTATCCATGTTCCTCATGATTTTATAAGTCTCTATAATGTCACGCCTCAGCCTCCAATGCCCCAGAGTAAACAAGCCCCAGTCTGTCCAGCCGCTCGCTGTAGCCTAATCCCTTCATGCCCGGCAATATCCTTGTACATCTTTTCTGCACCTTCTAAAGTTTAACAACATCCTACCTGTAGCAGAGCGAACTAAATTAAACACAATATTCTAAATCTGGCCTCACCAACATTCTGCCCAGTTGCAACACGATCTCCCAACTCGCATAGTCAATGCACGGATCAATAAAGGAAAGCATACAAAACCCCTCCTTCACCACCCTATCTACCTGCGACTTCACTTTCAAAGATCTATGATCCTGCGCACTTTTGTTCAACAATGCTCCCCAGGACCTCAACATTAATTGTATATGTCCTGCCCTATTTTACCTTACCAAAATGCAATACTCCACATTTATCTAAATTTAACTCCATCTCTCACTCCATCTGGCCTATTGGCCAATCTGATCAAGGTCTCATTGTAGTCTGATGTAAAACTTGCTGGCCACTGCACCTCCAATTTTAATGTCATCTGTAAACATAATAAACAGGCAAATAATAACATTCAAATCATTTATATAAATAATGAAAAGCAAGTGGATTCAGCATGGCTCCTTGTGGCACTTCACTGGTCATAGGCCTCCAGTCTGAAAAGCAGTCTTCTATCACCTTCACTCTAATTTTGTTGTCAATTGTCTAGCCTATCTTGGATCTATTTATGACCTAACCTTACTAACCTGTCCCCACTGCGGAATCCTATCGAATTCCCTGCTGAATCGAAATGGACAGCGTCTACCATACTGCCATCACCAATATTCTTTGTCACCTCTCCACAAAATGCAATCAACTTTGTTAGAAATGATTTCCCTTGCACAAAGCCATGTTGATTATCATTCATCAGTTGTTGCATTTGCAAATACATGTAAATCCTGCCCCTCTCAATGCTCTCCAACAACATGGCCACCAATGACGTTAGGCTCACTGATTTATAGTTCAGGGCATTATTCCCATTCCTCATTCCGCTCTTCTGCTGCTCATTGCAAATGTTAACGTAACCGGGTTGGTGAAATGATCAATAATATACGTCTCAGACTTTGTGAGGAGTGGGAACAAGTCAGGCAGGATTCTTTAATCTTCTAAAATAAACAAGTTTATGACCGAAACAAAGTTACTCAAACTAGGATTGAAAGATTAATGACAAACAGTTTGACTATTGCAAATCTGTGCACCGATGTTTCCCTCTCTAAAAATACTGACACATGCACACGTTTGATGACAAACTGAAAAATATAATCTCTGCAGAACGTTAACTTGAAAGAACTGTGCCCAAATATTAATTGAACTCATGATGAAAGGAAACATGAGTGATAGTTCCAAATATCATTCAGCTTATGGAGCTATTCTACTCTTACAAACTACTGGTAATGGGATCACTTCCTGTAACAGGTTGATTTAGCTGGATTGCCTTTACTTCAGGCTGTGGGGCGATTCCAGTCAATCCTCGACAGGAATTCTCCATGCGTGGTAAAGACGACTGAGGAGTTTTCAGCTCACATATATCTCTGGGAAGAGGAACAGAGAGAGAGAGGGAGCAACAGGCTGTTCCTTCTCAGGAAGGATGAATTTTCTCCCTCTCTGAGTTGAATCACAAAATAACGATAACCAGCCCCAAACTGGACCAAATGAAGTCTGTTTGAACAGTTTCTGAACTGTACGACTTCAGCACATTCCCTGATACATATAGGTACGTTATTGCTGCTGTTGGACACTTGGCCATTTCTTTCAGAACAAATAGCCCCAACAGTTTCAAAGATGCGTTTATATGTTACTTGTACTTTTATAATACAACTGGTAATATCTTCACAATATCTGCATTTCAATGAATGCATCTTATTCTTAAATTAGCTCCCCAGTCTTATTCTTCCATAGAAGATAAAATATTCATCAGGTATTCACCAGCTCAAAACCTTATATGGTTAATAAGAACATTTCTCATTCTCAGGCCTAAACGTTTAATCGTTCATAACATAATGCCTTCATCGCAAGAACGAGTAAAGAGAAACACCATTGAAACATTTCAAAAGCAATTTGCTTTTCACTTCAGTGAACTTACAACCTACACACAGTACGTCAGATGTGGTCTCAACACCGGCCTGTACAGATACAGTAAAACATCCTTAAGATCAGCCCCAATACTCGTTGCAAGGAAAAGTATGATTTCATTTAATTTTCAAATCACGTGCTGCCTGTACAGACTAACTTCATGTGATTTATGTACCAGGACACATGAATCCCTTTGTACCACGGAGTTCTGCATTCTGCCTCCAGTTATATAATTTACGGTTGTTTAATGCTTCCGCCCAAACGCAAACTTCCCATCACCCACATTGTAATGCTTTTTTTTGGCGAAGATTTACTCTCTGCTCTCCCCTGTTTGCATCCCATTGCAGACGGTCTGCCCTTCCCTGTCTGTATTCCATTCAGCCTCCACATGAAATCTTGCTGAATGACTATCTTGGTGTATGAGCAAACTGAGCTCCAATCCATTCAGCCCCTTCATCCAAATCATTGTAAACTGTTGATGGCCTCACATTGATTCCTGAGGAATTCTGCTAGTTACAGCTTTACAACCTGAAAATGAGTAATTATCTCGACTCTGTATTTCTTGGTAGCAGACCAGGGCTCTCTTGTTCCTGTTTAACAAGATTGCGTGGCCTCCTGCTATGCCGTTTAGCTGATTGTCGGTTTCTTTCTGATCTCAGTGATCCTGCATTCGGGCCATTTGTTGTCAGATGATCAGGTGGAGTTCGTACTGTTAATGATCCTGATCCCTGAGAGGTTAAAAGATGAGAACTGCATATAGACTAACATTTGGGGGTGTCGCTATCCGGTCAAAAATGCAGTCTTTCTGATGCAACGATAGAACCATCTGCAATGTCAGTCGTGTGCTCAATGTTGAACTTCAGACAATGAGGAGGGGGGAGAGTTCCTATTAGCCTGATGAACATGCGTCCCCTTAACAACACAACCAATAATCTTCATCAATAATTTCAGTTTTGTCTGTTGTGTTTAAATTGCTGCAGTCACTACACATTAAAATAAGCGATTGTCTTTGAAAGGTGACCTGATAGAGGTTTATAAAATCATGAGGGACATGGATAGGGTAAATTTTCCCTGAGGTAAGGGACTCCATAATTGATGGCATAGGTTTAGGGTGAGACGATAAAGATATAAAACAGACCTAGCAGGCAACGTTTTCATAAACGTGAATGGAATGAGCTGCCAGAGGAAGTGGTGAAGGCTGGTACAATTGCAACATTTAAAAGGCATCTGTATGGGTATATGAATCGGAGGTGTTTGGAGGGGTATAGCAGGTGGGACTAGATTGGGTTGGGATATGTGTCAGCATGGGTGAGTTGGACTGAAAGGTCTGTTTCCGTGCTGCACATCTCTCGGACTCTATGACTATATGGCCCAGTCTTCACTGTTCCTTGGGGATGAGAATACCACAGACAGCACAACCCTAAGGAGATAAGAACATCCTTATCTCAATCTTAAATGGTAGAACCTCGAAATTTAAAAGAGTATGAACCTCACAGCAAGTCAGCTCCCCATTTTAAAAATGAGGGCACAACCAATAGGAAAGACATAGACCATTCAGCCCCTCAAATCTATCCCACATTCCCATTGACTCTGTTCAGTAAAGTATTTATCAAATTCAGCCTCCATTCATCTCTTGGGTAGACATTTCCGATAGCGTAAACCATAGAGCGTATGAAATTGGTGCAGAACTCGACTCTTTGGTCCATCATGTATGATCTGCTGTTCAATAATGGCTGACAAGTTTCTCAACAAAATTCCCCTGCCTTCTCACTGCAACCTTGATCCCCTTATCAATTAAAACGTATCCATCTCTGTCTTAAAGACAGAACTGTGTCTCTGTCTCTATGTCTGTATGCGTGTGTGTGTTTCAGCTTATTGAGACAGATGGTGGTGGAGGATGGTTATCTTTGGAACTGGAGGCCTGTGACCAGCGGCGTTCCACAGGGATTGGTCTTGGATCCACTTTTAGTTGTCATTTATATCAGTGACTTAGATGACAATTATGCAATGTATGACCAGCAAATTTACAGATGACACCAAGTTTAATTATATAGTGGAAGGTGAAGAAGGTTACATAATATTACAAGGAGATAATTTTTTAATTGGATCAATGAATCATAGAAATGTACAGCACAGAAACGGACACTTTAGTCAAACTCATTCTTGCCAACCAGATGTCGCAAATTAACTTATATTTATTTTCCAACATTTGTAACATATCCCTCTGAACCATTCCAATTCATGATTCCATCCAAATGCGTTTTAAATGTTGTAATTGTACCATCCTCCACCACTTCGTCTGGCAGCTCACTGCATACATAAACCACCTTCTGTGTGAAAATGGTCCCCTTAGGTCCCTTTTATATCTTGTACATCTCACCTTAATTTTATGTCCACTAGTTGTGGACTTCCCTGAACTGGGTTAAAGACCCTGACTATTGACCCTATTCGTTTCAAGACATCCAGTACTTCCTCCTCTGTAATCTGGACATTTTGCAAGATGTCACCATCTATTTTCCTAAAGCCTTTCTCTTTCATCTCCTTTTCCACGCTTTCTACTGATGCAAAATATTCATTTAGTATCTCCCCCATTTTTCTCTGACTTCACACAAAGGCCGCCTTGCTGATCTTTGAGGGGCCCTATTGTCTCCTTAGTTACCATTTTGTCCTTAATATATTTGCAATAATCCTTTGGATTCTCCTTAATTCTAATTGCCAAAGCTATCTCATGACCCTTTCTGCCCTCCTGATTTCCCTCTTACGTATTCTCCTACTTCTTTTGTACTCTTCTAAAAATTCACTCGATCTGCCCCGTCTATACCTGATATATGTTTCCTTCTTTTTCTTAACCAAATCCTCAATTTCTTTACTCATCCAGCATTCCCTATACCTACCAGCCTTTACTTTCACCCTGACAGGAATATACTTTTTCTGGATTATTGTTATCTCATTTCTGAAGGCTTCCCATTTTCCAGCCTCCATTTTACCTGCGAACATCTGCCTCCAATCAGCTTTCGAAAGTTCTTGCCTAATACCGTCAAAATTGGTCGTTCTCCAACTTTTAGATCACTATTTTAAAACGAAGAGAATAATGGTCCCTCTATATCTCTGTCTGTCTGTCTGTCTGTCTCTCTCTCTCTCTCTCTCTCGCTCCACTTTACCCCCAACACTAATAACACTGCATGGATACAACACTGTGGACAGACTCCCTCCAGACACCTCACCATGTCCCTGTTCCCCACCTGCAGCAGCACTGACAGCAGGACCACTCAGACCTATCCTCCCTCCCTCACTCCCTTTCTCCCATTCCAGGAGAAACAGCCAGGAATAGGACAGAAGGGGCCAAGCCGGGTGGTGGGGTGCTCGATATCCGTTCCATCACCCCCACACCCCCGCCATGTGGGAGAACCCTGGTAGGAGGCGGAGAACTCGTGTGGAGATTCTGAAGCATCCACGTCCCACCGACTGAGTAAGAAGCAGTTCAGTGCAGGGCAATTCTCACTTTAAACTCACTGGCTGTTCCATTGCCCAGGCACAACTTATAGAACATAGAACATAGAACATTACAGCGCAGTACAGGCCCTTCGGCCCTCGATGTTGCGCCGATCAAAGCACCCCTAACCTACACTAAGCCACTATCCTGCATATACCTATCCAATGCCCGCTTAAATACCCATGAAGAGGGAGAGTCCACTACTGCTACTGGCAGGGCATGAAGCCATGGCCCTGATGCCATCTCCCTTTTGTGTCGAGCTGGTACAAATGGAACCCCCACGGTCTCGGTGGGCAAAAGGGTGGGCACACAACATATCATCTCCAGTACCTCCCAGGAAGGGAGCACAGAGAATGCCTCCTACACCTCCTGCTGTTAACAACTCAGACACTGAAACTAATCTGTGATATTTACTGTTCTCCCTACTTGTCCTGACATCTTCAATAATATGTGTTCATATACACACAGCGCTCTCTGCTCCAACACCCCTTTATAATGGTACAGAAGATTTTATATTGACTTTCAGAGTTATACCTACCAGGCTGCATCGCCTCACACTGCTCTGCATTGATTCTGATCTGCCATAAACCTGAAAACTACACCAACGTGTCACTGTCCTGTTGGAGTCCCACACTGTCCTCCACACACTTTATAATTCTTCCAGGTTTGGTATCTGCAAACATTGAAATTGTCCTACAGTCACATTCCACACAGAAATACTGTCTCACTCACTATTGTGAGCAATTGCAATAACAACACTCTCCCTGAGGACAGACTGATACACATCAGACAGAATGATGAAATATTGGCAAGATTAACATGGAGCAAAAGAAATACTTATGGACGCTCCATCTCTGTATTAGTTTCTGTGTATTAGTGACTATCTCTAATTCTCTGCATTAGTCTGTGTCTACCTGTGTGTATCAATGAGGAGCGAGTCTGGCAGTCTCTATTTTGCTTAAAGTGATGTAATATCCCACTGACACGAGATCCGAGGAATGGTCCTTTCATTTCTGTCCACAGACCTGTTGAGCTTTCTGTTGCTGTCAGTCTCTGCTGGCCTCCCCTCACAGTAGGGGTGTAGGGTGAAAATCGTCAGGGATTCAGTTTGGGAGGGACAGAGGGAGGGCAGCAGCTTACAGTACCATCAACACGCACACACCCACAGGCACACAAGCACACAAACATACAAAACGACACAGACAGACACACACAGACACACACCCACAGACACACACACACACACACAGACACACACACACAACACACGCCCACAGACACACACACACACTGACACGCACAAGCACTCACAGAAACGGGCACACATAGACGCAGGCACACACACAAACACACACAGATTCAAACATCGACACACACTCATAGGAACAGACACACATGCATACACACATACAACTGCACACACACACACACATACTCACAGAAACCCCACACCCACATGGATTACCCCACACAGACACACCCACACACACACAAACCCAGAGGCAGAGAGAGACACACAGACACACAAACAGACGCACACACGCCGACTGACACACACGCAACACACACAGTCACAAATTTCACCAGTTTCCTCATTTCCTCTCGGCCCTCCCTTTATTCCACATCCAACCCTCCAATTCAGCACCTCCTAACTGCACTAACTATCCACCTTCCTTCCCACCTCTCCATTCCACCCTCCACTCCAACCTATCACCTTCACCCCACCTTCATATAACAATTGCCTTCCCAGCTACCTTCCCCCCCATCACCACCCCCTCCCATTTATCCCGCAGCCCCCTTGGCCCATAAGCCTCATTCCTAATGAAGGGATTATGCTCGATATTTCGTCTCTCCTGCTCCTTGGATGCTGCCTGAACTGTTGTGCTTTTTCAGCACCACACTCTTTCAACACAGGCACACACACGCACGCACACAGAAACACACACAGAGACAGACACAGACAGACAGATACACACACACATACCGACACACGCACAAACACACAGACAGCCACACTTCCCTCCCATGGAGGCGTCCACACTCCCCCCCACACACAGACACCCATACTCCCCACGCATACGCTCTCACACAGGCAAACACACACAGACAGACAGACACACACTCACAGACACCCACATTCCCCACACACATGCACACACACAGATGTATACAGACACACAGGCACGCATACACACAGACAAGGACACACACTAACACACAGAGACACTCAGGCATACTGAGACATGCACACAGACAGACACACATGCATACACACAGCTGCACACACACAGACATGCAAACACATAGACACACACATTGGCACACGCACACACACATGCACGTACACACGCACACATCCTGTAAAATGCCATGTTTAGTGACTTACCCTTGCAAATAATCTTACATATGAGAAAGGATTGAAAAGTCCTAAAACACAACAGCAGAGCATCGCATTGTATCAATGTCAGCAAAAAGAGGGAGAGGGAGTGGGAATAAGGGAGGCTTTGGACTCCATTCAATGATTCACCCCAAAACAATTGCACACAGATGCAGAGATAGAGATATAAACATATATACTTACACTAATGCAGAACACACAGAGAAATAGAAACACATAGATACACATATAGGCACACACAAATTGGCAAGCCCGGACAGAAATATGCAGATACAAACTTGGACATACGCAGACACATGGAATCATAGAGTTGTACATGGGGTTTGAAAATAGACCTATCAACCCATACACTCAATGCTAACGATAATCTCAAATTAAACTATTCCCACTTTCCTGCGCTTGGAGAATATTTTTCCAAACATTCTCTTATTCTTGTACTTAATAAAATGTCTTTTAAACATTGCAACTTTACCCACATCTATCACTTCTGAGGACTTTCATGCCATACACGAAACAAACGATGCTGTCAGTCTCTGCTGGCCTCCCCTCACCACTGTACAGTAGGGGTGTAGGGTGAAAATCGTCAGGGATTCAGTTTGGGAGAGACAGAGGGAGGGCAGGAACTTACAGTACCATCAACACACACACACATAAACACACACACAGACAGGCATACAAGCGCACAAACATACAAAACGACACAGACCCAGACACACACACACACACTCACAGACACACACACAGACACACCCACACACACACGCACACAAACAAACACACACAGACACGCACGCGCACTCACAGAAACGGGCACACATCGACGCAGGCACACACACAAACACAGACAGCGTCAGACATCGACACACACTCACAGGAATCGACACACACATGCAGACACACACACACAGTCAAACACAGCTACATACACAGATGCACACACACTCACAGAAAAAGACACACATGCATACACACATACAGCATTCCCCCCACCGTCACTCTCACTCCCCCACCGTTTCCCTCACATCCCCACACGCTCCACGACAATCACTCTCACTCCCCCACACACTCCCCCCACCATCACCCTCACTACCTCACACACTCCCCCCAACGTCACAATCACATTCCCACACACTCCCCCACCGTCACCCTCACTTTCTCACACACTCCACCCACCATCACACTCACTCCCCAAACACTCCACGACAATGTCCCTCACTCCCGCACACACTCTCACCCACCATCACACTCACTCCCCCACACACTTCCCACCGTCACACTCACACCCCCACCGTCACAACTCTCTCCTCCACATACTCCCCTGCTGACACCCTCGCTCCCGCTTATCCAACATCACTGTCATGCTCACTGCCACACACACTCCCTCATTATCATGCTCACTCTCCCCCACACACCACTACTGTCACACTCACTCCTTCACACATTGCACCGCTCTCACACTCATTCCTCCGCACGCACACCCAACTGCACACTCACTCCCTCCACACTCACCCACTGCCAGGCTCACTTACCCGCATATTTCCCCACCCTCACGCTTACTGCCCTGCACACTACCCCATCGTCGCACTCACACCCTGCACGCTCCCTTACCGTCACGCTCACTTTCCTACATACTCACTTACCATTACACTCACTGCCCTACACACGCCTCCACCGTCACAGTCACTCCCCCTCTCAATAACCCACCGTCACACACCCTCCAGCGCACACTTACCCACCGTCACACACACTCGCCTGTGCAAACCATCGCCATCACGCACACTACCGCACACCACCCTCACCATCACGCTCACCCCCACACACTCCACTACTCTCACACACACTGCCACACACCACCCTCACCGTCACTCTTACCCCCACGCATTCCACCATCATCGCACACACTGCCCCTCACCATCACGCTCACCCCCACACAATCCACCATTCTCCCACACACTCCCCTACCATCACGTTCACTCTACCGCACAGGCGCCTACCATCTCACTCACTCCACCACACAATGCCCCACTGTCATACTCACTCACCCTGTGCAAAGCCTCACCATCAGACTCACTCAAACACACTCTCCCCACTGTAATGCTCACTCCCCCACACACAGCCTTACCCTGATTATCAGACCCCGTGCACTCCGCCACCATCACACTCACTCTCACGCACACTCCAATTGTCCCGTTCACTCCCCTGCACACGCTCCCATCGTCGCTCTCACTTCCCCACCGTCACGATTTCTTGCCCACACGTCCCCCCACCGTCACGCTCTCTCCACACACTTTCCCCCACCATCATGCTCACTCCCTCGCACACTCCCCCCGCATCACACTCACATGCCCACGCAGTCGTCCACCACCACACTCCTCACACACCTTAAACTGAGCTCCTGCCTGTGAACACCAACCCAGTTGATCCCCTCTAAATGGCCTTTAATCCCATCCCCATTCATTTCCCTGAGTAAGAGAGAGTGGGTCCCACACAATGTATTCTGTATGTAACATCCTGTTGTACCAGTCTCAGCCACAGCCTACGGTTCCACTCCACTTGTTACCCCCTAGTAACGACTAACGTTCTCACACCCACTATGTCCCCTAGCAATGGCGTTTGGCCCAAGCTCCATACTGTTGCCCTCGCAATTGCCTGTCATGCCGTCCCAATCTCTGTTCCCTAACATGGCAGCACGGTGGAACAGTGGTTAGCACTGCTGCCTCATAGCGCCTGAATTTTGGGTTCATTTCCCACCTCAGGCGACTGACTGCGTGGAGTTTGCACATTCTCACCGTGTCTGCATGGGTTTCCTCCGGGTGCTCCGGCTTCCTCCCACAGTCCAAAGATGTGCAGGTCAGGTGAATTGGCCATGCTAAATTGCCCGTAATGTTAGGTGAAGGGGTAAGTTTAGGGGTATGGGTAGGTGACGGGTCGGTGTGGACTTGTTGGGCAGAGGGGCCTGTTTCCACACTGTAGGTAATCTAATCTAATCTAAACATCGGCCAGAAGATAGACAGCCCTCTTCTTTTCCCAGCACCGAAGGATAAGAGGAAGATAGTAACAGTGTGAGGTTATGATTGCAAGATGAAGAGTGCATGAGATTTGGGAAGGCAAGGAGTGTGGAATTGAGTGCGTAAATGAGAAAAGGAGAGAGAAATAGCAGTGCAGTGTGAGAGTGAGAGGAATATATGGAGGGAGAGTGACAAAGGGAGCAAGGTGAATTCTGCAGATAGCCAAGTTGGAGTGGGAGACCCATAGGTGAAGTAAGGACAGTGGGAGTTAGACCTAACTCCTGAGCCCAGGGCGCGGTGCCCACCCCTTCTCTGAGGAAAAGAACTTGGGGCTGAGTCTGTCTCTCTTCAGCTCAGTTTCTCCAATACAAAGACACACAACATTGTTCACTCTGCTGCTCAGCACGCTTTAATGAACATTTTTATTGTTTACAAATGGAAGTGATGGATACAGTTACTGGGATAGTGCATTTTCTCACTGGGCACTGAGTTGTGAGAAACATTGAAAGAGGTCCCTGTAATCCCCCTATGGGATAAGGATGGACAAACCAGCACTACCATAGCGACAGGCTGCGCCATCGCTAAAACACTGAACTGAAATGAGAAAATCCCAGATGGATTGATTAATGAGGGAATTTGATGGACGGATGGATTTGGGTGAGGGGATATTTCAGCACATTCTTCAGCTGCTGCCTGAACTTAGTCTGGGTCACGGCATAAATCGCCGTGTTTGTGCAGCAACTGAGGAGCTGCAGCATGAAGCCCAGTTCAATTACAAAGGGATCGAATGACACAGGGGTATCAATAATCTGCCACATCCGGTACCATATAGAATACAACATGAACGTTGACCATAACAGGATGAAATTGGCCGAGATCACAAACAGTAAAATGATGGATTTTTTTCGGTTTCTCATTTCAGTGTCAGACTGAGCATCCCCATTGGTGTAAGTGCGGAGTCTCCTGCGGGCTCTGCTGGTCACTAAAATGTGTCTGACGGTGAGAACATTGAGCAGCAGAATCAGGAGAAATGGGACACACGGGGTTAGAATGTGGTGGAGGAACTCGATTGCGCCCCAGACACTGGAGAATAGAACAGTGTCTGTTACATCACAAAACCAGGGGAGGTTCACCAGCCGATACTGAGCCGTGAGCATAAAATACCAGGAAATATTCTTTAAAAAGCTCAACACAGTCACTGTTCCCAGAACCACAGCTGCCGTTTTCTCACTGCAATATTTACTTTTCAGCTTCTGGCAACAAATAGCCACAAATCAATCAAAGGTGAAAGTGACAGTGAACCAGACAGACCAGTCAGTGGCTGCATAAAGCAGGACGGCGTGGATATTACACACGGGGACGGAGTACTTCAGGAAATAAAACTGTTCCTCATAAACAATGGGAATGTGTCTCAGGATCAGGTCGAGGATAATGACCAGGAGATCCGCCGCTGCCATGGCCCCCAGGTAACGTCTGACACATGGAGACAATCCACAATCTTTATAAAGCAGGACGTAGATGGTCACTACGTTAACTGTGAGGAAGAAAAACAAACACATTATCCATGAGCCTGGAGGCAAAGGGACACTTTTGATTGGGGAACCAGTAAGATTTTCAAATGTATCCCTGTATTCAGCGAGTTATTAAAATAATTGGAGCAGAAATAACAAATGGGAAGGTCGGAATTACTGACAAAAATGCATCATAAACCACAAGAAACCCTCCCCTCCCCAAACACACAGAGACACATCCATAAGGACAGATGGTTTCTAGAACATTCCCACACACTCGATCACTCAAGAGCAGACACAGGTCACTCCTTCCCAAATCTTATAACGGAGGATGAAAATGTTGCGGTCCTGAAGGGTTCTCTCCCAGTTTCCTGAAGACACATGGAGTTTGGGAATTTCTGTATTTTGGTTTAAATTGTAGTCGATCCTGTGTCGTGAAGAAATGTCAACGCAGGGAAAACGTATTCACCCCTTTACCTGCCTGGGCACACTGTAACATTAATGGGGTTAGAGACGGAGGGTCCAATCAAACGAATGAGAACTAAAGGCATTGCCAGATCAGCTGAAATGGTTAGATATACCGCATTCTCAATCCACCTCACCGAACCAGCCCAGACACCATAAACCCACAGCAGATATCTGTTCACCATGGAACATTGTGCAGACCAGGCTAGTGTACTGCTCAGTACAACCCAGCAACCTGTCCAGATTCATTCATTGCACTGGTCAATACAACCCAGCAATCTGTCCAGAGTGGAATACTGCACAGATCATGTCAGAGCATTTATCTCCAAACGCACAAAAGACATCTGTGCTCTATGGAAAGCCGGGATAGAGACAGAAAAGCTGCAGATGCTGGAATCCAAAGTAGATGGGCAGGAAGCTGGGAGAACAGAGCAAGCCAGGCAGCATCAGGAGGTGGAGATGTTTCGGGTGTAACCCTTCTGCAAGAGTCCTGAAGGACGGCTACACCTGAAACATCAAATTCTACATATCCTGATGCTGCCTGGATTGCTATGATCCTCCAGCAAGTATTCAGCATGGGAAGCAATGCAGACCACAGCTGTGAATTGATCTTTAAACCCGGACCGGATATCTGTCCAGGACGGGGAGCTGTGCAGACCACAGCAGTGCATTGATCTATAAACCCGGACGAGATATTTGTCCAGCACGGGGAGCTATGCAGACCACAGCAGTGCATTGATCTATAAACCCGGACGAGATATCTGTCCAGCACGGGGTGCTATGCAGACCAGAGTGCATTGATTTATAAACCTGGACTAGATATCTGTTCAGCACGGTGAGGTATGCAAACCACATCATTGCATTATCTATAAACCACAACCAGATAGTTTGACCAGCACAGCAAACTGTGCAGTGACCACCTCAGTGCATTGATCTGTAAACCAGGAGCAGTTACCCTCCCAGCATGTAGGACTGTGTACACCACCCCAGTGCATTGTTCAGTAACAGTGTTTTAGATCCCTGCCCAGCGTAGGGAAACTTGCAGCCCATGCTGGAAGTGACAGGGTATGCAACTCCCATCCATTTAGAGCTCCATCTCTCCATTGTGCCATGACAAAGGGGGTCTATGGGTGTGGACATCACTGCCAGAGAGAAATGGCGGGGAATCAGTTTAAATATCACCAAATGGGAGGGGTCATGGAAGGATGTGGTACCAGGTTTCAGAATGCTGAAAAGTAGACCCTTGGATAGCATCCAGTAACATGAGTCAGTCTTCCCAGGAAAGATGGGAAAAAATGGATATTGGTGTGAAGTCAGATGAGCATTTGTTTTGCACTTTTGTAACTGGAATTGGTCTCAGCAGAATCTATTACTCATTGGGCAGATTCTAACAATAATTTATCTTTGTTTTTGATTTTCCTTGAGTGTGATAGAGGGATTATCTGCACCAGGCTGAGCTAGTTTCCTGGTGCTATCTTATCGAACTCACCTCATTAACTACCCTCCCCCCATGGTGTCCCTCTCATTCAATGCCAGCCCGATTCTCCCACCCATCATGGATAGAGGTACCCACCATTGCCCGGATATACCTGGATATTCCGTGACTCCTGGCACTGGCGCCATCTTTAAAAAGCCAATGGGCACACGGTTGGGCTTTCTACATTGGGAGCTGCCCTGCACAGTTTACCCCGCGCATGGGAGATAATGGGCAATTACACGACGGTTTGTCAATAGGGGCATGGAGGACCAATTGGATGGGCTAGTACAGAGGGGACCATTCTCTTCCCAGAGGGAGCCACACCACCAGACCCACGGACCATGCTCTGAGCTCAAACACCCAGCTCAGTGCAGTATCTGCGGTCTGAAGAAATGCCCAACAATACAGGACAAGCATCAATAACCTTCCCCGCTCTGTCAGGATAAGGGTCAATGATTCACTCTGCTCCCTCATCCTCACTGTATATCTGTTATAGCACCCACCCTCGAACTTCCCTGATGCTATCTCCCTTTTGTGCCAAGCTGGTACAAATGGAATCCCAAGGTCTCAGTGTGCAGGAGGGTGGGCTCACAACACATCATCTCCCTCACCTCCCAGGAAGGGAGCACAGAGGCTCCCTCCTGCACCTCGTCCTGTAAATAGCTCAGATACTGAAACTAATCTGTGATCATTACTGCTGTCCCTACTTGTCCTGACATCTTCAACAATCTGTGCTCATATACACCCAGCGCCTTCTGTTCCTGCACCCCATTTATAACGCCACAGCCTGTTTTATATTGTCTTCTAATGTCTTTCCTTCTAAAGTGCATCACCCCACACTGCTCTGCATTGAACACCATCTGCCCAAAAACTACACCAACGTGTCATTGTCCTGTTAGTTTTCCACACTGTCTTCCATAGACTTTGCAATTCTTCAAAGTTTGGTGCCATCTACAAATACTGAAATTGTCATAGTGTCACAGCCCCCAATGAAACAACTGAAATCCTGCTCCACACACACGAGTGTGAGCAAGTGAAATACTGATATATTCCCATAGACGGAGTCGAATAATGACATACTCTCAATGGAGCAACAGAAATCCTAACATATACGAGACAGAGTGGATGAAATATTGACAAACCACCGAGAAAGAGAAATCTGGATAGGTTCCACTTATCTATATTCATCAGTGTATAATGTGATGAAGTTGAAAGCCTGTACTGGATCTTTACGAGAGGGTGAATTATGTTCTGAACTGAGAGCTTACAAGCAACTTTGGTATGAAAGGATGGCAGGCCCAGAAACTGTGTATTGCTATAGAGCTGGAGTTGGGTAATAAGCGGTTATAAGAAAGGGGGTGCCAGAGTTGTGAATAGTTGACGTAAAATTTTCACTTTCAGAGTCAAGAAATAAATTGATGTTTTTATTCAAACAGTGGAATTTGGGAGTTCTCTGTCACTCATATTTTAATAATTTACGAGGCGAATTGAGCATTTCTTTATGTTTAGTTTAAAATGCCAGATAAGCTCCATCTTGTGTCCCAACAGTTCCTGTGTGTATATCTGTGTGTCTCTGTGTGGGGAAGGTATGGCAGTCTCTGTGGTGCATAAAGTGATGCAATGCCACCCTCTGCTGGTCTTCCCTTGACACTGCACAGGCAGAGGCAGAGGGTGAAAACCAACATGGATTCATTCAGAGAGGGGGAGGGAGAGGGCAACTCCTCACAGCACCATCTAAACGGATGGTTTATCCATGTAATGATCTAAATGTCCTTTAAAAATTGCAACTATCCCTACTTTCACCACTTCCTCTGGAAGTTCATTCCACACCCAAGCCAGCTTCTGTCTAAAATAACACCCTTTCATGACTTCTGTAAATCGTTTTTCCTCACATCTTAAAATGTCCTTCTGTTTTCAATCACCAACTCTAGGGAAAAGACCTTCCGCTTATCTGTACTCCTCATGATTTTATAAACCTCCGTAAAGTTACCCCTTAATCTCATACTCTTCAGTGAAAAAAGTTCGCAAACTATCCAGCCTCTCCTTATAGCTCACTCCCTCCATTCCCAGCAACATCCAGGTTAATCTCTTCTGAACCCTCTCCAGCTTAATAATATCTGGGTCAATAACATCAAAGTGAATAGTCAAGGTGTTTTCTAAGGGTAGGGGAGTCTAAAACTAGAGGATATACGTTTAAGGTGAGAGGGGAAACATTTAAAAGTGACCTAAGGGGCAGTCTTTTTTACACAGAGGGTGGTGTGCCTACAGAATGAGCGGGCAGGATTAACAGACTGGACACAGTAATCCAGAAGAGGTCTCACCAATGTCCTGTACAACCGCAACATGACGTTCCAATTCCGAAACTCAGAGGTCTGACCCATGAAGACAAGTGTGTTAAACACCTTCTTAATTACACTATCTACGTGAGATGCAAATTTTAAAGGATTATACCTGACAGCCTAGGTCTCTGTTCTGCAACACTGCCAAAGGCCCTACTTTTAATTGCATAGATCCTGCTCTTGTTTGATTTACCAAATCCAATACACGCATTAATCCAAACTAAACTCTATCTGCCACTCCTCAGCCCAGTGAGTTTTATTACCACCTCCACACCTTCCCTGTATAATTTTACAATTCTCTCCCCCTCTCCAGGAGTCCTGCACACTCCGGCCTTGATTTTCACCAAGACACTGAGCTTCGTTTGCCTTCTGCAGTTAGGGGGAGGAGGGGCAGATTGCTGACACAGTCAGTGTAGAGGAGAGGCTGGACAGTAATCAGTGGCCTTGTATCATTTCTTGGTTTTTGGAAGAGGGCAGTAACACGTGGGTAATAGAGATCGGTGTTTGGGGACCAGAAATTATCATCTTTCTTTGTCTCCGGTGTTCTGTCATAAGTATCTATTCGAGACCCTCCATTGCGCAGAGTGTGTCTGCAGAATTTATGTCTTTAATGTTGCAGACTACTGATAATAGCGATTTAAAATGGAAATCATAGCCAAGCAATTTAAGATGTTCATGGTTTATCTCGATGGCAGAGCACATGCAATCAGCATGCTACAGTTGAGGCAAATATCTTGCATTTGTTTAACAATGCAAAATATTTTGTGTAGTACAGCAATGTTAAACAGATTTTCATAAATCCACACCGACTGAAAGCTGGCGGTTAAAATGTGACCCAAATTCTGGGCATGGTTTAGATCTTGCATAGCGGGTAATGCCCCTGCCTCTGAACCAGAATTCTGGAATTGATTCCAATTGTTGAACATGTGTGATATTCCCCCTAACTCTAGACCAGACGGTCTGGATTCAAGTCCTACCTGTTGTGGAGGTGTGTCACACCATGACAGAGAAGGCTGATGAAAAAACACACAGGAGAATAATATTGCAGCTTTGGGGCTATTGCCAAGTGGTGGTAGTGTCCCATCTCTGGGCACAAGGTTCACATTACAAATCCCACAGAGGTGTTTCATGATATGTTTAATCAAATTGATGGAAAAGGAAGAGGTATCAATACTGAATTTCAGAATTTCAGCCGAGGATGACTGAAAGTGCAGCCATTCTTGTTGATTGGAGTCACATTTCGCAGCAGTGGTGGTTTATAAAATCATCATGGTCATGGGTAGGGTGAGCAGTCCGGGTTGTTTTCCCCAAGGTAGGGGCGTCCAAAACTAGAAGTCATTGGTAAAAAGTGAGAGGCAAAGATTTTGAAGAGGCCTCAGGGGCACCTTTCCATGCAGAGTGCAGAGCGTTATGGAATGAGCAATCAGAGGAAGTGATGGAGACTGGTATAATGACAACATTTAAAAGACATCTGAATGCTAACCTTCGCATAAACCAAATCATCCGTCTACATTTCTGCCACCTCCAAAAAGACCCCACCACCAGGTATATAATTCCCTCCCCCCCTTTCCGCTTTCCACAAAGACCGTTCCCTCCATGACTACCTGGTCAGATCCACGTCCCCCACAACACATCCTCCCATCCTGGCACCTTCTCCTGCCACCGCAGGAACTGCACTACCTGCGCCCACACCTCCTCCCTCACGACAATCCAAGGCCCTAAAGGAGCCTTCCACATCCATCAAAGTTTTACCTGCATATCCACCAATGTCATTTATTGTATCCATTGCTCCCGATGCGGTCTCCTCTACACTGAGGAGACTGGACGCCTCCTAGCAGAGCGATTTAGGGAACATCTCCGGGACACCCGCACCAATCAACCACACCGCCCTGTGGCCCAACATTTCAAGTCCCCCTCCCACTCTGCCGAGGACATGGAAGTCCTGGGCCTCCTACACCGCCGCTCACTCACCACCAGACGCCTGGAGGAAGAACGCGTCACCTTCTGCCTCATAACGCTTCAACCCCAGGGCATCAATGTGGACTTCAACAGTTTCCTCATTTCCCCTTCCGTCTCCTCACCCTAGGTCCAAACTTTCAGCTCAGCACTGTCCCCATGACTTGTCCTAACTGCCTATCTTCTTTTCCAACTATCCACTTCACCCTCCTACCTGACCTATCACCTTCATCCCCTCCCACACTCACCTATTGTACTCGATGCTACTTTCTCCCCACCCCCAACCTCCTCTATCCTATCTCTCCACGCTTCCGGCTCTCTGCCTTTCTTCCTGATGAAGGGCTTTTGCTCGAACCTGCTACTTGGATGCTGTCTGAACTGCTGTGCTCTTCCAGCACCACTAATCCAGAATGCTGTCAGATCTGCTGAGCTTTTCCAGCAATTTCTGCTTTTGTTAATAATAAGATGCATTCATTTTAACTCAGGTATTCTGAATACATTAAACATTTTTTTTAAATCACGCAGTGATATATTAACACATCTCCAAAACAACTCGGTCCATTTTCTGCTCAGGATATGGCGCAGTGTATGACAGTAGCAATGCTGCACCTACATGGAACAGAGAATGTTATAAAGTCAGAGTTCGGGCAATGTGCAAGGAGACCTCACATGGTACAGTTTGGGAAAGGATGACATTACTGCATAATTCAACTCAGAGAGGAAGAAAATGTAATCTGCCTAAGAAGGAACGGCCAGTTGCATACTCTCTCACGCATTGATGCACATCACAGCAATGTTAGAAAAAAACACCTCAGTCATCTTTGCCACTATATTTTTTATAAAATCCCCACAATGTGAAAGCAAGGCCTTTTGCCTCCCCAGACCCATTTCCCCCACCCGATATAAATGTCCCTGACGAATGCACCTAACCTAGAAATCCCTGAACACGATGGGTAATTAAACATGACCAATCCACATAACCAACATATCATAGGACTGTCAGAGGAACCTGGAGCACCCGTGACAATTCCACGCAGACACGGGGAGAGTGTGCAAAGTGCATTTCACACAGTTACCTGAGGCTGGAACAGAACCCAAGTCCTGGGCATTGTGAGGCAGCATTGCTAACCACTGAGCAACCGTGACACCTTCAGGCAGGATTCCTGACTAGAGATTGTTGGAATCTGACTGCCTAAATGTGAATTGAGTCAAATCGAACTCTTCCAGAATGAAATCCCATCACAAGTACTTGTGTGAGCAGAATCACTTGAGCAGAAGAATAACATTTTGGACATTTTCTCAATTTTTCCTTTTGTCATGAGTTACACTAATATCTGGACAAAGTATTTTCAACTTAAAATTGCAGACATTTTGTGTATCGGTGGTGTGCGTGTGTCAGTGTTTTGAGAAAGAGAAATATCGATTATATATTTGCAATATCCAAATAGATTGACATTCATCATTTCATCAGACTTTGACTAACATTGCTCTGGATCATAAACGCCTTGTTTTAACAGATTAAAAGGAACCAGCCTTCCTTGTTCCTCAAACTTAGCCTGAGCCAGTCTGAGACCTATATCGTCGGCCATACCACCAACCTGGTTACATTTAACAATTATTGTGAGCCGTCGAGGAGTAGAATGGGAAAAGGAAACAGTGACCCGAAAAGCTGGGGAACTATAAACGGGTGAGCCTGACTTCTGCCATGGGTAAGTTGTTGTAAGGGTACGAAGGGATAGGATTTAAGTAAAGTTGGGAAGGCAAGGGCTGATCAGAGGTAGTCAACATGGCTTTCTGCATGAGCAATAATGGGTCATTAATTTGATTGAGTTTTATGAAGAGATGATAAAGAGATGGAAGAAGGCAGTTCGACAGACATTGTCTATATGGACTTCAGCAAGGTGATCATAACATTCGGATTGGTCGACAGATGAGTAAGGTTAGGCCACATGGGATACAGCGGAAGCTGGTGATTTGGATTCAAAATTGGCTTTAGGTGTAAGGGTTGTCTTTCCGATTTGAAGTTTGAAACCAGCAGTGTGCTGCGAGAATCAGTACTGAGTTCTCTGCATTATGTCACTTATATTAAGTATTTGGATATGAATATCGGAGGCATTGTTAATAAGTTTACAGATGACGGTGGTGTAGTGAATTATCTCAGAGTACAACGAGTCCACAATTAGATGGGCCAAATGGGCAAGGAGTGACAGATGAAGTTTAATTCAGATAAACATGAGAATTTGGCATTTTGGGAAGGCAAATCAGGGCAGGAATTATACACTTAATAGTAAGGTCGTGGGGAGTGTTCCGGAACAAAGTGAAGGGCTGTGGGGCCATAGTTCCTTGAAATTGGAGTCGCAGGTAGAGAGTGTGGTGTCGAACACATTTGGCACACTTGCCTTAAGCAGTCAGACCGTTGAGTATAGGAGTTGGGGTGACATGCTGCATCAGTACAGGATGTTGGCGAGGCCACTTTAAAAATAATGCGTACAATTGAGTTGCCAGCAGAAAAGATTGACTGGGATGTTCCAGGACAGGAGGGATTCAGATTTAAGGAGAGGCTGAATAAATCGAGATGATTCCCCCTGGAGTGTAACAGGCTGGCGGGTGACATTATAGAGGTTTATAAAATCATCAGGGGCACGGATATTCTGAATATCTATGGTCTGTATCCCAGGATAAGGGAGTCCAAACCAAAAGGGCATAGGTTGAAGGCGAGGGGGATAATGTAGAGGAGACCTGAGGGGCAAATGTTTCACACAGAGACTGGGGTGTGTATGGAAAATGCTGTCAGAGGAAGTGGTGAAGGCGGTTACAATCGCACATTTTAAAAAAAAACCTAAAAGAGAAGGGATATTGGCCAAATGCTGGCAAATGGGACTGGAACAGATTTGGTTATCTTATCCTAATGGACAGTTTTGACTAAAGGGTCTGTTTCCATGCTGCATGACTCTGATTGCATAAGAGGGATGAGGAGAAATTCTGAAACGACCTTTGGAGAGGGGTTCTCTTCTGCGGAAGTTTATCGTGCCTCTATGTTTGCATTGATTGAAAGCTGAGTTCGTTAAATATTTAACAGAGAAGTGAGTCACGGATAACGGATGTAGACAGCAAAGTGGGGCTGAGACCACAACCAGACCAGGCACAATCTTAGTGCCTGGTGGAGAAGGCTCAAAGTCTCCAATGACTCATTCCTGCTCCTGAGTCCCATGCTTCTGAATTCCATTCAGCCCCTCAAACCTGCTAGACAAGAGCAGTTAGAGGCTACTTACTGCCATAACTGGTGCACAGGAACAGAGGAGACCATTCAGTTCCTCAAGACTGTCCCACATGGTTTGATGTGACTTGTAACATGTAATTCGAAAGCCCAGGCTCGGCATGAAAGAGGCTCCTCATCTCTCTTTACAGAGCTTGCCCTCTCTGCAAATTGTGCTTCATTTATTAGTCACGTTGTAGACCCAGATTCACTGTGAATACAGCCACCGTACCTCACCCAGTGATGGCTCAGAATATCCTCTCGTCTCCCTGACTGCAACATTTAATAAACAGATCTTCCAGTAAAATAACACACACTAACTTTCCAATAGCAGATTGTGAGAACATCAGAAACAGGAGCTGGTTGTTCACTCTCCCAACCTCCTGTTCCAAGTCTGCCTTGTCATTCACGAAGATCCTGTCTGATCTGTTTTGGTCCCAAATCCTCTTTAATCCTCGATTCTTCATAGCCCTGACCTCTCTGACAGGTCAAAATATATTTAAGTCCTTTTTAAATATTTTCAGTGATCTAGTTCCGAAACCCTGTCGAATACAGAATCCCTGACATTCACTACCCTCTGTTTGAGACAAGCACTCCCTTCTCCGAAACTGTGATCTCCTCATGTGAAGAAATGAGGTGAACACATTGGCGCCAGGTGACAGTGACTGGCCCAGATATCAAGGTAATATTTAATAAAGGATAGTATCAAGGATTCTGAACAAAATTGTGCTGAATGGGAATCAGTGTAAACTGCCCTTTGGTTCGAGTGATTTTAAACACAGAGCAAGATGTTTGTGGTCGGTGGCCAATAATCCTCTCAGTACCAGGCATCTCTTCAGGAGATCTTCAGCGTAGTTCCCTCAACACAACCATCGTCAGCCGCTCCAAATATGTCTTTCGCCTATAAGCTTAGAAGTGGGGATGGTCCGTGAAGATCATACAATGTCCAGAACAACGTGTCACCCCTAAGCTCCTGAACCAATCTCTGTTTCCATGTGCAGCAAAACCTGGACAGCAGTCAGGCTTGTGCTGTTAGAGTGTCGGTAACATTCATTTAACAGTACGGCTGGACACTGCACATTCCCACCGTGAAAGGAGAGGCTCAGTCAGCATCTCAAGCTCCCTTCACAAGAATATGAAAAAGCCATTCAGCCCATCAATACTACTGCATAGGAAGAGGGATAGCCCATTCAGTCCCTGCAGATTATCACACAGGAAGAGAAGGAATGCAGTGTTATAGACGAGACCATAACCTCTTAAAATATTTTAAAGCAGTACCCTAGATCCAAACATTTTCTTATTCTAAAGGCAAATGTGACGTAATTGGTCCAGGTGCAATCTGACTAGTCAAACTGCTCGATGTTATCCAAAACATTTTATTTAAACAGTGTCATTAAAATACAATCAAGAAAGAGAAATTTAAAATAACGTAACGTGATTGGAAAACTTACCCAAATAATAGATGCAGTGCCTATTACTAACTAACTGTACCAATAGAGCAAGATCCCAGAAACACAAGCACTAAGTTAAAAGGCACATTCAGACACAGATTCTTCCATACAGTGCTCCAGTGCAGGAGGTAAAACCCATCCAGAGAAAATTCAGACAGAGTAGCAGCCAGGAGACAGTTAGTGATTCTTACAACTCTTTCGACATCCCAATAGCTTCTGATCCTACTGAGAAACTAAAACCCAGAGATCCTAATCTGTGAGAGTTGGCCACATCCATTCATGCCTCATTAAAATAAACCCAAGGCTTCCCCAGCTCTTTACTCATTACCAACATCTGTTTTACATCTGGGAATACTGTGGACGCTCCTGTCTTAAGTTTGGGAAGCACTCCGATGCCAATTAAACCTTCAGCTGCGTAGCTTGCATCCTATTGGAAATCGAAATCTTTCGGACATTGTCCCAAATATCTGCCCACTCCTCTGGTGAAGATATCTACTCCCAATTGCTGAACACAAATTCCACACAACTGCTCGATGTCCTTTGAGACACTACCTCCTATTAAATGCTAGAGGGTGCTGACCGAGATGGTGCGCGTGGACTGAAGCACTCTCATCTCCATATTCGACTTATCGGGCCTAACCATTAATGTACTCTTTTTCTGTATAAAATCCATAATCTCTAAGTAACAAAAGAGGTCCCTCCTAGATAGCTCATATTTCTGTTTCAGCTGCTCGAAAGACATCATTCCCTACCGTCAAATAAGTCTCCCAAACAGGAAACTCCTCTGGACTCCATGAGAAAATTCCAGAATCCATCAATCCTACAATGAGAGTAAAAGGGGAAGTGTCATTATTTGAAAATTGCCCTCAGTTTGTTCCATCATTCTCCATGCTTTAACTGTGTTAAAGACAATTGGATTTCTGCAATGGTCCATAACAGTCCGCATCTTGCCCATGAACAACAGATTAATGAGGGGAGATTTGCCTGTGAGGCATCGATGTCCAACCACCTTGACCGTGGGTCTTGGCAAGCCCAATCAGCCACATAGGCTAGGAGGGAACTCAACTGATATTTGTTAAAGTGTGAAAAAACCACATCCCTCAGCCCCCGCAGAAGCTGCAATTGGGTGACCTCCATAAGAGGTCGCCTGTGATAACAAATAAAAGATCCAAGCTGACTGTAAAGCTCCATATCGGATGCCTGGGCAGTATCAAATTGTGCATTTACATGGGATATATAAACGGGGGAATGCATTCATTTTGACCGGAGCTATTCTAACCAACCAGCATATCGAAAGATCCTCCCAGTGCCTTATGTTCTCGAGCAACTGCAAGAAGATAGATTTATCTAATTGATTGAAGGGTGGGGTGATAAAAATGCCGAAATACAGGAAACCTTCCTCTGACCATCTGAAAGTGAATCGGATTCTACCTCCAAGATCGGCTACTCTAATAAGACCCCCGACATGCATGGTCTCCGATTTCATAAAATTGATTTTATACCCAAGAAAGATCCAAATACATTAATCACTTGGGGCACAGATATCATCGAGTTAGTTAGAAAGAGAAGAACGTCATTTGCATAAAGTGTGATCTGATGCCATCCTGATCCTACCTCCAGGGCAGTAATATTGTGGTCCCTCCAGATGGGTTCTGCCAAAGGCTCAATCACCAATGTAAATAGTAACGGTGAAAGAGGACACCCTTGACGGCTGCCTCTGCCATTGCTAAAATTGTCAGACCTTATACCATGAGTGAAATCCGCTGCTTTATAACGAGATAATACTGTCACCCACCTGGCAAAGGCTCCTCCAATGCCAAACCATTCCAAGCCATAAAAGAGTTACGGCCACTGCCAAGCCTGGAATCGACCCTTGCTGGCACATCTGAACCATATTAACACTCTCCTATTATTATTAGACGACCTGTGACCCCTAATAAAACCTGTCTGTTCCTATTTCACAATGAAGGGCAAGACCTTCTCCAGCTTCAACGCCAGCATTTCACCAAACGTTTGAAGTCTACATTTAATAAAGATATAGGCCTTTATGAAGTGCAATCCTCGGGAGAATAAGGTAAATATTTCCTTCTCTGCGAGAGGATGGGAGGCAGTTCTGACTGCACGAATAATTGTAAATATCCAACATTGGCCCAGCCAGCATGTCTATGAACTCCTTTTAAATCTCACTCTAAAATCCATCTGGGTACGGTGCTTGACCACTCTGGAGCTGCCTCACCGCCTCCTATGTCTTTTGGATTGTCAGAGGGGCATTCGAAAGAGACACCTTCTCTGAAGTTACACTTGGGAAGTCCAGGGTACTAAAAAGGGGCTTCATTGTTGCCAATCTCCTCACAGCCCTCTGATTGAAACAGCCCAGAAAAGAACTTCATGAATGCTGCATTAATCTTTCTGGGATCGCAGGTGATTTTAACAGCACATTCGCGAATGCATGTGATAGACTGGGGGCACTCTTCTTTCTGGCCAAGTATTCCAAGTGTCTACCCGGATTATCACCATACTCGAATACCCTCTGTTTCGCAAATAAAATCGCTCTCTTTGCTGTCGGGGGAGCGCAGCGTTCAGAGCAGCCCGGAGCATTGTAATCTATTGCAACTTCGTTACAGACGGTCTGTCAAAATATGCTCTGTCAGCTGCTGCTCTCTCTTCTACCGCTTCCGAGTCGCCGAGTAAGAAATAATCAAATCCCTTCCATAGGCCTTGGCAGTCTCCCAGAGCACCGTCGGATTACTGACCGTCCAAATTAACGCACATTTTCTTTAAAATCCCATGAAAAATATTCAATAAAGAAGCAAATCTTAGCAGGACCTCTACACTTTATGGTAAGGTCCTATGGAGTGTTGCAGAACAAAGAGACCTTGGAGTGCAGGTTCATAGCTCCTTGAAAGTGGAGTCGCAGGTCGCTAGGATGGTGAAGAAAGCGTTTGGTATGCTTTCCAGTACTGTGTACAGGGGTTGGGATGTCATGTTGCTGCTGTACGGGACATTGGTCAGGCCACTATTGAAATATTGCGTCTTACTCTGGTCTACTTCCTATCGGAAAGATGTGAAACTTGAAAGGGCTGAGAAAAGATTTACAAGGATGTTGTCAGGGTTGGAGGATCTGAGCTACAGGGAGAGGCTGAACAGGCTGGGGCTGCTTTCCCGGGAGCGTCATAGGCTGAGGGGTGACCTGGATAGGATAAATAGGCAAAGTCTTTTCTCTGGGGTGGGGAATTCATAACTAGAGGATATAGGTTGAGGGTGAGAGGGGAAAGATGTAAAAGAGAATTAATGGGCAACTTTTTCATACAGAGAGTAGTATGCATATGGAATGACTTGCTAGAGGATATGGTGGAGTCTGGTGTAATTGCAATATTTAAGAGGCATTTGGATGGGTATATGAATAGGAAGGGTTTGGAGGGATATGTGCCGGGTGCTGGCAGGTGGGACGAGATTGGGTTGGGATATCTGGTCGGCATGGACGGGTTGGACCGAAGGGTCTGTTTCCATGCTGAACAGCTCTGACTCTATGACTAGCTATCCTTCAAACGGAAATTATCCATGCACCAGTGCTGCGAGCCTGTCCCATCGCCACCATCCTTAACCTCCATGTACACTGCCACATTACCAGAAATGGCTATGTTCCCACTTCTACAGTATAGCACTGAATTCAAAAAGGCCAATGGGGCAAAAATATGTCAATTCTCGTTTGGCACTTATGTGGGTTAGGGCAAAAGGTGAGGTCCCTACCCTAAGGGAGTACCATCTCCACACATCCACCAAGCCCAGCTCCCTGTTTAGATTCACTGGCTGCCTAGATTGCAGGGAAATATCCGCAAGAACCAGAAACACCCTATCCACCTTGGGAACATTATGTCGGTTAAAGTCTCGCCCTATAATTGTATGACGCCCCCCAAGGGCCATCATCCTGGAGAGTGCATCCGTTAATTTGAAGGGTGGACCAGGGGCAAGATGGAGGACGGGAAAAATTTCTGGCTGTAAGAGCTGCTCCTTTTTTTAAGGTATTTTAGGTGCTGAAGGTGATTTCCTCGAATTCCAGGAGCAGCAATTGGTGTTTTATATGCTGTTGCATTGTTTTTGAACTTTGGGGAAAAAATGTCAAAACAACAGCAGTTTCAAAAGGGTTAAGAACAGACAAAAGAAGCGCATAGTGAGGACAGTGCAGGGAAGAGAGAGAGAGAGAGAGAAGGGGCGGGGGGAGAGAGAGAACCTGCACAGTTACAGCCTTTGCTATTTTTGAATTCATGTATCGCTGGACATCAGAGTGCATCTGAGAAAATTAACAAACAATGAATTTCACGACTAATCTTGGAGAAACCTGTTTGGGAGAAGTTCACAACATAGAATCAGATAAGTAGATAAGTTAATCGTTGTTTTAAGTCTGTCCAATAGAAAGGCTGCAGTAGTGAGTATTCTTGATTAAATGTTTTTGGAGATGAGTCGCTTGATTAAACTTAAAATATAAGCCATAACTATTAATTTAACCTGGTGCAGTGTTTTGTAAAGGAATAAGACGGTGTTATTTTCTGGGTCTATAGATTGTGAATGAGCAAAAATGGCCTTTGCAGTGATATGTACTTCTTGTCAGATATGGGAGGTTAAAGTGAGTTTAAGGGTTACTGCGGATTCTATCTGTCATAAATACTGTTGGATGCGAATCTTATCGGTTGGATAGACAGTTAGTAGCGATAAGGTATTTGAAACAGCAGCAGTATGTGATGGTGGCAGTTACAGGAAGGGGGAATGTCACAGATGTCACATAGATAGGTTAACTCCAAGAAGGGTAAGAGAGGTAGGCACCTGGGGCAGGAGTCTTTTGTGGATGTACCCATTTAAGACAGGTATGCTATTTTGGAAAATGCAGGGGGTGATGGATTCTCAGGGGAATGTAGCACGATCAGCCAAGTGTCTGGTATTGAGACTGGCTCTAATGCAACGAGGGGTACATCGGCTTCCAAGCGATCAATTATGTTTGAAAGGGGATTTTATAGCCCGAGGTACAGACAGACATTTCTATGGCCAGCAGAGGAAAAGCAGAATGGAGTGTTGTTTCTTTGGTGCCAGAATCAAGGATGTGTCAGAGAGGGTGCAGAATGTTCTCACGGGGAAGACACTTCAGCAATAGGTCATTGTCCACATTGGAACCAACGATATATGAAGGGGAAAGGTTCAGATTCTGAGGGGAGATTACAGAGAGTTAGGCATAAATTTAAAAAGAAGTCATCAAGGGTAGTAATATCTGGATTACTCCCAGTGCTACGAGCGGGTGAGAGTAGGAATAGGAGGATAGAGAAAATGAATGCATGGCTGAGGAGCTGGTGAATGGAAGAAGGACTCACATTTTTGGATCATTGGAATCTCTTTTGTGGTAGAAGTGACCTGTACAAGAAGGACGGATTGCACTTAAATTGGAAGGGCACTAATATACAGACTGGGAAATTTGCGAGAACTGTTCGGGAGGATTTAAACTAGTAAGGTGCGGGGGTGGGGGTGGTACCCACGGAAATAGTAAGGAAAGAGATAAATCTGAGACTGATGCAGTTGAGAACAGAAGTCAGTCAAGCATTCAGGGCACACAGGGACAATGTAGGACTGATAAATTAAAATGCATTTATTTCAATGCAAGGGGCCTCACAGGGGCAGATGAACTCACGGCATGATTAGGAACATGGGACTGGGATATCACAGCAATTGCAGAAACATGGCTCAGGGATGGGCAGGACTGGCAGCTTAATGTTCCAGGAAGGATAGAAAGGGAGGCAAGAGAGGAGGGGGAGCGGCATTTTTGGTAAGGGATACCATTATAGCTGTGATGAGGGAGGATATGCCCGGAAATACATCCAGGGAAGTTATTTGGGTGGAACTGAGAAATAAGAAAGAGATGGTCACCTTATTGGGATTGTATTATAGACCCCCAATAGTAAGAGAGAAATTGAGAAACAAAGTTGTAAGGAGATCTCAGCTATCTGTAAGAACGTTAGGGTAGGTATCATAGGGGATTTTTAACTTACCAAATATAGACTGGGACTTCCAATGTGTTAAATGTTTAGATGGAGAGGAATTTCTTAAGTGCATACAAGACAGTTTTCAGATTCAATATGTGGATGTACCTACTAGACAAGGTGCAAAACCTGACCTACTCTTGGGAAATAAGGCAGAACAGGTGATTGAGGTATCAGTGGGGGAGAACTTTGGGGCCAGCGACAATAATTCTATTCGTTTTAAAATAGTGATGGAAAAGGATAGACCAGATCTAAAAGTTGAAGTTCTAAACTGGAGAAAGGCCAATTTTTACGTTATTAGGCAGAACTTTCGAAAGCTAATTGCAGGCAGATTTTCGCAGGTAAAGGATGGAAAAAATGGGAAGCCTTCAGAAATGAGATAACAAGAATCCAGAGAAAGCATATTCCTGTCAGGGTGAAAGGAAAGGCTGTTATATATAGGGAATGCTGGATGACTCAACAAATTGAGGGTTTGGTTAAGAAAAAGAAGGAAGCATATTTCTGTTGTAGACAGGATAGATCGAGTGAATCGTTAGGGAGTAGGAGCATACTTAAGAGGGAACTCAGGAGGCCAAAAAGGGGACATGAGATAGCTTTTGCAAATATAATTAAGGAGAATGCAAAGCGTTTTGACAAATATATTAAGGGCAAAAGGATAACTAGGGAGAGAATAGGGCCCCTCAAAGATCAGCAAGGCGGCCTTTGTGTGACACCGCAGAAAATGGGGAAGATACTAAATAAATATTTTGCATCAGTATTTACAGTGGAAAAGGATATGGAAGATATAGACTGTAGAAAAATATATGGTGACATCTTGCAAAATGTCCAGATTACAGAGAAGGAAGTGCTGGACGTCTTTAAAAGGATAAAGGTGGATAAATCCGCCGACCTGGTCAGGTGTATCAGAGAACTCTGTGGGAAGCTAGCGAAGAGATTGTTGGGCCCCTTGCTGAGGTATTTATATCATTGATAGTCGCACATGAGGTGCCGGAAGACTGGAGGTTGGCAAACGTGGTGCCACTGTTTAAGAAGGGCGGTAAAGACAAACCAGGGAACTATAGACCGGTGAGCCTGACCTCTGTGGTGGGCAAGTTGTTGGAGGGATCCTGATGGACACGATGTACATGTATTTGGAAATGCAAGGACTGATTGCGGATAGTCACCATGGCTTTGTGTGTGGGAGATCATGTCTCACAAACTTGATTGAGTTTTTTGAAGAAGTAACAGAGGATTGGTGAGGGTAAAGCAGTGGATGTGATCTATGTGGACTTCAGTAAGGCGTTCAACAAGGTTCCCCATGGGAGATTGATTAGCAAGGTTAGATCTCATGGAAAACAGGGTGAACTAGCCATTTGGATACAGAACTGGCTCAAAGGTAGAAGACAGAGAGTGGTGGTTGAGGGTTGTTTTTCAGAATGGAGTCCTGTGACCAGAGGAGTGCTACAAGGATCTGTGCTGGTCCCTCTACGTTTTGGCATTTACATAAATGAGTTGGATCCGAGCATAAGAGGTACGGTGAGTAAGTTTGCAGATGACATCAAAATTGGTGGTATAGTGGACAACGAAGAGGGTTACCTCAGATTACAGCAGGATCTGGACCAGATTGGCCAATGGGCTGAGAAGTGGCAGATCGAGTTTAATTCAGATAAATGCGACGTGCTGCATTTTGGGAAAGCAAATCTTAGCAGGACTTATACACTTAATGGTAAGGTCTTAGGGAGTGTTGCTGAACAAAGAAACCTTGGAATGCAGGTTCATAGCTCTTTGAAAGTGGAGTCGTAGTTAGATAAGATAGTGAATAAGGCGTTTGGTATGTTTTCTTTTATTGTTCAGAGTATTGAGTACAGGAGTTCAGAGGTCATGTTGCAGATATACAGGACATTGCTTAGGCCACGGTTGGAATATTGCGTGTAATTCTGGTTCCCTTCCTATCGGAAAGATGTTGTGAAACCTGAAAGGGTTCAGAAAAGATTTACAAGGATGTTGCCAGGGTTGGAGAATTTCAGCTAGAGAGAGAGGCTGAACAGGCTGGGGCTGTTCTCTCTGGAGCGTCGGAGGCTGAGGGGAGACCTTATGGAGTTACACAAAATTATGAGGGGCATAGATAGAATAAATAGACAAAATCTTTTCCATGGGGTTGCGGAGTCCAGAACTAGAGGGCATAGGTTTAGGGTGAGAGGGGAAAGATATAAAGACCTGAGAGGCAACTTTTGAAAGGTGGTACGTGTATGGAATGAGCTACCAGAGTTAGTGGTGGAGGCTGGTACAATAGCAACATTTAAGAAACTTTTGGATGGGTATATGAATAGGAAGTGTTTGGAGGGATATGGGCTGGGTGCTGGCAGGTGGGACTAGATTGAGTTGGGATATCTTGTCGGCATGGATGGGTTGAACCAAAGGGTCTGTTTCCATGCTGTACATCTCTATGACTCTATGACTCTCTCCCATGTTTCTTTCTATGTATTAAAGCTTTATGGATCAGAAACAGTTGACATTCGTCCTTAATTTGTTCAAACAACTGATGTAGAAGGTTCTACTGAATGAGAAAAGCTACTCCTCTACATTTTGAATTAAAGGATGAAAATAACAACCAGCAAAACACTCGCTCCTGTAACTTTAAATGTTCCTTATCGGTTAGATGTCTTTTTTTCTGGCACCAAGGCTACATCAACTCTTTCCTTTCTAAGGCCTGAAAGCATCAATTGATGATTGACTCCCGTTTAATGTTCCAGGTGCACCATTTAAACGAGCAGTTAGCCATAGTCATCCGAAACTGCCCGTGCTCCCCATGTGAGGAAGGACCCCTTTATTGCGCACTGCGAGGAAGTGGTAAACAGTTCGTATAAACTTGAAAATGCAGCTGCAAAAACTACCAACTCAAAACTCCTAACAACTCCTTGTACAATGAATCAACATATAACACAAGTAAGAGGTGATTCTCCCTCCTTCCCCACAAGGAGCGCTCATACTGACCAACTAATCCACCTTGGCTCCTACTAGCTGAAGCTACTCGCCAAACCCAGACAAAACAAACTTTAAAAAGTTACATGTGTCTTACAACAAGAAAACTAAAAGTGGGCACTCAACCCGTCCCATCCATATCCAAGGCAGTCCTAGTGAAAAAAAGTGTAGCCCTTACCCCCCCCCACCCCGAACACTACCCCCATTCCGTACTAAGAGAGAGAAACGAAATGGAAATTATAGAAAAAAATGGGAGGGAGGAAGAAAGGAAAAAAGAGACAAAGATAAATGAATGGGCTCCCATATATTAAAATAAAACCAAAACCAGGTAAACGAGGCAAACCACGGAGGAAACAAAGAGAACATATTTGTCCATACTATTTGAGCCAGCCAATCTATCTTAAGGTGTCCAGGAAGTCCTTTGCATTTTCTAGTGAGTCAAAATTAAACAAAGACCCTCCGTGGTTGAAACGCAACATTGTCGGGTATCTTACAATATACTGAATATTCGATTCCCTCAGTCTCCTTTTCACTCTATCAAAGGCCTTCCTCTTGTGGATCATGGCCATAGAAAGGTCCTGGAAAAACATGATTTGCGATCCTTTGGATGTAAAAGCCTGTGGATCCTTCCACATTGCTGGAGAACAATTTGTTTCCCTCCATAGTGCTGGAGTTGCACAAGGACTGGGCAGGGTGCTGGTCTCACCCGGGCTTGTGCACTGCGATCTGGTGGGCCTGCTCGACCTGCACCTGGCCCGCCTCGAATTCCAGCTTCAAAAACTACCGAAGCCATTGCTTCAAACCTGACGGGCCGGCCTTCTTCTTCCCGTCCCGCCAGCCCGACCAGGCAGATATTCTTATGATGGTCTCGATTTTGAAAGTCGACCTGCTCCTCCACGCCCGGTACCCGCCATCCCAAGGCCTGGACCCGACCTGCTGAGGATTCCACCGCAGTTGCAGAGGACACAGTCCGCTGCTCAACCTCAATGACATTTGTCTGAGACGCTGGATCTCCTAGTCATGCTTCTGCAGCAAAGCCGAGATAGGTTCCAGCCTGGTCTGGGTCTCCTCCATTTCTGAATCAATCTTCTCTCGGAGTTTTACGTACTCCATGACCAAGCTCTGCTCTAATGGTAAGTCCCCTAGCGGGTTCACAGAGGCCGACGCCAAGGCCACGGGCGTATCCGTTGCTGCAGGGCAGTGCCTGCTAATTGCGATCCACGTGGTCCTTTACCCTTAGTCATTTTCCTTACTCACTTCAACTGACATACAGCAATACGGGGGATCATTTTTTTACCACAATGGGTAAGAAAGAGAATGTGAATGCACCACTTTGTCTGGGTTCTGGTTTAGAGCTGAGCAGGGCAAACCTACTTGGTCGCCAATATCTTGGATCTCCGCCAAAATAAATCACCTTTAATGACTTTTTAAAAAATGGTTTGAAGCTGTTTCTTGTAGACAGAGACAATGGAAAACCAGTAGATGTGATATAGTTAGATATTCATTGCTTTTGGTCATGCCAAAAACTTTGTAGATATTGGGGCGCTATAGCGAGTGTTTTGAAAGTGGTCTTGGAAACCGTAGATCTGGTGTCCCTCCTCTTGGGTTCGCCGAATCACCCATTTTGGGAAGAGGTTGTTTAATATTCTTTCAATTTGTGCGAGGAAGAATATTCTGAAAAGGTGGATGTCGGATTATCCCCCAGGATTCTCAGGGTGGTGTAGGTTAGAAATGGAGCACATACCCCTGACCTCCCTTACCAACCAGAAAAATGAACTTTCTGATATGACCTGGCGGCCCTTTTTGAACCATGGAGGCAATGTCTTATTAGCTATTTTGGTCAGGGCCATTGTGTGACCATCAGCATTGTGTCTGGAGTCCCAGATGCCCCATGGGAAGAAGAATTCTGAACAAACACGGCTACACAATGCCAGCTCTCGATACACTAAGGAGCCAATTGGGACCCACAGCCGGACATACAGGAAAGTTTAAGCCATACATCTTGCACATTGTTTCTGAGCTTGATAAACATGTCCCCAGGAATCGAGGGATCTGAGCATCAACTGCGAGGTTAAGGTACAGAAGGTCGGATATTCATGTTCTAATTGGATGATTACTTGACTGACTAATTGAATAAATGTGGCTCTTCTCAGACAAATGGGACGAGCTGAAGGAATCAGACTTTGGTTGGGGGGGGGGGGGAGGGGGGCTCCAATAACAAGAATAAGAACATAAAATAAATATGCTGAGCGATAAGCTCAAATGGTCAGTTATATCAGATGTCCAATCCACCTCACAGAATAGAACATAGAACATAGAACATAGAACAATACAGCACAGAACAGGCCCTTCGGCCCACGATGTTGTGCCGAACTTCTATCCTAGATTAAGCACCCATCCATGTACCTATCCAAATGCCGCTTAAAGGTCGCCAATGAATCTGACTCTACCACTCCCTCGGGCAGCGCATTCCATCCCCCCACCACTCTCTGGGTAAAGAACCCACCCCTGACATCTCCCCTATACCTTCCACCCTTCACCTTAAATTTATGTCCCCTTGTAACACTCTGTTGTACCCGGGGAAAAAGTTTCTGACTGTCTACTCTATCTATTCCTCTGATCATCTTATAAACCTCGATCAAGTCACCCCTCATCCTTCGCCGTTCCAACGAGAAAAGGCCGAGAACTCTCAACCTATCCTCGTACGACCTACTCTCCATTCCAGGCAACATCCTGGTAAATCTTCTCTGCACCCTCTCCAAAGCTTCCACATCTTTCCTAAAGTGAGGCGACCAGAACTGCACACAGTACTCCAAATGTGGCCTAACCAAAGTCCTGTGCAGCTGCAACATCACCTCACGACTCTTGAATTCAATCCCTCTGCTAATGAACGATAATACTCCATAGGCCTTCTTACAAACTCTATCCACCTGAGTGGCAACCTTCAAAGATCTATGTACATAGACCCCAAGATCCCTCTGTTCCTCCACCTGACCAAGAACCCTACCATTAACCCTGTATTCCGCATTCTTATTTGTTCTTCCAAAATGGACAACCTCACACTTGGCAGGGTTGAACTCCATCTGCCACTCCTCAGCCCAGCTCTGCATCCTATCTAAGTCCCTCTGCAGCCGACAACAGCCCTCCTCACTGTCCACAACTCCACCTATCTTTGTATCATCTGCAAATTTACTGACCCACCCTTCGACTCCCTCCTCTAAGTCATTAATAAAAATTACAAACAGCAGAGGACCCAGAACTGATCCCTGCGGAACTCCACTTGTAACTGGACTCCATGCTGAATATTTACCATCTACCACCACTCTCTGACTTCTACCGGTTAGCCAGTTTTCTATCCAATTGGCCAAATTTCCCTCTATCCCATGCCTCCTGACTTTCCGCATAACCCTACCATGGGGAACCTTATCAAATGCCTTACTAAAATCCATGTACACTACATCCACTGCTCTACCCTCATCCACATGCTTGGTCACCTCCTCGAAGAATTCAATAAGACTTGTAAGGCAAGACCTACCCTTCACAAATCCGTGCTGGCTGTCCCTAATCAAGCAGTGTCTTTCCAGATACTCGTAAATCCTATCCCTCAGTACCCTTTCCATTACTTTGCCTGCCACAGAAGTAAGACTAACTGGCCTGTAATTCCCGGGGTTATCCCTATTCCCTTTTTTGAACAGGGGCACAACATTCGCTACTCTCCAGTCCCCTGGTACCACCCCAGTTGCCAGTGAAGACGAGAAGATCATTGCCAACGGTACTGCAATTTCCTCTCTTGCTTCCCACATAATCCTAGGATATATCCCGTCAGGCCCGGGGGACTTGTCTATCCTCAAGTTGTTCAAAATGTCCAACACATCTTCCTTCCTAACAGGTATCTCTTCTAGCTTATCAGTCCGTTTCACACTCTCCTCTTCAACAATACGGTCCCTCTCGTTCGTAAATACTGAAGAGAAGTACTTGTTCAAGACCTCTCCTATCTCTTCCGACTCAATACACAGTCTCCCACCACTGTCCTTGATCGGACCTACCCTCGTTCTCGTCATTCTCAGGTTTCTCACATATGCATAGAATGCCTTGGGGTTATCCTTGATCCTATCCGCCAGGGATTTTTCATGCCCTCTCTTAGCTCTCCTAATCCCTTTCTTCAGGTCCCTTCTGGCTATCCTGTATCCCTCCACTGCTCTGTCTGAACCTTGTTTCCTCAACCTTATGTAAGCCTCCTTCTTCCTCTTTACTAGACATTCAACCTCCCTCGTCAACCAAGGCTCCCTCACACGACCATTTCTTCCCTGCCTGATCGGTACATACATATCAAGGACACGTCGTATCTGCTCCTTGAAAAAGTCCCACATTTCCACCACATCCTTCCCTAACAGCCTATGCTCCCAACGTATACTCCTCAAATCCTGTCTTACAGCATCGTAATTTCCCTTCCCCCAATTGTAAAATCTACCTTGTTGTGCGCACCTATCTCTCTCCATAACCAAGGTGAAAGTCACAGAATTGTGGTCGCCATCACCAAAATGTTCACCCACCAACAAGCCCACCACTTGTCCCGGTTCGTTACCGAGTACCAAATCCAATATGGCCTCCCCTCTGGTTGGACAATCTACATACTGCGTTAGAAAAGCTTCCTGGACACACTGCACAAACACCGCCCCATCCAATCTACTTGATCTAAAGAGCTTCCAATCAATATTTGGGAAGTTGAAGTCGCCCATGACTACGACCCTGTGGCTTCTGCACCTTTCCAAAATCTGTTTCCCAATCTGTTTCTCCACATCTCTGCTGCTATTAGGGGGCCTATAATAAACACCCAATAAGGTGACTGCACCTTTCCTATTTCTGACTTCAGCCCATACTACCTCCAGAGGCAGATCCCCCTCAAACTTCCTTTCTGCAGCCGTTATACCATTTCTAATTAGCAATGCCACCCCCCCTCCTTTTTTACCACCCTCCCTAATCTTACTGAAACATCTGTAACCAGGAACCTCCAACAGCCATTCCTGTCCCTCATCTATCCATGTTTCCGTGATGGCCACAACATCGTAGTCCCAGGTACCGATCCACGCCTTAAGTTCACCCACCTTATTTCAGACACCATAATCCAGATGAGATATCTGTTTAGCATGGAGCACAGTGCAGACCAGGCTAGTGTACTGCTCAATACAGCCCAGTACTCTGTACAGACAGAGCAGACCACACCAGTTCATGTGGATATGTGCAGGGTATAACAGTGAATTGCTCTGTAAAGCTGGAGCAGTTAGTGCTGTGTCCACCACCCTAATACATTGTTCAGTAAATAGTGTGTTAGATCAGTGCCCAATGTAGGGAAACTTGCAGCCCATGCTGGAAGTGACAGGATATGCAGCTCCCATCCATTTACAGCTTCATACTTCCATTATGCCAAGGGATGTAGAACATCTAGTCAAAAGGTAGGAGGAAGTTTACATAAGGTTGAGGAGGCAAGGATCAGACAGGGCTGTACAGGGTTACAAGTCAGCCAGGAAGGAACTGAATAATGAACTCATAAGAGCGGGCATGATAAAGCCTTGGTGGATACGATTAAGGTAAAGTCTAAGACATTCTACACTTATGTCAGGAAGAAGAGGACGGCCAGAGTGAGGGTAGGGCTTATCAGAGATTGTGGAGGGAATTTGTGTCATGAGTGGGTGGAGGTAGGGGAAGTCCTTAATGAATGCTTAGCTTCAGTATTTACTACTGAGAGGGACATTGAAGTTTATGGGGACAACGTGAAACAGGCTGATATGATAGAACAGGAGGATGTGATGAAAACTTTGAGAAACACAACGACAGATAAAACTCCTTGGCCGGACGGAATATAAGCAAGGATGCTACAGGAAGCGAGGGAACTGATTGCTGCACGTTTGGCAATGATCTTTGCATCCCCACTGTCCACTGGAGTCATGCCAGATGAAAGGAGGTTGGTAAATGTTATTCCCTTGTTCAAGTTTGGAATAGGGATAATCCTGCGAATTATAGACCAATCAGTTTATGACAGTGGTGGGCAAAGTATTGGAGAGGATTCTGAGAGACATGATTTCTGATTACTTGGAAAAGCCTTTTTTGATAGAGATAGTCAGAATGCCTTTGTGAGGGGCAGGCCATGCCTCACGAACCTTATTGAAGCATTTGCGGATGTGACAAAACGCATTTATGAAGGTAGATCAATGGATGTGGCGTATATGGATTTAAGCAAGGCACTTGATAAATTTATCTACGGTAGGCTCATTCAGACAGTAAGGAGGCATGGGATACAGGGAAATCTGGCTGTCTGGATACAGAATTTCTTGCCCATAGAAGACAGAGGGTGGTAGTAGATGGAAATCATTCAGTCTGGAGCTCAGTGATCAGTGGTGTCCCGCAGGATCAGTTTAAGACCTCTGCTCTTTGCGATTTTTATAAACGGCTTGGATGATGAAGGGTGGGTTTGAACGCTTGCCAATGACACAGTTGTTGGTGGGGTTCTGGGTAACTTTGAGGTATCTTGTAGGTTGCAACGGAACATTCACAGGATTCAGAACTGAGCTGATGAATAGCAGATCGAGTGAAACCTGGAAAAGTGTGAAGTTATTCACTTTCGAGGGTCGAATTTGAATGTAGAATATTGGGTTAAAGGCAGTATTCTTGGCAGTGTGGAGGTACAAAGGACCTTGGTGTCCATGTCCAGAGATCCCACAAAGTTGCCATACAGGTAGATGTTAAAGCGGCAATAGCGAGGACTGCAGATGCTGGAGATCAGGGTCAAGATTAGAGTGGTGCTGGAAAAGCACAGCAGGTCAGGCAGCATCCAAGGAGCAGGTGATGTAAGGCTCCTGCCTGAAACGTCGATTTACCTGCTCCTCAGATGCTGCCTGACCTGCTGTGCTTTTCCAACACCATCCTAATCTTGACCCAAGTTGATGTCGTCGTTAAGAAAGTATATATTGTGTTGGCTTTCACAAGCTGGGGCACTGAATTTCAGAGCAGTGAGGTTATGCTACAGCTCTATAAAGCCCGGATCAAATCATTGTTATGAAGTTGAAGGTGTGTTTAGTACCCTTTAAGCGAGAGTGAATGTTGTTCTGCACTGAGAGCTGGCAAGCACCTGTCATATGACTAGCTAGCAGTCTCAGAGTAGACTGGAAAATATGAAGCATGCTGTGAAACAGATACCTTGAGTTTTGGTTGCGGTGTTTACAACAATTCGAATTTAACCAATCAGTTTAAATTATGCCCCAGTAAACTAAAGCCAAACGATTTTGAATTTATTGTTTTGCCAACATCCAACTAATGAGATGATCCAATGTTGAGAGGGATAAAAGAGGCAGGCAATTCGAGAGTTAGACTGAGAGTAACTGCCATCTAGAGAGAGAGTGCCATGCAAAACTCTCTCTTTCAAAGATACCGTTTTTTAATGAAACATCCCTGCACTAAAATTCAGAAGACAAACCAGGAAGATCTTCAGCTGAAGGAAGGAGGAACTGGAGATGACAGATGCTGTGTGATTTTGAAATTAAGTTGATGTAATTTTAAGACAGGCTTTTCTTATTGGAACATTAATTTGTTATAAAGTTGGAGGCAGATACTAATCAGTTCAGAGAAAGAGGGCCTTAGAGTGATGAATAGCTGTTGTTCTATTTTCACTTTTGGAGTTAAGGAATAAATTGATGTTATTTATCCTTAAAGAGTAGAATTTGGGATTTGTCACTCGTACTTTAACAGCTTACGAGACGAGTTGAGTTTTCTGGCTGTTTGGATTAATTAGCGGAAGGGTTCAGTGCCACACGTGGAGCATTGTGTTCAGTTCTGGTCGCCTTCTCATAGAAAAGATGTGGAAGCTATAGAGAGGTTGCAGAGGATTTCCTGCAGTGAAACAGAAATATTGACATACACCACACAGCAAGTGAAATATTGAGAAAGTCACCACGCGAAAAAGTAAATAATGCCAGATTCTCCATGTCTGTATAAACATCAGTGTGTCACTGTGTGTATAGTCTGCCTGCATTGATGACTGTGTATCTGTGTGTTCATGCGCATCAGTGTATCTGTGTGCCTGTATTAGTATCAGTGTGACTGCATCAGTTTCTCTGTGTGTGTGTCTGTGTATCTGGATTCATTTTTGTGTGTCTTTGAGTGTCCATATTCGTCTCTGTGTGTACCTGCGTGTCTCTGTGTGTATCCGTGTGCATAGCGGATCTGTCAGCCTCTGTGGTGTTTAAAGTGAAGCAATGCCCCCTCTGCTGACCTTCATACTCTACGATATCGACGGCATTCGTGATGAAGTGTTCCGACCCAAAACGATGATTTTCCAACTCCTCAGAGGCTGTCTGATCTGCTGTGCTTTTCCAGCACCACACTCTGGACTCTGATCGCCAGCATCTGCAGACCTCACATTCTCACATCAGAGTTTCAGTCTGGGAGGGAAGCAGCTCACAGCACCATCCAAACTGACAGCACCGTCACCACACACACATGCACACACACATATAGGCTGGGAGAGGGAGGATCGTAATTGTACTGAGGACTCTAAGGGTGGAGAATGCTCATGTAGAGTAATGTCTGTGCTCCTGCTCCTTATTCGTGAAACAGAGTGCACACAATAATGAGTATTTCCACTGCAACTGCATCAATCAAGGTCGACCGAACCATTTGCAAGGTGATATAATGCGTTTATTGCAAGTTCTTTTACTTGAAATATTTTCTAATGCACTCTTACAAATTATAAGTGACAAAGGATTGAAAAGTCCTGAAATTAACAGAATGAGGGTGGTAATATCTCAGGAAAAGCGTCGTTAGGTATCAGATGAATCTGATATGTGTTTCAAAAAGCGTTATTTGAAAACCCAAGCAGTTACGCAATATGAGAGATTCACAGAACTTGATGATCTCTGAGAGAGAAAAAAAATCTGACACTTGTGTAGTGGCATGGGGAGGCCAGCAGAAGGTGACATCGTATGACACTACACTTAACATTGACAGACAGTAGAGATGGGGGAAGGGGGCAGGGTGTTGATCTCAGATTCAGTAGATTTACCACAAAAACCACAAAGGCCACATTTCACAGAGATGACGACAGAGAGACACACAAACATACATAGACACATTAAACACGCAACACATATAGATATAGATATGAACACTTGCACACTAACACATGCACACTCCCGCACACAGAAAAAAGTTTTTTTAAATAGAGATAAATACATTTTTCATTAATAATGGAATGAATTGATCAGTTCGCGAATGCAAAAGAATTCGGCTGAGAAACATTTCACCCTTGATCAAACGGCACAGCAGATCCAATTGGCTAAATGGCTTAATTCCGCTCCAATTTCCTATTTTCTGAAGTGATTAATTTTTGAAGGTCGAATTCAAATGCAGATTACAGGGTCGAACGTAGCATTCTTGGCCTTGTGGAGGAACAGACGGATCTTAGGTTGCACGTTCATAGGTATCACCAAGTTGCCACTCAAGTTGATAGGAGTATTAAGAGGAGTATGGTGAGATGGTTTTCATTAACAGGGAGATTGAGTTTAAGAGCCACGAGATTATGCTAAAGCCCTGGTTAGACCACACATGAAGTATTGTGTTGAGTTTGGTCGCCCCATGATGGGAAGAAATTGGAAGCTTTCGAGAGGGTGCAGACACGGATTACCAGGATGTTGCTTGCGCTGGAGGGCATGTCTTATGAAGAATTTCTGAGTGAGCTAGGCTTTTCTCATTGGAGTGAAGAAGCATGAGAGGTAACTTAATATAGGTATGCAAGATGATGAGGCATAGAGTGGACAACCAGAGACATTTTCTCAAGGTGGAAATGGCTATCACGCAGGGAGCATAATTTTAAAGTGATTAGAGGAAGGAAATATGGGAGATGTAAAATGCAGTTGGTTTACACAAGTAGTGATAGATGCGTGGAATGCACTGCCAGCGATGGTAGTAGAATCAGATACATCAGATACATCATAGACAAATAAATGATAATAAAATGAAGGGTATGATATTTAGATTAATCTGAGACTAGGATAAAAAGGTTGTTGCAACATTGAAGACTGAAAGGCTGTACTGTGCTGTATTGTACAATGTTCTAAGTTCTTACACTCTTGTGAGCTTATGGCATCTGGAATTAATCTAACTTCGATTGAGGCTAAATTTGTTAAGTATTTGATTGTCGAGTGTTACAGGAATTGTGGACAGGTTTGAGGGGTTGAATGGTCTATATCTGTTTCTAATTGTCGAGAACTTGTTTCAAAAGAGTGGTGATTGGCTTGGGGGGGCACATTTTAAGAATAAGGGAAATCCCATTTCAGACTGAGAAAGGAATGTTCCTTTCTCTTTAGTGATCTGTCGTGTTACCATACCCAAGGCCCAGTGAAGACTGGGTTGCTGAACACTTTCAATGTTGAGTTCCATAGATCAGTGATGAATAAATGAATCCATGTTTATTGGAACAGACAGGAAATGGATGTTTAGTTACAATCACATCAACAATGAGCATTCTGAATGGAGCAGCAGACGCGAGAGCCTGAAACACAACCCTGCTGCTCCTAACCCATGACTTGTTCTCTCACTCAAACCCTCGTTCCTTTTACAGTTCCCAATCAGCCCGTCAGCAATGAGGCACGAGGAGACCTTTCTGCCCCTCTACGGATTTACAAAGGAAGATGATAAAGTCATACAGCTATTCGAGCACAATACACAGCACCGGAGGAGGCCATCCAACTAGGCTGCTACACAGGAACAGGGAACCCTGGGTAACTCTCAGGAAATAGACAGTCGGGATTAATGTTTATTTTCAGTTTGGTAAACTTTAACTTGATGGAGTGCCTTAGAGATCAGTGCAAGTTCAACAACTATTTCGAACCTGTCAATGATTTGGATGTGGGGACTGTTTGGATTGGAGCTCAATAAGCTCAGCCACCAAGATAGTCAATCAATAAGGTGTCAAGTGGAGGTAGAGAGTCTGTAATGGAATAGAGACAGGGGACGTTAATGCGTAAAGCTTCAACAGAAACAGTCTAACCTGGGCTAATGAAGTTTATGCTGTGACAAAAGGTAAAAACAACAGTAAACTACTTAAAAGGAGAGAGATCACAAAACTCAGTGGTACAACGGGATTTGTGCATCCTAGTACATATATCACACAAGGTTAGTATGCCGATGCAATGAATGATTCGGAAAGTATATGGAATGATTCTACTCGATGCAAAGGCTATCAGGCCATTTTACTGCATCTGTGCATGAGGTTTCTGTGGCCACATTTGATCTATTGTGTGTAGTGATGATTCCCTAAACTGACAAATAAATATACTCAATTGATTTAGAAGCTCTGTTAGGTGTTTGACCGTGCTTGTTCCTGGAAAGAAGGCCTTATTCAGTAATACAACAAAGAAACAGATCTTTCGGTTCACCTTGTCTGTGACAACCAGATGTCCTCTATTAATCTCGTCCCATTTGTCAGCACTTGGCCCATATCCCTCTAATCCTTTCCTATTCACGTACCCATCCAAATGACTTTTAAATGCTGTAATTTTCCCAGCTTTCAACACTTCATTTGACTTTTCATTCCAAACACTCCGAGAAAAGGTTACCACTTTTATCTCTTTTAAAGCCTTTCCCCCTCACCTTCAATCTGTGTGCTCTCGTTTTGAACTTCCCCAACCTCAGAAAATGTCCTTGGTTATTCACTATTTCCATGGCCCTCATGATTTTATAAACCTCTACCAGAGCACATCAGGGTAGAAAATGAGAGATTTTCATATTGAACCATATAAGGTCTTGGGGAGAGTTTATCTGGTGCGTGTGTGATGGACATTTCCTCTGGTATGGGAAACTGGAAATAAGCATTCAAGTTTAAGAGAAAAATGCATTCATTTTAACACAGATAGTACAAAGACATGTACTATAATTGGACAAAATTATGAGGACACATGCAAACGCATCTTCATATTACAGCTTATAAATTGCTCTTCCATGGACCATGGAACAGGAACGGATTGATACAGTCCCGAGCGTGTTCAATGATGCTTCACATGGTCCAATTCGGTGGGCAGATAACATTATTGTATATTTCAGCTAAATGTTGTAGAAGATGCAACCTGCTAGAACATAGAACACAGAACATAGAAAAATACAGCGCAGTACAGGCCCTTCGGCCCTCGATGTTGCGCCGATCCAAGCACACCTAACCTACACTAGCCCACTATCCTCCATATGAGTATCCAATGCCCGTTTAAATGCCCATAAAGAGGGAGAGCCCACCACTGCTACTGGCAGGGCATTCCATAAACTCACGACTCGCTGAGTAAAGAATCAACCCCAACATCTGTCCTATACCTACCACCCCTTAATTTAAAGCTATGCCCCCTTGTAATAACTGACTCCATACTTCGAGAAAGGTTCTCATGGTCAACGCTATCTAAACACCTAAAGTCACGGTTTATTGCTTCCTCTTTTACCTTGTTCCTTCTCACAGCAGCGTATAAGAGGCGAAAACTCATCAGTGATCTTTAGCACTCGTGAACGATTCCAGTTGAGGATTTATTGGAATCTCCACACTGCCTGAAGCATCGGAACTTCAGCCATATCCAACTGTTCCAGGACGGAATTCGATTGCCAGCAGCTTGTGTAAGCAGAATGACCTCAGAGGCAGAATACAATTTAATATTTCCTTTTGTCTTGAATTTAACTTTTGCTACGAAAAGCTCTTTCAAGCTGATATTCTGCAGAGTTTTTTTCTGTTTGTCTTCATGCATGTGTATGTGTGTGTCTTTGTGCACCTGTGTGTGTGACACTGTGAGTGTTCCAGTGTATGTGTCTGTGTATGTGTATGTTTCTGTGTATACAAACTGCGTCTCAGTATAGATAGAAAGATAGATATGAATGCACATACTTGTCCACACTGCTTGCCATGTATCTTTCCATCATAGCTTGAGTAAGTTTGCTTTGGTAAATTACTTTGCCAAATTAAAGATATCTATCTGAGCTGTGCCTAGCAAAGAACCTGACCTAGTCTGAGAACTATATCATTGGCCATATCACCAACGTGGTTACATTTAAAATGTGTCATGACCAATGGAGGAGCTGGAGTAGAAAATGAAACTGAGACGTCTCCAAACCCAGTCTGAACCGGGGTGAGGAGAAATTCACAAAGGGCTGTTTGATTGGGAATGCTCTTCCCCAGAAATTTGTGGTGCCTGTGTGTTTGTATTTATTCAAAGCCATGCTCCTTAGACATTGGATGTTAAAGGACAATGAACTAGAGACAGGAAAGTGCGGCTGAGACCACAACCTGATCAGCCACAATCTTCGTGCCTGATGGAGAAGGCTCCAAGTGTCTAATGACCAACCCTTCTCCTCAATCCCATGTTCCTATGTTCCACTGAAACTCTCAAACCTGATGGACAGGAACAGTCGGACGCCATTCACCTCAGTAACCTAATGCACAGAAACAGTGGAGACCATTCAGCGGATGAAGACTGTCACACACAGTTGGACATGGCGTTGGATTCTTGGGAAAAGAAAAGTTAGGTGACGGTGTGAAACATCTCACTCCTCTGTCTTTGCAGAATTGTCTTCATTTCTTTGTCATGTTGCCGATTCAGATTCACTGTAAATACAGCGCCTATACCTCACCCAGACATGGCCCACAAAATCTTCTGGTCTCCCTGATTGCAACATCCAATAACAGAATTTCCAGGAAAATAACTTCCCAATAACAGAATGAGAGAACATCAGATACGCGAATACGTCATTCAGGCCTGTCTTTCCCTTCAATATGATCATAGCTGATCTGCAAAAGCCTCAACCCCTCTCTTATGCTCCATCCCTGCAGCCTACAACATTCTGATGCCTCATATATCCATTGTTCCCCCTTCCAAATATCTTAGTCATCTACTTCCCCAACCTCTCTGGAATATGGAATGCCCGATAGTCACTACCCTCTCTGAGAAGGAAACACTCCTCACAAACACACTGTGACCTATTCACGTGAATAAAAGGTATTAACAGGCGGTAAGAGTGACTGGCCTTGATATCAAGGCAGAATTTAACTGTGGATGATATCAAGGAACCCCGAACAAAATTGAATGTAATGGGAATGAATTGTAAACTCCCCACTGGTTAGATTCATTCAGAGGACAAGGGAAGATATTTGTGGTTGGTGTGGATCAATCATTTCAGTCACAGAGCACCGCTGCCTGCATCCTCAAGGTAGCTTTCTTCAGCTGTTTCAATGTTTTGCCCACATCTTACGGTTGGAAGTGGAAATATTCTCTGAAGTTCACACACTATTAAGAATAATTTGTCACCTGTTCATTGCTGAAGCAGTCCGTGTCCATGTGCAGCAAGACCTGGATAGCATCCAAACTGTGTTGTTAAAGTGGAGGTAACATTGCTGTAACAGTCTTACTAGAAATGTCTCTTTCTAGTGTTCCACAGTTTAATAACAGGAGCTCATTCAGCACCTCAAGCTCGTTTCAACGGAATATATTCAACCCACTGAAACTATTGACTATGATCAGGGATAGCCCATTCAGTCCTTCCTGCCTATTACACGAGGAGGGAAGGAGTGCAGTCAGCACATCGAGGTGTTAAACAGGAACCAAGAGTTGCCAAGTCAGGTCTTTGAGCCACTTCCATGTGACCAGGAAGAGGCTGTTCAGCCTGTCAACTCAATTATGGAGAAATAGGAAGATGTCATTGATGCCCAACATGACAAACAGTGAAGCAGAGACTACACAGATAAACTGTTCTATGTTGTCCCTCCTGGATCCATTGCCAGTGGTACACGTGTTACTTTAACTTGGTTTACTGAAGGTGGGATGGGAAAGTGGCTGGTTTGTGCCAAGTCTCAAAGAAAAAGATTCTATCTCCCAGAAAACAGACTGGTATTTCGATGGAAGTTACAACTTGGTGGGAATGGCTAACTTTTTCAGGAATAAGATATTGTGGCTGCTGACAGATTTGTGAACAGTGCAGATTCACACACCAACTGCATATTGAGACAATGAGAGTCCATTCAGAGCCAGAAGCTCTCAACCAATATGGGGGCTCCGGGCAAGTATGTGAACTATTGGAAATCAAATATCATGGAAAAAATGTAATTTTTCACATGATCACTGTCTTTTTCTTGACAAAATGGGTGTTAGTACCTAAACTTCAAGTTTAATAGTAAAAGCCTGGTTATTTTCTCACAGCGCCATGTATTAACCACTCATTTTCCTCACACTTTCCGCACGGTACCATCATCGCAGGAATAGGTCTGGTGAAAGTATTTGCACTATCTCAGTCGCAATGTAATAATTCGTTATAAAGCAGAGAGTCTGTAATCAGTGGCCGAAAAACTGTCCAGGCAACTGCAGGAAGATGAATTTACTCCAACAAATCATTTTATAATGAAGGACAACGAACCATTTACTGTCTTGATTACTTGCTGGCTAGTGTGAATTGTATAAGTGATAACTGCACTTCTCAACCTCTCATCTTCTAATAAATACAAAATGAAAAGAACTGTATTTGGTGCTCACATTCAAATCATTTCTTTGCCTTGTGAACAGCTGTGCTCCAAGCACTGATACATGGTATACCCTATGAGCAATTACCTTTAGTCCAGAGCAGAATCTTACACTCTGTATTCTCCCCATTATCTAATTCTCAGTCCATGTATTATATTCACCCCTTATACAAGGGGTGTCAAAAGTTTCCTGAAAATTCAAATACATTTTTCCCATTGGTTCTCATTTGTCGATGTCACAATCAACATCCTCCACAAACTCCAAGTCGTTTATTTAAAATGATTTCCCTTTCTAAAATCTAGGCTGACTCCGCAAATCATATAATTATTCTCCAAACATCTAGTTATTATGAATTACTAAAAAAATTCTATAATTTTCCTTCACAACTGACATCGATTTATTCATTAGTTGGTATGATGTTTTCCATATCGCTCCTGTTTTAACTCTTTGTGGTCACAGCAGCTACTTCCAAGTCTGCAGGATCCTTTCCATAACATAAAAAGCTTTGACATACTTTGTGCTCCCTCATAGAGTTAAGGAATTAACAGTACAGATGTAGGCCATTGATCCACCATGTCTGTACCTGCTCCTGAAAGAGCTACCCAGCAAGCACAACTCTCCAGCCCTAACTCTGTAGCCCTCAAAATTCATAACTCATTTAGTCCAGCAACTTACCAATATTCAATACAATGAGCTTTAGTTTTTTTTTTCCCCCAGTTCTTCCTCTTTAATAATTCTAAATTATTGCAGTTCTACGTTTTCACCAGTCACCATAATCCCTCACATTTCGGGAAGATTTTCTGTTCCTTCCTCTGTGGAGACAGAACCAACATATTCAACCTCACCAGACAGAGATGGCCTCTGTCACCTTGTGAGTACATGAAAGGATCACATTCTGGCAAAATGGATATTTCACCCAATCCTTCGAGCAGCAGCGGAGATAAGACGAACCCGGAAAACTGCAGCTAAGGTAAGGCAGTTTTTTAAAAAAAATACTTACCAGTAGCGGACAGCGGTGTTTTCCCTTTCACAGAAGGAGCGGGAGCAGCGGGGGAAGTGACGAGGACCACAGGGGCAGCCGGGAAGGAAAGCAGACCACCCGCTGTCCTCCTCTAACCTAGTTAATAAGATGACGTTCATTCTAAACTTCCTCTGTTGAATATAAGTTTGTTCTTAATTTTATAGCAACTTGAACTAAGCTTTCTACTTTAGTACTGAGTGGGTGTTCAGATAAGTCGGGTATGGATGCTAGGGCAGTTGCTTGCTCCTCCTGCAGAATGTGGCAGGTGGAAGACATGGCACACGTCTCTGCTGGCTACATCTGTGGGAAGGGCACCCAACTCCAGCTCCTTGAAAACCGTGTTAGGGAATTGGAGCTGGAGCTGGATGAACTACGGATCATTCGGGCGGCTGAGGGGGTAATTGAGAGGAGTTACCGGGAGTTGGTCACTCCAAAGGCTCAGGACAAGGATAAATTGGTTACAGTTAGGGGGATGAAAGGGGACAGTCAAGCAGTGCAGAGATCCCCTTTGGACATTCCCCTCAGCAATAAGTATACCATTTTGGATACTGCTGGGGGGGATGACCTACCAGAGGGAAGCCATAGCAGTCAGTTCTCTGGCACTGAGCCTGACAATGTGGCAAAGAATGGAAGGGGGCAGAATAGAAAAGTACTCGTGGTAGGGGACTCAATAGTTAGGGGAATCGACTGGAAATTCTTTGGTCAGGATCAGAATTCCCGGAAGGTATGTTGCCTCCCTTTTGCCAGGGCCCGGAACGTCTCCGATCGGGTGTATAAGGTTCTAAAAGGGAGGACGAACAGCCAAAAATCTTGTTACATATTGGCACTAATGATATAGCCAGGGAAAGGATCGAGGATATAAAATGTGATTTCTGGGAGTTAGGATAGAAGCTGCAAAGCAGGACGAAAAGAGTAGTATTCTCTAGTTTACCACCGGTGCCATTAGATAGCGAGGTGAGGAAGAAGGAGAGGGCGCAGCTTAATACGTGGCTGCACAGCTGGTGTAGGAGGGAGGGCTTCAGATATGTAGATAATTGGGATGATTTCTGGGGAAGGTGGGACCTGTACAAGGATTGCATCTGAACTGGAAGGGGACCAATGTCCTGGGTGGAAGTTTAGCACGAGTCGTTCGAGAGGGTTTAAACTAGTATGGCAGGCGGGTGGGAACCTGAGCTGTATACCGGAGATGAGAGTTAATGCAGATGAGGTAGTAGCAAGAGGTAGACCAGCTAGTGGCAAGGAGTTTCCTGGCAAGGAACCAAGGTATCAGTTAAAGTATGTTTGCTTTAACGCAAGGAGTATCAGGAATAAAAGTGATGAACTTTGAGCATGGATCAGTACCTGGTGCTATGATGTTGTGGCCATAACAGAGCCGTGGTTTTCTCAGGGGCAGGAATTGTTGCTGGATGTTCCAGGGTTTAGAGCATTTAAAAAGAATAGGGAGGGGTGGAAGAGGAGGGGGTGTAGCACGACTAATGAGAGATGGTATCACAGCTACAGAAGTTTCCCTTGTCGAGGAAGATCTGCCTACCGAGTCAGTATGGGTGGAAATTAGGAACAGCAAGGGAGCAGTCACATCTTTAGGGGTTTACTACAGACCCCCCCAATAGCAGCAGGGAGATGGAAGAAAGCATAGCTCGGCAGATTTTGGAAAAGTGTGGACGTAGTAGGGTTGTTGTAATGGCTGACTTTAACATTCCCAATATTGATTGGAACCTCCTTCGAGCAGAAGATTTGAATGGAGCTGTTTTTGTAAGGTGTGTTCAGGAGGGTTTCCTAACTCAGTACGTTGACAGGCCGACGAGGGGAGAGGCCATTCTAGACTTGGTTCTCAGCAATGAGCCGGGGCCGGTATCAGATCTTGTGGTGGGAGAGCATTTTGGTGATAGTGACCACAACTGCCTCACATTCTACATAGCTATGGAGAAGGAGTGGATTAGGCAAAATGGGAGGATATTTAATTGGGGAAGAGGAAACTATGATGTGATTAGACATGAGTAAGGAAGCATGGATTGGGAGCAATTGTTCCATGGTAAAGCCACTATGGACATGTGGAGACTGTTTAAGGTACAGTTGTTGCAAGTGATGAATAAGTATCTCCCTCTGAGACAGGCAAGAAGTGGTAAGATAAAGGAACCTTGGATGACGAGAGCGATGGAGCTTCTCGTCAAAAGGTAGCTTACATAAGGAGGAGGAAGCTAAGGTCAAGCTCAGCTCAACAGGATTACAGGCAGACAAAGAAGGACTTAAAAATGGTCTGAGGAGAGCCAGGAGGGGGCACGAGAAAGGCTTGGCAGAACGGATTAGGGAGAACACAAAGGCATTTTAGACTTATATGAGGAATAAGAGAATGGTCATGAAAGAGTAGGCGCGATCAGGGATAGCATAGGGAATTTGTGTGTGGAGTCTGAGGAGGTAGGGGAAGCCCTAAATGAGTTTTTTGCTTCTGTCTTTTGGAAAGAAACGAACTTTGTAGTGAATGAATCCTTTGAAGAGCAGGTTTGCATGCTGAAATAGATAGAGATAGAGGAAGCTGATGTGCTGAAAATTTTGTCAAACATTAAGATTGACAAGTCGCCAGGCCCGGACCAGATTTGTCCTCGGCTGCTTTAGGAAACGAGAAATGCCATTGCTCCGCCACTTGAGAAGATCTTTTCATTCTCGCTCTCCACTGGAGTCGTACCTGATGACTGGAGAGAGGCAAATGTAATTCCTCTCTTCAAGAAAGTAAATAGGGAAAACCCCGGCAATTACAGGCCAGTAAGTCTCACATCTGTCGTCTGCAAGGTGTTAGAAAGGATTCTGAGGGATAGGATTTATGACCATCTGGAAGAGCATGGCTTGATTAAATGCAGTCAACACGGCTTTGTGAGGGGCAGGTCATGCCTCACAAACCTTATCGAGTTCTTTGAGGATGTGACTAGAAATGTTGATGGGGGTCGATCTGTGGATGTGGTGTATATGGACTTCAGCAAGGCATTTGATAAGGTTCCCCATGGTAGGCTCATTCTGAAGGTCAGGAGGAATGGGATTCAGGGCAACATAGCTGTCTGGATATAGAAATTGGCTGGCCAACAGAAGACAGCAAGTGGTAGTAGAAGGAAAATATTCTACCTGGAAGTCTGTGGTGAGTGGTGTTCCACAGGGCTCTGTCCATGGGCCTCTATTGTTTGTATTATTTATTAATGACTTAGGTGAGGGGATTGAAGGATGCGTCAGCAAGTTTGCAGATGACACAAAGGTTGGAGGTGTCGTTGACAGTACAGAGGGCTGTTGTTGGCTGCAGCGGGACATTGACAGAATGCAGAGATGTGCTGAGAAGTGGCAGATGGAGTTCAACCTGGATAAGTGCGAGGTGATGCTTTTTGGAAGGTCGAATTTGAAAGCTGAGTACAGGATTAAGGATAGGATTCTTGGTAGTGTGGAGGAACAGAGGGATCTTCGGGTGCAGGCACATAGATCCCTTAAAATGGCCACTCAAGTGGACAGGGTTGTTAAGAAAGCATCTGGTGTTTTGGCTTTCATTAACAGGAGGATTGAGTTTAAGAGTCGTGAGGTCTTGTTGCAACTCTATAAAACTTTAGTTAGACCGCACTTGGAATACTGCGTCCAGTTCTGGTCGCCATTTTATAAGAAAGATGTGGATGCTTTGGAGCGGGTTCAGAGGAGGTTTACCAGCATGCTGCCTGGGCTGAAGGGCTTATCTGCTAAGGAGAGGTTGACTGAGCTCGAACTTTTTTCTTTGGAGAAAAGGAGGAGAAGAGTGGACCTAATTGAGGTATACAAGGTAATGAGAGGCATAGATAGAGTCGATAGCCAGAGACTATTTCCCAGGGCAGAAATGACTAACACGAGGGGTCATAGTTTTAAGCTGATTGGAGGAAAGTATAGAGGGGATTTCAGAGGCGGGTTCTTTACACAGAGAGTTGTGAGAGCATGGAATACGTTGCCAGCAGCAGTTGTGGAGGCAGGGTCACTGGGGACATTTAAGAGACTCCTCGACATACATACGGTCACAGACATTTGAGGGTGCATACATGAGGGTCAGTGGTCGGCACAACATCGTGGGATGAAGAGCCTGTTCTGTGCTGTACTGTTCTATGTTCTATGTTATAATCAAAGCAGTTGATGTACATTTTGCGTATTTTCTTCTCCCTGGTGCGAGACTGGTTGATGCTGGTGGATGTTTCACAGCTCTGTGACGTCATTGCTGAAATTAACTGGCTTCACACTTTGCACGCGGAAAAGGTAAACATTGAGAAATATTTGTGGAAATTCAGAAAGTATAGTGCAGTGTCCTGCTCCTACATATGCAGTCTCCGCAGACCCAGACCCTCTCCAAAATGCAGTGAGAAAATATTGTCCAGACCCTCAGGCTTCCCGAAATCATTGCAGTAGCTGGTAACACAAACCCAAGGAAACCATCCAGGGAACGTCCTCTGACTTTCCATTGATGGTGACAAGTCAAATCACTGTATATATGTCACACCCACTCGGAGTTAACAATTGGCTTTCTCGCCTCAGTTTCTATTCCTGGCTGAAAAAGCCATTGCAGTTCTGCATAGTCCCTGTGACCTGAAATATTTCCGGTTCTGTTCTCCATGGAAGTAGTTGACAATGTAACTGCACAACTTTCTGTACCTCAATCACAACAAAACAACACTACCATTACCAGTGTAGATGCTGGGGATGCGATGGTCTAGTGCCATTATCTCCAGACTATTAATCCAGGGACCCAGCTAATGACCCAGACCTGGACTTGAATTCCCCCCCCCCTCCACCATCAGATGGTGGAATTTGAATTCAATGGAGTATTTGGATTAACAATCACATGAAAGACTGTCAATTGTCAAATACAAACAAACACCTAGCCTACTTGTGTCCTTCATGGAAGGAACTCTGTTATCTTCATGTGGTCGTGCCTACATGTGACACCAGACCCAAAGCAATGTGATTGATTCTCAACTGCCCTTTGAAGTAACCAAGCCAGCATTCAGTTATATCACTCCAAGGTCTCAAAGAAATGAAACCAAACAGATCTAAGCACTGGCAGCCGACAGCATGTGGACTGCTATTGTTCAAGAAGGCAGCTCACCAACACCTTCTCGTGGGCAACCCAGAAAGGGAGATTAATACTGGCCCAGCCAGTTACACCCATGTCGCATTAATGAATTAAAGAATATGAGCACACTCGGGGAAGAGAGGCAGAAGGGACATACCTCATTTTCAAAAGGGGCTTGGATAGATATCTACATTGGCATGATACTCAGGTATATGGAAAAAATGAAAAATCAACGAGATTAATATCACATTTTATTTCCATCCTAGCTGATTATCAACAGTTGCTTTTATATATATATATCTTTCTCTCTATCTCTCTATTCCTCTATATATTCAACTGAAAGTTTGGGAGAAGATTTGTAGCCCGGGTGCTCGTTGTTGTGGTTCTTTTTGCCGAGCTGGGAATTTGTGTGGCAGACGTTTCATCCCTAACAGGTCCTAACCTAAACAGGTAACATCATCAGTGCTTGGGAGCCTCCTGTGAAACGCTTCTGTGATGTTTCCTCCAGCATTTAACGTGATTTGTATCTGCCGCTTTCGGTTGTCACTTCCAGCTGTCCACTGCAGTGGCCAGTGTATTGGTTCGATGTGCGTATTGATTGAATCTGTGGATGAGTGCCATGCCTCTAGGATTTCCCTGGCTGTTCTCTGTTCGGCTTGTCCTATAATAGTAGTGTTGTCCCAGTCGAACCCATGTTGCTTGTCATCTGACATAGGATAGTTGGTCATGTCGTTTTGTGGCTAGTCGTGACAAGCCAGGGACACAGCCAGACAGAACGGATTCAGGATGATCCAGGTAATGATTACAGATGCACACAACAGACTACACAAAATACAGACAAGAAATTGCGCGCCAAAATCGTTAATTTCAAAAACCACCAATCAGGAATGGACCCGGACCATAGAACAGGCCATCACCGTAGTACAGAACAGGATCACATACCGCAAATCATCGGCACTAAAACAAAAAATTGCCAAACTAACACATAACAGAGAGGACACCACAACACACTCCTGGGTTAGAGACCTCTCCCACAGACAGCTCACAGACACGGAAAAAAAAATAATACTGGCCAAGGGACTCAACATCAACCACAGGGAGGCCAAGACAGCAGACTTTCTAGCAGCACTAGAATGCACACTCAGAAATAATGGACTGACAGAAGAGACACAACAAACAATGAGACAAAGTATCGTGCCCCTGATAACAAGGAAAAGACAAACACATAACCTCAACACCAAGGAGAGGGAAGCACTAAGAAACGATAAGAACAAATCATACTTCCAGCAGACAAAGGCAGAATGACGGTCGTCCTGGACAAAGCAGACTACATCCAAAAAGCGCAACAACTACTTATTGATACCAACACCTACCAAAAGAGGGAGTTTGATGCCACCCCACAGCTCACCAATAGAATGAACAACACACTAAGGAACCTACAAAAAAAAGGACAGATAACCAGGTTTGACCGACAGAGAATGAAACCTGAAAGCAACAACACCCCCAGGGTATATGGACGACCTAAAGTGCACAAACCAGACACCCCACTCATACCCATAGCATCACTACCATCACACAAACTGGCTAAAGAACTGCAGCAGAAACTGAAACACCTGATCATCGGATCCAGACACTCTATACAGTCAACACAGGAATTCTTGGACATCATCAGAAATATACATATAGACAAGGAAGAGACTATGGTCTCATTTGATGTAACGGCACTGTTCATCTCTATCGACAAAACCCTAGCCAGAGAAACAATAGCCAACCTGCTGGACATACAGAACAGACAACAAGAGCGGGAAACTATCAACAAACACGGCATACTCAAACTACTGGATCTGTGCCTCACAAGACACTTCACATTCAACAACCAAATATGTGAACAAATCAACGGCACACCCATGGGCTCACCCATCTCTGGACTCATAGCATAAGCGGTAATTCAAAGGTTATAATAAACAGTCTTACTGCAAATTCAACCCAAACTCTGGGTCAGATATGTAGATGATAGCTTTGTAATCATGAAAAACATAGAAATAGAGAACCCACACCGGATCATCAACGCCACACTCACAGGAATCCGATTCACTAGAGAGGAAGAAAAGGACAACCAACTCCCATTCCTAGACGTTATAGTACAGAGAACACCGAGTGGAGAATTCACCACAAAGGTATACAGGAAAGCCACACACACAGACCAATTCCTAAACTACGAAAGCAACCACCCCAACACACACAAAAGATGTTGCATCAAGACACTGTTCAAAAGGACCACAACACACTGCAGTACACCAGATCTGCAAAAAGAGGAAGAAGAACACCTATACAATGTGTTCGCCAAAAACAGATACCCCCCGCAATTTCATCATCAGATACCTAAGGGAAAGACAATGGAATGAGGACATGCCGCAACCCAAAGTACTAGCCACACTCCCCTCCATCAAAAACATTTCTGAACTGACAGCCAGACTACTGCGACCACTAGGACACATAACAGCACACAAACCAACAGCCACTCTCAGACAACAACTCACCAGGACGAAGGACCCGATACCCAGCATGAGCAAAACCAATGTAGTGTACAAAATCCCATGCAGGGACTGCACAAAACACTACATAGGACAAACAGGAAGACAGCTGACTATCCGCATCCATGAACACCAACTAGCCACGAAACGACATGACCAGCTATCCTTAGTAGCCACACACTAAGATGACAAGCAAAATGAGTTCGACTGGAACAACACTGCTATTATAGGACAAGCCAAACAGAGAACAGCCAGGGAATTCCTAGAGGCATGGCACTCATCCACAGATTCAATCAGTAAGCACATCGACATGGACCCAATATACCGGCCACTGCAGCAAACAGCTGGAACTGACAACCGGAAGCGGCAGATACAAATCACGTTAAGTGCTGTAGGAAACATCACAGAAGCGCTTCACAGGAGGCTCCCAAGCACTGAGGATGTCACTTAAACAGGGGATGAAACGTCTGCAACACAAATTCACAGCTCGGCGAACACAACCACAACATATATTGAACTCATTTCACCAAAACAAATCACACTATTTCCCAGCTGCTTTTGGATCTGATGCATGCTGAGTGGACTGAAAACTTTAACTCTGTTTTTCTCTCAACAGAAGCTGCCAACCCTGTTCCGTTTCCCCACTTTGTTTCTTTTTTGTTTCAGATCTTCAGTAGCTTTTTTTTTTGATTTAATGTTTCTTTTTGATATTTCATGGGATGTCAGCATCACTGTGAAAGGCAGCATTTCAGGACCATCATTAATTGCCCTGAATTGTGACCATTCCACAAGGCAGTATAGAGCCAAGCACATTGTTGTGGGTCTGAAGTCAGTCTCAATCCAGACTAAATAACGATGTTAGATTTCTTTACCAAAGGACATCAATGAAACAGATAGATTTTTAGACAAAAATCTCCTCGTTTTATGGTTACAGCTCGTGCATTTGTTTTTATGTCGATTCTTATCACTTGAATTTAAGTTCTGCGATCAGCTGTGGTAGGATTTGAGACAGTATCTTTAGTGTTGTAACCTGTCCAGCGACATTACTACTCTGACACGGTGTCCCTATTGTGAACGTACTTTAGAGACATTAAAAGTTTATAATCGATTTATTCGTAACTGGTGCAGTGGCCAGAAGACAACTGTAACTGTAAAGTATGACCTTTCACAAGGCATAGGCAATGCTTTATTCAACAACGGCACTGAAACAGTGGTGAAGACTCAGGGTATTATGAAGCTGGTTGTGGGCAGATTTGGTGATGGAGACAATACCAAGACATACATCAGTTCAACGCAAAAACGGTCCTCACAGTTTTGTTTCAGACGTCTGTGAAGGAGGAGTCTGAAATTTGTGTATAATTAATGGAATTTATAATGGAACTAAATACAATAGTTTCTGTCTTTACCAGATAGAGATAACAAAAAAGTAATGAAGTTCAACATGGCTTATGTAATTAATAAATAGATAGACATTGAAAAACTTACCAGGAACACCAACAATAGCGAGGGTGGGATAATAACCTGCCTGAATAATCATAAGTGCACCGAATATTTGCCATGATAATGTTGACCCAGGCCAGGAAACCAAGAAAAGACCATCGGAAAAACTCCTGTGCATTGTTGTAACATTCCAGTCTATTGTTCTCAGATTCTGATCGATTATTTGAATATTCCAGTCTAATGTTCTCAGGTTATGATCCATTACTGGAACGTTCAAGTCTGTTGTTCTCAGATTCTGATATCTCCTCTCCTTGTCTCTCTCAGCCACTGACTCCGTTAGTGTTGAAGGTGATGTGTCTGCTTCTACCAAGGGATAAATCACCGAAAGAAGTCCCTTACTAATAGGAGAGAGAAATTCTCTATTGACACAGTTAGAGTCCATGGAGACTGACATCAATCACAGTTACTGAACAAAGAGTTCCAGTTAACCCCTTTCACTACAGCATTTTCAGCTCACATTCACAACTGAACTGAATTGGATGGCAGCATCATTAGGTATTTGTCTCATCTCCAATCACTAGTGAAGTCAGTGCTGAGGTGTGGGTGGAAGGGTGGGGACTGATGGATGTTTTCCTTTCGCAGGTTAGATGATTCTGTTGTGCTGTTCATGTACAATGTTGTAATAACTTGCAGCCCCAAAAATCACACAATCAAGTTGTTGTTATTGTGCTGTTCTCTCCTCCGCTCGAACAATTGCCAACCAAAAGATTGTCCCTGGGCAGAGTTGCCCTGGCCTTACAGAGGAAGCTTGAATTGGTGTGGACATGACTCTGACTGCTGTCTGAAGGCAATGCTGTAATGTCAACACACAAGTTGCGCTTCAGGTTTTTTTTAAGTTGGCAAGCATCTTATTGCTGTTTTATTCGCTTTAAAACAGTGAGAATTACATTTTTATTTACTTCAGTCCAAAGGGAAAAGAAATGGCATGTCCAAAGACCTTGTTCATTAAAACTAATGGATTAATGAACCAGGGAGAGAATGAAAATAACATTAGTTCGGAGACAGAAAGGAATGGGAGCAGTGGTTGTGGAGATTTGAGGGGAATACAACGATAATCCCCCAGTCACCATAACGCTTTTTGACAGACAGAATGAAATGCAAAGCAGAGCAATGAAACTGAGATAGAATGTTGATTGCTGATGTGGCTCTGTGGGTCAGGGATTAGCGCTACACTTTCACAGTGGTCGGGGTCTGGTTCGATTCCAACCTCAGGTGATTCACTGTGTGGAGTTTGCATATTCTTCCCAGGTCTGTGTGTATTTCATCCCACACTTCAAAGATGTGCAGACTAGGTGAATTGGCCAAGCTAATATTCTCATTGTGTTTACCGATGTGTAGGTTAGGCACATTAGTGAGGGGTCAATATCGAGGGTAGACGAATGGGCCTGTGTTGGTTACTCTTCCAAGGACCTGTTTCCACACTACATGCATTCGATGAATGTGAACAGGAAATATCAAACGGAAAGAATAGTATGCTACGTAAGTGTTTAATGAGTGGATGTACAGTTCGACAGGGTTGTGCACATATAGAACGTAGTACATTACAGCGCAGTACTGACCCTTCTGCCCTCAATGTTGTGCCGACCTATGAAACCAAGCTGAAGACCATCTAACCTACACTACTCCACTTTTCATTCATATGCCTTTCCAACGACCGCTGAAATGGCCTTAAAGTTGGCGAGTCAATTTCTGTTGCAGGTAGTGCGTTCCACACCCCGCTACTCTTTGACTAAAGAAATGATCTCTAACATCTGTCCATTACATCTCAATTTAAAGCTACGTACCCTCGTGCTAGCCATTACCACCCAAAAACAGGCTCTCGCTATCCAGCCTATCTCATCTCTGATTATATTTTATGCCTGAATTAAGATACTTCTCAACATTCTTTCAAAAGAAAACAGCCTCAAGTCCCTCAGCCTTTCCTCATAAGGCCTCCATACCAGGCAACAACATAGTAAAGTTCCTCTGAACACTTTCCAAAGATACCAAATCCTTCCGTGAATGAGGTGACCAGAACTGTGTTTAATAGGCCAGCTGCAACATGACCCAATGGCTCTGAAACTCAATCCCTCTACTAATAAAAGCAAACACACCATATTCCTTCTGAATAACCCTATCAAACTGGGTAGCAACTTTTAGGGATCTATATACATGGACACTAAGGAATCTCTACTCATCTGCACTACCAAGATTCTTACCAAGAGCCCAATGCTGTGCATTCCTGTTGCTCCATCCAAAGTGAATCACCTGACATTGTTCCGCATTGCATTCTATTTGCCGCCTCACAGCCCAGCCTCCAAATTATCTGTGTCCTGCTCTAACCCACAACATAGTTTGGCACTAACCACAACACTAACAACCTTAGAGTCATCTGCAAATTTACGAACGTATCCTTCTACGCCATCATCCAGATCGTTTATAAAAATGACAAACAGCAGTGGGCCCAAAACAGATCCTTGCGGTACACCACTAGGAAATGAACTCCGGGATGAACATTTCCCATCAGCTACCACCCTCTGTCTCCTTTCAGCCAGCCAATTACTGATCCAAACCGCTAAATTACCCTCCATCCCATGCCTCCGTATTTTTTGCAATAGCCTATCGTGGGGAAAAAAGTGAAGGACTTCAGATGCTGGAGATCAGAGCTGAAAATGTGTTTCTGGAACTCTCCTGCTGCGCTCCTCCTGTCGTGGGGAACCTTACCAAGCTCTTTACTGAATGTCATATGCACTACATCAACCGTTTTACCCACATCCACCTCTTTGGTCACCTTCTCAAAAAATTCAATAAGGTTTGTGAGGCACGACTACCCTTCACCAAACCGTGTTGACTATACCTAATCAAATTATTCCTTTCTAGATGAGTATAAACCCTATCTCTTTAACAATTTCAACACTTTACCCACAACCAAAGTAACGCTCACTGGTCTATAATTAGACTCTACTCCCCTTCTTGAATAAGGTAACATTTGCAATCCTCCAGCCTTCTGCACTATTCCTGTAGACAATGACAACATAAAGCTCAAAGCCAAAGGCTCTGCAATTGCCTCCCTGGTTTCCCAGAGAATCCTATGCTAAATCCCATCCAGCACTGTGGAGTTATCTATTTTTATACTTTCCAGAATTGCTAAAACCTCTTCCTTGTGAACCTTTATCCTATCTAATCTACTGACCTGTATCTCAGGATTCTCCTCGACAACACTGGTTATTTACTCGTATGAATACTGATGAAAATATTGACTTAGTGCTTTGCCTATCTCCTCTGACTCCAAGCACATATTCCCATTACTACACTTGATAGGCCCTAATCTTACTCTAGTCATTTTTTTAAAAATCCTGATATAGTTATGGAAAGCCTTCAGGTTTTCCTTGACACAATCAACCAACGACTTCTCATGTCCCCTCCTGGCTCTTCGATGCACAGAATATTCAGAATTTAAAACCACGACATGGATAACACAATGTGCAGGGCCATGGAAAGAATACGGAGCAACATCAGGAGAAATATAGCTCATTACGTGCTGATACAGAGATGTTGCCTCCAGTAAGCACCGGATTTGTTATAATAATGATATACAATTCTAAAATAAAACATTCAGCCAATCGAGCTGACACTGATCCTCTGAAGAACATTGCACCCAGATCCACCTCCTACACAATTCCTCTACCTCCCCTTGTTAAAGCAAGTAATCGCAGATAAACAATTGGGAGGAATCAGAAACACATGGACGAAACACTTGCAGACACGGGAAGAATATGAAAGCTCAATACAGATGGTTGCCCAAGGGTGGAATTCGGCGCAGGTTCCCAGGTACTTCGAGACAGCTGTGCTAACCACTGAACCACCGTGCCACGGACGCAAATATGTCACTGTGTGAGCATATACGAGGGAACTTGGAAATCTCAGATACAACATTAGATTACTTACAGTGTGGAAACAGGCCCTTCGGCCAAACAAGTCCACACCAACCCGCCGAAGCGCAACCCACCCTTACCCTTATATTTACCCCGTCACCTAACATAGCGGTCACTTTAGCATGGCCAATTCACCTGACCTGCACATCTTTGGACTGTGGGAGGAAACCGGAGCACCCGGGGAAAACCCTCGCAGACACGGAGAGAATGTGCAAACTCCACACAGTCAGTCACCTGAGGCCGGAATTGAACCCGGGTCTCTGGCGCTGTGAGGCAACAGTGCTAACCACCGTGCCGCCCATGTGGAAAATGTTGGTGAAACTAAGGCTGATGAGTCAGTACCTTGAGAGTGAAAGAGAGTAAACATATTGAGACGAACATGGCTCTGTTCTGAAAAAGTCATATTGATCTCAGAACGTTAATTCTTTTTCTGCTCAGATGCTGCTGGACTTGTTGAAGTTTTCCAGCAATTCCAACTTCCTTTTTCTTTTGGAGTGTGGATATTTTTCTGATATGATAGAGAACAGTGAAACTGACATTTTAGGTAGCTGTCATGTATTTGGTTATGGTCATTGAATGAAAAATTAAAAACCTTTTATTTGACAGAGACCTAAATATTAATAACATTTTCTGTGTCATAAATCACCATGAAAATGTTGAATTCAGTGGCCATGAATCACATGATCAATCCTCTATAAGTAACCAATTGAATTAAGGATCCCAATCATTACCTCAGTATCATATCATGCTCCTGGTGTCACTAAGATCATACTCATTCAGCAAGGTCTTACGTTTCTGAAACTTTAGATGAAACTGTGGAAAAATAAGGTACATTGGCACAGGGCATAGTCATCCACGGGTTTTGGAAGGAACTAGCATGGGCAGATTTTACGTGTCAAACACAATCACTCTGGAAAAGGCGACATAGAGCAGCCTACGTGAATCTCTTCTGTGCAAGTGATGCACATACTCACGGAGCTGCTTGTAGGTGCATTCCGAGATGTTTTAACAACTGGTAGTGAAGGAACAGCAATTTAGTTCCTAGTCAGGATGGCATGTAACTTGGAAGATAACTTGTAGAGATTGTTTACCCATTGTTCCCACTACCAGTGCAGAATGTTCCCTAATTCCCATTAATCACAGTTTTGCTCAGGATCCCTGATCCCACTGTCAGTCAAGGCCTGCTTCATTGAAACGGACGTCTCTCTGATCTCATCTCAAATTATATTGCAAGATCAGTTGAAAGAACAAGGAGCAAAGGACAAGAATACTGTTTGTTTGAACAATATCCTCACAACATACAGAAGAAAATTGATACGTGGACTTCAAATTCTGTCCGAAGACGTTTGTCCTGTTGGTGATGAGGCTGTTTGGTTCAGTGTTGTGATAAAGGGACAAGAAGAATCTCCACTCTGTACCATTAGTTAACAAAGCCATCCTGTTCACAGCGCAGCAGACAGTGGCAAACATGCTGTTTACTGTTGCTGTTGGACACTGATCATTTCAAACGCACCATTAACTGATGACATGTAGAAGCACAGGGTCAGCAATTTCCAGCATTTAGTTTGAGAGCAAAAAACGAAAGGGAGAGTCAGGGAAACTGGGAGTGATAGGGAAGTGGTGTGATGCACAGTGCGAGAAGTGTGAAAGGGCATGGTCAGTGGAAGGGTGTGTCACAGCAGAAGGGGCAATGCAACGAAAGTCGGTGGAGAAGGAAAGAATATGAAGGGGAGGAGGTGGTGTGTCAGAAGGACCATCTGTGGAAGGGAAAACCATGCAGTTGGAAAACTGAGATTGATGGACATTCAAACATCACTGTTAAGGAAAATTGGGATCTGGTTTTCTTTGAATATGAGGAAAATGTTTTTTCTACATCCACTCTACATCTCTGTATTTCCATCAAGTGCAGACATTTTCTTTTCTCTCCATTTCATTATCTCAACATTTTGTCACTTAATGTCACTAAACAATATCCAGAACGGTGGGTGTTTTTTTTCTTTGAATTTGTTTCCAATTCATTGCAGAAATGAGAATGTGATTTGATCTTTTACTGCATGCTTATAATGCAGAATTTAATTGAATCTTTATCCTCATCACCTTAGTTCTTTCAAACAAACTTCATGAATGAGCCTTCATCCATCCTGCAGATTAAAAAAGGCTCCCTGTGTTCTGACGGGATTGCAGGGAATGTTATAAAGAATGAGCTGCAGGCCCACATAAAATTGAAATGTTGCAGTGCACAGTGCCAAAAGCGACTCCAAGATTAATGATGTACAAGCCTTTTGAATAATACATGCAGAGGGCCGGAGTATAAAAGCAGAATTCAGTTCCATGTCCAAAATACTCTTTGTGGCTCCCTAATAAAAGCCCTCTCCAGAATCATGCTGCAAATTAACCAAAAGAGGGAAAACTATAGACTGGAATCATCAATTCTTCCTCTGCAACAACGTAGAAAATCAAGTTGTGTTTCTGATATTCGTACACGTTGATGATAAGAATGTGGGAGATGGGGGTGGGGGTTAGAGCATGATAAACAATGTTGTGGATGACACAATGATTATTCCGATGGTTCACAGTGAGGACGAAAGTGTTAGGTTACAGGAGGGTACAACTGGATTGTTCAGATGGCCAGATCAATGACCGAAAAACTTAACACTGCAATATGTGAGATACTGCACTTTGAAAGAATAACAACCCCAGAGAGTACTCAAACCATGAAAATAGGCTAGATTTGCTTTTACTTTACTTTGGAGCAGAGAAGGTTATGGTGAGAACCTGACAGAGTTTTATAACAGCATGAGAGGTGTAGACAGAGTGAACAGACAGCAGCTGTTCCCCTTAGTCAACCGGTTAAATACAAGGGGACACACGTTTAAAGTGAAAGACAAGAGATTGAGTGAGGATTTGTGAAATCTGTTTTGAACCCAGAGGATGATATGCTTCTGGAATGCATTGCCTGTGAAGGTGGTTGAGGAAGAAAACCGTACAAACTTGGCAAAGCACTTGTATCAGCACTTGATGGTGCAAGATTTGATCGGCATCTTCTTTATTATATGATTCCATGATATATTGTGAAGCACCACCAAATGGTAATTGTTGGTTTGTTCCATCGAACAAGTAAGTAGGGAGATTACAAATCAGCATCATCTCATGGAGCATCAGTACTTACTAAACCAAGGACAGCCCATTTATCTCTGAAAATATCCAAGATAATTCACATGCTCAGTGTAAGTTTCGTTCAATAAGCCAACCAACATTATTCCAGCTGTTTGACACCAATAACATAGAAACAAACTTTCCTTCATTGTTATATAGACTTCTAGTTGTAAGGTTGTTAATTCTCTGCAGAATAATTAATTCCTTGCCACATATTCGCTTTGGCAAAGAGTCCGTTTTCCTGCGTTTTTCTGCCAGATGTTCATCACAATACAGTGGCTTGTTTAACACTACGTCCACTACTAGTAATACTTCCGCCAAACTTAACTGGCACGAGATGCACAGCTGGTACTCCTTCCAACAGCCACTTGGATGGGCCAACACCCACTGAACAGGAACTTCTCAACGGCAATTAATGTTGGACTAGCTCCATTAAAATCCCAAATGAATTTTTGAAAAATCCAATTTCCTAATAATAAATGAACAATGTAACCATTTTTATTGATCTGATGAGTTTGTTGCGGACTTTGCAGAAACCATTTCGTGAATACATTGAAATAAAAGGCCAACTGAGAGCCCAGGTCACGAATAACACAAGTTAATGCAGCATTAAATCCGCAGCTGAATGAGCACAAAATGCCAGAGTAGAGTAGGCCATGCACCTTGAGGTAACTTTCATTCATGTAATTTGGTGTTTTCTGGCTGGTGTTGACATGTTGCGCTGAATGGCCTGTTTGTGTGCCATAAGACTCTATCACTTTAATTCTTGAAAACAGAAAATATCTAACTATTTCCAAAGCTTGTGAGCATCAATTTGTGAAGAATATAATCTCCAAGGTCACATTGCATTCTGACTTGAATCGAAACCATTTTCCCTTCACTTTCACTTGTTCAGAATCCTGTAACTCTCTCTGAAATAAAAATGTTTGTGTTCCTGCATCAAGAGGACCACTGGGGTTCCCTAACACATTATGAGTGGAAATTAAACATAGGCAACAAATCGGTGGCTTTTCTAATGAAACTCACCTCACAACAACAACTGAAAGGAAGCTGCACTCTTAAGATATTATCTAATTGCTAAAGCAGTTTCAAAGGAATTTTTCACTTGTTTAAAAAATACATTTGGAAAGTTGGGCCAATCACTCTGAAAGGAAAAGTTCATGAGAATGGTCTCCTAATTTTTTGGTAGCTGACGACAAGAAAAAAGTTGAAACTAGCATCAGGCGTGAGTGTTCCTTCTTTGCCCTTACAACGTTAGTGTGTCATTCTTAGTCAAGAATCTGCCTGCCTCTGACTTATGAATATTCAATGTCCTATTCAATGCCATTCAATGTCATCGCTCTCTGGGAAGAGAGTTTCACAAATACACAACACTTTGAGAGGGCTGAAACAACCCACATCTTATGAAATGAGATGTTCTTCAGTTTTACTTTCCATCAAATTAGTGTACTCTCTCATACAAACTGAAGTTTTTTTTTCAGAATTAAACTTAAAAAGACTATGTGGAATATTCTGAGGTTAAACAAGATCACATATTGTCCAGCTAAACTCCAGGGGATTCAGGGCCAGTCTGGTCAATATTTCCTCCTGAAATACAATTCTTCACAGGAGTCAGTTGAGTGAATCTTCTCTGGACTGCTTTGCATGTCATTATGGCCATACCTCTTTCGATGTGGTCTCACTAGTACCCTGTAAAACTGTAGAAAATTCTTACTACTTCTGAATGAATTCTGTTTCAAAAAAGTTTCAACATTTGTCTGGCCTCTCTAAACCCCTGACGTACACGACCTTTTTTGTGTGATCCAGGTGCCTGATTCCTCTGTGCTTTAAGTCAAATGATTCGTGCATTTCCATTAAACTTACAACATGTTTGAACTCAGACACATTTTCCATTCTATGCTCCAATCATCAATATTTGTTGTTCATTTGACCAACTTATATCTCTTAACTTGTGTATTCTTCATATACAAATAAAAACAAGAAAATTAAAAAATTACATTGTCAATTCCATTGGAATGCGGCGACAGACTATGTCTTTGACCGAGTATTCTGTCTGTATTATGGAAGAATCAAACATTTGAAATTGTCTGTGTCCTCTCAAACAGGTTCACATGTTTATATTCTTCTATACTGCAAACAGAATATTTCGTCAAAGACATAGGTTGACGCCACAATTCAGTGGAATCGACAATGTCATATTTGTAGTCCATGTCCAAGCTATAAATTAGCGACAATGCTAAAGTGTTTTGCAGTCCCATCACTCAGTTCCCATCACTGAAATATGGACCGATGGTGTAGAATCTGTGTGGGTGCAATTGAGAAACAACAAAGGTTAAAAAGGCAGAAAACAGTGAGTGAGGATAAAAATGATCATGTCATGATATTCCACAAGGCTCAGTGTTGGGACCACGATATTTTACTTTGTAAATTAATGAGCTAGATGAATGTTCTAAGGGCATTCTGGTTAACTTTTCAGATGATATAAAGATAGGTGGAGAGACAGGTAGCATTGCGGAAGTGGAGAGGGTGCAGAAAGGTTTAAACACGTTAAGAGAGTGGGCAAAGAAGTGGCAGATGGAGTACAATTGAGGTCAGTGTGAGGTCATGCACTTTGGTAAGAAGAATACAGGCAAGGAGTATTTTCTAAATGCGGGAAAATTTTTCAGTGTGAAGTGCAAAGAGACTTGGGAGTTCTCGACCAAGATTGTCTCAAGGTAAACTTGCAGGTGAACCAATTGTTAGGAAACTTTTATATCACGACACAGTGTGTTTTAAAATCTTATATTCACGAAAAGAACTGTGAGTCGACTCATAAACAACAACATCTGTTTATTGAACGCAATTAATATTAGAACAATAAATTGTACTATAATGTAACGAAACACATTACAAACCACCTTATGCTTTAACTTAACTTTGTATGATCGTATACCACTCCAACAGAACATTGCCGGGCTCCACGTGCTGATTTCTCCTTCTTACGATGGACTTGGATGCGTCTTCTGCTTTGGTGGTTATTCTCGATTTACTGCGCTCAGTGAGGTTTTGGGGTGATTCTCATTCTTCAGAGTCTTCACCTCATTTTGGGAGCATATGGAGGATCTGTCAACAGAATGACCATGTTGGATAACTCTGATCAATCAGACCCAACCAAGGGTTTGCGCATTGATGGCCTACGGGAGGCATTCCGTTGTTCCATTCAAATTCAACTCCAGGTTTGTATTGCAGGGTCTGTAGCTGTCAAGTTTGTTTACAAACCTTCTGTGGGTAGCTGCAGCCTGTCTGGAAACTGCAGCATGTGGATTAGCACAGAGAGTTGACTCAAGGCCGGGATCCATTTCCCAGCATGCTTTAATCATTGTTCGTTTTTGTAACTCCATGGTAATTTGTTAATGTCGATCATAATTTCATTATTTCAGGTGGCAAGACTGGTCACAAAGGCAAATACAATGATCACATTTATTTTGAGATGGCTTGAATATAAAAGCATGGATGTAATTCCGAGACTCTATAAGGCTCTAATCAGACCAAATTTGGATTATTGTGTGATGTTTTGGGCCCCATATCTCAGGAAGGGTACACTGCCCCTGGAGCGTGTTCAGAGGCAGTTCACATGAATGTCCTCAGGAATGAAAAGCCAATGTTAATATGAGGTCTCTGAGATTAAACTCGCTGAAGTTGAGAAGGATGAGTGGATCTAATTGAATCATGCAAAATACTAAATGCCTGGCCAGAGGAGATGTCAGAAAGATGCTCCCATTGTTAGGAGGGAAAGGACCCAAAGGCATAGTATCATAGTTAAGGGAAGACCTTTTATATCGGAGATAAGGAGAAATGTCTTCAGCCAGAGAGTGATGAATCTAAGGTAAGGATGGAAGTTTCCTTCCTTAAAGGACATTAGTGAGCCAGATGAGTTTTCGCTTACAATCGATTCATGACCACCATCAGTCTCTTAATTCCACATTTGAATTCAAGCTCCACCATCTACCATGGCAGAATTAATATCCGGTCATCAGAACATTAGCTGGGTCTCTCGCTTAAAAGTTCAGTGATAACACTACCAAGCCACGGCCTTGCCCAGTCCTCCAGAGTGTGACTGAATTGTGTTATATGATTTGCCTGAGACTTTTCCCTCAAGCTGTTATTGATTTCCATGTCAAATTATGGATGATTTTTCTCCATTATGCAATTCCTCTTCCTCTCACCAATATACTTTAATTGAGAGGTTATTTAGTATCTCGTTGTGTCTTTATTTTTGTTTTATCAGAGAGACACAACAGCACAGGACAGGGATTGGAGATTGGGATTTTCCAGATCTCTGTGGGACTCAGTACCATTCTCAATGTGTATCCCTCACTGGATCAGTCTAATTTCCCATTCTGTCTATTACACTGCCTCCTGAAGGTACTCAGGAATTTCCTGACTCAGTAGACATCACAACTACAGAGTGTTTCGTCCATCGCCTCATTGAAGATGGTTGGTCAGATAGTAAGACAAAGGGCAGGGAGATCTGGAGTCTTTAATAAATCCTGCAGTGACATAAGATCACTAACAGTGAACAGAGCAGAGAGGAGTGAGAGAGCACCAAGTATCGGCTAACAGAAGATGACATAGATAGAGTGCTGGAGGGGGAGCATAGTACAGACACACCCCAGGCTCAATCACTGCCTCTGCTGTCAGTTCTGTTGTTCTGAGACTCACTACTCTGCAACACTGTATCTGTGGCATGTCTTGTGGGCCAACGTCTTCAATAATTTTTAACTCCAATAGCGGTTCCTGTCCCTGTAACCTCATCCTTTCCCTATAGTCCCTCCACATATTTGAAATGTACTGCATTCCAGACTGAAATCTCTATATCTGTATATTTCTTCGGTGTCTAGAACATGCCTTATCTCGGTAGTCTCCAGCTGCAATAACTGGAGAAGAGTCATGCTGCACAGAAACGGTTCCTTTGGTCCAACTAGTCCATGCTCACCATAGTCCCTGAACGATTCGCGTTTCCCTGCATTTGACCCATATCCCTTCAAACCTTCTCCTCTCCAGGTACCTGCCCAAATGTCTTTCCCAAATTGTTATTGTACTTTTCTCTACCACGTCCCCTGGAAGCTCATTCTATACCTGCACCATTCTCTGTTTGGAAAATTTTCTCCTCCAAACCCTTTTAAGCTTTTTTTCTCTCCCATCTCATAATTATGCCCTCCAGAATACAGAACATGGCAGAGCGGTACAGCCCTTCGGCCGTCAATGTTGCGCCAACCTGTGGAACCAATCTGAAGCCCATCTAACCTTCCCTATTCCATTCTCAACCATATGCCTATCCAATGCCCGTTTAAATGCCCTTAAAGTTGGCGAGTCCACTACTGTTGCAGGCAATGCATTCGATTCCCGACTATTCTAAGTACCTCTGGCATCTGCCCCATATCTATTAACTAATAATAATATTGATATCTTCCTCAATCTAAAGCTATCTCTCCTCGTGCTAGGCATCGCCATCCAAGGGAAAAGGCTCTCACTGGCCAACCCATCTCACCCTCTGATTATCTTTTATGTCTCAATGAATTGGCCTCAAATGTCTTCTCTCGAACAAAAACAGATTCAAGTCCATCAGCCTTCCTCCGTACCAGGTAACATCCAAGTAAATCTCCTCGGAACCCTTTCCAAATCCTTAACACACTTCCTCTAATGCGGTGATGTGAACCAGAGGCAACACTCCAGATGTGGCCGCACCAGAGTTCTGTACAAATACAGCATTATCTCATGGTTCTGAAACTCAATCCCTGTACCAATAAAAGGTCACATGCTGAGTGCCTTCTTAACAACCCTATCAAACTGAGTGGGAACTTTCAAGGATCTATGTCCATGGACACAGTGATCTCTCTGCTCATCTGCACTACCAAGATCTGCTTTACCCACATCCAACTGTTTGGTCACCTCAAAGAAATCAATAATGTTTGTGAGGCATGACCTACCTTTCACAAAACCGTGCTGACTATCCCTCATCACCTAATTCACCACCAGATGATTATAAATGCTAGCTTTTTCACGCCTTTCCAACACTTTGACCAGAATCAAAGTAAGGCTCACAGGTCTATAATTACCAGGGTTGTCTTTATTCCCTTTCTTGGACAAGAGGACAACCAGCCTCCAGCCTTCTGGCACTATTCCTGTAGACAATGACGACATAAAGATCAAAGCCAAAGGATCGACAATCTCCTTCCTGGCTTCCCAGAGCAGCCAAAGTTAAATCCCATCTGGCCCAGTAGATTTCCGATTTTAACACTTTCCAGAATTGCAAACACCTTCTCCTTCTGCAGTTCAATCCCATCTAGTTATAGACACCACTACCCTGGAGTAAAGAAGTTGGATAATTAACTTACCTGTCTCCCTCAAGGTTTTCACAACCTTTATAAGGTCACCCCTCAGCCACCGACGCCCAGTCGAAATGCGAAGGACAATGATATAAATATTTCTGCTCATGTTCCTGCCACTACTTTGCCACAATGTTCTGGAATACACTTGTTCAGGGCTTTCTCTACCTTTGTGTTCTAAGACCTCCAGCACCACCTCTTCTGTAATGGGGACTCTTTACAAGCCATCACTGTTTCTTTCCCTTTGCTTTCTAGTCTTTATCCACAGTACGTTCTGACATGAAATGCTCATTTAGGCCTTCGCCCATCTCCTGTGGTTCCACACTTGGATGGCCTCAGTGATCTTTGAGGAGTCCTAGTGTCCGTCCAGTTGTTTTTTTGTATTTGTATGCTGTAGAAATTTATTTGCATTCTTCTTAACCTTATCTGCCAAATCCATCTCATCCCCCCATGTTGCTTTCCAGCCTATCCAGCCTCTCCGATTCTGTCAAACCATCCAGTATCAGTAACATCTTCTTCAATCTTTGCTCCAGTTACAGTTTCAGGAAATGCTTCCTAAATCATGATGATCAGAATTCTATGCAGTACTCCAAAGCTGTGCTAACTATCCCTAATCAATCCTTGTCGTTGCAATTGCATGTAACTCCTATCCCGCAGAATCGCTTCCAAGAATGTACGCACCAATGACATCAAGCTAATTGGTGTTTGTCTCCCTGGCTTTCCCTCTCAGCCTTTCCTAAACACTGGCACGACATTAGCCACCCTCCAGGCTCCCTGCTCATCACCCGTTGCTGTCAGTGAGAAAAATCTTTTTATGGGACCCACAATTTCTTCCTGAGCTTCCCAAAAAGTACTTGATTAGTTCCCATGGACCTGTCTCCCTTACATGAATTTAAAAACCTCCAGTACCTCCTGGTACGTGCAGTCTTGTGAAGGCATCGCTGTTTATTTCCCTGACATTCCCTGTCTTTCTCCACAGTAATTTCAAACATGGTATTTTCGTTTAGGATCTCACCCATCTCCTGTGGTTCCACACTTGGATTGCCCCATTCATCTTCAAGGAGTCATACTCTCCCCCGAGTTAATCTTCTATTGTTAATATATTTATAGAATCTCTTTGGATTTTCCTCAGCCTGATCTGCCACCGCTTTTTGTGGTCCCCTTTGTGCCCTCCTGATTTCCCTCTTAAGTGAATTACTCCACCCACAATGTTCTTCAATGGATTCCCTTATTTCAGCTGGCTATATGTGACACGTGTCCCCTTTTTGTTGATCAGAACCTCAATACCCCCAGTCATGCAGAGTTTCCTACTTGTGTCAACATTGTCATTCACACTAACAGGAATATGCTGGCTCTGAACTCTCATTTTAACTCCCTTTTGAAATCTTCCCACCTGCCTGACGTCCCTATACCTGCAAATAGCCTCCACAATCAATTGTTAAAAGCTCTTGGCTAATACCATCTGGATTGAGTAAAGGCCAGTTTTGATCTTTAACTTGTGGGTCAGGTTTGTCCTTTTTCATCGCTATTTTCAAACTAATACGATTGTGATCACTTTGCCAAAGTGTTGCCCCACTAGCAACTCAGTCCTTTTCCCTACTTTGTTTCCCAACGCTAGGTCAGGTTTTACCTCTTCCTGCAGTCAGACCATTTACTTTTTGACTGGGACAGTTTTCTTGCACATGCCAAACAAATTCCTCCCAACCAAGCTCTGAACACTCTCGCAGTCCGAGTCTAGGTTTGGAAAGTTAAAATTCCTGACCATTACAGCCCTATCATTCTTACAGGTATCTGAGATCTCCCATCATATTTGCTGCTCAAATTCCCACTGATCGTTAGGAGCCTGTACTACAGTCATATCAAACTGATGATCCATTCTCATTTCTCAACTGCACCATTATAGCTTCACTTGACGATCCCCAGGAATTACTGTCTAATTACTGCTGTAATGTTTTCACTGATCAGAACCTCCAATACCCCTCCTCTCTCACCTCCTGTTCTATCCTCAACCTTCAGACTGTAGCCTGAGACCATCCCCACACTGTTGACAACACGCTCACCTTTCATGTCATATGCAAACCTACTAATGATACCTTGTGCTTTCACATCGAGTTATTAACGTACATAATACTGTTCAAAATAATGAGAGGAATACATAGAGTCAATAGCCAGAGACTTTTTCCCCAGGGCAGGATTGACAGGTACGAGAAGTCAAAATTTGAAGATATTCGGAGGAAGGTTTTAAGGAGAAATCAGAGGTAGGTTCTTTACGCAGAGATTTGTGAATGCGTGGAATGCATTGCCAGCTTTGGTGGTGGAAGCGAAGTCATTGGGGATATTTAAGCGACTGCTGGACATGCACATGGATAGCAGTGAGTTGAGGGGTGCGTAGTTTAAGTTACTATATTTTATATTAGGATTAAGTTTTGGCACAACACCATGGGCCTATGGGCCTGTACTATGCTGTACATTTCTATGTTTTATTTTCTATAATAAACAGCAATGGCTGCTGCACAGATCCCTGTGAGACGCCCCCTGGTGAAAGAATTTCAAACACAAAACCAACCCTCCACCGTTGTGGATCCAGGTTGCCAAAGTGCCTTGGATCCGATTGGTCTGCTGTACCAGCCTTCCATGAGGCATCTTTTCAAATACTTTAATGAACTCCATGTGACCCGCATCTTTTGCACTGCCCTCATCAAAATCCTCAATTGTAATTTCAAACAAAAGCCTCAGCTGAATTTGGGAGAGGATCTTACTCTACCAAATCCGTGATGAATGTCCCTAATCAATCTCTGCCTTTCCAAATGTTGATTCATTCTGTCTCTCAGAATTGTGTCCAATAATTTCCCTCCCATTGCTGTCAGGCTATCTGCTCTGGAATTACTTGGCTTATCCCTGCTGCACTTCCTCAACAAAGGAATCACATTAGCTGTCCTACAGTCATTCAGCACTTCACCCATGGCCAGCAAAGTATTAAATATATCCACCAGGGCCCCAGTAATCTCCTCCCTTACCTGAACAAGGGGAGCAGGTTTGACTTGAATCAGAGGGGCACCAGTATCACTGGGGGGAGACTTGCTTTTCTTACCCCGGAGGGTTTAAACTAGTTTGGCAGTGGTTTGGACTCTGAATAAGAGAGGTATCATTGACCAGTCAATGGAAAATACATCAAGTTTCCTATTCAGGATATCCAGGGGCACAGTCAAGGGAGGGAAAAGACTTCTGGTTTAAAGTTCATTTATTTCAACGCACGAGGCCTGACTAGTAAGGCAGACGAGCTCAGAGCATGGATTGGCTCTGCGGATTGGGATATTATAGCCATAACAGAAATATGGCTGAGACATGGGCAGGACTGGCTGTTCAGTGTTCCAGGATACAGAAGTTACAGGCATGTCAGAAGGACAAGTAAATGAGGAGGGGGAGTTGTCCTTTTGATATGGGAGGACATAACAACAGTGCTTAGAGAGGATACTCTTTTGGGTGATCAATGAGGTCATATGGTTAGAAGTTATAAACAAAAAGGGGATGGTCATTCTGCTGGGATGGTTTTCTGAACCCCCCAATAGCCAGCGGGTACTAGAGGAGTAGATGTGAAGAAAGATTGCAGGTACCTATAGAAATAATAGAATAATATTGGTTGGATATTTTAACTTCCACTGAATTGACTGGACCACACACAATGTAAAAGTCCTGTATGGGGTGGAATTTTTCAAATGTGTACAAGAAAGTTTCCGAGATCAATAAATAGAGGGTCCCACTCTACCCAGGCGGGTGCAACACTGGACCTCCCCTCAGAAAACGAGGTCAGGCAAGTGACTGAATTATCAGTCAGAGAGCACTTTGGGTCCAATGACCACATTGTCTTCGTTTTAACATTGTTATTGAAAAAGATCAGACAGGTCCACAGATTAAGGTGTGAAATTGGAGCAGGGCCAGTTGTGGTCTAATTTGCAGGATCGAGCAGATGTCGATTGGGTGAATTAAAAATCACACAACACCAGGTTATTGTCCAACAGGTTTATTTCGAAGCATTAGCTTTCAAAGCGCAGTAGATCATCCTAAAGTATGAAAACTTAAACTAAATTTGTTTGATATTACATTCCATGACACTGCTATCCTGTTGTTATAAAAATTTGTCCTTATGATTGTGCTCCACAACCACCTGATGAAGGAGCAGCGCTCTGGTGCTTCCAAGTAAATCTGCTGAACTGTAAGCTGGCGTTGTGTGATTTTTAACATTGCCCATCACAGTCCAACATCTGCTCCTCCACATCATGCTCCCATCAACTGGGTGAGTCTGTTTGAAGCAAAAGGAATGACTGGCAAATGGAAAACTTTAAAAGTGTCATCTCAAGAATCCAATATGTCCCTGTTAGAGTGAAGGGAAAAGCTGGCAGGTTTCGGGATCCCTGGCTAATGAGAGCTGTTGGCCTCTGTTCAAGAAAAAGAAGGCGGCACACATTGTCTTCAATGTTTCCATATTTACGCAATCTCTTCCAGTCCTAAAAATATGATCACTTGGTGGAGACCTGAACAATCCTCTCAGGCCCCTGCAGCAATTCTGATCTACAGAACCCACTGAAAACCTGTGACTCTCCCGATCCAGTTCCAAAAAGACTCACTATCTGTGTAACATCATCCCTTTGATAACACCCACCCTATCAATGTAATCTCCTCCTGTATTTCCATCCATTTACTCATGTCAATAAAACCCTCCAGCTCTTACGCTCCTATCTGTGGAAACGTCACCACCCCCCCCGACCCCCACAACCCTTCTCACTTTGACCAAACTGGAGGAGGTTACTAATGCTTCCTTATCTGTGAAACTATCTCTAACCAAAATTACTGCCCTTCTGGAAAATCTGTCAGACTCCACACCCTCCATATCTAAATAATCTACAGAGGCAAACCTTCCTAGATATAAACATCTTCAGTCACGACTACCCTCAATATCTCTGTTTGGTCCTCCAGTCTGTACAGCCCACTTAATCACTGTCATCTGCTCCATTCACTGAAATCCCGCCCTGTCTGTGTAACTCACCCTATCATATCAATATGCTTATCCCTGTTAACTGCTCCAACCCTCCGAACCTCTCCATCTTCATGAACACGTGTAGGCCCTACATCTCTCCACATTTGTGTAACCTCCTGTGGCTCTGTAGTCCTCCATCCTGGTGAAACCACCTCCAGTCCCCACAACCCTCCCAATCTGGGTCGTCTGCTCCAGATCAGACCTTTGCTGACTCTGTTACCTCCGACAATGCGAGCAAACCCTTCCTATTTGTGTCTCTTCATTCAGATCCTATACTCTCCAGCTTTCCAAAACCTCTTCCTCTCATTGTAACCCTCCCTATTTAGAGCATGGAACAGTCCAGGCACTTCAGCCTTCAATGTTGTGCCAATCATTTTCCCTACTCTAAGATCAATCTAACCTGCAGACCATTCAAAGAACAAAGGAAATCACAGCACAGGAACAGGCTCTTCAACCCACCAAGCCTGCGCCGATCCAGATCCTCTGTCTAAACCCGTCGCCTATTTTCTGAGGATCTGTATCCCTTTGTTCCCTGTCCATTCATACATCTGTCTAGATACATCTTAACTGACGTTATCATTCCGGCTTGTACCTCCTCCGCTGGCAACTCCTCCTCCTCCAGGTCCCCACCACCCTCTGCGTAAAGACCTTTCCACATATATCTTCCCCCTCTCACTTTGAACTCATAACTCCTAGTAATTAAGTGCTGCAGTTTGGGAAGAAATGCTTCTTGCTATCCACCCTGTCTATATATCGCACGATTTTGCAGACCTCAATCAGGTCTCCAGTTAACGTTCGTCTTTCTAATGAAAGTAATCCAAATCTATTCAATCTCTCCTTATTGTTAGCGCCCTCAATACCAGGCAACATCCTGGTGAACCTCCTCTGTATTCTCTCCAAAGCATGCACATCCTTCTGGTAATGTACAGAACTGTACATAATATTCTAAATGTGGCCCAAACAAAGTCCAATACAACTGTAACATTATCTGCCAACTTACCCAATGCCCAGTCCAATGAAGGAAAGCATGCCGTATGCCGCCTTGACCACTTTACTGACCTGCGTTGCCACCTTCAGGGAACAATGAACCTGAATACCCAGACCTCTCTGTACATGAGTTTTCCCCAGGACGTTTCCATTTACTATATGAATTAACTTTTCAATTGGATCTTCCGAAATGCATCACCTCGCATTTGCCCGGATTGAACTCCATCTGCTATTCCTCTGCCCGCCTCTCCAATCTATCTATATTCTGCTCTATTAACTGACAGTCCCCTTCACTGTCTGCCACTCCACCAAACTTAGTGTCGTCTGCAGACTTGCAAATCAAGGAACCGATACCTTCCTCCAAATCATTGATATGTATTACAAGCAACAGTGGTCCCAACATGTATCCTTGTGGAACACCACTGGTCACAGATCTCCATTTTGAGAAATTAATTTTGCTATCATTCAAGTGCCTATCCAAAAGTTACTTATATGTCCTAATGTATCTGACTCTACCACTAACACTGGCAATACATTCCACTCACTCACCATACTCTGTGTAAAGAAGCTACTCTGACATCACCCCTCAACCTTCCTCCAATTACCTTACAATTTGCCTCCTAGTTGTAGTCATTTTCGCAATGAGCGAAATCTCAGGCCTCCCACTCTATGTCTGCCTCTCATCATCTCGTACGCCTCTATCAAGTCACTTCTCATCCTTTTTCATTCCAAATATAAAAGCCCTGGCACCCTCAACCTTTCTTCAATAGTCCTCCCCTCCAGTCCAGACAGAATCCTGATAAATCTCCTCTGCACCGTCTCCAAAACTTCCACATCTTTCCTGTAATGACGCAACCAAAACTGAACACAAAATTCCAATTATGGTCTAAGTACAGGCCTTATTGAGCTGCAACATAACCTCACGGCTCTTAAACTCAATCCCCCTGCCAACGAAAACTGACAATTCATTGGCTTTCTTAACAACCCTAATAACTTGGCTGGCAATTTTGAAGGATCTCAAGACATTAACCCCAAGATTTTTCTATTACTCCTCACTGTCAAGAATCCTGCATTAACCCAGTATTTTGTTGGCTCAGGATCTGGAGTAGCTGCAAGAGCGAGAGGCGCTGACAGAGGCAGCAATTAGACCCTCACAGTGAGGGATACCACATGAAGAGATACTGAGTGATATCACCAGAGTGCAGGAAGATTTTAAAATGAACCAATTATGTAGGAAGAACAGGTTTAGGTTCCTGATGCACTGGTGTCAGTGTTCAAGAATTAGCAACCTTTGAGCAGGTGAAATGATAGCAGAGTGGTATTATTGCTAGAGTATGTATCCAAAACCTCACCCAATGTTCAGAGGAGGCAGGTTTGAATCCCACCATCAGAAGTGGTAGACTTTGAAATTAATATATTTTTAAAATTGCAATTAACAATCAATTAGTAAGTACGATACCATTGCTGACATCCAAAATAACGTTTTTTCTTCAAAAAGACCCTTGGGGGCATCTGCGATCCTCACGTGGTCTGCATGACATCCCCACAGCATAGTGTTTGCGTCTCAATTATCCTCTGAAATGGCCGAGCAAGCTATTCAGTTCAACGGCAGCTAGGGCTGGGCAGGAAAGGGTGGTCAACCAGAGACACCCACATCCCATACCAGGTTTAAAGCTTAATCCCTCAGGATGGTCCCACTGGAACTGTGCTGGGAGCAGTGTCTTGGCCAATCATGTCAGTAGGTTTATGGACAGGGCTTTAAACTGACACAGAGGATGCAGGAACAGGGATCAGTTGAAAGGAGCTTTCAAAATCCAAACAGAAAATGTGAAGATCGGAACAACATGGTATGTAGCTGAAGACAAGCAGAAAGGAACAGGAAGGGACAGAGGTTAACGAACACTGCACATCAGTGAAGACGTTTGTGACAGGAAATTGTCGGAAACGGTGTACTATGTTTTTTTTTGAATGGACAAAGTCTCATTAATAAGGTAGATGGATATGTAACACAGAGATAAAAGAGATTTAGACACGAGAGAGACGTGGTTAAAGGGTGAACAAAAAATGGAACAATGATTCACAGCCTTGTGCAAACTCAGGCGAAATGGGTAACATTAACAATAATGGATAACAAAGGCATTACTTCAAATCATGAAGTAGAGTCTGTCTGAATGTAATTTCTGGCTTCTACTTGCCAAGGACTCAAGCAGCAGAACAGTTTTAGGCCAGCAAACAACATTTCATTGCTCATCACTGTATTAAACTGGAATCCTTTGGAATTTTAAATAAACGCATTGTGATAATTTAGTGAAACTTCAATATTCACATAACCGGGACAATCACACAGAAAACAGTAATATTGAAAGAGGAGTTTGGAGAATTCTTTTCAGTGTTCCTTTCAATAACACATTGTGCAACTGGCTAGGGACATCACTACTTCAGAGCGACCGTTGTGTGATGAAACTCAATGAATGAGTAATGTCACCTGGAGAGAACCTCTGGGAAATTGTGATAAAGTGCAGTTTAAAGGAATATAAAGTTTTAAAGTGAATCACAGAAAGGACAAGTGATAACAAGACACAAAAATAGCCAATTGCATGAGTTTGACCAAGGTAAACAGGCTAAACAGACCGAAACATGTATCTGGAAATGAACAGTGGAAAACATTTGAAGGAACAGTGTAAAACACTCAATAAAATGGCATTCCATTGAAACAGACAGAACCTCAACACGAAATTCCTTCCCCTCCCTCACTCAGGACAAAATCGATCATATTAGCGTATGAGGCTGAGAAGATCACCAACAAGTACTTAAAATCCTGAATTGGGAGAGTGTTTTAGAAGGAAGACTTAAAGAGATTGCTAAGGGTCTGCTCGCAGAGGAGGGCAGTTGGCAGGGGAATCCCTGTCAGGGTTTAATGACACGACAGGAACAGCGAGAGTTGAAGGTGCTGGAGGTGGTGAGAGTGTTATAGAGAGTGGTCAGGGCTTGAACGGTGTTACAAAGCCAGTACGGATTGCTGCAGCTGGAGGGGTTTGCAGAGGTAGGGAGGAACATATATAGTTTTATTTATTCATTCATGAGATGTGGTTGTCATTGGTTGGACTAGCATTGTTTGACCCCACTGCAAATTACCCAGAGGGCAGATCAGAGTCAGCCATATTTCTGTGGGTCTGGAGTCACATGTTGGCCAGAACAGGTTAGAATATTTATGTCCTTCCCTAAAGCAGGTAGGTGAACCAGATGAGTTTTTCCTACTTATCAGCAATGCTTTTATGGTGGCCTTACCAATGTCTTGTACAGATACAATATGACATCCCACATTTTACTCCCAATGCTCTGCCTAATGAAGTTAAGCATCCCAAACGCCAGCCTGTCTGCCTGTGACACAAATTTCAAAGAACTGCGTACCTGCATCCCTTGTCTCTGACTGACAACACTACCCAGGACCCGAACATTAACTGTAAACGTCGCACCCTGGTTTGTTTCACCAAAATGGAACACTTCACATTTATCTAATTAACTTCATCTGCTATTCTTCAGCCCACTATCCCAGCATTACTGTTCATCCTGTTGTATCATAGATAACCTTCTTCACTTTCCACTTTAACACCAATGTCAGTGTTACTCAAAACCTTACTTACCAGGAAACCATCCAAATATTCCCATCCAAACCATTTATCCAAATGACAAACAACAGTGGACCAACTAAACCGCTGGTCACATGCCTCCAGTCAGAAAAACAACATGTCTCCCATCACCCTCTGTCTCCTACCATCAAGCCAATTTTGTATCCAGTTTACTAGCTCCTCCTGAATGCCTTATCCTTTTACACTGATTTGAGCTTATTACCCAGTTTACCATACAGAAGTAGAACAAAGAACAGTACAGCACAAGACCCTTCGGCCATGATGCCATGCCAACCTTTTATCCGACTGTAAGATCAAACTAATCTACATACCCGTCATTTTACTATCATTCATGTGCCTACCCAAGAGTCTATTAAATGTCCCGAAAATATCTAATTTTACTACCACCATTGTCAGTGCATTCCAACCACATATCCTTTTATCCATCCTCCATTGACCTTAAAATTATACCCCCTTGTAACAGCCATTTAGAGTCATTGAGTCATAGAGATGTACAGCATGGAAACAGACCTTTCGGTCCAACCCGTCCATGCCGACCAGATATCCCAACCCAATCTAGTCCCACCTGCCAGCACCCAGCCCATATCCCTCCAAACCCTTCCTATTCACATACCCATCCAAATGCCTCTTAAATGTCACAATTGTACCAGCCTCCACCGCATCCTCTGGCAGCATAAACGTACGACATTCTGCATGAAAACGTTGCCCCTTAGGTCTCTTTTATATCTTTCCCCTCTCACCCTAATCCTATGCCTGCTAGTTATGGATTTACAAACCCCATGGAAAAGACTTTGCCTATTTATCCTATCCATGCCCCTCATAATTTTGTAAACCTCTATAAGGTCACCCCTCAGCCTCCGACACTCCAGGGAAAACAGCCCCAGCCTGTTAAGCCTCTCCAACTCTGGCAACATTCTTGTAAATCTTTTCTGAACTCTTTCAAGTTTCACAACATCTTTCCGACAGGAAGGAGACCATAATTGCACACAATATTCCAACAGTGGCCTAACCAATGTCCTGTACAGCCGCAACATGATCTCCCAACTCCTGCACTCAATACTCTGACCAATAAAGGAAAGCATACCAAACGCCTTCTTCACTATCCTATCTACCTGCTGCCATTTATGCCATAGGAGAAAAAGTCTCTCACTATTCACTCTCTCTGTGCCTCTCATCATCTTGTTCACCACTACCAAGTCGCCCCGCCCCCTTCTTCACTCCAATGAGAAAAGCCTTAGCTCCCTCAACCCTTCTTCATAAGAAATACCCTCCATTCCAGGCAGCATCCTGGTAAATCTCCTGTGTACGCTCTCTAAAACTTGCATATCCGTCCTGTAAAGAGGGGACCAGAACTGAACACAATATTCCAAGTGTGGTCTCCCCAGGATGCTATAAAGATGCAGTCAAACCTCACAGCTCTTAAAATCAAGCCACTTGCTCCGGAAAGCCAACACAACATATGCCTTTTTAACAACCCAACAATGGGCATGGCAACTTTGAAGGATCTATGGACATGGACCCCATGATCTCTCTGTTCCTCCACACTACCATTTATTCTGCCTTTCACTCTGTATTCTGCATTCAACTTCTGCCTTCCAGAATGAACAACTGCAGGAGTTCTGGAGACGGGTATTGTTTGGAGGGATGGAGCAGTTTACAGTGATAAGGATGTTGGTAGGACAGGACTGGTTTCTACAGACAGGGACTATTTAGAGAATTGATCAGATTACAGAGGTAATGGAGGTTGTATAGACTGGAAGAAAAAACACACATGTGGAGGATAGTCGGGACTGAACGGGTTTAGATATATCTAAAGGCTTAGGTTCTGGAGTCATTTAGACATGGAGGGTGTGGAATCGGGCAGATTTTCCTGGAGATAAGAACAGAAATTTTGATTGGAGACAGTTTCACGGATAAAGGAGCCTTAGTAACCTGCTCCAGTTTGGCCTAAGTGGGAAAGGGTCGTGGGGAGGTTTACGTTAACACAGATAGGGTTGTAAGAGCTGGAGAAGTTTATGCAGATGAATAGATGGATGGAAATACTGGAGGAGCTTACATTGACAGAGTGGGTGATAGTGATGAGAGCATGTTACACAGACCACAGTTCCTTTAGGAACTGGATTGGAACAGTCACAGGGACTAGAGTGGATTCTACAGATCTGAATGTGGCAGAGAACTGAGAACATTATAGGGTCTCCACAGATTGATTGTGTCTTTAGGGCTGGAAGAGTTTCGGTAGATATGGAAACCTTAAACCCAATGTATACCATTTTCATTTGCCAGCCCAGAGCCTCAATATCCCTCATCAGCCAGGGATCCCTAATACTGCCACTTTTCCCTTCACCCTAAGAGGTATATACTACTCTGGATTTTCAATATCACACTTTTAAAAGCCTCCCATTTCCCAGTTGTTTCTTTTCCTTCAAACAGACTCACCCACTCAACCTCTTCTGCTTCATGGCCCCAAAACTGTCTGTGTTCCAGCATAGCTCCAAAACCTGTGGACCTCTCCTGTCATTTTCTGTAGTTATGTTAAAATGAAGGCCATTGTGGTCACCGGACCCAAAGTGCTCTCAGACTGACATTTCAGTCACTTGCCTGACCTCATTTTCTCAGGGGAGGTGCAATGTTGCGCCCACCTGATTAGAGTAGGACCATCTACGGACTGATCAAGGAGACTTTCTTGGACGCATTCAACAAATTGTAACCCATACGGGCCTTTTATTCTCTGAGTAGCCCAGTCAATGCAGGGGAAATTAAAACCTCCAATCAATATTACTCTTTTATTCCAACACCTATCTACAATCTCTCTACACATCAGCTCTTCTCATACCCGCTGGGTATTTGCGAGTCTGTAATACAGTGCCAACAAAGTGACCACCTCCTTCTTCTTTCTAACTTCAAACCAAATGACCTCATTTGATGACTCTTTCGGAGTATCCTCTCTAAACACTGTTGTTATGTCCTCCCTTATCAAAAGGAACAAATCCCTCTCCTCACTTACTTGTCCTTTTGTCACGACTGTCGTTTCTTTATCCTAGAACACTGAGCTGCCAGTCCTGCCCTTCCCTCAGCAATGTTTCTGTTGTGGCTATAATATCCCAGTCCGCAGAGCTAATCCATGCTCTGAGCTCGTCTGCTTTACCAGTCAGGCCTCGTTTGCTTTAAACCAGAAGTCTTCTCCCTCCCTTTGCAATTACCCTGGATATCCTGAATAGGAAACTTGCTCTCGGTGGCTGGTGCATTTTCATCTGACTGGCCGATTGTCCCTCTCTTTTTCAGAATCTAACACTAGCAAATCTCCCACCCTAGGTTACTAGTACCCCTCTGGTTTAAGTCGAACCCGTCCCCCCTTGTCCAGGTTACGTCTACCCCAGAAGAGATCGTAAAGATCCAAGATGTAAAAGCCCTTCCCTCTCCACTAGCTCCTCAGGCACACATCCATCTGGCTTATCTTTCTATTTCCATATTCACTGGCGAGCGGCACTGGTAGTAATCTGGAGCTCACTACCCTTGTAGTCCTGCTTTTTAACTTCTTATCTAACTCCCGATACTCACTTGACAGAAGCCCATCCAACTCTACCTATTGTGTACTGATGTGCACAATTACCACTGGTTGTTCGCCCTCCCCCTGGAGAAGGGAGTAAAACCTGACCTTCCCTTAGGGAAAAAGATAGGGAAAGCGACTGAGGTGTTAGTTGGGGGAGCACTTTGACCAAGGGACCACAATTGTATTAGTTTAAAAATAGTCATGGAAAATGACAGACTTGGTCCACAAGTGAACCATCAACATTGTCCTGCCCCAATCCAGAAGGTATTGGTCAAGAGCTTTTAACAGTTGATTGTGGAGACTGTTTGCAGGTAAATGGACCTCAGGCATGTGGGAAGCTTTCAAGGGAGAGAAAAAATGAGAGTTCAGGGCGAGGATATTTCTATTCGTGTGAAGGACAATGCTGATTATAAGTAGAAAGTTCTGTATGAGTGAGGATATTGAGGTTCTGGTCAAGAAAAAGGCGGTCCATGTCATATATCGCGAGCTGGATTCCGCGAAGAACATTTTGGGTACAGTCATACACTGAAGATGGAAAGCAGTAGGGCCAGCAGGAGACGTGAGAAAACTTTGGCTGATAATGCTGAGGAAAATCCAAAGGGATTTTACATGAATACTAACGACACAAGATTAACTAGGGGCAGAATATGTCCCCTGAAAGTTCAATGGGGCAATCCATGTGTGGAACCATAGGAGATGGGTGAGATCCTTAACGAAAATTTCACATCAGTACTTAAAGACTGGGGAAGTCAGGGAAATAAAGTCTTCAAAAGATTCCACATAACAGAACAGGAGATGCTGAAGATTTTAAAATGTATAAAAACGAGTCAAACCCCTGGAGCTAATCATCCATATCCGATGACATTGGGGTCAACTCAAAAAGCAGTGCCCATTAAAGAGGTATTTATATCAGTGACAGCCACAGGTGATGAGCTGGAAGCAGGAAGGGTGTTTAACCTTGTTTCAGTGTTTAAATCTGCTGCGAGGGAAAGCCAGGGACCGAAAGACCAATTGGCTTGATGTTAGTGGTGCGTATGGTGTTCGAGGGGGCTCTGAGGGGCAGGAGTTACATGCATTTCGAAAGGCAAGTGTGATTAGGGACAGTTGACATAAAGTACACAAATAGTATATCACAACATAGCTGAGTTTATTGAAGAGGTGACTAAGAAGAAAGATGAAGACAGAACAGGAGACTGTGTCCATACTGACCACAGCAAGGCCTTGGAAATGGTTTAGCGTGGAACACTGGTTAGTAAGATTCGATCACATGGGAGCAGGGAGAGCTACCCAACTGGATACAAAATTGGTTTGACAGTAGGAGACAGAGTGGTGGGAGAGCGTTATTGTGCAGACTGGAGGCCTATGACCAGCGGTGTGCCATAAGGAACAGTATTAGGTCCACTGTTATGAATCATTTCCAGAAAATATTTCAGTAAGAGCATAGGAGTCATTGTTAGTAAGTTTGTTGATAAAAGTCCGGATAGAACATGGGTTATAGTGGGCATGGAATACAGTTATCGAAGGGGATCTTGAACAACTGAGAGTGGGCCAAGGAATGAAAGATGGAGTTGAATTCAGGTGATGGATTCTGTTAAGACAAACCAGGGAGGACTAACTCATTTAATGGTCTGGCCCTGGGCAGTGCTGTCGAACAGAGAGACACCAAGGGGTGCTGTCACATTGTTCCCTGGAAATGGCAGCATTTGGCTCGCTTGCCCTCATGGGTCATAGAATTTAATACATGAATTGGCACATCATGATATGGCTGTGCAAGACATTGCTGAGTCTCCAGCTGGAGTACTGCATAGAATTCTGATCCTCCTGCTTTAGGAAGCATTTTTTCTAAAACTGTACACGGAGCAAAGATTGACGAAGATGTTCCTGACACTGGACGGTTTGACTTACAAGGAGACGCTGGATAAGCTGGAAAGCAAAACAGGGGGGTGAGATAGCTTTGGTAGATAAGGTTAAGGAGCATGCAAAGAGACCCTACAGCACCCAAGTACAAAAACGCAACTGTAGAGACAATAGGGCCCTTCAAGGATCAATGGGGCCATCCATGTGTGGAGCCACAAGACATGGGTGAGACCCTAAATGAATATTTCATGTCAGAAACTACTGCAGACAAGTCAGTGAACGAAACAGTGATGGCTTGAAAAAGAGTTCCCATTACAGAAGAGGTGGTACTGTAGGTCTTTGAACACAAAGGTAGAGAGACCCCTAGCTCTTGAACAAGTGTATCCGAGAACATTGTGGCAGGGACCCGAGCAGAGATATTTCTATCAGAGTCCATCCATTAGGCGTAGGTGGCTGAGGGGTGACTAAAGGTATATAAAACCACGAGGGGTATACCTGAGGTGAAGAGTGAAGGTCTCTAACGCAGGGTAAGGGAGTCCATAAGTAGAGGGCAGATACGTTGGGGTCGGAGAGGAAAGACTTAAAAGGGATCGGAGGAGAACCTTTTCCACACAGAGAATGGTGCACGTATTGAACGAACTGCCAGTGGAAGTGATGGGGTGAAGCACAATAACAACGTGTGAAAGACGTTGGGAGAAGGTTCGCAGGGATATGAGTCAAACACAAGCAAATGTGACTCGTTCAGCAACCGTGGTGAGCATGGACTAGTTGGACAGAGGTTTCTGTTTGTGTGCTGCATGACTCTGTCATTCAAGGGGGAGACTACTGAGATAAGGCACGTTGTAGACACTGAAGCAAGTTACAGCGATTCGGATAGTAGACTGGAATGCAGTACGTTCCAAATGTGTGGAGGGACTACAGGGAAGGGAGGAGGTTACAGGGAAAGAAACTGATGTAGGAGTTACAAATTATTGAAGACACTGGTGAATGAGACATGACATAGATACAGTGTTGGAGAAGGAACGCAGAACAGAAAGATCCCAGGCAACATTCCCACCCTCTCTTGGGAGGCCTGCTTTCCCCTCTGTTGTCGTGATGCTTACTAAGACATCGCAGGCCTGGATTTATAATTGCGAACTCCCAAAGTTGTCTTAGAACATCATTTTCTGTGTATTGTACTCCCCCTCCAATAATCTCATGTCTTGTAGCCGATGTTTGGAGCCCTCTCATTGCTCTCTGCTCTGTGCACTGTGAGTGATCTTACCTCACTGCAGGAATTATTAAAGGCTCCAGATCTCCCTGCCCTTTGTCTCTCTGGCTGACCAAAAAGCTTCGATGTGGTGCTGGACGAGACACCCAGCAGTTGGTGAGTTTATTGAGTCAGGACCTTCCCGAATACTTACAGGAGAGAGAGAAATTGACAGAATGGGAAATTAGACTGATCTAGTGAGGGTTACACATGGATAATGGTACTGAGTCCCACAGAGATCTGGAAAATCCCAGTCTCCATCCCTGGCCTGTTCTGTTTCGTCTTTCCAAATTGAAGGATTCTGCTGGCTCAGGATCAGGAGTAACTGCAAGACAGTTACTGAGTGATATCACCAGAGTGCTGGAAGATTTCAGGATCAAGCAGTAGGAAGAACGGGTTGAGCTTCAAGATGCATGGGTATCAGTGTTCAGGGATAAGCAGGTTAAGTGATGGCCTTGTGGTCTTATTGCTAGAACATGTATCCCAAACCTCAGCTCATGTGCAGGGGAGACAGATTTGAATCCCACCATCAGAAATGGTGAAGTTTGAAATCAACAATTTTAAATATTGCAATTGACAATCCATAAATAAGAATGAGACCATTGCTGATGTACAAGAAAACCCCAAAAAACTTATCCTTTCGAAAAGGACATCTGCCCATCCTCATGTGGTCTGCATGAAATCCCACAGCAATTACTTCTCAATTACCCTCTGAAATGGCGGAGCAAGCTACTCAGTTCAAGGGCAGCTAGGGCTGGGCAGGAAAGGCTGGTCAGCCAGAGACATCCACATCCCATACCTAATTTTAAAAAGTAATCAATTCGGATGGTCCCACTGGAACTGTGCTGGGACCAAGGTCCTGGCCAATCATGTCAGTAGGTTTATGCACAGGGCTTTAAACTGACACAGAGGATGCAGGGACAGGGTTCAGGTGAAAGGAGATTTCCAAATCCAAAGAGAAAAGGTGATGCATCAGAACAGCATGGGAATGTAGCAGAAGACAAGCAGAAAAGAACAGGAAAGGACAAAGTTTAACTAAAACTGCACATCAGTGAAGGCGTTTGTGATAGGAAATTGTGGAAAAGAGTAAACTGCGGGTCTTTTTTGGAATAGACAAAGTCCCATCAATAATGTAGATGGATTTATGAACCAGAGATAAAAGAAAATTATACACCAGAGAGATGTGGTTAAAGGGTGAACAAAAGATGGTACATAAATATTCAATGATTCACAGCCTTGTGCAAACTCAGGCGAAATGGGGAACGCTAACAATAATGGATAACAAAGGCATGATAGAGAAAGCATTTGGCCTCAAATCATGAAGTAGAGTCTGTCTGAATGTAATTTCTGGCTTCTACTTGCCAAGGACTCAAGCAGCAGAAAAGTTTTAGGCCAGCAAACAACATTTCATTGCTCATCACTGTATTAAAGTGGAATCCATTGGAATTTTAAATAAACGCATTGTGATAATTCAGTGAAACTACAATATTCGCAGAACCGGGACAACCACACAGAGAACAGTAATATTGAAAGAGAAGTTCGGAGAATTTTTTTCAGTGTTTCTTTCAATAACACATTGTGCAACTGGCTAGGGACGTCACTACCTCAGAGAGACCGTTGTGTGATGAAACTCAATGAATGAGTAATGTCACCTGGAGAGATACTCTGGGAAATTGTGATAAAGTGCAGTTTAAAGGAATATAAAGCTTTAAAGTGAATCACAGAAAGGACAAGTTATAACTAGAAACAAAAATAGTCAATTACATGAGTTTGACAGGAGAAGTGACCAAGGTTAACAGGCTAAACATGGATCTGTAAATGAACAGTGGGAAACATTTGAAGGAACAGTGTAAAACACTCAACAAAATTACATTCCATTGAAACAGACAATCGATCACATTAGAGGATGAGGCTGAGAAGATCACCGAAAAATACTTAAAATCCTGAAGTGAGAGAGTCTTTTAGGAGTAAGTGTTAAAGGGATTGAAAAGGGTCTGCTCGCAGAAGGAGGACACTGGGAAGGGGGTGGGTGGGGCGTTGGTGTGTCAGCGTGCTCCTTGTGCTATTTTCTCTTGGATTCACCTTTTTCCCACAGCAAGTATCGATGTGTTCAACACCTTCCCAATGCTCCTCCCCTACTTTGGACGGTCTTGGCCCAGTAATTCCAAGGATTTAACAGATTTGATTAAGCAACGCTGAGAAGGCAAAAGAAAGCCAAACAGTGCTTGAGAAATATTGAAGTATTTGTTAAAGGGATCGCTAGGAGTCTACTATCAGGAGGAGTGGACTAGGAAGAGGTCGCATTGTCAGGGTTTAACCAGATGATAGGAACAGGGAGAATTGATAGTGCTGAAGGTGGTGAGAGTGTTACAGAGATGGGCAAGGGTCTGAACAATGTTATAAAGCCAGTATGAATTGCTGCAGCTGGAAGGGTTTGCAGCGGTAGCAATTGAAGCATGTATTTTTACTGATTCACTCGTGGGCTGAGGATGTCAGCAGTTGGACCACCATACACTACTAATTGCCCAGAGGATAGCTCGTAGTCAGCCATATTGTGAGTCCGGAGTCACATGTGAGCCAGACCAGGTAAGAATGTCAGATATCTTTCCCTCAAGGACATACATGAACAAGTTGAGTTTTTCCACATGATCAGCAATGCTTTTATGGTGGCTTCATTAATGCCCTGCACAGACACAACATGGCATTCCAACTCCTACTCTCAATTCTCTGACCAATGAAGGTAACCATCCCAAACGCTTGCTTCACCAGCCTGTCTACCTGTGACACCACTTTCAAAGAATTGTGTACCTGCATCCCTGGGTCACTGATTGACAACACTACCCAGGGCCCTAACATTAACTGTACATGTCCAGCCTGGTTTGACTTCGCAAAATGCAGCATCATGCTTTTCTCCAGCTGCTATTCCTAACCTCACTGGCCCAGCAGTACTGTTGACCCCATTGTACTCTTAGATACCCCTCTTCAAACACGACGTAGGACAAACAGGAAGAAAGTTAACCACCATGATACATGAATACCAGATAGCCACAAAAAGACACGATTCTCTCTCCCTCGTAGCCCTACACACAGATGAAGAAAAAAACACAATTTAGACTGGGACAACACATCTATCTTGGGACAGGCTAAGCAAAGACATGCCAGAAAATTCCTAGAGGCCTGGCACTCCAACCACAACGCCATAAACAAACGCATAGATCTAGATGCCTTCTATCAACCCCTCAGAAAATGAACTGGAAATGACATCACCACAAACCCCAGGAACCCCATCCAGGAGAAAGACATAAATAGAAAGCAGGAGACAACAGCTTCGTTTCACTTGGAAATCGCCTCTGATGATGTTATCTAACCAGGTAATGAAACGTCTGGATATCAAACCTACAGCTCAGCGAGCAAGCCGACACCTAAACCTCTCTTCACTGTCCACTTCACCACCAACTTCAGTGTCACTCACCAACTTGCTAACTATTGCTCCTGTATTATCATCCAAACCGTTTAAATAAATGATGCACAAAATTGACCCAGCACCGAACTCCATGGCACACCATTGGTCACAGGCCTGCAGTTTGAGCAGTAACCCTCGATGAACACACTCTGTCACCCACCCTCAATCCTATTTTGTATCCAGTTGGTCAATAGCCCCTGGCTGTGTATGATCTAAACTTATTAACCAGTCTGCCATGCAATGCATCGTCAAAGGCCTTGCTGAAGTCCATGGAGGCATCATCCGCTGCTCTCACTTGATCTATGATTTGTCTACCTCAACAAGCACTCACATTTGTGAGACATCACCGTTCATAAACAAAGCAACGCTGATTATTGCATATTATTCCTTGCCTTTCCTGACAAGGACCTGGGGATATATCCACCTTTAAGCGTTTCAAGACATCGAGTACCTCCTCCTCTGTAATATGGAAATTTTTCAAGTTGTCACCATCTGTTTCCCAACATTCTATATCTCCCATGTCCTCATCTACAGTAAACACTGAGGGGTGGCACGGTGGCTCAGTGGTTAGTACTGCTGCGTTACAGCGCCGGGGACTCAGGCTCGATTCCCGCCTCAGGCAACTGTCTGTGTGGAATTTGCACGTTTCTGCGTGGGTGTGCTCCGATTTCTCCCCACAGTCCAAATATGGGCAGGTCAGGTGAATCGGTCGTGCTAAAATGTAGTGTCAGGTGAAGGGGTAAATTTAGGGAGAATGGGTCAGGGTTTGTTGGACCGACGGGCCTGTTTCCACACTGTAAGTAATCTAACCGAAAAAAAGTATTTTGCAGACTGCCTTGCTGATCTCCCTAGTTACCCTATTGTCATTTATGTATTTGTGAAAACCCCTTGGATTTTCCTTAGCCCTACTTGCTAAAGCTATCTCATGTCCCCTGTTGGTCCACATTATTTCACGCTTTAGTATACTCTGAATGTTTTTCTAAGGATTCCCACTATCTCTCCTGTCTATACCGACATATGCTTTCTTCTTTTTCTTAATTGAAACCTCGATTTCTCTCGTCATCTAGCATTCCGTACACCTACTGGCCTTTCCTTTCACCTAACAGGGCGCTGTTCGCATTTTGGAAGGCTTCCCAATTCCCAGTGATAAAGGTTTCATTCTCTCAAAATGGAAACTCCTCATTTCCTGCATCTCCAGAAACTGTCACTTGAAAGTAATGACAAAATAAAGAACTTTCCAAGGAAGGCCTTGACAACGTGATCTCTGGTCAATAACGTAGAACTGGAGGTCACCACATGCATGGAGAGTGCTTTGTATCAGAGAGCACCAGGTCAGTGTCAGGCACAAAGACAGAATGGGCAAATAGATTCACATATGAACTCCAATCTCCCAGCCTGGCAATCTGAAGCGTGCACAGCCACTCTGTAGAGTTATGCAGATATCAGGAGTATTGCGCTGGCAAAAGGAGGCTTCAGTAATTTAGAGGGATAGGTACTAATAAAGGATGTTACAGAGCTGAGGAGGATTGTCGGGTCTTGAAGAGGTTTCCCAGTTTATGAGTGTTGTCGGTATTGGAGGAATTTACCAAGGTAGCGATGGTTTAAGGTTGAAGTATTGTACAGATAACCTTTAGATGGATAAAGGCAAGATGCGTGTCAGTATGGAGGAACAGAACAATCTTGGGGTCCACGCCAATTGATCCCTCAAAGTTGCCATTCAAGTTGATAGCCTTGTTCAGAAGGTGTATGGAGTGTTGGCTTTCATTAGCAAGCAGATTGAGTTTAAGAGCTACAAGGTTATGCTGCAGCTCGATCGAGCCCTGTTAGATAACACGTGGTATATTGTATTCAGTCCTGGTTAACTCATTATGAGAAAGATGTGGAAGCTTTACGGAGGGTGCAGAAGAGATTTATCAAAATGCTGCCTGAACTGGAGGGGAGGCCATGTGAAGAAAGGTTGAGGGAGTTAGGGCTTTTCTCATTGGAATGAAAAAGGATGAGAGGTGACTTGATAGAGGTAAACGAGATGATTTGAGGCCTAGATAGAGAGGATAACCAGATACTTTTCCGATTGCAAAAGTGGAAATAATTAGGGGGCATTAATTGAAGGTGATTGGAGGAAGGTTTACAGGAGATGTCAGAGGTGGGTTCTTTACACAGTGTAGGAGGTGCGTAGAATGCACTTCCAACAGTGGTAGTAGAGTCCGATACATTAGGGACATTTAAGCAACTCTTAGATGGCCAAATGGATGGTAGTAAAATGTCAGGGTTTGTAGGATAAAAGGTCAGCATAACTTTGAGGGCCGAAGGGTCTGTACTGCAATGTACTGTACTGTTCTACGTTCTTAATAGGGAGTGTTACAATGGCACAAAGAGGTTACAGAAAGCTGGAGAGCTTAGGATCTGAGCGAAGAGACACAAATAGGAAAGTTAGGTAGGATTATCAGAAGTAACAGAGACAACGATGGTCTGACCTGGAGCAGACAACCCAGACTGGGAGGGGTGTGATGACGGGAGGTGGTTTCACAGGGAGGGAGGACCATAGAGTCACAGGGTGTTCCAGAAATGTGGAGAGCAGTAGGGCCTGCTGGAGTTCATGGAGTTGCGGAGGTTGTGAGGGATGGAGCAGTTGACAGGGATAAGGATGTTGATAGGATGGGGTGGTTTACACAGACAGGAATGTTTTAAGTGAATGGAGCAGATTGTGGGAATGAAGACGGTTATATAGATTAGAAGAACGCATAGATATGTGGAGGGTAGTCGTGACTGAAGATATTTATAGTTACAGAAATGTGAAGGTTCTGCAGGTTATTTAGATATAGAGGGTGTGGAATCTGACTTTTTACCAGGAGATAAGAACAGCAATTTCAGTTGGAGACAGTGTCACAGGTAAGGGAGCATTAGTAACCTCCTGCAGTTCAGTCAAAGTGGGAAGGGTTGTAGGGGATGGTGACATTTACACAGATAGGAGTGTAAGAGCTGGAGAAGATTATGGAGATTATTGAGTAGATGAACGGAGAGACTGGAGGAGCTTACATTGACAGGGTGGGAGATAGCTACAGGAGGAGGTTACACAGATAGTGAGTCTTTTCGGAATTAGATCAGAAGAGTAACAGGCTTTGGAGTGAGTTCTACAGATTGGGAATGCTGCAGGGACCTGAAAGGAGTGTAGGGTCCACACAGATTGATCGTATCTTTCGGACTGGAAAAAGATACGGACAGCTTCAACTCAATGCATGCTGTTTTAATTTTCCTGAACAAAGCCTCAATATCCCCCAGCAGCCAGGGATCCCTAAACCTGCCAGCATGTCCCTTTACTCTAACCGGGACATATTGCCCGTGGATTCTGGAGATCACATTGTAAAAGCCTCCCATTTGCCAGTAATTCACTTTCCTTCAATCAGACTCACACAGCTGATGGTAGCATGATGTGGAGGAGCTTGTGTTGGACTGGGATGGACAATGTTAAAAATCACACAACACCAGCTTACAGTCCAGCAGGTTGGGTTGGAGACACTAGGTTTCAGAGCGCTGCTTCTTCATCAGGTGCTTATGGAGCACAGTCATAAGGCACAGAGTTTATAGCAACAAGATTATAGTTTCATGGAATTTAATACCAAACAAATTTAGTTTATGTTTTCATCTTTTAGAATGATCACCTGCACTTTGAAAGCTGGTGCTTTGAAATAAACCTGTTGGACACAACTTGGTGTTGTGTGTTTTTAATTCACCCAAACGACCTCTGCTCGATCCTGCCTTATGGTCCCAAAACTGGCCCTATTCCAATTTAAGACCATAATCTGAGAACCATTTTTTAAATAACTGTGTTACAACGAAGCTGTCTTCGTTGTGGTCACTGGACCCAAAGTGTTCTCCGACTTCCACTTCAGTCACTTGCCTGACCTCATTTTCTGAGGGGAGGTCCAGTGTTGTACCCGCCTGAGTAGAGTGGGGCCCTTTATATATTGATCTAGGAAATATTCTTGGACACATTTGACAAATTCCACCCCATATGGGCGTTTTACACTCTGGGTGGTCCAGTCCGTACAGGGGAAGTTAAAATCTCCAACCAATTATTATTTCTACAGGTATCTGCAATCTCTCTTCACATCTGCTCCTCTAGTATCCACTGTCTATTTGGTGGCCCAGAACACCATTCAGCAGAATGACCATCCGCTTTCTGTTTCTAACTTCTCACCATATGACCTCATTTGATCACCCAGAAAGAGTATCCTCTCTAGGCACTGTTGTTCTGCCCTCCTTTATCAAAAGGACAACTCCCCCTCCTCAATTATTGGTCCTTCTGTCCCGCCGGTAGCTTCTGTATCCTGAAACATTGAGCTGGCTATCCTGCCCTTCTCTCAGCCATGTTTCTGTTATGGCTATCATATCACAGTCCCCCAGAGACAATCCATGCTCTGAGTGCATCTGCCTTACCAGTCAGGCCTCACACTTTGAAATAAATGAATTTTAAACCAGAAGTCTTTTCCTTCCCTTGACTGTGCCCCTGGATATCCTCGATAGAAAACATTCTCTCGATGGCTGATGCATTTTTCCCTTGACTGGTCAATAGGCCCGCTCTTACTCAGAGTCTAAAACCATGCCAAACTAGTTTAAACCCTCCGGGGGAAGACAAACAAATCTCCCCCCAGGGATACTGGTGCCCCTCTGTTTCAAGTCCAACCCACCCCCCCTTTTCAGGTCACCTCGAACCCAGAAGAGATCCCAATGATCCAAGAACTGAAAACCCTGTCCCCTCCACCAGCTCCTTAGCCACGTATCCATCTGGCCGATCTTTCTATTTCTAGCCTCATTGGCATGTGGCACTGGGAGTATTCTGGAGATCACAATCCTTGAGGTAATGCTTTTTAACTTCTTTCTGCACTCCCCATACGTATTTCACAGGATCCCATCCCTTTGACTAACTATATCATGTGTACCGTTGTGAACAATGACCTCTGGGTATTTACACTGCCACTTCAGAATGTTCTGTAACCGCTCATAGACACCCATTACCTGGTACCCGGAAGGCAGCACACCATCCTGGGGTCTATTCTGCAGCCAAAGAATCTCCTGTCTGTCCCCTTCGCAACTGAGTCTCCTATCGGTATCACGATCATGAGGGAGGATCTGACAAACAGTGACTGGGAGGACAATCTGCAGTTGGGTCTATATTTGGAATGTGGTAGCATGTTAAAGTGATGCAGTGAGAATTGAGGGTTAGTGTGTTCCTGACGAGGGAATTGTATTGGCAGCAAGTCCAGCAAATAGTAATCAAGTGATGTCGTGAGTTTGATAAAGAAACTGCACTGCAATAAACACAGGTGAAGACATTCAAAAGTATAGGGAGTGCAAAGGGGGCTCCTGAAAAATGAAGGACAAACAATGGTCATTAAATATCCTTGGTAGATAGGGTGAAGGAAAAGCCACAATGTATTTTAGCAGTATAGTAAGGATAAGAGAATTACTGAGGGAAGGGGCCTGTTCGAAACTAAAGGACCAATCTGTGCATGGAGCCAGAGAAAGTAGGTGAGGTCTTCAATGAATACTTACCATCTGTATTCACACAGGGGAAAGACATTGTCACCAGGGATTTCAGTTGGGATGGCGATCGTCTCGAACATGTTAAGATCAATAAGGCAGAAGTATTAATACGTTTCACATGCATAAAGGTGGAGAAATTCCCAGTGCCCAATGAAATGTATCCCAGGTTCCTATGGGAGGTAAGGGAGGAGATTGCTGAGTCCTGATGGATATATTAAATACTTTGTTGGCCACAGGTGAAGTGCCGAATGACGGAGGATAGCTAATGTGGTTCCTTTGTTCAGGAAGGGCAGCAGGGATAGGCCAGGTAATTACAGAGCAGATAGTCTGACAGCAGTGGCAGGGAAATTATTGGACACAATTCTGAGGGACAGAATGAATCAACGTTTTGAAAAGCAGAGATCGATTATGGATACTCATCACGGATTTGGTCGAGTAAGATCCTCTCCCAAATTCAGCTGAGATTTTTGTTTGAAATTACGATTGATGATTTTGATGAGGGCAGTGCAGAAGATGTGGATTTCATGGAGTTCATTAAGGCGCTTGACAAGGTCCCGTCATGGAATGCTGGCCCAATAGACCAATGGGATCGAAGGCAATTTGGCAACCTGGATCCACAACGGTGGAGGGTTGGTTTTCTGTTTGAAATTCTTTCACCAGCGTGTGTCTCACAGGGATCTGTGCAGCGACCATTGCTGTTTATTATAGAAAATAGAACATAGAAACGTACAGCACAGAACAATACCATAGGCCCACGAAGTTGTGCCGAGACATAATCCTAATGTAAAATATAGTAACTTAACCTACGCACCCCTCAACTCACTGCTATCCATGTGTATTTTTATCAGTTGCTTAAATGTCCCCAATGACTTCGCTTTCACCAGCACTGCTGGCAACGCATTCCACGCATTCACAACTCTGTGCATAAAGAACCTACCCTCTGATTTCTCCTTTATGCCTTCCTCCTAATATCTTCAAACTATGACTTCTCATACCAGTCAATCCTGCCCTGGGGAAAAGGTCTCTGGCTATTGACTCTATGTATTCCTCTCATTATGAAAACATTATAGAAGAGATGATATTCCTGGGAACGCCCAGTGAAGCCATAATGGTGCAACAGAGAAATGAGAATGGGTCATCAGTTTGATATGACTGTACTACAGGCCCCCAACAGTCAGCGGGAATTTGAGCAGAAAATATGTCGGGAGATCTCAGAGATCTGTAAGAATGATAGGGTTGTAATGGTCGGGGATTGTAACTTTCCAAACCTAGAATCGGACTGCAAGAGTATTCAGAGCTTGGATGCGAGGAATTTGTTCGGCATGTTCAAGAAAACTGTCTCAGTCAGAATGTAAATGGTCGGACTGCAGAAAGGGGTAAAACCTGACTTCCCCTTGGGAAACAGGAAGGGAAAGGGACTGAGTTATTAGTGGGGCAACACTTTCGCAAAGTGATCACAATTCTATTAGTTTGAAAATAACGACGGAAAAGGACAAGGCTGGTCCACAAGTTAAAGTTCAAAACTGGCCTTGCCTCAATCCAGAAGGTATTAGTCAAGAGCTTTTAACAATTGATTGTGGAGGCTAGTTGCAGGTAAAGGGACGTCAGGCAGGTGGGAAAAATTCAAAAGAGCAGTAAAATGAGAGTTCAGGACCAGCATATTCTTTTCAGTCTGAATGACAGTGCTGACACAAATAGGAAACACTGGATGACGGGGTGGGGGGGGGGGGGGGGGAAGAGTCTTGAGGCACTGCTCAAGAAAAAGGGGGCACGTGTCACATATAGCAAGCTGTTTATGGGAATCCATTGAAGAACATGTCAGGTGCAGTAATTCACTTAAGAGGTAAATCAGGAAGGCCCAAAGGGGCCACAGAAAGCTTTGGCAGACCAGGCTGTGGAAAGTCCAAAGAGATTCTACATGTATATTAACAACAGAAGATTAATTAGGGGCAGAGTATGGCTCCTTGAAGATGTATGGGGCCATCCAAGTGTGCAACCACAAAGAGATGGGTGGGATACTGTACGAAAATTTCACGTTTGAACTTACTGTGGAGGAAGACTCGAGAGGTCAGGGGAAGAAAAGCAGTGGATGTCTTCAAAGTCTCCACATAACAGGAGGTACTGGAGGTTTTAAAATGCATGTAAGGGAGACAACTCCCTGGGAACTAATGAAGTATATCTCAGGATATTGTGGGAAACGCAGGAAGAAATTGCGGGGTCCCATAAAGAGATTTTTCAATCACTGATAGCCAGTGTCTCCAGGGAGCCTGGAGGGTGGACAATGTTGTGCCAGTAATTAGGAAAGGCTACGAGGGAAAGCCAGGGACATCAACACCAATTAACTTGATGTCAGTCATGCATACGTTGTTGGAAGCGATTCCGCGGGACAGGATTTACATGCATTTCCAAAGGCAAGGATTGATTAGGGATAGTCAGCACAGCTTTAGAACGCTGCGTAGAATTCTGATCATCCTGATTTAGGAAGCATTTCCTGAAACTGTAAATGGTGCAAGGATCGACCAACATGTTATGATAATGGAGGGTTTGATAGAAACGGAGAGGCTGCATAAGCTGGAAAGCAGCATGGGGGTGGGGGCGGGTGGGATGAGATAGTTTGGCAAATAAGGTTAAGGAGAATGCAAAGAGTTTTCTACAGCACACACGTACAATAAAGCAACTGGAGCGACAACAGGGCCCCTCAAAGTTCAGTGAGGCCAACCATATGTGGAACCACAGGAGATGGCAAGAGCCTAAATGAATATTTCATGTCAGAACGTACTGTGGACAAAGACTAGGAAACAAAGGGAAGAAACAGTGATGGTTTGTAAAGAGTCCCCATTACAGAAGAGGTGGTGCTGGTGGTCTTAGAATACAAATGTAGAGAAAGCCCAAGATCCTGAACAAGTGTATTCCAGAACATTGTGACAAAGTTGTGGAAGGGACCCGAGCAGAGATATTTGTGTCATTGTCTTTCGCATTTCCAATGAGCGTAAGTGGCTGAGGGGTGACCTTATAAAGGTTTAGAAAGCCATGAGGGGTACAGGTAAGTTGATTAACCAACGTCTTTACCCCAGCGGAGTCCATAACTAGATGGGATTGAACTGCAACAGGAGAAGGTATGAGCAATTCTGTAAAGTGTCAAAATAGGTAAGTCACCTGCGCTGGATCAGAATTATCCTTGGATTCTTTTGTAAGTCAGGAAGGAGATTGCCGAACCTTTGGCTTTGATCTTTATGACATCATTATCTACAGGAATAGTGATAGAAGGTTGGAGGACAGCAAATGTTGCTCCCTTGACCAAGAAGGGAAGTAGAGGCAATTCTGGGTAATTATCGAGCTGTGAGCCTTACGCCGATTCTGGGTAAAGTGTTGGAAAGGCTTGTAAAATTTATAAGCATTTATAATCATCTGGAGATGAATACGTTGATGAGAGATCGTCAGCACGGTTTTGTGAAGGGGAGGTCATGCCTCACAAGCCTTATTGACGTATTTGAGAAGGTGACCAAACAGGTGGATGTGGGTAAAGGAGATCTTGGTAGTACAGATGAACAGAGAGATCACTGTGTCCATGTACATGGTTCGTTGAAAGTTGCCATCCAGGTTGATAGAGTTGTTAAGAAGGCATTCAGCGTGTGAGCTTTTATTGCTACAGGGATTGAGTTTCGGAACCATGAGATCATGCTGCAGCTGTACAAAACTCTGGTGCGGCCGCATGTGGAGTGTTGCCTATGGTTCAGATCACCGCATTAGAGGAAGGATGTGGAAGATTTAGAAAGGTTTCAGAGGATACTTAATAAGATTTTACCGACTCTGGAGTGAAGGTCTTCTGAGGAAGGCTGAGGGATTTGAATCTGTTTCTGTTCGCAAGAAGACGTTCAATGTCAATTAATTGAGATATTTAAGATAATCAGTGGGTGAGATGGATTGGACAGGGAGAGCCTTTTCTCTTGGATGGCGATGCCTAACACGAGGGGAGATAGCTTTAGATTGAGGTAGATACTAATATTAATAAATAGATATGGGACAGATGCCAGAGGTAGGTTCCTTACTCACAATAGTCGGAGCATGGATTGCATTGCCCGCAACAGTAGAGGACTCGCCAACTTTAAAGGCATTTATAATGTCATTGGATAGTCATATGGATGATAATGGACTACTATTAGCTACTTAGGCGTCAGATTGGTTCCACAGTTCGGCACAACATCGAGAGCCGAAAGGCCAATACTGCACTATCATGTTCTGTGTTCTAGAGGGCATAAATATGATATGGGAGAGGAAAGACTTAGATGGGATTGGAGGAGAACATTTTTCACACAGAGGATGTTGCAGGCATGAAATGCGTTTCCAGGGGAAGTGGTAGAGATAAGTACAATTACAACATGAAAAAGACATTTGGGCAGGTACCTTGAACGGAGAAGGTTTGAAGGGATATGGGTCAAGTGCAGGGAAACACGACTTGTTCATGGACTCTGGTCAGCATGGAGTAGTCGGATCGAAGGAACCGTTTCCGTGCTGCATGACTCTGTCTCCAGTTAATGGAGGAGAAGACAACCGAGATAAGGCATGCGATAGATACTGAAGCAAGTTACAGCAATAGGGATCGTAGTCTGGAATGCAGTACATTTCAAATATGTGGAGGGCTCTCGGGAAGGCAAGAGGTTACAGAGACAGGAACTGTTATAGGAGTTACAAATTATTGAAGACACTTGTGCATAAGACATGCCACAGATACAGTGTTGCAGAGTAGTGAGTCTTAGTGCAACAAAACCGACAGTCGGGGTGGGGATTGAGCCTAGGGTGTGTCGTAATGTGTTCCCCCTCCAGCACTGTATCTATATCATGTCTTGTTAGCCGATGTTTGAAGCCGTCTCACTGCTTTCTGCTCGATGCACTGTGAGTGATCTTACCTCGCTGCTGGATTTATTGAAGGCTCCAGATCTCTGGCTTTGTCTCTCTGGCTGACCAACAATCTTCAATGTGGTGATGGACGAGACGCTCAGCAATTGGAAAGTCTATTGAGTCAGGAACTTCCTAAATACCTCCAAAAGACAGAGAAATTGACAGAATGGGAAATTAGACTGATGCACTGAGGGTTACACATGGAGAATGGCACTAAGTCACACAGAAATCTGGAAAATCCCAGGCTCCATCCTTGGCCTGTCCTGCTACGTTTCCCTGGAGTGGGTATGTCTGTTGGCTCAGGATCTGAAATAGCTGCAAGAATGAGAGACAGTGACAGAGACTGAGTTAGACCCACACAGTGAGGGATACCACATGGAGAGAGACTGAGTGATATCGCCAGAGTGGTGGAAGATGTCAGTATCAAACAATTGTGTCGGAAGAACGGGTTTTGCTTCATTATGCACTGATATAACCGGTCAGGAAAGAGCAGGTGAAGTGATGGCCTCGTGGTATTATTGCTAGTGTATGTATCCGAAACCTCAGCTAATGTTCAGGGGACAGATTTGAATCTTACCATCAGAAATTGGGGAAATTTAAATCAATAATTAAAATAAAATTGCAATTAACAATTCATGAATAAGTATGGAACCATTGCTGGTGTCCAAAATAATCTTTGTTCATCAAAACGACACTGGTCCTTTCGAGAAGGACATCTGCCCATCCTCCTGTGGTCTGCACGACATACCGACAGCAAAGTGTTGGCCTCTCAATTACCCTCTGAAATGGCCGAGCAAGCTACTCAGCTCAAAGGCAGCTAAGGCTGGGGTTGGGAGGGGTGGGGGGTGGGGTGGGGGTGGGTGGAAAGAAAGGCTGGTCAGCCAGAAACACCCATATCCCACAAGTAAATAAAAACAATCCCATTGTACTGGGACCCAATGGAACCATGATGAGAACGGAGTCCTGGTACTCATGTTAGTAGGTTTATGGACAGAACTTTAAACTGACAGAAAGGATGCAGGTTCAGGATTCAAGTGAAAGGAGCTTTCCAAATCCAAAGAGAAAAAGTGAAGCATCAGAACAGCATGGGAATGTGACTGAAGACAAGCAGAAATGAACAGGATGGAAAAAGTTTAAGTAAAACTGTACATCATTGAATAGGTTTGTGACAGGAGATTATGGGAAAGAGTAAATTATGTTTTTTTTTGGAATGGACAAAGTATCTTCAATAAGGTAGATGGATTTGTGACACTGTGATAAATGGAATTTAGACACTAGAGAGACATGGTTGCAGGACGAACAAAAGGTGGAGCATAAATATTCAATTGTTCACAATCTTGCGGGATCTAAGGAAGAATGGGAAAGGACGGTTGGGTAACGCTGACAGAAATGGGTAACAAAGGCATTACAGAGAAAGCACTTGGCCTCAGATCATGACGTAGAGTCTGTCTGAATGTAAATTCCGGTTACTACTTGCCAAGGACACAAGCAGCAGAACAGTTTTAGACTCTGAACAGCATTTAATTGCTCACCACTGCATTAAACAAGAACTCATTGGAATTTTTAACGAAGGCATTGTGATAATATTGGGAAACTTCAAGATTCACATAATCTGGGACAAACACACTGACAACAGTGATACTTGAAGAAGAGTTCAGAGAACTTCTTTTTGCTCCGTGTTTCTTTGAATAATACATTGTTCATCTGGCGAGGGATGCAACTGTCTCAGAGTGAACGTTGTCTGATGAAACTGAGTGAATGAGCAATGTCACACAGAGAGATGCTCCGGGAAATTGGGATAAAGTGGAATTTAACTAATTATAAAGCTTTAATGTGAATCACAGAATGGACCAGATACAACTGGAAACAAATTAGCCCATTTACATGGGTTTGAGAGGAGAACTGACCAAGGGTTAACAGGATGAACAGACTGAAATGTATATCTCTAAGCGAACAGTTGAAAACACTTGAAGAACGGTGTAAAACACTCAACAAAAGGGCGTTCCATCGAAACAGTCAAAACCTCAGCAAGAAATTCTTACCTTTCCTTACTCAGGACAAAATGGACCATGTTAGATTATCAGGCTTAGAAGATCACCAAAAGTACTAACAATTCTAAAGTGAGAGTGTTTATGGAGTAAGTGTTAGAGGGATTGTGAACTGTCTGCTAGCAGGAGTAGGGCAGTGGGAAGGGCAATCATTGTCAGGGTTTGATAGATCGATAGGAACAGGGAGAGGTGAACGTGCTGGAGGTGGTGCGAGTGTTACAGAGAGTGGTCAGGGCCTGAACGGTATTACAAAGTCAGTAGGAATTGCTGCAGCTGGAGGGATTAGCAGAGGTGGGGAGGGACATATGTATTTTTATTTATTCATTCATGGGTTCTGGGTGTCACTGCCTGGTCAAGCATTCTTTGCCCCACTGCTAATTACCCAGAGGGCAGCTCTGAGTCAACCATATTGCTCTTGGTCTGGAGTCACATGTCGGGTGTCCTTCCCTAAAGGATGTAAGTGAACCAGATGTCTTTTTCCTTCTGATCAACAATGCTTTTATGGTGACCTTACTAATGTCCACCACAACATGACATCCCAACTCCTACTCTCAATGCTGTGACCAATGAAGGTAACCATCCCAAATGCCTGCTTCACCAGCCTGACACCACTTTCAAAGAACTGTGTACCTGCATCGCTGGATCTCTGATTGTCAACACTAACCAGGGCCCAAACATTAACTGTACAAGTCCCACCATGGCTTATTTTACGAAAATGGAACTCTTCACATTTATTTAATTAAACTCCATCTGCTATCCTTCAGCCCACTATCCCAGTAGTACTGTTAATCCTGTTTTTTTCATCGTTAACCTTCTCCACTGTCCAGTATATCACCAATTTTAGTGCCACCCACAAACGTATTCACCAGGAAACTAATAATCTCAGTCAAATTAATTATCCAAATGACAAACAACAGTGGACTGACTACCCATCCAGTCAGAAAAACAAAATGTCTCCAACTACCCCCTGTCTCCGACCGTGAAGTAAATTGTATATCCAGTCCTCCTGGATGCCGTAACCTTTTACCTTGATCGGAACGTATTACCCAGTTTTCCATACGGAATGTAGAATATAAAACAGTACAGTACAAGGTCCTTAGGACCTCAAAGTTATGCCGACCATTTATCCTCCTCTAAGATGAAATTAACCTACATACATTTCATTTTACTATCATCCATGTGCCTTTTCAAGAGTCTATTAAATGTCCCTAATGTATCTATCTCTACTCACACCACTTCAGTACATTCGACGCTCCCACCACTCTGTGGAGAACCAAGCTCTGAAATCTCCCCTTAATATCCTTACAATCACCTTACTATTATACTCCCTTGTCATAGCCATTTCTGCCATGGGAAAAAAATCTTTCAGTGTTCACTCTTTCTGTGCCTCTCATTACCTTGTTCACCTCTACCAAGTCGTCCCTCACCCTTCTTTACTCCAAAGAGGAAAGCCTTACCTCCCATACCTTTCTTCATAAGACATGCTCTCCAGTCCAGGCAGCATCCTGATAAATCTCTTCGTTACCCTCTCTAACGGTTCTACATCGTTCCTGTAATGAGAGGACCAGAACTGAACATGATATCTAATTGTGGTCTAAGCAGAGCTCTATAGAGCTGCAGCATAGCCTCACGGCTCCGAAACTAAATGCCCCAGCAAATGAAAGCCACCATAATGTATTCCTTCTTAACAACCGTATCAGCTTGGGTGGCAACTTCGAAGGATCTATGGACGTGGACCCAAATATCCCACTGTTACTCCACACTGCCAAGAATCCTACTTTCAACCCAGTATTCTGAATTCAAGTTCGACCTTCCCAAATGAATCACTTCACACTTTTCCAGGTTGAACTCTTTCTGCATCCTCTCAGCCCAGCTCCCCATCATGTCAATGCCTCGTTGCAACCAGCAACAGATCTCCACACTATCCACCACTCCAATAATCTTTGTGTCATTGCCAAACTTACGAACCCACTCTTCCACTCCCACATCCGAGTCATTTATGAAAATCACAAAGAGTATGGTTCTGGGAACTGATCCCTGCAGAACACGACTGGTCACCGAGCTCCATGCTGAATGGTTTCCATCAATCATCACCCTCTATCTTCAATTGGCCAGGGATTCTGTCTCCAGACAGATAGGTTTCCCGGTATCCCATGCCTCCGCACTTTCTGAATGGTTAGAGGTAATGAGGCACTGTATGAAAGGTTGGAGAAGTGCTGTGGGGACTGGAGAAGGTTATAGTGATATCATGCGCTGGAGAGGTTGGAGGGTAGGTCAGTAAGGGTTGGATGTTACAGACAGAGTGGGCTGTAGGTGCTGGACAAGATGGCAGACATAAGGATTTTTGTAGCGTTTTGGGGATAGTGGACACAACACGAAGTGTCAAAGTCATTTTGGAAAGAGATAAGGATAGTGCACTAGTGAAAGTGCCAAATTTGGAGAAGCCCCCTGATCATCAGAATATTACTGTCACTGGGCATTATCATTAGCACGAGGCAGGATCTGGCAAACACAGACTGGGAGGAACTATTTGCAGTTGGGTTCATATTCGGATAAAGGATGAAAGTTAAAGTGATACAGTTAGAATTCAGGGCCAGTGGGCTCCCAGAAGAGTGAATGACAAAGGCAGTAATTCCAGTGAATACTGATCAAGTGGTACTGTGAGCTGGACAAAGAATGTACAGTGCGATGAAAACAGGTGAAGCACTTCAAAAGTATAGTGTACGCAAGTGGGGGGGGGGGTCTTAAAAATGAGGGGCAAAGAATGGGCATGAAATATCCTTGCAGATACTGTTAAGGAAAGGCCATAAGGTATTTTATGCGTATAGTTATAGGAAGAAGATTACCAGTTAAAGAGTTGCGCCTGTTAAAAACCAAAAGGATAATCTGTGCATGGAACCAGAGGAAGTAAGTGAGGTCTTCAATGAATACTTCCCATCTGTATTCACACAGGAGAAATGCATTGAAACCAGGGATTTCAGTTGGGATGATAAGGTTCTAGAACATGGTAAGATCAATGAGGAGGAGGTATTAAATGTCTTCATTGGCATAAAGGTGGAGAAATCCCCAGTGCCCAATGAAATGTATCCCAGGCTGCTATGGGAGGTAAGCAAGGAGATTGCTGGGGCCCTGGTGGATATATTTAATACTTTGCTGGCCACAGGTGAAGTGCTAAATGACTGGAGGATAGCTAATGTGGTTCCTTTGCTCACGATGGGCAGCAGGGTAATTATAGAGCAGATAGTGAAGTAGCAGGGGGAGGGAAATTACTAGAAACCACTCTGAGGATGAATCAACACTTGAAAAGGCAGGGATAAACTTAGCTGAGTCATCACAGATTTGGCAGAGGAAGATACTGTCTGAGGAAATCAGTTGCATTATTTTAAACGGTCTCTCAAAATATTGATGAGGACAGTGCAGATGATATGGTTTATGTGGACCTGAATAAGGCCTTTGACAAGTTCTCACGTGGAAGGCTGGTCCAAACGGGAAAAGCCACTGTGATTCAAGGCAAGTTTGCAAATTGGATATAAAATTCGTAGATAAACCTCTTCGTCTTTGATTTTCTTTCACCAGCGGGTGTACCACAGGGATCTGTGCAGGAACCATTGCTGGTTATTCTGCCGAATCATAACTTCGATGTGAAAGCAAAAAAAATCATTAGTGGGTTTGCAGATGACATGAAAGATGAAGATGTTGTTCACAGTGAGGAGGATGGTCTCTTACTGCATTCTGATGACTATTACATGATAATCTGAGCAGAGTTTAGATCTGATCAATGTAAGGTCATACCCTATGGGAGTATGATAAGCGAAGGACACACATAATGAATGGTCGGTCCTTCTGGAGTACTGAGGATCACAGGAACCTGTGTGGACAATCCAAAGATCCCTGAAGGTGTCGGCACAGGAAGACAGGGTGGGGAAGGCACCTGAACTGGGAGCACGAGGGGTCCCATATCCTGGTGGGGCGAATTGCGAGAGCTGTTTGAGAGGATAGAATCTAATCTGGCAGCGTGTTGGACCTTAAACAGTTGTACGGTCAGAAAGAAGACTGAGACTATTCCCCAAGTTAAAGAGAGCAATTTCAAAAGACAAGGCAGGCAAGAACATAGCAGGGAATGGGGAAACTGATGATTAAACTGCATTTATTTCATTGCAAGGGGCCTGACAGCTAAGGAAGATGAACTCAGGGCATGGATTTGAAAATGGGACTGGGAGATTATAGTTATCACTGAAACACTGCTGTGGGAGGGACAGGACTGGCAGCTCATTGTTTCAAGGTATAGAGACCACAGGAAACATCGAAGGGGAGGCAAGAGAGGACGCGTGGTGGTGGGTTTTGATTGCAAGCACCATCCCAGCAGTACATAGAGAGGATAATCCAGTGGGATCGCCCAGTGTAGCTGTGTTAGTGGAACTGAGAAATAAGAATGGATCATCACTCTGACACGATTGTCCTACTGACCCCAAATAGTCAGTGGCAGACTGAGGAACAAATATGTCGGGAGATCTCAAATATCAATCATAATAATAGAACTGTTATAGTTGGGGTTTTTAAACTTTCCATCTTAGACTGGGACTGTCAGTGTTCAGCGTTTACAAGGGAGGAATTTGGTAATTGTGTTCCAGAAAACTCCCAATCAATATGTAAATGGCTTGAAAACAGAAATGGGCAAAACCTGACCTCCACTTGGGAAACAAGGTAGGGAAAGAGACTGAGGCATTAGTGGGAAAACATTTTGCCAAAGTGACCACAGTCCTATTAGTTTGAAAATGACTATGGAAAAGAACAGGCCTGGTCCACAAGTTCAAGTTTGAAAATGGGGCCGGACCAATCTTGATCGTATTAGCCAGGAACTTTCAAAAGGTGATTGGGGGGGTCTATTTGCAGGGAAAGGGAAGTCTGGCAATGGGAATATTTTAAAAGTTAGATACACTGAGTATTCAATGCAAGCACGTTCCTGTTTGCGTGCAGGTCAATGCCAATAGCATTCTGAAACACTGGCTGTCTATTGAGTGTCTGTTCAAGGAAAAGGGGCCACATGTCAGGTATAGCCAACTGGATCAAAGGAATACCTGAAGATCACAGGGGTTGTAGGAATACACTTTGGGTGGAAATCAGGAATGCAGAAAGGGTACATGAAATAGCCCCCACAGAGAAGCATAAGGAGACTCCAAAAGTGATTATATTAAGAGTATTAAGAGTAAAAGAGTAACTCGAGACCCGTAAAGGACCTTAAAGATCAAAGAGGCAATTGATGTGTGGAACTGCAGGATATTTGCTAAGACTCTAAACAAATATTAAACTCCAGAACTTACTGTGGAGAAAGACTGGGGAACTCAGGGAACAAGAGTAATATGATAGGCGACAATTGGAGTTCTCTGCAATTCCAGTCTCCCTGCTATAGGAATGACGTTGTGAAACTTGAAAGTGCTCAGAAAAGAGACGTTGCCAGGTTGTTGCTCGATAAGCTGGGCTTATTTTCCCTGGAGCATCGAAGACTGAGGGGTGACCTGACAGACGTTTATATAAACATGAGTGGTATGGATAGAGTAATAATTCAAGGCATTTTCCCAGGGGTTGGAGAGTCCAAACCTCGAGGGCGTAAGTTTAAGTTAAGAGGGAAAAGGTTTTAAAAGGGACCGAAGGGACAGCTTTTTCATGCATACGGTGATGCGTGTATGAAATGAACTGAGAGAAAACTTAACAGATACTGACTCCATGACAACATTTAAAAAGGTATCTCGATGGGAATATGAATTGTAATGTTTTAGACGCACCTGTGCCAAATGCTGGTAAATGAGGTGGATTTATTTAGATCCTCTGGTCACCATGGATGAGTTGGACCGAAGGGTCTGTTTCCATGCTGTACATCTCTATGACTTGAAAAGAATGCATGTTATAGAAGAGGTGGAGCAGGAGGTTATAAAACACATAGGTATGGAAAGCCCAAGGACATTGTGGGATGCGAGAGAAAAAATTGTGGAGCAGTACAGAAGTGATGACTGCAGATGCTGGAAACCAGAGTTTAGATCAGAGTGGTGCTGGAAAAGCACAGCGGGTCAGGCAACATTCGAGGAGCAGGAAAATCGACAATTTGGGCAAATGCCCTTCATCAGGAATAGAAGCAGGGAGCCTCTCGGGTGGAGTGATAAGTGGGGGGAGTGGTGCTGGGGAGAAGGTAGCAAAGAGTACAATAGGTGATTGGGGGTGGGTATAGAGGAGATAGATCAGAGGGGAGGGTGGAGCAGACAGGTGGGAAAGAAGATTGGCAGGTAGGACAGGTCTAGGGGACAGTGCTGAGCTGGAAGGATGGAAATGGGGTAAGATGGGGGAAGGGAAATGAGGAAACTGGTGAAGTACACATTGATGCCGTGGGATTGAAGTGTTCCAAGGCGGAAGTTGAGGCGTCCTTCCTCCAAGCGTCGGGTGGTGAGGGACTGGGGGAGGAGGAGGCCCAGGACCTGCATGTTTTCAGCCGAATTGGAGGGGCAGTTGAAACGTTGGGTCACGGGGCGGTGGGGTTGATTGGTGTGGGTCTCCCAGAGGTGTCCCTCGAAGCACCCTTCAGGGAGGTGCCCAGTCTCACTAATGTAGAGGAGACCGCATCGGGAGCAATGGATACAATAAATGACATTAGTGGATGTGCAGGTGAAGCTTTGATGGATGTGGAAGGCTTCTTTGAGGCCTCGGATGGAGGTGAGGGAGGATGTGTTGGCACAGGAAAGCAGGGAAGGGCGCCAAGATGAGAGGGTGGTTTGTTGGGGGGGGGGGGGGGGGGCGTGGACCTGACCAGGTAGTCACGGAGGGAACAGTCTTTGTGGAAAGCGAAAAGGGGTGGGGAGGGAAATATATCCCTGGTGGTGGGGTCCATTTGGAGGTGGCGGAAATGTCAGCCAATGATTTGGTTTATGCGAAGGTTGGTATAGTGGAAGGTGAGCACCACGAGGTTCTGTCCTCCTTGTGGTTGGAGGGGTGGGGTTTGAGGGCGGAGGGGCAGGATGTGGATGAGATGTGTTGGTGGGCATCTTTAACCACGTGGGAATGGAAATTGCGGTCTCAAAAGAAGGAGGCCATCTGGTGTGTTCTGTGGTGAAATTGGTCCTCCTAGGAGCCGATACGGCGGAGGCAGAGGAATTGGGAATACGCGATGGCATTTTTCCAGGAGGTAGGGAAGGAAACGTGTAATCCAGGTAGCTGTGGGAGTCGGTGGGTTTGTAAAAAAATGTCAGTGTCAAGTCGGTCGTCATTAGTGGAGATGGAGAGGTCCAGGAAGGGGAAGGAGGTGTCAGAGATGGTCCAGGTGAACTTAAGGTCGGGGTGGAATGTGTTAGTGAAGTTGATGAATTGCTCAACCCCCTCGCAGGAGCACGGGGTGGTACCAATGTAGTCATCAATGTAGCGGAGGAAGAGGTGGGGAGTGGTGCCGGTGTAATTACGGAAGATGGACTGTTCTCTGCAGCCAACAAAGAGACAGGCACAGCTGAGGCCCATACGGCTGCCCCTTTGGCCTGGAAATGTGGAGTCCCGAGCAAAGGTATTGTACCATTGACAGCCATGTGTGATGTGCTCGAAGGCATGGTGGATAGTGAAGGATGTTTGCTAAGATTACAAAGGGATCTTGATAATATGGGTGAATGGGCTGAAAAACTGTAGATGGAATTCAATCTGAATAAGTGCAACGTAATACATTTGGTAAAACAAACAAGGGTAGAGCTTATACAATTAATGCTCCGGCTTCAGTTAGTGTTTTAGAGCAGAGGGACCTCCAGGTTCAGCTACATAATTCTTGAAGTTTGCATCACAGGATGGATAAGACAGTGCTTGATATGTTTGACTATTGCTCAGTCCATTGAGTGGAGGATTTGGGACGTCATGTGGAGATTCTAAGGACATTGGTGAGATCTATTCTGCAATACTCTGTCCAGGTCTGGTCGCCCAACTGGGGGGATATTATTAAGCTGCAGGATGTTCAGAAGAGATTTACCAGGATGTTGCTGGATGTGGAAGGCTTGAGTTCTGAAAAATGACTTGATAGGCTGAGTCTTTTTTAACTGGAGCCTGGAAGGTGAGAGATGACCTTATGGAAGCTTATGAAAAAGATAAGGGATATAAATAGATTTAATGTCAGTTGCCTTTTCTCCAGGATACGGGAGTCTCAAGAGGAGGGGCCACATTTTTAAGGTTAGAGGAGAGAGATGTTCAAAAAAAAGACAGGTGGGCAAATTATTACACAGAGGGTGGTTTGAGTGTGGAATGGACTTCCTGAGGAAGGGGTGGATGTGGGTATAATTACAACGTTTAAAAGACATTTCGATAAGTACGTGAACAGGAAAGGTTTGGAGGGATATAGGCCAGCAACAGGCAGGTGGAATGAGTTTAGTTTTAGATTATAGTTGGTATCAACTGAAGGGTCAGTTTCCATGCTGTATAGCTCTCTGACAAGAACATAGTTTTGTTCCATTATTTAAGAAAGGCTGTGATAGAAAGCCAGTGAACTAAAGACCAATTAGCCGGATTTCAGTAGTGGCTAAGTTGTGGAAGTGATTCTGCCAGACATGAGTTACATGCATTTGGAAAGGCAAGGATTGATAAACGATTATCAGCAAAGCTTTGTGCTTACAAAGTCAGGTCTCTCTAACTTGATTGCTTTTGTTGAGGTGGTGACCATACATTGTCTACACTAATGTCAGCAGGGCCTTTGACAGGATTTAGCATGATATATAAGTTTGTAAGGTTAGATCACATGGGATCAGGAAGAGCTCGCCAACTGCATGCAAAATTGGCTTGACAGGAGGAGACAGAGGGAGGCAGCAGAAGATTGTTGTTCAGACTGGAGGTCTGTGACCAGCGGTGTGCTATAAGGATGGAGGCTGGGTCCACTGAGGTGCATCATCTACACAAACAATTTGGTTCAGAATATTTTGTCAACAGTCATTGTTAGTAATTTTGTGGATGATCAAATTAATGTGTAGTGGGCAGTGAATGCGGTTATCAAAGGTGGCCTTGCCCAACTGGGTCAGTGGGCAAGGAATGAAAAATGAAGTTGAATTCAGGTGGTAGATTTTGTTTAGACATACCAGGGAGGACTAACACAGTTCATGGCAGGGTCCTGGGCAATGTTGTCAAACAGAGAGACCAAGGGGTGCAGTTACATTGTTCCTTGGAAGTGGCATCACAGGTTGACATGGTGGGGAAAGCAGCATTTGGTACACTTGCCGTCATTGGCCAGCACTTTGATGTAAGAGTTGGAGATGTTTGTAACGTTGTCCTAAATATTTCCCTTGGGCAGAGGAGGCTATGGGGTGATCTAAGCAAGGTTTACAAAATCTTGAGGGCCCTGAGTAAGGTGAATAGCCAAGGGTAGGTGAGTCCAAAACTAGAGCGTATAGAGAGCAATGATTTAAAGAGGTAATTGAGGGGCAACGTTATCCACAGCGGATGGTGCATTGACGGAATGAACTGCCAGGGCCACATGGGCGAAGCAAGAACAATTACAACATGGAAAAGACATTTCGGCAGGTACATGGAGATGAGAAGGTTTGAATGGATGGGCTAAACGCAGGCAAAAGCGACCCAATCAGTTTGGGAAACCTGGTCAGCATGGACTAGTCACACAAACGTTCTGTTTCCGTGCTGCATGACTCTGTCTCTAGTTATTGGAGGAGGAGACTACTGAGATAAGGAATGTTGTAGATACTGAAGCAAGTTACAGAGACAGGGATGGTAGTCTGGAATGCAGCACATTTCAAATATGTGGAGGGACTATCGGAAAGGGAGGCGGTTACAGTGACTGGAACTGATGTAGGAGTTGCACATTTTTCAAGACACTGGTCAATGAGACAAGACATAGATACATTTTTGGAGAAGGAACACAGAACAGAAAGATCCCAGGCAGCATTCCCACCCTCTTGTGGGAGACCTGCTTTACGTTCTGTTGTAGTGATGCTCACTTAGACAGCATAGACCTGGATTGATAATTGTGAACTCCCGATGTTGTCTTAGTACAAAATAAAGTAGAGGCAGTGATTGATCCTCGAGTGGGTCTGTTCTGTGCTTCCCCTCCAGTACGGTATCTCTGTCATGTTTTGTTATCCGATGTTTGGAGCCTCTCATTGCTCTCTGCTCTGTGCACTGTGAGTGATCTTAACTCGCTGCAGGATTTATTGAAGGCTCCAGATCTCCCTTCCCTTTGTCTCTCTGGCTGACCAACCATCTTCAATGTGGTGATGGATGAGACACCCAGCTGTTCGGAAGTCTATGGAGTCAGGGACTTCCTGAGTACCTGCAGGAGACAGAGAAATAGACAGAATTGGAAATTAGACTGATGTAGTGAGGGTTACACACGGAGAATAGTATTGTGTCCCACAGAGATCTGGAAAATTCCAGTCTTCATCCCTGGCCTGTGGTGCTGCGTCTCTCTGGAGTGGAGAATTCTGTTGGCTCAGGATCTGGAATACCTGCAAGAGTGAGAGGCGCTGACAGAAGCAGCAATTAGACTCTCACAGTGAGGGATATCACATGGAGAGAGACTGAGTGATATCACCAGATTTCAGGATAATTTCAGGATCAAACAAGTGTGTAGGAAGAACGGGTTTAGCTTCATGATGCATGGTATTAGTGCTCAGGGACGAGAACCAGTGAGCAGGCGAGTGATGCCCTTGTGGTATTATTTCTACACGTAGTCTGCACAACATACCCACAGCGAAGTGTTTGCCTCTCAGTTACCCTCTGAAGTGACCAAGCAAGTTACTCAGTTCAAGGGCAGCTAGGGCTGGGCAAGAAAGGCTAGTCATACAGAGACACCAACATCTCACACCACGTTTAAAAGGAAATCCATTAGGATGGTCCCATTGGAACCGTGCTGGGACCAATGTCCTGGCTAATCATGTTGGTAGGTTTATGGGCAGGGCTTTAAACTGACAGAGAGGATGAAGGGACAGGGTTCAGGTGAAAGGAGCTTTCCAAATCCAAAGAGAAAAGTTCAAGCGTTGGAGCAGCATGGGAATGTGACTGAAGACAAGCAGAAAGGAACAGGATGGGACAAAGCTGAACTAAAGTGTCACATCAGCGAATTGGGCTGTGACAGGAAATTGTGGGAAAAAATATGTTTTTGTTGAATGGACAAAGTCTCATCAATAAGGTAGATGGATTTGTGACACAGAGGTAAATGGGATTAAGACACCAGAGAAATGAACATAAATATTCAATAATTCACAACCTTGTGCAAACTCAGGGAAATGGACAACGCGAACAATAATGGATAACAAAGGCATCACAGAGAAAGCATTTGGCCTCAAATCATGAAGTAGAGTCTGTCTGAATGTAAATTCTGGTTACTACTTGCCAAGGACACTCGCAGCAGAACAGTTTTAGGCATTTCTTTGCTTATCACTGCATTAAACAGGAACTCTTTGGAATTTTTAAAAATAAACACATTGGGATAATTTTGGGAAACTTCAATATTCGTATAATCTGGGATAATCATAATGATAACAGTGATATTGGTAGGGAGTGCGGAGATTATTTTGTTGTGTATCTTTGTGCAACTGGCTTGGGACATAACTACCTCAGACCGACTGTTGTGTGATGAAACTTAGTGAATAAGTCATGTCACCTGGGGAGATCCACTGGGATATTTTGACAAAGTGTAGTTTAAAGAAATATAAAGTTTTCAAGTGACTGGCAGAAAGGACAAGCAACAACGAGGAACAAAAATAGCCAATGACATGAGTTTGAGAGGAGAACTGAGCAAGGTAAACAGACTGAAACATGTGTGTGTAAATCAACAGTGGAAAACATTTGGAGGAACAGTGTAAAACATTCAACAAAAGGATATTCCACTGAAACAGACAAAACCTCAGCAAGAAATCCCCACCTGTCTCTCACTCAGGACAAAATGAATCATATTAGATAATCAAGCTGAGAAGATCGCCAAAATTACTTAAAATCTTGACGTGAGAGAATGTTTTAGGAGTAAGTTTTAAAGGGATTGCAAAGGGTCCGCTAGAAGGAGAAGGGCAGTGGGAAGGGGAATCATTAATACAATAGGAACAGGGAGAGGTGTGAAGGTGCTGGAGATGCTGCGAGCATTACGGAAAGTGGCCAGGGCCTGAACGGTGTCACAAAGCCAGTACGGATTGCTGCAGAGGGAGGGGTGTGCAGAGGTATGAAAGGAAGGTATGTATTTTCATTTATTCATTCATGGTATGAGGATGTCACTGATTGGGCAATGAATCTTTGCCCCACTGCTAATTATCCAGAGGGTCGCTCAGAGTCAGCCATACTGTTGTGGGTCTGGATTCACATGTCGTCCACGCCATGTTAGAATGTCGGATGTTCTAGACTAAAGGAGGTATGTGAACCAGATCAATTCTTCCTCCTGATCAACGATGGTTTCATGGTGGCCACACCATGACAACCCAATTCCTACTCTCAATGCTTTGACCAATGAAGGTAACAATCCTAAACGCCTGCTTTACAAGCCTGTCTACCTGGGACACCACTTTCAATGAACTGTGTACCTACATCCCTGGGTCACTGACTGATAACACTACCCAGGGCCCAAACATTAACTGTACAAGTCCCACCCGGTTTGTTTCACCAAAATGGAACACTTCACATTTATCTAATTAAACTCCATCTGCTCTTCATCAGCCCACTATCACAGCGGTACTGTTCATCCTGTTTTATTATAGCTAAGCTTCTTCACTGTCCACTTTACCACCAATTTCAGTGTCACCCATAAAGACCTATTTGACAAGAAAGCAATATTCCCATCCAAACTATTTATCCAAATGACAAACAACAGTGGACCCACTACACCGCTGGTCACATGCCTCCAGTCAGGAAAACAACTGTCTCCCACCACTCTCTGTCTCCTACCATCAAGTCAATTGTGTATCCATTTCACTAGCTCCTCCTGAATGCCACATCCTTTTGTATTAGCTTATTACCCAGTTAACCATATGGAACTTAGATCACAGAACAGTGCAGCACAAGGCCGTTCAGCCATGATGCCATGCCAACCTTTTATCCGACTGTAAGATCAAACTAACCTCCGTACCCTTCATTTTACTATCATCCATGTGCCTATCTATTAAATATCCCTAATGTATATGATTTTACTACCACAGCTGGCAGTGCATTGCACCCACCATCACTCTCTGTTCAAAGAACCTACCTCTAAAATCTCCCCTTAACCATCCTCCAGTCGCCTTAAAATTACACCCCCTTATAATACCCATTTCTCCCACAGGAAAAAGAAGTCTCTGACTATTCACTGTCTCTGTGCCTCTCGTCATCTTGTTCACCTCTGCCAAGTCACCCATCACCCTTCTTCACTCCAATGAGAAAAGCTTTAGATCCCTAAGACTTTCTTCATAAGACATGCTCTCCAATACAGGCTTGATCCTGTTAAATATCCTCTTTACCCTCTCTAAAGCTTCCACATTCTTCTTGTAATGAAGGAACCAGCACTGAACACAATATTCCAAGTGGGGTCTAACCGGGGCTCTATGGAGCTGCTCATGTCACCGCTTAAAAATCCAATCCCACAGCTAATGAACGCCAACACAACATCTTCCTTTTTCACAACCCTATCAACTTGTGTGGCATCTCAGAGGGCTCTCTGGACGTTTACCCCAAGGTCCCTCGGTTCCTCTACACTGCCAAATATCCTGCCTTGAACCCTGTATTCGGCATTCGATCACTTCATATTTCTCCAGGTTGAACTCCCTCTGCCATTTTTCGCCCAGCTCGACACCACATCAATGTCCCGTTGCAACCTACAACAGACATCCACACTATCCACCACTCCACGAAGCTTCATGACATTGACAAAGTTACTATCTCACTCTTCCACTCCCACATTCAAGTATTTTTTAAAAATCATAAAAAGCAGAGGTAAAAAATGAGGGGGGTGTAATTGCTAATTAGAAATGGTATAATGGCTGCAGAAAGGAAGTTTGAGGGGGATCTGCCTTTGGAGGTAGTATGGGCTGAAGTCAGAAATAGGAAAGGTGCAGTCACCTTGTTGGGTGTTTATTATAGGCCCCCAATAGCAGCAGAGATGTGGAGAAACAGATTGGGAAAACGATTTTGGAAACGTGCAGAAGTCACAGGGTCGTAGTCATGGGCGACTTCAACTTCCCAAATATTGATTGGAAGCTCTTTAGATCAAGTAGATTGGATGGGGCGGTGTTTGTGCAGTGTGTCCAGGAAGCTTTTCTAACTCAGTATGTAGATTGTCCAACCAGAGGGGAGGCCATATTGGATTTGGTACTCGGTAATGAACAGGGATAAGTGATGGGCTTGTTAGTGGGTGAACATTTTGGTGATGGTGACCACAATTCTGTGACTTTCACCTTGGTTATAGAGAGAGATAGGTGCGCACAACAAGGTAGATTTTACAACTGGGGGAAGGGAAATTACGATGCTGTAAGACAGGATTTGAGGAGCATAAGTTGGGAGCATAGGCTGTCAGGGAAGGATGTGGTGGAAATGTGGAACTTTTTCAAGGAGCAGATACGACGTGTCCTTGATATGTATGTACCTATCAGGCAGGAAAGAAATGGTCGTGTGAGGGAGCCTTGGTTGACGAGGGAGGTTGAATGTCTAGCAAAGAGGAAGAAGGAGGCTTACATAAGGTTGAGGAAACAGGGTTCAGACAGAGCAGTGGAGGGATACAGGATAGCCAGAAGGGACCTGAAGAAAGGGATTAGGAGAGCTAAGAGAGGGCATGAAAACTCCTTGGCGGATAGGATCAAGGATAACACCAAGGCATTTTTTGTGTATGTGAGAAACCTGAGAATGACGAGAACGATGGTAGGTCCGATCAAGGACAGTAGTGGGAGATTGTGTATTGAGTCGGAAGAGATAGGAGAGGTCTTGAACAAGTACTTCTCTTCAGTAGTTACGAACGAGAGGGACCGTATTGTTGAAGAGGAGAGTGTGAAACGGACTGGTAAGCTAGAAGAGATACTTGTTAGGAAGGAAGATATGTTGGACATTTTGAACAACTTGAGGATAGACAAGTCCCCCGGGCCTGACGGGATATATCCTAGGATTATGTGGGAAGCAAGACAGGAAATTGCAGTACCTTTGGCAATGATCTTCTCGTCTTCACTGTCAACGGGGGTGGTACCAGGGGACTGGAGAGGAGCAGATGTTGTGCCCCTGTTAAAAAAAGGGGATAGGGATAACCCCGGGAATTACTGGCCAGTTAGTCTTCTGTGGTAGGCAAAGTAATGGAAAGGGTACTGAGGGATAGGATTTATGAGTATCTGAAAAGACACTGCTTGATTAGGGACAGCCAGCACGGATTTGTGAAGGAAAGGTCTTGCCTTACAAGTCTTATTGAATTCTTCGAGGAGGTGACCAAGCATGTGGATGAGGGTAGAGCAGTGGATGTAGTGTACATGGATTCTAGTAAGGCATTTGATAAGGTTCCCCATGGTAGGCTTATGCGGAAAATCAGGAGGCATGGGATAGAGGGAAAATAGGCCAATTGGATAGGAAACTGGCTAACCGGTCGAAGTCATAGAGTGGTGGTAGATGGTAAATATTCAGCCAGGAGCCCAGTTACAAGTGGAGTTCCGCAGGGATCAGTTCTGGGTCCTCTGCTGTTTGTAATTTTTATTAATGACTTGGATGAGGGAGTCGATGGGTGGGTCAGTAAATTTGTAGATGATACGAAGATAGTTGGAGTTGTGGACAGTGGGGAGGGCATTTGTCGTTTGTAAAGGGACTTAGATATGATGCAGAGCTGGGCTGAGGAGTGGCAGATGGAGTTCAACCCTGCCAAGTGTGAGGTTGTCCATTTTGGAAGAGCAAATCAGAATGCAGAATACAGGGTTAATGGTAGGGTTCTTAGTCAGGTGGAGGAACAGAGGGATCTTGGGGTCTATGTACATAGATCTTTGAAAGTTGCCACTCAGGTGGATAGAGTTTGTAAGAAGGCCTATGGTGTATTATCGTTCATTAGCAGAGGGATTGAATTCAAGAGTCGTGAAGTGATGTTGCAGGTGTACAGGACTTTGGTTAGGCCACATTTGGAGTACTGTGTGCAGTTCTGGTCGCCTCACTTTAGGAAAGATGTGGAAGCTTTGGAGAGGGTGCAGAGAAGATTTACCAGGATGTTGCATGGAATGGAGAATAGGTCGTACGAGGATAGGTTGAGAGTTCTCGGCCTTTTCTCGTTGAAACGGTGAAGGATGAGGGGTGACTTGATAGACGTTTATAAGATGATCAGAGGAATAGATAGAGTAGACAGTCAGAAACTTTTTCCCCGGGTACAACAGAGTGTTACAAGGGGACATAAATTTAAGGTGGGAGGTATAGGGGAGATGTCAGGGGTGGGTTCTTTACCCAGAGAGTGGTGGGGGCATGGAATGCGCTGCCCGTGGGAGTGGTAGAGTCAGAATAATTGGCGACCTTTAAGTGGCATTTGTATAGGTACATGGATGGGTGCTTAATCTAGGATAGAAGTTCGGCACAACATCGTGGGCCGAAGGGCCTGTTCTGTGCTGTATTGTTCTATGTTCTATGTTCTCGGTTCTGGAACCAGTTCTGCACAACAGGTTGAGTGTTTTCCATCAATCATCCCCCTCTGTCTTCTGTGAGCCAGGAATTCTGTATCCAGACAAGCAGGTTTCCCTTTATTCCCATGCTTCTGTACTTTCTGAATGAGCTATAAATGAGATTTGAGGCATGACTGGCCCCTTACAAAGCCAGGCTTACTACCTCTGATCAAGCTATGGTTTTCCAAGGAATTATAAATTCTGTCTCACAGAGTCATCTTCAATAATCTGCACACCATAGACATAAGACTAACTGGTCTGTAATTCCCACGATTCTATTTCTTGTACAGGGGAATTGCATTTGCCACCCTCCAATCTTCTGAAACGACTCCACTGGACAGTAAAGGTTCAAATGTTTTCGCAAAAGGTGCAACAATTTGTTCCCTCGCTCCGTGTATAACTTTGGGCATATCCCGTCTACTCCAGCAGATGTATCTGACCTTATGTTTTACAAAATTCTCAGCACATCCTCTTTCTTAACATCAACCTGTTCACATATATCAATCGTCTTCATGCTGTCCTCACAAATGACGATGGAGTGAATCCTGAGTCATAGTATTCATTAAGGACTTCCCCTACTGCCTCCAGCACTAGGCACAGATTCCCTCTTTTATCCCTGACCGGCCCCACCCTCACTCTGGCCCTCCTCTTGTTCCTCACACAAGTAGAGAATGCCTTGCAGTTTTCTTAATCCATTCCAACAATGTTTTTTCATGCCCCCTTTTCGCTGTCCTAAGTCCATTCTTCAGTTCCTTTCTGGCTACCTTCAGAGAGTCCCGAGAGTGTGGAAACAGGTCATTTGGCCCAACAACTCCATACCAACCCTCTGAAGGGTATCCCACCCAGAACCATTCCCCATCTTATCACGCTTCATTTGCCCCGACTAATGCGCCAAACCTACACATCCCTGAACATTATGGGTAATTTATCATGGCTGATTCACCTAACATGCACACCGTTGGACTGTTGGTGGAAACTGGAGCACCTGGAGGAAACCCACGCAGAGACGGGAAGAATGTGCAAACTCCACATAGACAGTCACCCGGGGCTGGAATCAAAATCGGGTGCCTGGTGTTATCAGGCAGCAGTGCTAACCACTGAACCACCGTACTGCTTCATGTAACTCTTAAAAGCCGTGTCTGATTCTTGCTTCCTCAACCTTAAGTAAACTTCCTTCTTCCTCTTGAGTAGATGTTCTACATCCCTTCGAACCTTGTTAAACGCTTCACTAAAGTCCATGTGGACAATGTTCACTGCTCTGCCTTCATCTATCTCTTGGCTAACCCCTCAGAGAGATAATCTGGTTTGTGAAACACGGTTTTCCACTCACAAAGCAATGCTGGCTATCTGTAATCAGCCTTTGCCTTTCCAAATATACCTAGCTCCTTTCTCTCAGAATCTCCTCCAACATATTACCCTGGGGCTGTAATTTCCAGGCTTTTCTCTGCAGCCCTTAAGTGATGGAACAGCATTAGCCACCCTCCAGTCTTCCGCACCTCACTGTGTCTGTTGATAATATAAATATCTCTGTTAGGGACACTCTTCCCTTGCTTCCCACGATATTCTAGCATGCACCTAATGAGCTACTAAGGATTGATCTACCTTTGTTTGCTTTAAGATTCCAGCACTTTCTCTTCTCTATTGAGGATTCTTTCCAAGACATCACTATTTATTTCCCCAAGTTCATGAGCTTCCATGTCTTTCTCCACAGTAAATTCTGTTAAGTTTATTTTGTTTAAGATCTCACCCATCTTCCCTGGTTCCACACATAGGTGACCTTATGTAAAGGCTTCTGAAAATTCAAATCAAACGCATCCCCCGTAATAACACGCCCCTCCTACACCCTTATCTAACCTGTCATTTATATTCACACCAACAAATAAAATTCAACAGGTTCAAAAACATATTCTCTTTTATAAAATGTGTTTCTAAGGGTCCAATTATTGTTTATTCACATATCAATTCTAACTTATTTCAGCATGCTCCTGACTTACTGTCTGGCAAGCACTATGGTTTCAGACTGACAGCAGAAAGAGTTATGGGAGTTCTTGTTTATCAATCTGAAAAGGGGAGCTTACAGGGTCAGCAGGTAATAGACAAGGCAAATCAAATGCTGCCACTTATTACAAAGGGAATGGAGTCTAAAAACAGGAAGGTCTTGCTAAAACTATACAAGATACGAGTCACACCACACCCAGAATACAATGAACAGTGTGAGTGTCCGAAGGAAACATATTCTTCTATTGGAGGCAGGTCAGTGAAGGGTCACTTGGTTGATCCTGGGAATGGATGAAGTTTCCAATACAAGGTGGAGCAGATTGAGGTTCAACCCATTGAGTATTAGAAAAATGAGAGAGTAATTCAATGCAACATCCAAGATTCTGAAGGCTTTGATCGGATAGATCAACAATGCTTTATGGTGACCTCACCAATGTCTTCTACAGCCAGACCATGACATCCCTGCTCTTACTGTCAGTTCTCTGCCCAACGAAGGTAACCATCCAAAACGCCTGCTACACTAGCCTGTCTTCCTTGGGACACCACTTTCAAAGAACTGTGTATCTGCATCCCGAGTTCTCTGATTGACAACACGACCCAGGGCCCGAATATTAACTGTACAAGTCCAGCTTGGTTTGTTTTACCAGAGTGCCTTACTGTGCATTTTTCCATCTGTTATTCCTAAACTCACTGGCCCACTCTCAGATAACCCGCTTCACTATCCACGTTTGCACCAATTTCCGTTTCACTCACAAACTTGCTAACCATAACTCCTGTATTATCATCCAAACCGTTTATATAAATGATGCACAACAGTGACCCAGCACCGAACCCCATGGCAAACCATTGGTTGCAGGCCTGCTATTTGTGCAGTAACCCTCTACAAGTACGCTCTGAATCCTACCGTCAATCCTATTTTGTATCCAGTTGGTGAGCACTCCCTGGTTATCCGTGATCTAAACGTACTAACGGGTCTGCCATGCAGAACCTTCTCAAAGGCCTTGCTAAAGTCCATGGAGACATCATCTACTGCTCTGCCTTGACCTATCACTTGTCTACCTCCACAAACAGTCATCCCAGTTTGTGAGACATGATTTCCGACGCACAAAGCCATGCTGACTATCGCTAATCCGTCCTTGCCTTTCCAAATGCATAATGATCCTTTCTCTCAGAATCCCCTCCAACAAGTTACCCACCGCTACCATCAGTCTCACTGGTCTGTAGTGGCTGTCGATGACACAAATATCTCTGCGAGGGACACTGTAATTTCCTCCTCATAAGACTTTGGAATACATCTGATCATGTCCTAAAGTTTTATCAATCTTTTTGCATTTTAAGACATCCAGCACCTCCTGTTCACACAAGTAAACTCTGTTCATGACATCACTATGCATTTTCCCAAGTTTCTGAGCTTCCATGTCTTTCTCCACAGTAAATCCTAACGCAAAATATTTGTTTTGGATCTCACCCATCAGCAGTGATTCCACATAGACAACCTTATTGACCTTTCACGGGACCTATTCTCTCCCTCAATAATCCTTAGCCCTTGTTGAAACTTATCAAAATGCTTCCGAAATTTCAAATATGTTTCGATCGCTACTAGCCTCCCCCATCCTTATCTATTCTGCCATTTATGGTCACACCAAAATATAGAATCCAAGAGATTTATCAATATTCCCTTTTTATAAAACCACACATCGCCCATTGCACAGACCGGGAGTGTGGTACGCAGTGGAGGAGGTCATACTGATAGGATAGTTTTAGAGGCGTTCCAGGGAAAACAGCCCCAGCCTGTTCAGCCTCTCTCTATACCTCAAATCCTCCAATCCTGGCACCATCCTTGTAAATCTTTTCTGAACTCTTTCAATTTTTTCCAATCGGAAGGAGACCAGAATTGCATTCAATATTCCAACGGTGGCCTAACCAATGTCCTGTAAAGCTGCAACATGACCTCCCAACTCCTGTACTCAATACACTGACCAACAAAGGAAAGTATACCAAACGCCTTCTTCACTATCCTATCTATCTGCACTCCAAGGTCTGTTTGTTCAGCAATACTCTCTGGGACCTTACCATTAAGTGTATAAGTCCTGCTAAGATTTGCTTTTCCAAAATGCAGCACCTCGCATTTATCTGAATTAAAATCCTTCTGCCACTTCCAAGCCCATTGGCCCATCTGTTCTAGATCCTGTTATAATCTGAGGTACCCCTCTTTGCTGTCCACTACACTTCCAATGTTGGTGTCATCTCCAAGCTTACTAACTGTACCTGTTATGCTCACATCAAAATCATTTATGTAAATGTCAAAAAGTAGAGGACCCAGCACCGATCATCGTGGCACTCCACTGGTCACAGTCCTCCATTCTGAAAAACAACCCGCCACCACCACCCTCTGTCTTCTACCTTTGAGCCAGTTCTGTATCCAAATGGCTAGTTCTCCTTGTATTCCATGAGATCTATCCTTGCTAACCAGTCTCCCATGGGGAACCCTGTCGAACGCCTTATTGAAGTCCATATAGATCACATCTATTGCTCTTCCCTCATCAATCTTCTTTGTTCCTTCCTCAAAAAACTCCATCTTAAGTTTGTGAGGCATGATTTCCCACGCACAACGCCATCCCTCATCAGTCCTTGCCTTTCCAAATACATCTACATACTATCCCTCAGGATTCCCTCCAACAACTTGCCCACCACCGAGGTCAGGCTCACTGGTCTATAGCTCCCTGGCTTGTCTTTTCCGCGCTTCTTAAACAGTGGCACCACGTTTGCCAACGTCCAGTGTTCTGGCACCTCACATGTTACTATCGATGATACAAATATTTCAGCAAGAGGCCCAGCAATCAATTCTCTGGCTTCCCACAGAGTTCTCGGGTACACCTGATCAGGTCCTGGGGATTTATCCACCTTTATCCATTTCATGACATTCAGCACTTCCTCCTCTGTAATCTGGACATTTTGCAAGATGCCACTATCTATTTCTCGACATTCTTTATCTTCCACATCCTCTTCCACAGTAAATACTGATGCAAAATATTAATTTAGTATCTCCCCCATCTACTATGGCTCCACACAAATGCTGCCTTGCTGAACTTTGAGGGTTACCCTTTTGTCCTTAATGTATTTGTAAAAATCCTTTGGATTCTCCTTAATTCTATTTGCCAAAGCTATTTCATGTTGGCTCTTTGCCCTACTGATTTCCCTCTTAAGTATACTCCTACTTCCTTTAGACTCCTCTAAGGATTAACTCGATCTATCCTATCTATACCTGACGTATGCTTCCTTCTTTTTCTTTACCAAACCCTCAATTTCTTTAGTCATCCAGCATTCCCTATACCTCCCAGCCTTTCCTTTCACCCTGACAGGAATATATTTTCTCTGGATTCTTGTTATCTCATTTCTGAACGATTCCCATTTTCCAGCCACCCCTTTACCTGCGAAAGTCTGCCTCCAATCACCTTTCGAAATTTCTTGCCGAATACCATCAAAATTGGTCTTTCTCCAATTTCGAACTTCAACTTTTAGATCTGGTCTATCCTTTCCCATCACTATTTTAAATCTAATAGAATTATGGTCGTTGGCCCCAAAGTGCTTCCCCACTGACATCTCAGTTATCTGCCCTGCCTTATTTCCCAAGTGTAGGTCCAGTTTTGCACCTTCTCTAGTAGGTACATCTGCATACTGAATCAGAAAATTGTCTTGTATGCACTTAAGAAATTCCTCTCCATCTAAACCTTTAACACTATGGCAGTTCCAGTCGATGTTTGGAAAGTTAAAGTCACCTACCATAACCACTCTATTATTCTTACAGATAGCTCAGATCTCCAGATGTTGTTTCTCAATTTTCCTCTGACTACTGGGGGTCTATAATACAATCCCAATAAGGTGATCATCCCTTTCTTATTTCTCAGTTCCACCCAAATAACTTCCCTGGATGTATTTCCGGGAATAGCCTCCCTCAGCACAGCTGTAATGCCATCCCTTTATTAAAAATGTCACTCCCCCTCCTCTCTTGCCTCCCTTTCTATCCTTCCTGTAGTATTTGTCTCCTGGAACATCAAGCTGCCAGTCCTGCCCATCTCTGAGCCATGTTTCTGTAATTGCTATAATATCCCAGTCCCATGTTCCTAACCATGCCCTGAGTTCATCTGTCTTCCCTGTGAGGCCCCTTGCATTGAAATAAATGCAGTTTAATTTATTAGTCCTACCTTGTCCCTGCCTGGCCTGACTGTTTGACTCACTTCTGTTCTCAGTTGTACCAGTCACAGATTGACCCCTTTCCTCACTATTTCCCTGGGTCCCACAACCCCCACCCCCACCTTACTCGTGTAAATCCTCCCGAGCAGCTGGAGCAAATTTCCCTGCCGGTATATTAGTCCCTGCCAGTATATCCGTCCATCTTGTACAGGTCACTTCTACCCTCTAAAGAGATTCCAATGATGCAGATTCCAATGATCCTTCTCCCATGCACCAGCTCCCCAGCCATGCATTTTTCTGCTCTATCCTCCTATTCCTGCTCTCAGTATTTCGTAGCACTGGGAGCAATCCAGATATTGCTAGCCTTGAGGACGTCCTTTTCAAATTACTGCCTAACTCTCTGAAATATTCCTTCAGAATCTCAACCTTTTCTCTTCCTATATCGTTCGTTCCAATATGGACAATGACCTCTTGCTGGCCCCTCTCCCGCGTGAGAACAGTCTGCACCCTCTCTGAGACATCCTTAATCATAGCACGAGGGAAACAACACACCATTCTGCTTTTTCTCTGCTGGCCACAGAATCGCCTGTCTTTACTTCGGACTACAAAATCCCCTAACACAATTGATCTCTTGGAAGCAGACGTACCCCTCGTTGCATTAGAGCCAGTCTCAATACCAGAAACTTGACTGTATCGTGCCACATTCCCCAGAGAATCCATCACCCCTACATTTTCCAAAACAGAATACCTGTTTGAAATGGGTATATCAACAAAGGACTCCTGCACTAGCTGCCTACCTTTCTTACCTTTCCTGGAGTTATTTTGTGACTTTGTCTGAGACTTTCCCCCCTTCCTATAACTGCCATCCATCGCATACTGTTGCTGTTGAAAATTCCACATCGCTTCGAACTGTCTCTCCAACCAATCCATTCGATCTGGGATCGAGTGTAGTGATGGGTATGGATCAGTAAGTGAGGTGAGTGAGTGATTGCAGTGTCGGGTAGGGATCAGTTAGGAAGGGGATGATTGCAATTTTGTGTCGGGATCTGTAAGGGACGGGATGACTAAGTGTTGGGGAGGGAACTGTGAGGGAGTGGTTGATTGCAGTGTTGTGCAGAGATCTGTCAGGAAGGTGCAGATTACATAATTGGTTTGGAATCAGTCATGGAGAGGCAGGTTACACAGAGGGTAGAGATCAGTCAGGGAGGAGCAGATTACCATGTTGGGTCTGGATTAATCAGGAAGGGCATGATTGCAGTGTTTGAGAGGGATCAGTCAGGGCGGGTGTGAGTGAAATATTGTGTATAGATCAGTCAGGGAGGGGGAGATTGCAGTGTTGGGTAGCAATCAGTCAGGGTGGGGAAGACTGCAGTGTTGGATAGGGATTAGTCAGGGAGGGAGTGTTTGCAATGTTGAGGAGAGATTAGTCAGGGAGGGGATGATTACAGTTTTGGGTTGGGATTAGTAAGGGATGGGGTGTTTGCAGTGTTGGGTAGAGATTAGTCAGGGAAGGGGTGATTACAGTTTTGGGTCAGTTTCGGTCATGGATTTGGTGATTGCGATAATGAGTAGTGATTAGCCAGCGAGCGGGTCATTACAGTGTTGGTGCATCTGGGTTTTGGCGACAGTACAGATGGATATACAGTCTGTATCTGGAACTTTAACCAACGAATCTATATTGTTTCAAAGTAAACAGAGTGTATGTTCGCTGCAAGATAGAAAGTGCTTTTTGAATTTAAAGTACAGCAACTGCCACCAGCTGAGAGGTGAGCTGTTCCAAAATAGATACATGTTGCAATTACCTGAGGTTTGGCTGCTGTTTTGACCACAATTCAAATTTACCCAATTAGTTTAAATTATGCCCAGGATACCAGAAACCAATGGCATTTGGTTGATTATTTTGTCACCTTGAAACTGATTATAAGAATTTAATGAGTCGTGGGTGTTATATAAACCCGGTATTTTGAACGTATGAGGGAGAGCATCTGCCATCGAATAGTGAGTAACGGCTGTCGAGCCCGAGAGTTAAATGCCCATCTCACATCTTCCTGTCAAAGAAATTTGAAAACAATTTCTACCAAAGGCACCTTTTCATGTAAAACCTTCTCACAGTAAAAAAAAACAAGACAGCCCAGCGAGATCAGCAGCTAGAGGATTAAAAACAGAGGAACCTGTTTGGTCTTGAGATTAAGTTAATGCAATGTGTAATAAGTGTCCAGTTTAATAATTTGAACAGTGTATTTTTCTGGAGTTGAAGTCAGATACTAAGTAGGTAAAAAAGGGGGATTTGGATTTGTGAACAGCTGTTGTTTCGGGTCCACTATTAGAGTTAAGAAAATAATTGTTATTTTCTTTAAGTAATAGAATGTTGTAGTTCTCTGTTCCTCATATTTTAACAGATTGCAGAGTGAACCAAGACTCTCTGGGTGTTTGGTTTAATTAACAGAGAGTTTCGACCTCTGTGTCGTAACCAATGGCAGGAAATTTCTGATGAGACTGCAATGGATAAGCAGCCAAAGAAACTGGAAACTTGATGCTGAAAAAATAGAGGCCAGCCATTTGTTTGGTGAGTGGGTTCTGATAATATGTGATCACATGACACAAGTCCTCACTTCAAAACAGCTCATAGGTAGCTATTTGGGGCATTAGTGTAGGGTCGGTGTACATGGAATATGGTAAACTAGTCTGTTTACTGGCATCAGAACCCGCTGAAGAATTTGATTTTTGATGGACACTTAGAGGTTCCAAGCTGATAGGACTTAACCATTTGGAAATTCCATTTTCCTGGACAATTCCTTTGGATTGTGCTAAGATGGGGAATCTTCAGGTTCCCAGCTCAACCTTATCCCTGCACTGGGATAAGGACACTCTGTAGGATGTGATGGAATATGCTCCACTTGCCTGGATGAGTGCAGCTCCAATAAACACTCTTGAAACTTGACACCATCCAGGACAAAGTAACCCGCTTGATTAGCACCCCACCCACAAATATCCACTCCCTTCACCAAAGATGCTCAGTAGCAGCAGTGTGTACCACCTATAAATGCAGTGCAGATATTCACCAAAGATTCTCAGACAGCATCTTCGAAACCCACAACCACTTCCATTTAGGACAATGGAAGCAAATACATCGGAAGACGACCCAATACAAGTTGCCTTCCAAGCCTCTCACCATCGTAAAGTGGAAATATACCCCTGTGTCAAATTCCCGAAATTCGTTCCCTAACAACATTGTGGGTCGACCTACATGGACAATAGTGGTTCAAGAAGGCAGTTCACCACCAACTTCTCAAGGGGCAACTACGGATGGGTAATAAATGCTGGGCCTGGGCAGTGATGCCAACATCCCAGGAATGAATTCGAAAAATGGTTTCATGTCTGGAACAATAGGAGCCTCCTGTGGCTTCACTAAGGAGTTTTATTTATTCATTATGCAAAGAATTTTTTAACTTGCTGCTTTGCTGTGTTACTGATCTTCACTCCGAACCGAGATAATGTAGCGGCATAAATAAATTTGTTTGTGCACCAACTTAGAGTCTGCAGCATATAACCAAGTTTTGTGAAGTTATGCAGGAATGGTGAGTAATCTTCAGGATGATCAACATAATGTAAGAAACTTAAAATATAGATGAAGAACAGGGGGATGAAGCTCCAAGAGATGGTGAAGAACAAAATCACAGACTTTCTTCTGCTCTCCATCTCTGAGTCTCTGTGCTGCACAGTATGCAGTTTTGTTGACCACCGTCATTACCGCTGGGACACCCTGTGCAGTATCTACAGGAACAGGATGAGGCAGGAGTTCAGACAGGCCAGCCAAGGGACGGTCCCCATAGCAGATTTGTGACGAGCAGCGTAAACATTTGTTGCAGGAGAAAACCCACACCAATATCTCTCACTGTCAGTTTAAATTACATTCCCTACAATATGAAGATCCCAACAAGTCCATACCGACCCTCTGAAGAGTAACCCATTCCCCTACCCTATTTTACCCCTGACAATGCACCTAACACTATGGGAAATTTCGGATGGCCAATTCACCTAATCTGCACATCTTTGGCCTATGGGTGGAAACTTCCATGCAGCCACCTGGAGAATGTGCAAACTTCACACAGACAGTCACCCAAGGCTGGAAATGAACCGGTGTCCCTGGCGCTGTGAGGCAGCAATGCTGACCACTGAGCCACCATCCACCCCAATTACAGTAACTCACCACGGTCTGGTTTAATGGCAACTGCAAAGACACTGTCACTGTCAATTATCCCAAGTGACAAAGATAGGATGACGTCCAAATTAACGGAATTATGTAAAAAATGTATTTAGATGGCTTATCATATCTTCCTCCCTTATGCTGTGGAGATAGAACGGACATTGACAGGGACCATCTCTTAAGTAAATGTGAAGGAGCAGGCCATACATCACATGCCCATAGCCTGTCATCCATGAATTCATATCCTCTCACATCAAACTGCAGTCCTAACTGCACTCACCTTGATATATCTCGGGGTTATGATTGCAGTTTGGAAAAGGCACATGATCCTGATGAATACACACTAGGGGCTATAAGGTAGATGGAACTCCCAGGGTTATCACTTTATTCTTATTCATTGACGGGACGTGGGCATCACTGGCTGGGCCTGCGATTATTACCCATCCCTAGCTGCCCCTAGGGAAGGATGGAGAATGACAATAAGAGTTACATCAGTGATACCTCCATTGTTGGAAACCCATCTTGTTCACTGAGCCCCCTTCCTCCAGGAAGGCCCTTCTTGTACCTCCAGAAAATGGGCAATTAGGGATGGGGAATAAATGCTGACCTCGGCAGTAATGCACACATTCAGTGTGTATGAAGAATCACATTTCAATCAGTGAGTGAAATGCTCTTGTTTAAAGAGGGCAGCTCCTACTCTAGAGAACAGAAGAACAGCTCTGAGATATATTTTCACACATGGAATAAACTATCTCAATGCAGCATTGATTGAAATCATTTGTGATTTTGTGATGGGATTCATGGTATTTGAGTGGGCAGTATTATTGCTGGCAGATTCCAGATTCTCTTTTTTATTACATGATTATGATGTACTGAACAGCAACGTTCCTTCATAACTGGGATTAAATTTGTTATCGCAATGAGTTTATTCATTGTCAGCGTTTTGAAACAAAGCTGAGCAATGCTTTGTCGTGTCAATCTCCCAAAGGAGCTTTCAGACAGTATAAGGCAGCATCTCTGGGAATGCATCAGCTCAGAGTTTCTAACAGGGAGCTTGTCAGCTGCCTGAAGGGACAGATAACCTCACATGGAGAAATGCATCAATCAGCTCAGCAGGTGGCGAAGGTGTTCTACACCATCCTTGCTTTTATTAGTGTTCCTGGTGTGGCATAAAGACATTTGGACTAAGTTTAATCTGCTGCTGATCTGCTCTCTGTTTTTACCTTTTGAACAACAACGTCGCTATCTCATTGACTGGTCAGCCATATCCAGACCCCAGGACAGTGATAACAATACAGCGAGCAGCATTCTTGGTACAATTTTCCTTTGAAAGAGAGTCCCAAAGTCACTGCTGCTGGAGAATGTACTGACTTTAGTATTCTGTCGTCTGTTCTGGTTTCATATGTTCTGAAGGTATGAAGAGAGATAATGCAACTTAGTTCTGAAGAAGGGTCTCCGGACTTGAAACATTAACTCTCCTTTCTCTCTCACAGATGCTTGCCAGACCTCCTGAACAATTTCGGTTTTGTTTATTCAAATGAGACCTGTGTTCGCAAGGATCTTGAAGGTTAAGGGATGATCTGAGTGAAATCCTACAAGACATTAACAGAAAAAGACAAATGATTTACATTGGCTGGCAATTCTCTAGCGAGGGGGCACAATCTGATAATGAGAACCAGAGCATTCAGGAGAAATGTTAGGAAACACAAAGGATGGGAGAGGATTGGAACTCAGTTCCACAAACGACAGTGGATGCTGGAACTGTTAGTCAGTTTAAATGAGAAAGTCTTTTTTTTTAAACGAAGGAACTGAAGGATACATGTGTTTTGATTTGTAAAGTTACATTCATCTACCATGCCTCCCAGAAATGTTCTCGTTCTAACAATCTCTGGTTAGAGAATTCAACTCTTGACAGATTGTCCTCCTGGTCTCTGTATGTTGAGGTGTTTGTCACGTACAGGTGTGTAGATTTACAGTGCAAATATCACCGCAGTGTGAACACTCACTTGCTGTCACTAAGGGAGCCCTGTATGCTCTATTATACTGCACTTAGTCATAGAGATGTACAGTATGGAAACATGCCCTTTGGTCCAACTCATTCAATCCAACCAGATATCCTAACCTAATCTAGTCCCAAAACCCTTCCTGTTCCAGATGCCTTTTAAATGATGTAATTGTACCAGTCTCCACCACTTGCTCTGGTAGCTCATTCCATACACACACCATCCTCTATGTGAAAACGTTATCTCCTTAGGTCCATTTTAAATCTTTCCTCTCTCACCCGAAGCCTATGCCCTCCAATTTGGGACTCCCTCACCCCAGGGAAAAGACTTTGTCCGATCCATGCCCCTCATAATTTTATGAAACTTGAGAAGTCTCCGACGGTCCAGGAAAAAAACAGCCCCAGCCTATTTCAGCCTCTCCCTATAGCTCAAATCCTCCAACCTGGCAAGATCTTTGCAAATATTTTCTAAACCATTTCAAGACTGACAACATTCTTCTGATAGGAAGGAGACCAGAATTGCACATAGATAAGTTGCAGAGATGGGCTGAGAGGTGGCAAATGGAGTTTAATGTGGATAAGTTTGAGGTGATTCACTTTGGTCGGAGTAACCGGAATGCAAAGTACTGGGCTAATGGTAAGATTCTTCGTAGTATAGATGAGCAGAGAGATCTCGGTGTCCAGCTACACAGATCCTTGAAAGTTGCCACCCAGGTTGACAGGGTTGTTAAGAAGGCATACAGTGTTTTAGCTTTGATAAATAGAGGGATCGAGTTCTGAAACTATGAGGTTATGCTACAGCTGTACAAAACGCCAGTGCGGCCGCACTTGGAGTATTGTGTACAGTTCTGGTCACTGCATTATAAGAAGGATGTGGAAGCTTTGGAAAGGGTGCAGAGGAGATTTACTAGGATGTTGCCTGGTATGGAGGGAAGCTCTGACGAGGAAAGGCTGAGGGACTTGAGGCTGTTTTCGTTAGAGAGAAGAAGGTTGAGAGGTGACTTAATAGAGACATACAAGATAATCAGATGGTGAGATAGGGTGGACTGGGAGAGCCTTTTTCCAAGTATAGTGACGGCGAGCACTAGGGGGCACAGCTTTAAATTGAGGGGTGATAGATGTAGGACAGATGTCAGAGGTAGATTCTTTACTCAGAGGGTATGGAATGCTTTGCCTGCAACAGTAGTAGATTCGCCAACATTAGGTACATTTAAGTCATCATTGGACAAGCATATGGACGTACATGGAATAGTGTAGGTGGGCTTCAGTTTGGTATGACAGGTCGGAGCAACATCGAGGTCCGAAGGGCCTGTACTGCGCTGTAATGTTCTATGTTCTATGCACGTGTCCTGTACAGCCACAACATGACCCCCAGTTCCTATACTCAATACTCTAACCAATAAAGGACAGCATGCCAAGTGCCTTCTTAACTATCCTATCTGCCTGCAACTCTCCTTTCAAAGAACTATGAACCTGTACTCCAATGTCTCTTTGTTCCACAACACACCCTTACCATCAAGTGGATATCTCCTGCTCGGATTTGCTTTTCCAAAATGCAGCACCTCACATTTATCTAAATTAAACTCCAACTGCCACGATCACGCTCCCATTGTAATCTGAGATAACCTTCTTCACTGTCCACTGCACCTCCAATTTTGTTGCCATCTGCAAACTTACTAACTATATCTCCTATGTTTGCATCCAAATCATTTATATAAATGATGAAAAGCAGTGGACTCAATACTGATCCTTGTAGCACATCACTGGTCATAGGCCTCCAGTCTGAAAAGTAACCTTACACCACCACCTCTCGCCTTATAGCCAATTCAAATGGCTAATTCTCCCTGTATTCCATATGATCTAATCTCGCTAACCAGTATCCCATGAGGAACCTTGTCAAACACCTTACTGAAGTACATACAGATCCTGTTCTCTGCTCTGCCCTAATCAATCCTCTTTGTTCCTTCTTCAAAAACAATCAGTCAAGTTCGTGTGACATGATTTCACACACACAAAACCATTGCTACTTTAAAATTAATCGAACTTTGGTCACTGGCCCCAAACAGCTCCTCTACTGACACCTCAGACACCTGTCCTCAGTCTGTTACTATTGTGATAGGTTGTTTCATTGCTATGAATTTGAATTACAATGAGAAAATCCTGGACTGACTGGTCGCTACTCCTCCATCAGGTAGGTAGTGGGGCAGGATCACAGGACGCCGATAATATAGTAAATTCTGTGTTCTATGATCTTGCCCCACTAGCTACCCGATGAATCTCTCGAAAACTAGTGCTTCCAAATAAACCTGTTGGACTATAACCAGGTGTTGTGTGATTTTTAACTTTGGTCACCCCAGTCCAACACTGACACAACTATGTCCTCATCGAATCCCTACAGTGTGGAAACAGGCTGTTCGGCCCAACAAGTACACACCAAGTGATACTGATTGATTTATTCATTGATTAGAGTGAAGGGATATGTCAGCACCTTCTTCAGTTGCTGCCTGAACTTTGTCAGGGTCATGGCAAAAATGCCATGCAGCAACTGAGAAACTGCAGCATGAATCCCAATTCCAGCACAATTCATGTAGCTATGTAGACCAGTAGCCTATCACAAATACTTGTTTCCATATCGAAGGCATTGTTAACACTGACAGTAACAAGATGGATTTACTTCAGCCTTTGCATTTCGGTGTCCCTGTGAAACTCTCCACTGGTCTCCTGTGGGCTCTGCTGGTCATTAAAATGTGTCTGATGATGAAAACATTGAGGGGCAGAATGAGAGGAAATCGGAAAGTCGGATTAGAATGTGGTGGAGGAACTCAATTATGATCCAGACTCAAGAGTAATAAAGACCAATTGTTACATCACAAAACCAGGGGGCATTATCCAACCAATACCGAGCTAGGAACATAACATACCAGAAGATGTTCTTTAAACAGCTCAGCACAGTCGCTGCTCCCAGAACAGTTTTCTAACTGCAATACTTAATTTTCAGCTTCTGACAACAATTGGCCACAACTTGATCGAAGGTGAAAGTGACGGCAAATCAGACAGGACTATCCGACCGATATAAAGCAGTACGGTGCCCGGGTGTCCTTGGAGAAGGAGCACGCGGTATCCACCGACACCCTGGAGTCGTTCAGGGAGAGGCGGGCGCCGCAGAAAGAAAAGAGAAAAAAAAAGAGAAAACAAAAGAAAAGAAAAAAGAAAAAAAAAGAAAAAATAAAAAAAAATAAAAAAAAAATAAAGCAGTACGGTATAGATATTACACATGGGGATGCCATGTGTAATAGCACATGTGTAATAGCACTGGAAACTGTCGTGTTCTCAATAAACAATGGGAATGCGTCTCAATATCAGGTTGAGGATAACTATCAGTAGACCTGCCACTACCATGGCCACCAGGTAATGAGTGTCACATGGAGGCAATCCAAAATCTTTATCAAGCAGCATAAAGATCATCACTACACTAACGGTGAGGAAGGCAAAAGCAAACAAATTATACATTAATTTGGAGGTAAGGTTACAGTACCTTAGTGGTTCGTACTGCTGTGTCAAAGCGCCAGGGACATGGTACTGATTCCAGTCTGGGTCAACAGTCTGTGTGCAGTTTGCCCTTTCTCCTTGTGTCTCCATGGGTTTCTACTCAGTCGTCCAGTCCAAAGATGTGCAGGTTAGATAATTGGCCATGGTACATTTGCCCCATAGTGACCAGGATTGTGCAGGTTCATTGGATTAGCTCTGGGAAATGCAGGGATAGGGTGGGAGTACTGGTCCTAGGGTCAGTGCAGGCTTGAGGGGTTACATGGCATCTTGCACAGTGTAAGGATTCTATTCTGAACTTCTATGCCTCACTGCACTCTGAGAAAAGGAGGAAAATCTCTTCATCTCTGTAACCACATAAAGTTGCCTAATTTTGAATATAGAGAGAGACAAGTGCCCTCGAGCTCTTGTCTCAGTTTTAGTGTTTCTTGCAAGGAGTCACTCATGAAGGAAGCGTTGCTGCAGCTGTTCCCAGTCTTACTGAGATCACAGCTGGAGGACTATATGAGACTGTTTTTTAATTTCCTTACCTCAGAAAGAATTTAATTACATGAGACGGTATATGAACACAGCTCACTCAGTTGATTCCTGGGATGACGAATTGAAATGTTGCGCAGATTGGGTGTATACTCTTTGAATTTCAGTAGAAATAGACATGATCATACAGAGACATAACTGACCCTGAGAGGACCTGACAGCGTGGATGCTGAGAGGATGGCTCCACACATGCGTATGTGTCGAACCTGGGGAACTGGAGAATGTTTGAAAATAGAGTCTCTTCGATTTGATAAGGGTTAATCTGATAATGTGTTGCCCAGAGACCAGTGAAGGCTGAATTTGATAGATATTTGATCAACTAGAAAGCCAGTGCTTATGTGGGTCAGGTTTGAGGGGGTTGAATGATCTACATCTGTTCTTATTTGTTGTGAATCATGTCACAAATAGGAGGTTATTTGATGCAAGGACAATCGCTTTAAACGTAAGGATACTCCCATTTAGATTGAAATAAGGATGCTCCTTTGTCCTGAGGGATGTGCTAACTGTGGCATTCTCATCTGCAGGGAGCAATGAAGATATTCAAGGCTGAGCTCAGTAGCTCCTTGATGGTCAAAAAAGCCCATGCTTATTGGGAACAGAGATGGACAGGGAGTTCAGCTCTGATCTGTCTGAATGGTGAAGCAGTAACCGAATGGTCAACTGGTGCTCCTACATCCCATGTAATGTCACACTGAATTCATCAAGGCTGTTAATGAGGCAGAGGAGTACACCATTCAGCCCCTCTGAAGAGTTGCATCGGAACTTGCATTCAGCACTTAGAGCGTACAGCACAGTGTACCAATGAGGTGATGCAACTCTTTTAAACAGCTATAGAGGAAAGAGACAAGAATGAATAAAGAACAGGACAGCGTAGGAACAGGCCCTTCGGCCCACCAAGACTGTGCTCACATTCACGCCTTTCCAAATGATAAACCTTTTATCTTTTCATTGTCCATATCCCTTGATTCCCTATCTATTCAAGAAGTTGCGATTGTATCCACCTCCACCATTACCTTGGGAAGCACATTCCAGGCACTTACCACCATCTGTGTAAAAAAAACCTGTCTCACACCTCCTTTAAACTTTCCATTCTTACCTTAAAACTATGTCCCGTTGAAATTGAGATTAGCATCCTGGGAAAAAGCCTCTGACTATCCACAATAATAGCCTGGGGTTCTGATTACAAGTGTAGTGATATTATCACAATCCCACTGACTCTCCGAAGTCAGCACCTTTCAGGGAGAACACTCAACATTTCTGGTCAAATTGCTTGTAGCTGGAAGACAATAGGAACAGCGAGAAACGCCAGTTCGCGGACACCTCCGCCTACTGCCCCCTTGGCACCTCCCACCACCAAACCACCATCTCCCAGGCCATCCATAACCTCATCACCTCAGGGGATCTCCCATCCACCGCCTCCAACCTTATAGTCCCACAACCCCGCACCGCCTGTTTCTACCTCCTGCCCAAAACTCACAAACCTGACTGCCCCGTCCGACCCATTGCCTCAGCTGCTTCTGCCCCACCAAACTCATCTCTGCATACCTCCACACGGTCCTGTTCCCCCTTAGTCCAAGAACTCACCAGCTACGTTCGGGATACCACCCACGCCCTCCACCTCCTCCAAGATTTTCACTTCCCCGGTCCCCAACGCCTTATTATCACCATGGACATCCAGTCCCTGTACACCTCCAACCCCATCTCGAAGAACTCAAAGCCCTCCGCTTCTTCCTTTCTCGCTGTACCAACCAGTACCCTTCCACTGACACCCTCCTTCAACTGACTGAACTGGTCCTCACCCTGAACAACTTCTCTTTCCAATCCTCCCAGCTCTGCCTGCCTCTTCGTAGGATATGTGGAACAGTCCATCATTCGCAGCTACACTGGCACCACCCCCCCCCCCCACCTTTTCCTCCGCTACATCAATGACTGTATCGGCGCTGCCTCGTGCTCCCACGTGGAGGTTGAACAGTTCATCCACTTTACCAACACCTTCCACCCCGACCTCAAATTCACCTGTACCGTCTCAGACTCCTCCCTCCCCTTCCTAGACCTTTCCATTTCTATCTCGGGCGGCCGAATCAATACGGACATTTACTATAAACCAACGGACTCCCACAGCTACCTAGACTATACCTCCTCCCACCCTGCCTCCTGTGAAAACGCCATCCCATATTCCCAATTCCTTCGTCTCCACCGCATCTGCTCCCAGGAGGACCAGTCCCAATACCGTACAACCCAGATGGCCTCCTTCTTGAAAGACCGCAATTTCCCCTCAGACGTGATCGACGATGCCTTCCACCGCATCTCCTCCACTTCCCGCTCCTCCACCCTTGAGCCCCGCCCCTCCAATCGCCACGAGGACAGAACCCCACTGGTCCTCACCTACCACCCCACCAACCTCCATATACATCCTATCATCCGTCGTCATTTCCGCCACCTCCAAACGGACCCCACCACCAGGGATATATTTCCCTCCCCTCCCCTATCAGCGTTCCGAAAAGACCACTCCCTCCGTGACTCCCTTGTCAGGTTCACAGCCCCTCATCAGGTCCACACCCCCCACCAACCCATCCTCCACTCCCGGCACCTTCCCCTGCAACCGCAAGAAATGCAAAACTTGCGCCCACACATCCCCCCTTACTTCCCTCCAAGGCCCCAAGGGATACTTCCATATCCGCCACAAATTCACCTGCACCTGCACACACGTCATTTATTGCATCCGCTGCACCCGATGTGGCTTCCTTGATCTTGGGGAGACAGGCCGCCTACTTGCGGAACACCTTTCAGAGAACACCTCTGGGACACCCGGGCCAACCAACCCAACCACCCGTTCAACACTTCAACTCCCCCTCCCACTCCACCAAGGACATGCAGAACCTTGGACTCCTCCATCGCCAGACCATAGCAACACGACGGTTGGAGGAGGAACGCCTCATCTTCTGCCTAGGAACCCTCCAACCACAAGGGATGAACTCAGATTTCTCCAGTTTCCTTATTTCCCCTCACCCCACCTTGTCTCAGTCAAATCCCTAGAACTCAGCACTGTCATCCTAATCTGCAATCTTCTTCCTGACCTCTCCGCCCCCACCCCCACTCCGGCCTCTCACCCCCACCTCCTTCCACCTATCACATTTCCAACACCCCTCCACCACGTCCCTCCTCCCTACCTTTTATCTTAACCTGCTGGACACCGTTTCCTCATTCCTAAAGAAGGGATCATGCCCGAAACGTCGATTCTCCTGCTCCTTGGATGCTGCCTGACCTGCTGCGCTTTTCCAGCAACACATATTCAGCTCTGATCTCCAGCATCTGCAGTCCTCATTTTCTCCTGCATACATTCATTCAATGAAACAGAGAGCACGTGTTAAGTTAATCAGTAGAGCTTCTCTCATTTATTCAATACCACGAGTGTAATGCTTTGGTTCATTGAAACATACTGCACACTTGCATTCAATGAAACAGACTGCCCACGTTAATACAATGAGATGAGTTTCTGTCATTTCTTCCATGTCTCGAGCTAAACACTTTCATTCAATGAAACAACGTTCATTAAATCACTGAATCAAACTTCAATCATTGATTTAATGAATCAAACAGTATTCAGTGAGTCCAGTAAATAAACTGAAATAATTTGGTAATGAATCCAATAGTCCTCATTCATTCAATGAATCAAACTGCACTCATTCTTTAATGAAATAACTGGACATCTTAATTCAGAGACCCGAGCTTAACGCTTTCATTCAATGAAACAATGTGCTTTCATTCAATTCATTGTTTCAACGAAATAAACAACTCATTTGTTTCGTAAATGAGTACAGCTTTTGCCATTTTTTAAATGAAACAAACTGCATGCATTCATTCAATGAAACACATTCGGGACTCTGAATAAAAGAGAGAAGCACTACTCATTGAAATAACACGTGCAGTCTGTTTCACTGAATGAATGAGTGTAGTTTGTATCATTGAATGAATGCCAAAAGCTCTACACATTGGATTAGGACGTCCAGAGTATTTCATTGAAAGAATGAGTGCAGTTTGATTCATTTAATGAATGAGTGCTATTGGATTCATAACGAAATTATTTCAGTTTATTTAATTGAATCACTGAATTTGATTTACTAAATCAATGATTGAAGTTTGATTCAATGATTGAATGAATGAACATTGTTTCATTGAATGAAAGCGTTTCCCTCGAGACATGGAATAAATGACAGAAACTATACTCACTGTATTAACATGGGCAGTCTGTTTCATTGAATGAATGAGTGCAGTTTGATTCATTGAATGAATTAATGCAGTTTGTTTCACTAAATAAATGAGATAATTTTATTTCATTGAAGCAGTGATTGAAGCTTGAAGTCAAAGATTTAACGAACACAGTTTGTTTCATTTAATGCCAGCGTTATGCTCGGGACATTGAAAAACGAGAGAAGCTCCTATCATTGAATTAACACGTACAGTCTGTTTCAAAGAATGAATGCGTGTAGTTCATTTCATTGAATCAATTCGCTAAACACATGGCACTGAACGAATGAGAGAAACACCAATCATTGAATTAACAAATCCAGTTTTTTTTCATTGAATAAATGTTGTTTGTTTCAATGAATCAATGCGTGGAACTGATAGTATTGAATGAATGAGAGAAGCGTGAATGAGAAAATTAAAGCGTGCAGTCTGTTTCATTGAATGAATGTGTGCAGTTTGTTACTTTGAATGAATGCGTGAAGTTTGTTTCAGTGCATGAATGGCAAAAGCTCTACTCATTGGAATAACAAATGCAGTTTGTTTTATTGAATGATTGCATGCATTTGAATTTAATGAGTAAATAGATGAGTTAAATTTGTTTCATCGAATCAACGAGTAAAGTTTGAACCATTGAATCAGTGATTGAAGTCTGATTCAATGACTGAATGAATGCAGTTTGTTTCATTGAAAGAAAGCGTTAATCTCGAGACATTGGATAAATAAGAGAAGCTCCTATCATTGAATTAACATGTGCGTTCTGCCTCATTGACTGAGTGCATGCACTTTGTTCCACTAAATCATTGCGTGAAACTGGTGCCACTGACTGAATGAGGGAAGCTCTACCCATTTTAATTAATAAGTGCAGTTTGCTTCATTGAATGAATGAGTTAAGCATGAAACATTGAATGAATGAGAGAAGCTATACTCATGGAATTAACACGTGCAGTGTGTTTAATCGAATGATTGAAGTTTGATTGATTGAATGAATGAATGAACGTGTTTCATTGAGTGAAAGCATTTAGCTCGAGACATGGATTAAATGACAGAAACTCTACTCATTGTGTTAACATGGGCAGTCTGTTTCATTGAATGCAAGTGTGCAGTTTGTTTCATTGAACCAAAGCGTTAAATTCACGTTCTTGAATAAATAAGAGAAGCTCGAATCATTAAATTAACAAGTTTATTTCATTGAAACAATGATTGAAGTTTGATTTCAATGATTAAATGGATGCAGTTTGTTTCATTTCATGAATGCATGCAGTTTGTTTCATTGAATGAATTGCAAAAGTTCTACTCATTGGATGAGCACGTGTAGTGTATTTCATTGAATGAATGAGTGCAGTTTGATTCATTGAATGAATGAATGCAGTTTGTTTCACTAAATAAACGAGGAAAGGTTATTTCATTGAATCAATGATTTAAGTTTGATTCAATGATTGAATCAATACCCGTTGTTTCATTGAATGAAGTTAGGTTAGAGACAGCGAAAAAATGAGATAAGCTCTACTCATTGAATTAACACGTTCTGGTTGTTTCATTGAAAGAATGAATGCAGTTGGTTTCACTAAATAAATGATTTAAGTTTCTTGCATTGAATCAATGAATAATGTTTGATTCATTGAATCAATGACTTAAGTTTGATATAATGGTTGAACAAATGCACGGTTGTTTCTTTGAATGAATCCGTTAAGCTCGAGACACTGAGTACATGAGAGAATACACTCATTGAAATAACACGTGCAGTCTGTTTCATTGAACAAATACATGCAGTTTGTTTCACTGAATGATTGCGTGCCTTTTGTTTCATTGAATGAATGGCAAAAGCTCAACGCATTGGTTTAGCACATGCACTGTGTTTCATTGAATCAATGAGTTAAGAGTAGCTCTACTCATTGAATTATCATGTGCAGTCTGTTTCATTGAATGAACGGGTGAGTTAGGTTTGATCGATTGAAGTAATGAATAAGGTTTGATTCATTGAATGAAAGTGTTAAGCTTGACACATTGAATAAACGAGAGGAGCTCGAAACATTGAATTAACACGTGCAGTTTGATTCATGGAGTGAATGGGTGCAGTTTCGTTCAGTATAAAGGGAGATAGGTTTGTTCCATTGAAACAAGGACTAAGGTTTGATTCGTTGAATCAATGATTGTCGTTTGATTCAATATTCAATGAATGCTGTTTGTTTCATTGAATGAAAAGGTTAAGCTTGACACATTGACTGAATAAGAGTCGCTCAACTCATGAATTGACAAGTGCAGCCTCTTGCATGGAATAATCGTGTGCAGTTTCATTCCCGAAATAAGCACGTTCATTTAGGTTCATTGAAACATTGAATAACTTTTGATTCACTGAATCAATCATTAAAGTATTGATTCAATAAATCAAGAATGCAGTTTGCTTCATTGAATGAAAGCGTTAAGCTTGACACATTGAATAAATGAGTGAAGCTCAACTCATTAAATTAACACGTGCAGTTTGGTTCATGGAGTGAATGTGTGCAGTTTAATTGTGAAAATGTTTGAACATTTGCTTGTGAAATTGACTGAAAGAGTAGCTGTATTCATTTAATTGACAAATGCTGTTTACTTCATGACGTAAACGTGTGCAATTTGTTTGATTGAATCAATGCGTTAAGAGGAGCTCTGCTCATTGAATTATCATGTGTAGTCTGTTTCATTGAATGAACGAGTGTAGTAGGATTAACTAAATAACTGTGTTAGGTTTGTTCGATTGAAACAAGGAATAAGGTTTGATTCATTGAATCAATGATTGTCGTTTGATTCAATGATTCAATGAATGCAGTTTGATTCATTAAATTGAATGAATTAAATTGAAACATTGAATGAATGAGAGAAGCTCTACTCATTGAATTAAGACGTGCAGTATGGTTCATGTAGTAAACGTGTGCAGTTTGATAGAGACAATGCGTGAAACTTTTGCAATTGAATGGATGAGAGTAGCACTAATTATTGAGTTGACAAGTGCAGCCTCTTTCATTGAATGAACGTAGGAAGTTTGGTTCCCAAAAAAAAGGGAGGTAGGTTTGTTCCATTGAAACAAGGAATAAGGTACGTTTCATTGAATCAATGATTGTCGTTTGATTCAATGATTCAATGATTGCAGTTTGTTTCATTGAATTGAGTTAATTAAATTTAAACATTGAATGAATGAGAGAAGATCTACTCATTGAGTTAATGTGCAGTATTGTTCATGGAATGAATGTGTGCAGTTTGATTGTGAAAATGTTCGAAGCTTGTCTCATTGAATGAATGAGTACCTGTATTCTTTGAATTGACAAATGCAGTTGGTTTCGTGAACTAAATGTGTGCAATTTGTTTGATTGAAGCAATGCGTTAGCAGTTGCTCCAATCATTAAGTAATGTGCAATCTGTTTCATTGTATGAACGAGTGTAGTAGGATTCACTCAATAAGTGAGTTTGGTTTGTTCGATTGAAACAAGGAATAAGGTTTGATTCATTGAATCAATGATTGTAGTTTGATTCAAAGAATGCAGTTTGTTTCTTTAAATGAAAACGGTGAGCTTGACACATTGAATGAATGAGAGAAGGTCTACTCATTGAATTAACGCGTGCAGTTTGGTTCATCGAGTGAATGTGTGCAGTTTAATTGTGAAAACGTGTGAAGCTTGCAACATTGAATGGATGAGTACCTCTACTCATTGAATTGACAAATGCAGTTTGATTCATGGACTAAATGTGTGCAATTTGTTTGATTAAATAAATGCGTGAGGAGTATCTCAAATCATTGAATTATCATGTGCAGTCTGCTTCATTGTCTGAACGGGTGTACTGGGTTTCACGCAATAAGTGAGTTAGGTTTGGTCGCTTGAAACAAGGAATAAGGTTTTATTCATTGAATCAATGATTGTAGTTTGATTCAATGATTCAATGAATGCAGTTTGTTTCGTTAAATTGAATGAATTAAATTGTAGCATTGTGAATGAATGAGAGAAGCTCTACTCATTGAATTAAGACGTGCAGTTTGGTTCATGGAGTGAATGTGTGCAGTTTAATTGTGAAAATGTGTGAATCTTGTGACATTGAATGGATGAGTAACTCTACCCATTGAATTGAGAAATGCAGGTTGATTCATGGAGTGAATGTGTACAGTTTGATTGAGACAATGTGTGAAGCTTGTGACATTGAATGGAAGTTTGTGACATTGAAGTTTGATTCAATGAATCAAGAATGCAGTTTGTTTCAGTAAAAAAGCGTTAAGCTTGACACATTGATTGAGTGAGAGAAGCTCTCCTCATTGAATTAACACGTGCAGTTTGATTGTGAAAATGTTAGAAGCTTGTCTCATTGAATGAATGACTACCTGTATTCATTGAATTGACAAATGCAGTTTCCTTCATGAACTAAATGTGTGCAATTTGTTTGATTGGATCAATGCGTTAAGAGTACATCTACTCATTGAATTATCATGTGCAGTCTGTTTCATTGAATGAACGAGTGCAGTAGGATTCATTTAGTAAGGGAGATAGGTTTGTTCCATTGAAATAAGGAATAAGGTTTGATTCATTGAATCAATGATTGTAGTTGGATTCAATGATTCCATGAATGCAGTTTGTTTCATTAAATTGAATGAATTATATTATAATATTGAATGAATTAGAGAAGCTGTACTCATTGAATTAAGACGTGCAGTTTGGTTCATGGGGTGAATGTGTGCAGTTTAATCGTGAAAATGTGTGAAGCTTTTGAATGGATGAGTACCTCTACTCATTGAATTAACACGTGCATTTTGTTTCATGAAGTGAATGCGTGCCGTTTGATTGAGACAATGTGTGAAACTGGTGACATGGAATGAATGAGAAGCTATATTCATTGAATTGACAAATACAGTTTGCTTCATGAACTAATTCTATGCAATGAGAGAAGCTCTACTCAATGAATTAATACGTGCAGTTTGGTTCATGTAGTAAACGTGTGCAATTTGATAGAGACAATTTGATAGAAACGTCTGGCATTGAATGAATGAGAGTAGCTCTACTCATTGAATTGACAAGTGCAGCCTCATTCATTGAATGAACGGATGTAGTTTGGTTCATTAATAAGTGAGATAGGTTTGTTCCATTGAAACAAGGAAAAAGGTTTGATTCATTGAATTAATGATTGTCGTTTGATTCAATGATTCAATGAATGCTGTTTGTTTCATTGAATGAAAAGGTTAAGCTTGACACATTGACTGAATAAGAGTCGCTCAACTCATTGAATTGGCAAGTGCAGCCTCTTGCATTGACTAATCGAGTGCAGTTTCATTCAGTAAATAAGCATGTTCAATTAGGTTCATTGAAACAGTGAATAACTTTTGATTCACTGAATCAATCATTAAAGTTTGATTCAATGAATCAAGAATGCAGTTTGTTTCATTGAATGAAAGCGTTAAGCTTGACACCTTTAATAAATTGGAGAAGCTCTACTCATTGCATTAAGACGTGCACGTTTGGTTCATGGAGTGAATGTGTGCAGTTTAATTGTGAAAATGTGTGAAGCTTGTGACATTGAATGAATGAGTAGCTGTATTCATTAAATTGACAAATGCAGTTTGCTTCGTGAATGGAATGTGTGCAATTTGTTTGATTGAATCAATGCGGGAAGAGTAGGTCTACTCATTGATTTATCATGTGCAATCTGTTTCATTGTATGAACGAGTGCAGTAGGATTCACGCAATAAGTGAGTTTGGTTTGTTCGATTGTAACAAGGAATAAGGTTTGATTCATTGAATCAATGATTGTAGTTTGATTCAATGATTCAATGAATGCAGTTTGTTTCATTGAATTGAATTATTTAAATTGAACCATTGATGGAATGAGAAAAGTTCTACTGATTGAATTAACACGTGCAGTTTGATTCATCGAGTGAATGTGTGCAGTTTAATTGTGAAAATGTGTGAATCTTGTGACATTGAACGAATGAGTAGCTGTATTCATTGAATTGACAAATGCCGTTTGATTCATGGAGTGAATGTGTACAGTTTGATTGAGACAATGTGTGAAGCTTGTGACATTGAATGGACGTTTGTGACATCGAAGTTTGATTCAATGAATCAAGAATGCAGTTTGTTTCATTGAATGAAAGCGTTAATCTTGACACATTGAATGAGTGAGAGAAGCTCTACTCATTGAATTAACACGTGCAGTTCGTGAAAATGTTAGAAGCTTGTCTCATTTAACTTCGGATGATACACGCAGCCAAGCCTCTGCTTAATCCACAAGTTCTGCTGCATCAACCGAACCAACTTCTGGATAAAGGCAGACCCATTATTCGAACTGATCTCAGACGTTTTGCCAAACCACTGAAGCACTTCAGTTGGTAAAACTTCACCACAGCACCTGCCCGTGAATCTCTTGATATAGTTGCATCTACCCATCTACGAACCCAGTCAATGACCACCAACATATATCACTGCTTTCTCACTGTCCTTATCATGTCCACCTAGTCGACCACCAAATCCTACAAGTAATAGCCATCCCTCATTATCTTCTCAGCTCTACGGTTCGAGCACCATCATTCAACTCATGTGCCTCTGAGATAAGAATGGTCAACAAATGGGTAGGTGCCACCCACAATCCTTTCTCTAAAAACCACAGGCCTTCCTGGTTACGCCTGCCATCCCCTCACCCTTTTGTCTCCAAACCAACTGCTCAGCTAAAGTCGCCTCATCTTGTATCACAATGAAGACTGTCACAATGGTTGGCTCCGGATCTAAACACACCTTGGGTGCAATGACAGCTGAAGCGCACCCTGAAGCCAACCTACCCACGTCATCCGTTACTTTATTACCCTTGAACACCAAATCACCACTTACCTCATGTACCCGACACTTTATCATAGCTAATGCTTTCAGCATCATCAATGCGGTTGTCTACTCAACAATTTGCTGACAATGTTGCATGGGATCCTCATTGCTCTTCTGGAAGCCCCTTTGCTTCCACATCGAACCAAACAAATGACTGAACCAAAGGTACAGGCAGAATCAGTATGTATACCTGCCTTCGCACCTTCCACCAACGTACAGGCTGCAGTGAGGGCCTTAAGCTCAGCGCATTGTGCCGAACAAGGTTACGGATAGGCCTCCAATCTTAAACTGAGACTCCTCCGGCTGGACAACTGCAAACCCCGCATGATTCCCATCATAGTCTTTGTAACATAAACCATCCACAAAAAGCTTTGCAGCTTCTGCCCAGACCCCTTATGACTATCATATGTTAACTGTTCTAGAAGAGATATGGTGTCACAGTCACATTGCCCTTCACTCTCAGAGCAAACTAACAAATAATCAACATACTGGATTAGTGTACTCTCCAAATGCACACCCTCCAGATCCAAGTTCAACACCTGATTAAACACATGTGGTGAATGCTTCAACCCCTGTGGCCCTCGAATATACTGCCTTCCTCTGTACATAAAAAACAAATATCGACAGTCCTCCGCCAATGGAACACTAAAGAAGGCTGAACACAAGCCAATCACTGAAAATTAATCTTCTTCCAAGGGTATATTTTCAGCAGTGTATGCGGATTTGGAGCCAATGCTGGCCAATCCTCCACCACGCCATCAACCGCCCTCATATCGTGTACCAGTCTCCATTGCAACATATCCGCTTTTAAAACAGGCAGGAATGTTGTATTACAGGAGCTGCATGTCTCCCTGAGCACCCCAGTTGCAGTAGTCCCTTGTATTTTCGCTGCTATTCTCTCCTCTTCCTCTGGCTTCAAAGCATACTGTGATCTCCCAGGGAAATGTGCCCCTGGCTGTAAACGTAATACCACTAAATTTGCTGACTTCATTCTCCCCACATCTGTATCGTGTAGGGACCATAAGCTAACTGGCAATGGATCCAACTAATATTCAAATTGATGGTCACTTTCTCGCGCTATCGCTGGCATACTCCGTCGGGGAAACCAATTCAATCTCTTTGGAGTTCCCCAATATATCCATACAAGCTGCAATTCGAACATACTTACCATCGCCCGATTTCCAGATCACTGGTGTCATCATCTGCCAATCACTAATCATTTCTACATGTTTCATCATGGGTCCCAGATCCATGGACTGATGTCCTTCATTTACTAATATTGTCACATGGGGAAAAGCCCATAGCACACTGCACCATTTCTGCAGAAAATCATTTTGTCTTATCTGCAATGCTAAGTCCCTGCTTTCATATCACTATGGCTTCACTCTGTAAATGCTGCAGGGAGACAACCTCAGAGTGCCATCACTCCTGCAATACTTTACTCTGATTCTCCTCAAAAATCACTGTATAATGGTGCAGCCAAAGGCAGTAAAGCTAAAGTATCTGTCCTCCATTTCTCCCAAGTTACACAACTATAACCATCGCTACCTCCTATCCAATTTACATTAGCCATCCCGGCTCCCTGCAACACCAACTGAGAACTCCCTTTTATCTACACTAAACACCTTTTTGAGTACATTCCAATACTAATTCTAACTTCAATAAAGCGTCCTTACAGAGCAAATTAATTGGTGTCCCCATAGAGAACACGTGGTGCTAGAACACAGAGAACAGCAATCCATCTGTCTCATGTAGGAAACTGCAGATCCTGTATCTAATGTCGGGAATAGCTGTTCTCGACATGAGACACAAGGACTACTGTTGGCCATATTAAACAAATGGACTGTTGTTCACTTTTTTATACGCAGGGACTGCTATTCATTTTTTTATACACAGGGCCTGCTGTTCTCCATATTGTAACAAGACTGCTGTTCTCTCTTATACACGGGCACTGTTGTTCTGTATAATTAACGCAAGGACCGCTGTTCTACATATCCTAAACAGGTAAGGCTGCTCTCTATATTATACAGCAGGACTCCTATTGCAATATACACAGGGGCACGTGTTGTCTATGTTATACAAAGGGGATGTACTGTGCTGTAATGTTATATGTTGTTTTGCCTAATGTCCGATATTAGCCGAGTGGTTTCATAATGGGCCTGTACTGTGCAGTAATTCTCTACGTTCTGTGAATTCATATTCCTTTCTTAGACAAGCAGTTGCATATTGGACATGTACTGCGCTGTAATGTTCTATGTTGTATTAGTCTAATGTCCGGTATGAGCTGAGTGGTTCCATAAAGGGCTTGTACTGTGCTGTCATTCTCTGCGCTGTATTAATTCATATTCGTTTTTTAGACGAGCGATTCTGTAAAAGGCGTGTGCTGTGCTGTAATTTTCCTTCTAATCTTGTCCTAATGTCCAGTATTAGCCGAGTGGTTCCATAGTGGGCCTGTACTGTGCTGTAATTCTCTACGTTCTATTAAATCATATTCCTTTTTTAGACGAGCGGTTCCATGCAGGACCTGTAATGCGCTATAATGTTCTAAGTTCTATTGATCTAATGTCCAGTATTAGCCAATTGGTTCCATAAAGGGCCTGTACTGCGCTGTAATGCTTTGTGTTCTATGACGTTCACTTCCTTTATTAGCCGAGTGGTTCCATAAAGGGCCTGTACTGAGCTATAATGTTGCATGCTCAATGACTCTAACTTCCTTTATTAGCCGAGCAGATCCATCAAGGACCTAGACTGTGCTGTTCTGTTCTATGTCGTATTAGTCTAACTTCCTTTATTAGCTGAGGACTTCCATAATGGGCCTATGTTGCGCTGTAATGTCTCTGTTCAATGAGTGTAGAACATAGAACATAGAACATAGAAGAATACAGCGCAGTACAGGCCCTTCGGCCCTCGATGTTGCGCCGATCAAAGCCCAGCTAACCTACACTAACCCATTATCCTCCATATACCTATCCAATGCCCGCTTAAATACCCACTGTTACAGGCAGGGCATTCCATGAACTTACGACTCGCTGAGTGAAGAACCTACCCCGAACATCATTCCTATATCTACCCCCCCCCCTTAATTTAAAGCTATGCCCCCTTGTAATAGCTGACTCCATACGTGGAAAACGGTTCTCACTGTCAACCCTATCTAACCCCCTAATCATCTTGTACACCTCTATCAAGTCACCCCTAAACCTTCTTTTCTCCAATGAAAACAGCCCCAAGTGCCTTAGCCTTTCCTCATAGGATCTTCCTACCATACCATACCAGGCAATATCCTGGTAAACTTCCTCTGCACCCGTTCCAGTGCCTCCACATCCTTCCTATAGTATGGCGACCAAAGCTGCACACAATATTCCAGATGCGGCCGCACCAGAGTCTTATACAACTGCAGCATGACCTCAGGACTCCGGAACTCAATTCCTCTACCAATAAAAGCCAGTAGGCCATATGCCTTCTTCACTGCACTATTTACCTGGGTGGCAACTTTCAGAGAACTGTGTACATGGACACCAAGATCCCTCTGCTCTTCCACACTACCAAGTATCCGACCATTAGCACAGTACCCCATCTTTTTGTTACTCTTACCAAAAGTGAATCACCTCACACTTAGCTACATTGAACTCCATTTGCAACCTTTCTGCCCAGCTCTGCAGCTTCTCTATATCCCGCTGTAACCTGCCACATCCTTCCTCACTGTCTCCAACTCCTCCGACTTTCGTATCATCCGCAAACTTGCTCACCCAACCTTCTAACCCTTCCTCCAGGTCATTTATAAAAATGACAAACAGCAATGGTCCCAAAACAGATCCTTGCGGAACACCGCTAGTGACGGCACTCCAAGATGAACCTTTGCCATCAACTATTACCCTCTGTTTTCTTCCAGCCAGCCAATTCCTAATCCAAACCTCCAACTCACCCTCAATGCCATATCTCTGTATTTTCTGCAGTAGACTACCATGGGGGACCTTATCAAACGCCTTACTAAAATCCATATATACCACATCTACCGTTTCCCCTCATCTACCTCCTTAGTCACCTTCTCAAAGAATTCAATAAGGTTTGTGAGGCACGACCTGCCCTTCACAAAACCATGCTGACTATCCTTGATCACATTATTCTTATCCAGAAGTGCATAAATCCTATCCCTTACAACTCTCTCTAAGACTTTGCACACAACAGAAGTGAGACTCACTGGCCTATAGTTACTAGGATTATCCCTACTCCCCTTCTTGAACAAGGGAACCACGTTTGCTAGCCTCCAGTCCTCTGGCACTACTCCTGTCGACAAAGAGGACACAAAAATCAAGGCCAATGGCTCCGCAATCTCCTCCCTTGCTTCCCAGAGAATCCTAGGATAAATGCCATCAGGCCCAGGGGACTTATCTATTTTCACCCTTGCCAGAATTTCCAACACCTCTTCTCTACATATCTCAAAGCCATCCATTCTACTTATTCGTGCCTCAGTATTCATATCGACAACAATGTCCTGTTCCTGAGTGAATACTGACGAAAAGTATTCATTCAGTGCCTCCCCAATCTCTTCAGCCTCCACACGCAACTTCCCATTACTATCCTTGATTGGACCTATTCCTACCCTAGTCATTCTTTTATTCCTAACATACCTAGAGAAAGCCTTAGGGTTTTCCCTAATCCTACCAACTAAGGACCTTTCATGTCCCCTCCTTGCTGCTCTTAGCTCTCTCTTCACGTCCTTCCGGGCTACCTTATAACTCTCAATCGCCCCTATTGAACCTTCACGCCTCATCTTTACAAAAGCCGCCCTCTTCCATTTAACAAGGGATTCCAATTCCTTATTAAACCACGGCTCCCTCACACGACTCTTTCCTCCCTGCCTGATAGGTACGTACTTATCAAGGACACTCAATAGTTGCTCCTTGAACAAGTTCCACATATCAATTACTCTCTTGCCTTGGAATCTACTTTTCCAATCCACACATCCTTAATCATGCCTCACCGCATCATAATTTCCCTGCCCCCAGCTGTAACTCTTGCCCTGTCGTACACACTTATCCCTCTCCATCACTCGAGTAAAAATCACCGAATTGTGGTCACTTTCGCCAAAGTGCGCACCTACCTCTAGTTTTAATACCTGGCCTGGTTCGTTACCCAGAACCAAATCCAGTATGGCCTCACCTCTTGTTGGCTTATCTACATATTGTGTCAGGAAACTCTCCTGCACACATTGGACAAACACTGACCCATCTAATGAACTTGAGCTATAGCTTTCCCAATCAATATCAGGAAAGTTAAAGACCCCCATAACAACCACCGTATTACTGTCACTCTTCTCCTGAATCATCTTCGCAATCCTTTCTTCAACGATTCTCGGACTATTAGGAGGCCTGTAAAAGACTCCTAACAGGGTGACCTCACCTCTCCTATTCCTAACCTCAACCCAAACTACCTCAGATGGCAAATCTTCGTCCATCTTCCTTTCCACCGCTGTAATACTATCTTTGACAAGCAAAGCCACACCCCCCCCCTCTTTTACCCCCACCTCTGTAATTCTGTATGTTCTATGAGTTTAACTTCCTTTATTAGCCGAGTTGTTCCATAAAGGACTTGTACTGCGCTGTAATGTTCGATGTTGTATTGGTGTAATGTCCGGCATTAGACGTGTGGTTCCATTAAGGGCCTGTTCTGCACCGTAATGTAGTTTGTTCTCTGACTCTCACTTCCTTTATTAGCCAAGCGATTCCATCAAGGGGATGTACTGTGCTGTAATATTCTGTGTTGTTTTGCCTAATGTCCGGTATTAGCCAAGTGGTTCCATAATGGGCTTATACTGTTCTGTAATTCTCTATGTTCTATGAAGTCATATTTCTTTTTGAGATGAACGGTTCCATAAAGGGCCTGTACTGCACTGTAATCGTCGATGTCGTGTTGGTTTATTGCCTGGTATTAGCCGGGTGGTTCCATTAAGGTCCTGTGTTGCGCTATAATGTGCCATGTTGTAATGGTCTAATGTCCGTTATTAGCTGAGCAGTTCCCGAAGGGACCTGTACGGCGCTGTAATGTTCTATGTTGTATTGGTCTAATGTCCCGTAAGAGCTACATGGTTTAATGCTGCATGTTTGGAGACTCTAACCTCCTTTATGACTTCCTGTACTGTGCTGTAAATCTCTATGTTCTAAGAATCTATATTCCTTTATTATCCAGGTGGTTTTATAAAGGGCCTGTACTGTGCTCTAATGTTCGATTTTGATTGGTGTAATGTCCGGTATTAGCCGAGTGCTTCCATAAAGGGCCTGTTATGCGCTGTAATGCTGTAAGGTCTATGACTCTCACTTCCTTTATTAGCTGAGCGGATCCATAAAGGAGCTGTACTGTGCTTTAATTCCCAACATTATATGAATTAATATTCCTTTTTTAGATGAGGGGTTCCATAAAGGATCTGTACTGCGTTGTCATGTTCTATGTGGTATTGGTCAAATGTCCAGTATGAGCCGAGTGGTTCCATAAAGGGCCTGTACTGCGCTGGAATGCTGTTTGTTCGATGACTCTCACTTCCTTTATTAGCCGAGCGGTTCCTTCAAGGGCCTGTACTGTTGTGCAATATTCTGTTGTTTTGTCTAATGTCCAGTATTAGCCGAGTGGTTCCATGATGGGCCTGTACTGTGCTGTAGTTCTCTTCGTTCAATAAATTCATGTTCCTTTTTTTGATGAGCGGTTCCATAAAGGACCTGTACTACACTTTAATGTTCGATGTTGTATTGGTGTAATGTCTGGTATTAGACGATTGGTTCCACAAAAGGGCTTATACTGCGCTGTAATGCTGTATGTTGCATTCGTCAAACTTCATTTATTAGCTGAGCATAATGGGCCTGTGTTGCGCTGTAATGTCTCTGTTCACTGAGTCTAATTGCCTTTAGTAGCTGAGCGATTCCATAAAGGAGCTGCACTGCACTGCAATGTTCCATGTTGTATTGGTCAAATTCCGGTATTAGCCGAGTTGTTCCATGAAGGACCTGGACTGCAATGTAATGTTCTTTGTTGTATTGGTCTAATGTCCAGTATTAGCCGAGCAGTTCTTTAAAGGGCATGTACTGCGCTGTAATTCTGTATGTTCCATGAATCTAACTTCCTTTATTAGCCAAGTCGTTCCATAAAGGTCCAGTACTGCGCTATTATGTTCGATGTTGTGTTGGTGTAATGTCCGGTAGTAGCCAAGTGTTTCCATAAAGGGCCTGTTCTGCACCGTAATGCTGTATGTTCTATGACTCTTACTTACTCTCTTAGCCGAGTGGTTCCATCAATGGGCTGTACTGTGCTGAAATATTCTATGTTGCTTTGCCTAATATCCTCTATTAGCCGAATGGTTCCATAATGGGCCTGTACTGTGCTGTAATTCTCTACGTTCTATGAATTCATATTCCTTTTTTCGACAATGGTTCCATAAGGCGCTGTAATGTTCTATGTTGTATTGGTCTAATGTCCCATAAGTGCCAAGTGGTGTAATGCTGTATGTTCGGAGACTCTAACTTCCTTTATTAATTCCTGTACTGTGCTGTAAATCTCTTTGTTCTATGAATCTATATTCCTTCATTCTCCGAGTGGTTTTATAAACGGCCTGTACTGCGCTCTAATGTTCGATGTTTAATTGGTGTAATGATCAGTATTAGCCGAGTGTTTCCATACAGGGCCTGTTCTGCGCCGTAATGCTGTATGTTCTATGATTCTCACTTCCTTTATTAGCTGAGCGGTTCCATCAAGGAGCTGTACTGTGCTTTAATTCCCTACATTATATGAATTCATATTCCTTTTTAAGATGAGGGTTTCCATAAAGGATCTGTACTGCGTTGTAATGTTCTATATTGTATTGGTCTAATGTCCGGTATTAGCCGAGCGATTCACTGAAGAACCTGGGTGTTCTTGTCCACCAGTCAATGAAGGCAAGCATGCAGGTACAGCAGGTCGTGAAGAAGGCTAATAGCATGCTGGCCTTCATAACAAGAGGGATTGAGTATAGAAGCAAAGAGGTGCTTCTGCAGCTGTACAGGGCCCTGGTGAGACCACACCTGGAGTACTGTGTACAGTTCTGGTCTCCAAATTGAGGAAAGACATTCTGGCTATTGAGGGAGTGCAGCGTAGGTTCACGAGGTCAATTCCTGGAATGGCAGGATTGCCTTACACGGAAAGACTGAAGCGACTGGGCTTGTATACCCTTGAGTTTAGAAGACTGAGAGGGGATCTGATTGAAACGTATAGGATTATGAAAGGACTGGACACTCTGGTAGGAGGGAACATATTTCCGTTGATGGGGGAGTGCCGAACCAGAGGACACAACTTAAAAATACGGGGTAGACCATTTAGGACGGAGATGAGGAGAAACTACTTCACCCAGAGAGTGGTGGCTGTGTGGAATGCTCTGCCCCAGAGGGCAGTGGAGGCCCAGTCTCTGGATTCATTTAAGAAAGAATTGGATAGAGCTCTTAAAGATAGTGGAGTCAAGGGGTATGGAGATAAGGCTGGAACAGGATACTGATTAGGAATGATCAGCCATGATCATATTGAATGGCGGTGCAGGCTCGAAGGGCAGAATGGCCTACTCCTGCATCTATTGTCTATTGTCTATTGTCTATTGTCTAACCTGTCTAATGTCCCTAATTAGCCAAGTGGCTCCATAAATGGCCTGTACTGCGGTATATTGCTGCATGTTCTATGTCTCTCAATTCCATTATTATCCGAGCAGTTCCATCAAGGGGCTGGACCGTGTTGTAATATTCTATGTTGTATTGTTTCAATTGTCCGGTATGAGACGAGTGGTTCCATAAAGGGCCTGTCCTGCGGTTTAATGCTGAATATTCTCCAGCTCTTAACTTCCTTTATTTGCCAATCCGTTCTATAAAGGGCCTGTACTACACTGTAATGCTGTATGTTCCATGACTCTAACTTTCATTAAGAGACGAGCGGTTCCATCAAGGGCCTGTACTGTGCTGTAGTGTTCTATGTTGTGTTGGTCTAATGTCCAGTTTTAGCCAAGTGGCTCCATAAAGGGCCTGTACTGTGCTTTAATGCAGTATGTTCTATGACTCTAACTTCCTGTTTTAGCTGCGCGGTTCCATCCGGGGCATGTACTGTGCTGTTATGTTCCATGTTGTATTAGTCTAACTTCCTTTATTAGCTGAGCAGTTCCACAATGGGCCTGTGCTGAGCTGTAATATTCTATGTTCAAAGAGTCTAATTGCCTTTAGTAGTTGAGTGATTCCACAAAGGACGTGTACAGAGCAGAAATTCTCGACGTTCTATGAGTCTAACTTCCTTTATTATCTAAGCGGTTTCATTAAGGGTTTGTACTGTGCTGAAATGCTGTGTCTTCAATGAGTCTAATTGCATTTAGTCGAAGAGCGATTCCACAAAGGACCTGTACTGCGCTGTAATGCTGAATGTTCTTTGAGGAGAAAGTGAGGAGAGCAGATGCTGGAGATCAGAGCTGAAACTTGTGTTGCTGGAAAAGCACAACAGGTCAGGCAAAATCCAAGGAGCATGACCCCACCTCCCAGCACAAAACCATCATCTCCCAGACCATCCATAACCTCATCACCTCAGGGGATTTCCCTTCCACCGCCTCCAACCTCATAGTCCCACAACCCCGCACCGCCCATTTCTACCTCCTGCCCAAAGTCCACAAACCTGTCTGCCCCGGATGACCCATTGTCTAAGCCTGCTCCTGCCCCACCGAACACATCTCTGCATACCTCGACACAGTCCTGTCCCCCTTAGTCCAAGAACTCCCCACCTACGTTCGGGACACCACCCATGCCCTCCACCTCCTCCATAATTTTTGCTTACTCAGCTCCCAACGCCTTATCTTCACCATGGACATCCAGTCCCTATACACCTCCATCCCCCATCACGAAGGCCTCAAAATCCTCCGCTTCTTCCTTTCCCGCCGAAAGTGCCCTTCCACTGACACCCTCCTTCGAATGACTGAACTGGTCCTCACTCTGAACAACTTCTCTTTCCAATCCTCCCACTTCCTCCAAACCAAATGAGTAGCCATGGGCACACGCATGGGCCCAAGCTGTGCCTGCCTCTTCGTCGGAAGAGTCTTACCTGTGTATTATATGGAGAATTACAGTCCTTGTGTCAAATATACAGACAACAGTGCCCGTGTATAGGAGAGAACAGCAGTCCCTGCGTATAACATACAAAACCCACGTATAAAATACTGATCAGCAACCCCTGTGTATAACATATAGAACAGCAATCCCTGTATCTCATGGAGGGAACAGCAGATCCAGCGTCTATTATAGAGAACAGCAAACCCTGTGTATATTGTATAAAATGGCGGTCCCTGTGTATAACGTGGAGAACAGTAGTCCTTGTGTAGAATGTAGAGAACAGCCGTCCTTCTGTACAATGCAGAGATCTGCAGTTCCTGTGTTTAACATATCGGGCAACAGTCTATGTGTACAGTATAGAGAACCGCAGCCCTGTACACAATGCAGAGAACAGCAGTCAGTGTTTCCAGTGTAGAGAACAGCAGCCACTGTGTGCAATGTAGAGAACAGCAGCGCCCCTGTTCATTGCAAATAACAATAATCTCTGAGTATAATATAGAGAACAACAGTGCCAGTGTTTAATAAAGAGAACAGCAGTCCCTGTGTACGACAGAAAGAACAACAGTCTCTGTGTCTATTACATAAAACAGCCGTCCCTACGTCTATTATGGCGAACAAGAGTTACTGTGTATAATGTAGAGAACAGCAGTCCCAGTGTATAATATAGAGAAGAGCTGCTCCAGTGTCAATTACACAAAACAGCAGCCCCTTGATATAACATAGAAAACAGCAGTCCCTATGTATAAAATATAGAACAGCATTCCCTGCGCACATGCAGAGAACAGCAGTGACTGTGTACATTGTAGAGAACAGTAGTCCATGTGTTGAACATAGAGAACAGCAGTGCATGTGTACATTGTCGAAAACAGCAGTGCCTGTGTACACTGTGGAGAATAGCAGTCCCTTCGTATAATAAAGAACGGCACTCCCTGTGTATAACATATCGAACAGCTGTTCCTGTGTCTATTACACAGAACTGTACTCCCTATGTATAATATAGAGAACAGCAGTCCCTCTGTACAATACAGAGATGAGCAGTCCCTATGTATAAACTAGAGAACATCAGACCCTGCACACATGCACAGAACAGCAGTGAGGACAGCAGCCCCTCTATATAATATAGATATCATCAAACCCTGAGAATAATGTAGAAAATAGCAGTCCTTGTTTCTAGTGTGGAGACAAGTAGTGCCTGTGTATATTCTGGAGAACAGTAGATCTTGTCTCTCATGTAGAGAACAGCATTCCCAGTGTATAAAGTACAGAATACATGTCCCTGAGTGTCTGGTAGAGAACAATAGACGCTGTGTAAAATGTCGAAAACTGCAGTGCTGCATACATTGGAGAGAAAAGCAGTGCCTACATATAATATAGAGAACAGCCATCCCTGTGTTTAAAAAACAGCAGTTTAGAATGCAGAGAACAGCTGTGCTGCTTACAATGCGGAGAACAGCAGTCACTGAGTGCAATGTAGAGAACAGCAGTCCATGTGTGCAATGTAGAGAAGAGCAGTGCCTCTGTACATTGTAGAGAACACTCGTCTCTGAGTATAATGTGGAGAACAGCAGTCCCTGTGTTTAATAAAGCGAACAGCAGTCCCTGTATATGATAGAGAGAACAACAGTCTCTGTGTTTATAATACAGAAGAGCATTACTGTGTATGAGAAAGAGAACAGCAGACCCTGTGTCTAATGTACAGAACAACAGTCCCACGTACACTGTAGAGAACAGCAGTCCTTGTGTACAATTTCGAAAACAGCAGAGTCTGTGTTCATTGTAGAGAACAGCACTCCCTTCGTGTAATATAGAGAACAGCAGTCCTTGTTTGTATTGTACAGAATGGCAGTCCCTGTGTATATTATAGAGAACAGCTGTTGGTTTGTCTATCATAAAGAGCAGCTGTCCCTATGTATAATATAGAGAACAGTAGTCTTTCTGAACAATACAGAGATGAGCAGTCCCTGTGTATAACACAGAGAAAAGCAGTCCGTGTGTATAATAGAGAGAACAGCAGTCCCTGAGTCTCTTATACAGAACAGCAGACATTGAGTCTATTATTGAGAACACCAGTGCCTGTGCATAATATAGAGAACAGAAATCCCTGTGCACAATGCAGAGAACAGCAGTCTCTGACTACATTATAGAGAACAGCAGACCCTGAGAGCAGCAGTCGCTGTGTATAATATGGAGAACCTGAGTCCCTGTCTACAGTATAGAGAACAGGAGTCCTTGTGTATAATATAGAGAACAGTTTTACCTGTGCATAACATGGAACAGAGCAACCTCTGTGTCTAATATAGAGAGCTACAGTGCCCAGGTATAAGGGAGAACAGCACTCGCTGTGAAAAATATAGGGATCAGCAGTCCAGATGTATAATATGGAGAACAGCAGTCCCTGTGATAATAAATGGAACACAGTCCCAGTGCATAATATAGAGAACAACAATCCCTGTGTCACATATAGGGAACAGCATTTCCTGTGTCTAATGTGGGGAACAGCAGTCCCTGTGCACAATGTAGAGAACAGCAGTCTCTGTGTATAATAAGTAGAGCAGCAGTCACTGGGTTTAGTAATGAAAGCAGCAGCCCATGTGTTTAATATAGAGAATCGCATACCCTGTGTCTCATAGAGAGAACAACAGCCCCTATGTCTGATATAGAGAACAGCAATCACTGTGTATAATATGTAGAACAGTAGACCCTGGGTATAATATAGAGAACAGCAAATCCTGTGAATAATGTAGAAAACAGCAGTCCCCGTTTCTAATGTGGAGAACAGTAGTCCCTGTGTATATTGTGGAGAACTGCAGATCCTGTGTTTCATGTGGAGAACAGCAGTCACTGTGAATACTATGGAGAACCGCAATCCCTCCATATAACGTATAAAATACACGTCGCTGTGTACTTTGTGAAGAACAGCAGACCCTGTGTATAATGTAGACAACAGGGGTCCTGCATACATTACAGGGAAGAGTAGTCCCTGTGTACAGTGTAGAGAAAAGCAGTCCCTACATATAATATAAAAAACAACAGTCCCTGTGCTTACTGAGAGAACACCAATCGCTATGTATAACTTAAAAAACAGCAGTCCTTATGTTATATACAGAGAACAGCCGTCCCTTTAGAAAAGGAAGAGACCACTTGTCGCTGTGTATATTATAGAGAGCAGGAGTCCCTCTGTGTAATAAAGAGAATACCCTTACCTGTGTATACTTTGGAGAACAGCAGTCATTGTGTCGATCATAGAGCACAACAGTGCCTGAGTATAAAAGTGAACAGTAGTCCTTGTGTATAATATAGAGTACAGAAGTCCCTGTGTACAAAATAGTGAACATAACTCCCTGTGTCTGTTTTAGAGAACAACAGTGCCTGTGTATAACGTAGAGAACAACAGTCCCTGTGTCTATTTTGGAGAACAGCAGTCCTTGTGTATAATATAGAGATAAGCAGTCCCTGGGTCTAATATAGAGAACAGCAGTCCCTGTGTCTATTTTGGAGAACAGCAGTCCCAGTGTACAAGATGGAGAACAGCAGTCCCTCTGTAGAAAATAGAGAACTGTGTATAATATAGGGAACATGTATCCCAGAGTATATTATACAGGGCAGGTTTCCCTGTGGGTAATATAGACAACAGACTTACCTTTGTATAATATGTAGTCGTCCTTGTGTGAATTATAAAGGACAACACTGCCCGTGAATGAGTGAGAACTGCAGTCCCTGAGCACAATATAGAGAAGAGCAGCCCTTTGCATAATATAGTGGACAACAGGAACTATGTATTATATAGAGAACAGGAGTCCCTGCGTTTAGTAATGGGAACAGCTGACCCTGAGTCTAACATAGAGAACAGCAAGCCCTGCGAATAATGTAGAAAACAGCAGTCCCTGTTTTTAATGTGGAGAACAGCTGTCCCTGAATATATTGTGGAGAAGAGCAGATCCTGTGTTTCAGGTAGAGAACAGCAGTCGATTCGTATTAGGCAGAGAGCAGCTCTCCTTGAGTGTATGCTGGAGAACAGTAGTCCTTGTGTAAAATGTAGAGAACAACGGTCCTGCATGCGTTATAGGGACAAGCAGTCCCAGTGTACAATGTAAAGAACAGCAGTCCCTTCATATTACCTAGAGAACAACAGTCCCTGTTTTTAGTAAAAAGAACAGTAATCCCTGTGCATAATATACAGAACAGCAGTCCCTGTGTTTCATAAAGAGAGCAGCAATCCCTCCGTATAATATAGCGAACTCGTGTCCTCGTGTATATTATAGAGAGCAGGCGTCCCAATGTGTCTTATCGAGAAGAGCCTTGCCTGTGTTTAATATGGAGAACAGCAGTCCTTCTGTCAATTATACAGGACAACAGTGCCCGTGCATAAGCGAGGACAGCACTCCCTGTGTATAATGTAGAGAACAGCAATCCAACATCCTCTGTAGAGAACAGCCGAACCTGTGCAAAGGGTAGAGAAAGGCAATCTCTGGATCCAGCGTCTAGAACAGCAGAACCTTTGTACATTGTAGAGACCAGCAGTCTCTGTGTATAATGCAGAGAACAGTCCCTCTGTACATGATAGAGAACAGCAGTCCCGGTGTGTAACATAGAGAACAGTGATCCCTGTGTCTATTATACAGAACGGCAGTCCCTTTGAACAAAATAGACAAATTGTATAATATGTAAAACGCAATCAAAGCAAATTTGTTCAAGAGAAAAGGAGCTGAACCATGAAGTGATGACATTCTTTATATAATAATATGATGGAGAAGATGTATTTTTGTAATTTGTAATTTCAAATCAGCTCATTTTCTCATATGTTCCTATCAGGTAACTTCAACATATTGTTCTCCGTTCCTTCAGTAAAAGCATTGTTATATTTTGTAAAAATGTTTTCATGTTATCATTCTTGCAGTTATTCACAAAAAGAAAAATAAAATTAAAGTGAAATGCTGATGATGCTTAAAGCTTGAAACAAGAACGGAAAGTATGTATTAAACATAGAACTCGTCTTGCTGTATCGGTGAGAAAACAAACAGAGTTCACGCTCAAATATTACCCTGGTCTGAAGGAGACTTTTTTTTTTCATTGATGACTGACAGGACGGAGTGGAACAGTTGGGGGATTGGACAAAGTTAAAAGGATTTGAAAGTGTGATAACCTCCAACTCACCCTCAATGTCATACCTCCCTATTTTTTGCAGTAGCCGACCATGGGGTTCCTTATCAACGCCTTACTAAAATCCATATATACCACATCTACCGCTTTCCCCTCGTCCACCTCCTTAGTCATCTTCTCATAAACTTCAATAAGGTTCGTGAGGCACGACCTGCCATTCACAAAACCATGCTGACTATCCTTGATCACATTATTCCTATCCAGATGTTCATAAGTCCTATCCCTTATAATTCTCTCTAAGACTTTGCCCACAACAGAAGTGACACTCACCGGCCGATAGTTACTAGGGTTATCCCTACTCCCCTTATTGAACAAGGGAACCACATTTGCTATCCTCCAGTCTTCTGGCACTATTCCTGTAGATAACGAGGACATAAAAATCAAGGCCAATGGCTCTGCAATCTCCTCCCTTGCTTCCCAGAGAATCCGAAGATAATTGCCATGAGGCCAAGGGAACTTATCTATTTTCACCCTTTCCAGAATTTCCAACTCCTCTTCCCTACATAACTCAAAACTATCCATTCTACTTAATTGTGACTCAGTATTCACATCGGCAACAATGTCCTGTTCCTGAGTGAATACTGACCAAAAATATTCATTCAGTGTCTCCCCAATCTCTTCAGCCTCCACACGCAACTTCCCACTACTGTACTTGACTGGACCTATTCCTACCCTAGTCATTCTTTTATTCCTAACATACCTGTAGAAAGCCTTAGGGTTTTCCCTAATCCTACCAACTAAGGACCTTTAATGTCCCCTCCTTGCTGCTCTTAGCTCTCTCTTCAGGTCCTTCCTGGCTACCTTATAACTCTCAATCGCCCCAATTGAACCTTAACGCCTCATCTTTACATAGGCCGCTCTCTGCTATTTAACAAGGGACTCCAATTCCTTATTAAACCACGGCTCCCTCACACGACCCTTTCCTCCCTGCCTGACAGGTACTTACTTATCAAGGACACTCAATAGTTGCTCCTTGAACAAGCTCCACATATCAGTTATGCCATTGCCTGGAAGATTACTTTTCCAAGCCACGCATCCTAAGTCATGCCTCACTGTATCATAATTTCCCTGCCCCCAGCTATAACTCTTGCCCTGCAGTGCACACTTATCCCTCTCCATCATTAAAGTAAAAGTCACCGAATTGTGGTCACTGTCCCCAAAGTGCTCACCTTCCTCTAATTCTAACACCTGGCCTGGTTCGTTACCCAGAACCAAATCCAGTATGGCCTCACTTCTTGTTGGCCTATCTACATATTGTGTCAGGAAACTCTCCTGCACACAATGGACAAGCACCGACCCATCTAACGAACTTGAGCTATAGCTTTCCCAATCAATATCAGGAAAGTTAAAGGCCCCCATAACAACCACCCTATTACTTTCACTCTTCTCCTGAATCACCCTCGCAATCCTTTCTTCTACGTTTCTAGCACTATTAGGAAGCCTGTAAGACTCCTAACAGGGTGACCTCACCTTTCCTATTCCTAACCTCAGCCCAAACTACCTCAGATGGCCAGTCTTCATCCATCGTCCTTTCCACCGCTGTAATACTATCTTTGACAAGCAATGCCACATCTACCCCTCTTTTAACCCCACTTCTGACTCTATTAAAATATTTCAACCCTGGCACCTGCAACAGCCAATCTTGTCCCTGCTCTATCCATGTCTCCGTAATAGCCACAACATCGAAGTCCAAGGTACCAACCCATGCTGCAAGTTCACCTACCTTATTTCGTATATTTCTTGCATTGAAATATGCACACTTCAAGCCACTTTCCTGTTTACAGGCACCCTCCTTTGAGATTGATGCCATGTTCCTAACTTCCCTACACTCCAGGTCCTGCACCCTCAAGCGACAGTCTAGGTCCCCATGCTGCTGCAGAGTTAGTTTAAACCGCCCCCACAAGAGCACTAACAAACCTCCCGCCAAGGATACTGGTGCCCCTCAGGTTCAGGTGTAGACCATCCTGTTTTTAGAGGTCCCACCTTCCCCAGAAAGAACCCCAGTTATCCAGATACCGGAATCCCTCCCTCCTGCACCATCCCTGTAGCCACGCATTTAACTGTTCTCTCTCCTTATTCCTCGACTCTCTATCATGTGGCACGGGTAACAAACCAGTCAACAACTCTGTTCGTTCTAACTCTGAGCTTCCAACCTAGCTCCCTGAAAGCCTGCCTAACATCCTCAGCCCTCCTCCTACCTATGTCATTGGTGCCAATGTGGACCACGACTTCAGGCTGCTCCCCCTCCCCCTTAAGGACCCGGAAAACACGATCAGGGACATCACGTACCCTTGCACCTGGGAGGCAACATACCAAACGTGAGTCTCTCTCGGCCCCACAAAACCGCCCAACTGTGCCCCGAACTATCGAGTCCCCAATTACTATTGGTCTGCTCTTCTCCACCCTTCCCTTCTGATCAACGGGGACAGGCTGCGTGCCAGAGGCCTGAGCCCCATTACTTACCCCTGGTAAGTCGTCCCCCCCACAAGTATCCAAAATGGTATACTTGTTTTTGGGAAACGGCCGCAGGGGGTCCCTGCACTGGCTGCTTCCTCCCAGTCCCCCTCACTGTCACCCATCTGTCTGCAATCTTTGGAGTTACTACTTCCCTAAAGCTCCGACCTATGACCCCCTCTGCCTCCCGAATGATCCTAAGTTCATCCAACTCCAGCTCCAGTTCCCTAACACGGTCTTGGAGGAGCTGGAGATGGGTGCACTTCCTGCAAGTGTAATCAGCAGGGACGTCCATGGCATCACTCACCTCAAACATGTTACAAGAGGAACATTGCACTGCCTTCACTGCCATCCCTCTAAAAGTAACCTTTCAAAAAAAAACTGGGTCTAAAGAATAGAACAAGCAAAATGCAGCACTCACCTACTTACCACAATGGGTCTTATTATTAGGTTAGAGGAGGATTGCGGGTGGGAGGCACTACCTCTGTAGTGCCTCGGGTTCTTCTCCTGCGCACTTTTATAGGGAAAAAACCTACCCAGGTAAGCTTAGGCAATACCTGCTTCCGGGTCTCGGCTGCCCCTCTGGTCTGAGTCACTTCCCACTGCTGCTCCCGCTCTTTCTGTGAAGAGAAAAAAAAACACCGCTGCCCGCTACCAGTAAGTAATTTTAAAACAAACTGCCTTACCTTAGCTGCTGCCCGCACTCAAAAATTACAATGCAGTACAGGTCCTGAATGGAACCACACGGCTAATACCGGACATTACACCAATACAACATTAAACATTATAGGTCCTTTATGGAACCACTTATCTAAAAAAGGAATGTGAATTCATAGAACGTAGGGGCCCTTTTATCTCCCTAGTTACCCTTTTGTCCTTAATGTATTTGTAAAAACCCTTTCAATTCTCCTTAATTCTGTTTGCCAAAGCTGTCTCATGTCCCCTTTTTGTCATCCTGATTTCCCTCTTAAATATACTCCTACTTCTTTTGTACTTTTCTAAGGATTCACTCGATCTATCCCGTCGAGGCCTTACATAAGCTTCCTTCTTTTTCTTAACCAAACCCTCAATTTCTTTAGTCATCCAGTATTCGCTATATCTACCAGCCTTTCCTTTCACCCTGACAGGAATATACTTTTTCCAGATTCTTGTTCTCTCATAGCTGAAGGTTTCCCATTTTCCCGCCATCCCTTTACCTTCTAACATCTGCCCCCCACACCCCATATGCTTTCAAATGCCTTGCCTCATATCGTCAACACTTACCTTTCTCCAAATTAGAACTTCAACTTTTAGATCTGGTGTATCCTTTTCCATAATTATTTAAAATCTAATAGAATTATGGTCGCTGGCCCCAAAGTACTTGCCCACTGACACCTCAGTCAAATGCCCTGCCTTATTTCCCAAGAGTAAGTTAAGTTTTGCACCTTCTCTTATATATACATCTACATACTGAATCAAAAAATTGTCTTGTAAACACTTAATAAATTTCTCTCCATCTAAACCCTTAACACAATGGCAATCACAGTCTATGTTTGGAAAGTTAAAATACCCTCCTATAACCACCCTCTTATTCTTACAGATAGCTGAGAACTCCTTACAAGTGTGCTTCTCAATTTCCCTGACTATTGGGGGTCTATAATACAACCATGATAAGGTTATCATCCCTTACTTCTTTCTCAGTTCTACCCAAACATCTTCCCTGGATGTATTCCCGGGAATATTCTCCATCAGCACAGCTGTAATGCTATCCCTTATCAAAAAAATTACTAATAATAAGTGTGGAAGTTTAAGGGCATTGATAGTGACATTAATAACAAACCGAAGGAGAAATTGCGGAGATATAGAACAGATGGCATTTTAGAAGGAGGGACAATGGAAGCTCATGGCGAGGACAGTGCAGGAGAAAGGGAGAGAGAGAGAGAGAGACAGAATCTACACTGTTAGTGCCTTTGCTGTTTTGAATTCATGTGTCGCTGGACATCAGAGTGCTTCTGGGAAAATTAACAAACAGTGAATTTCACAACTAATCTTGGAGGAAGCTGTTTGGGCGAAGTTCACGACACAGAATCAGATAAGTTAATCGTTGTTTTAAGTGTGTCTAAACGAAATGTTGCAGTAGCGAGTAGATTGGGTTCTTTCTTGATTATACTGGACTTTGGTTAGGCCACAGTTGGAGTACTGTGTGCAGTTCTGGTCGCCTCACTTTAGGAAAGATGTGAAAGCTTTGGAGAGGGTGCAGAGAAGATTTACCAGGATGTTGCCTGGAATGGAGAGTAGGTCGTACGAGGATAGGTTGAGAGTTCTCGGCCTTTTCTCGTTGGAACGGCGAAGGATGAGGGGTGACTTGATAGAGGTTTATAAGATGATCAGGGGAATAGATAGAGTAGACAGTCAGAAACTTTTTCCCCGGGTACAACAGAGTGTTACAAGGGGACATAAATTTAAGGTGAAGGGTGGAAGGTATAGGGGAGATGTCAGGGGTGGGTTCTTTACCCAGAGAGTGGTGGGGGCATGGAATGCGCTCCCCGTGGGAGTGGTAGACTCAGAATCATTGGCGACCTTTAAGCGGCATTTGGATAGGTACATGGATGGGTGCTTAATCTAGGTTAGAAGTTCGGCACAACATCGTGGGCCGAAGGGCCTGTTCTGTGCTGTATTGTTCTTTTGTTCTATTGTTCTATATGTTTTTGGAGATATGTCTCTTGATTAAACTTAAAATATAAGCCATAACTACCAATTTAACCTGGCGCCGAGCTTTGTAAAGATATAAGACGTTGTTATTTTCTGGGTCTGTAGATTGGGAACGAGCAAAAATGGCATTTAGTGCAGTGATATGTACTTCTTGTCAGATGTGGGAGTTTCAAGAGTGTTTAAGGGTTACTGCGGATTATATCTGCCATAAATGCAGTTGGCTGCGAATCTTATCAGATCAAATGGATCATTGGAGAGACAGTTAGAAACAATTAGGAATTTGCAACAGCAACAGTAAGTGATGGATAGCAGTTATAGGAAGGGGGCCAAGTCTCAGATACAGTCACATAGATAGGTTAATTCCAGGAAGCGTAAGAGAGGTCGGCAGCTAGTGCAGGAGTCTTTTTTTTGGATATATCCATTTCAAACAGATATGCTGTTTTGGAAAATGTAGGGAGTGATGGATTCTCAGGGGTACGTAGCACGAACAATCAAGTTTCTGGTATTTAGAATGGATCTAATGCAACGAGGGGTACGTCGGCTTCCAAGAGATCAATTGTGTTAGGGAATTCTGTAGGCTGAGGTACATACAAACCTTTCTGTGGCCAGCAATGAATAAGCAGAATGGTGTATTGCTTCCCTGGTGCCAGGAACAAGGATGTCTCAGAGAGGGTGCAGAATGTTCTCACGGGGGAGAAGGACCAGCAAGAGGTCATTGTCCACATTGGAACCAACGATATAGGAAGGGAAAACTTGAAGATACTGAAGGGAGACTACAGAGAGTTAGGCAGAAATTTAAAAAGGAGGTCCTCAAGGGTAATAATATCTGAATTAATCCCAGTGCTACGAGCTAGTGAGGGCAGAAATAGGAGGAATGAGCAGATGAATTCATGGCTGAGGAGGTGGTTTATGGAAGCAGCGTTCACATTTTTGGAATATTGGAATCTCTTTTGGGGTAGAAGTGACCTGTCCAAGAGGGACGGATTGCACTTAATTGGAAGGGGACTAATATACTGGCAGGGATATTTTCTAGAACAGCTCGGGAGGATTTAAACTGGTAAGGTGGGGGTTTGGGGTGGTGGTGGGGAGGTGGGACCCAGGGAGATAGTGAGGAAAGAGATCAATCTGAGACTGGTACAGTTGAGAACAGAAGCGAGACAAACAGCGCAGGCAGGGACAAGGTAGGACTAACAAATTAAACTGAATTTATTTCAATGAAAGGGGCCTAACAGGGAAGGCAGATGAATTCAAGGCATGGTTAGGAACTTGGGACGAGGATATCATAGCAATTGTAGAAACATGGCTCGGGGATGGGCAGGACTGGCAGCTTAATGTTTCCGGATACAAATGCTGCCGAACGGATATAAAGGGAGGCAAGAGAGGAGGGGGAGTCGCATTTTGGATAAGGGATAGCATTACAGCTGTGCTGAGGGAGGATATTCCCGGACATTCATCCAGGGAAGTTATTTGGGTGGGACTGAGAAATAAGAAAGGGATGGTCATCTTGTTGTGATTGTATTAAAGACCCCCAATAGTCAGAGGGAAATTGAGAAACAAACTTGTAAGGAGTTCTCAGCTATCTGTAAGAATAGTAGGGTGGTTATGGTAGGGTATTTTAACTTTCCAAACATAGACTGGGACTGCTGAGGTTTAGAGGAGAGGAATTTATTACGTATGTGTGAGACAATTTTCTGATTCAGTATGTGGATGTACTACTAGACAAGGTGCAAAACTTGACTTACTCTTGGGAAATAAGGCAGGGCAGGTGACTGAGGTGTCAGTGGGGACGCAGTTTGGGACCAGCGACCATAACTCTAATAGATTTCAAATAATGATGGAAAAGGATAGACCAGATCTATAAGTTGAAGTTGCACATTGGAGAAAGGCTAATTTTGACGAAATGAGGCAAGAACTTTCGAAAGCTGATTGGGTGCAGGTATTCGAAGGTAAAGGAACGGCTGGAAAATGGGAAGCCTTCAGAAATGAGATAACGAGAATCCAGAAAAAAAGTATATTCCTGTTTTGAAAGGAAAGGCTCCTAGGTATAGGGAATGCGGGATGTCTAAAGAAATTGATTGTTTGGTAATGAAAATGAAGGAAGCATATGTAAGGTATTGACGGGATATTTCGAGTGAATCCTCAGAAAAGTATAAAGGAAGTAGGAGGATACTTAAGAGGCAAATCAGGAGGGCAAAACGGAGGGCAAGGCAGCCTATGCGTGGAGCCGCTGAAAATGGGGGAAAATACTAAATGAGCGTTTTGCATCAATATTTACTGTGGAAAAGGATATGGAAGATATAGTCCACAGGAAAACAGATAGTGACGTCTTGCAAAATGCCCGTATTACAGAGGAGGAAGTGCTGGATGTCTCGAAACGCATAAAAGTGCATCAATCCGTAGGACCTGATCAGGTGAACCCTAGAACGCTGTGGGAAGCTAGAGAAGTGATTGCTGGGACTCTTGCTGAGATATTTGTATCATCGATCGTCACAGATTAGGTTTCAGAAGACTGGAGATTGGTTAACGTGATGCCACTTTTTAAGAATGGTAATAAGTACAAGCCAGGCAACTATAGACAGGTGAGCCTGAAGTCCGTGGTGGGCTAATTGTTGGAGGGAATCCTGAGGGATAGAATGAACATGTATTTGGAAAGGGAAGGAATGATTAGGGGCAGTCAACATGGTTTTGTGCGTAGAAAACCATGTCTTACAAACTTGATTAAGTATTTTGATGAAGCAACAATGAGGATTAATGAGGGCAGAGCAGTAGATGTGATCTTTTTGACTTCCATAAGACATTTGACAAGGTTCCCGATGGGAGACTTACTCGCAAGGTTAGATATCACGGAATATTGGGAGAACCAGCCATTTGGATCCAGAACTGGCTCAAAGGTAGAAGACAGATATAGTGGAGGAGGATAGTTTTTCAGACTGGAGACCTGTGGCCAGTGCACTGCCACAAGGATCAGTGCTGGGTCCTCTACTTATTTCATTTTCATAAATGATTTGGATGCGAGCATAAGAGGTACAGTTAGTAAGTTTGCAGATAACACCCAACTTGGAGGTGTAATGGACAGCAAGAGGGGAACCTCAGATTACAACAGGAACTTGACCAGATGGGTCAATGGGCTGAGAAGTGGCAGAGGGGTGACCTTATAGAGGTTGACAAAATTATGAGGGGCATGGTGGATAGGGTATATAGACAAAGCCTTTTCCCTGGCGTCTGGGAGTCCAGAACTCGAGGGCATAGGTTTAGGGTGAGAGGAGAAAGATATAAAAGAGACCTAAGGGGCAACTGTTTCGCGCAAAGGGTGGTATGTGTATGGAATGAGCTGTCAGAGAAAGTGGTGCAGGCTGGAACAATTGCAAAATTGAAGAAACATTTGGATGGGTATATGAATAGGAAGAGTTTGGAGGGATATGGTCCGGGTGCTGGCAGGTGGGACGAGATTGTGTTGGGATATCTGGTCGGCATGGACTGGTTGGACCGAAGGATCTGTTTCAATGTTGCACATCTCTATGACTCTATGACTATTTTTAGGCTCTTGAAGACGTGCCCAGTAATGAAACTCTGAATTGACGAAAGCTATAATCTAGCTGAGAATGAGACAGCAGAACCCGCTTATCTCATATATACTGCATCCTTACCAGATCCAAAGTCATAACCTGCGAGAAAGTAAGGACTGCAGGTGCTGGAGACCAAAGTTGATCTGAATGTGAGTTGTAATAAGCCAGGAGATTCAGGAGAGGAACTATTGCCTGTGACTGAGGAATACAAACAAACTGAGCAACCCAAACTAAAATACAAACACTGCAGTAAGTACTAGACTTTGTGTGATTGTATTTGACATTGTCTGACAAGTTACTGTATCAATGATAATTAAAAAGCATTGTACTTTATTAATATCAATAATAGTGTTGTGAATAATGTATCAGAGAAGTTCTGTCGTAATTCTGACATAATCAATGGTAGGGCCTTATTTAGTGTGGCATAAGAGGGGAAGGTAAGGAATGTAGGACATAATTCTTTATAGTTAACTGTAGGGTTTTAGACAGTGTTGTAGAAAACGCATATCCGGGTGTGTTGGACGTAATTATGACATAATTAATGATAGGACTTGAGTAGAGTTGTAGAACGCAGGGACCCGGGGGTGTAGGATATAATTATTATATATCGTATGGTAAGGCATTGTATAATGTTATACAATACAGGGGCCTGGAGGTTTGAGGACATAATTCTGACATTATTAATGGCAGGACCTTGGGTAGTGTCGTCCATCGGGGGACCTAGGAGTAGTAGGAAATAAGGAGAAAGTGAGGATGCTGGACGTCAGGCATGGGCATGGATAGTGTTGTAGAACAGAGGGACCCAGTCGATGATGAATATAATTCTGACAGAATTAATGGTAGTGCCTTGGGTACTATTGAAGACCAGTGGGACCTTGGGGGTGTATGACATAATTCTTATATAATTAATGGAGTTCCTTGAGTAGTGTTGTAGAACACAGGCACTTTAGAAGTGTAGGCCATAATTCTTATATAATTAGTGGTCGGGACTTGAGTAGTGTTGGAGAACAGACAGACCTGGGGTGTGTTGGGCACAATTAATGATAGGACCTTGTGTTGTGTTATAGAACACGAGGACCTATGAAGTGTAGGATATAATTATGATGTAATTACTGGTTAATGCCTTGGATAGTGTTGTCGAACGGGAGACCTAGGGGTGAAGGAGATAATTATTGTATAATTAATGGTAGGACCTTCGGTAGTGTTGTAGAACACGTCGACCTAGGGGGTGTAGGATATAATTCCTATATAAGTAACGGTAGTTCCTTGGGTAGTGCTGTGGAACAGAGGGACCTTGGATGTGGAGGACATAATTCTTATATCATTAACGATTGGGCCTTCGGTTGTGTTTTAGAACAGAGAGACCTAGGCGGCGGAGGACATAATTCTTATATAATTTACGGTTGGGCCTTGGGGAGTGTTGCAGAACAGAGGGACCTGGGATGTGTGGGACGTAATTCTTATATCATTAATGTTAGGGCCCTGGGTAGTGTGGTTGATCATGCGGACTTGGGGGTGTCCAATTTCACTTTCAATGGAATTTCAATTTCCAAAGTCAATGGAACAGAGAAACAACAACAAAGTGGGCTTGCTGTCAATTCTCTTTCACTGCTCTTTGCTGTGGTGAAGCCTTATATCGCTCAGAATCACAGAAGTGCAACAGTGCAGAAGGAGGCCATTTGGCCCATTGCACTTGCACTTGTTTCTAAGTGAGCATCATTCCACGTGTTAATCTCCTCGTTTTCTCCCCCATACTATTTCTCATCATTTCTATCCAAATGACCATCCAATGCCCTGTTGAAAGTCGGATCTGCCTCCACGATATTTCAGAAACGAGAAGTGTAGTACCCCTCAGACATCCTTGTTGTTTAAGGGAAGAAGACACACCTTCTTTCGTCAAGAGCTACTGGTGTTTGTGTCTGAATGAATGACTGAATCAGCGAGTGAGTCAATGATTGAATGGACTGCAAAGGTTCAACAGGTAGAAGACTACTATCATCTTGCGGGCAAATTGGTGAAAAATGCCACATCTTGTAGGTCAATTCAAAAGAAGACAAGGCGTGTATGTGGCTGAGGTAAGTGGCTCGAGTGGCAGGTTGGTAGGGTGGAGGGTGCAGAGGGTGGCAGGTTCCTAAGGTAAGCCAAAATTAATCAGTTTGGATCAAGAGATATGCAGTTCAAGGGCAAGTCAAGTCTGGTGAAGGGGCTCAGTTGGAATGAGGATTAGTTTGGGTGTAGTCCCTATCATCTAGAGGTTCATTCAAATTTTGGTCACGATTAACTGAGCTTTACACCAGTTACAGGAAGATCAAGATGGAGCTGAAGAAAATAACCAGTGCTTTGGGTCTTGCCAGAGAGGACACATCACTCCATATCCTGTCAACTTCCTTCAACCATCTTCTGTGGGACCAGTGCTGCATTTGGACTTGATTTATTTTAGCTCATTGACATAATCCTGCTGGAATTCCTCCATTAAACAGCGGCTCTAGTGCGGGAGTGAATTGCATAATCCTTCGTGCTGCTAGCCCATGTGCTATTGGAAGGGATGTTTGAGTGGGTGCTGTGTGTAGACACGAGTGCCTCCACACTTAAACCACCGTGTTGGAGTGGAAACCTCTCGGAGTGCTGGTGATACTGCCTTTGTGTATTTGTCTTTGTTCCAGTCTTATTCAGCTGCCAGTACTGTGATGACTGTACCATTCCCTTTGATCAGATCGATGTGGAGTAACTTCATCAAATTGTTTAAAGTTTACATGAATTTCTGGTATTCAATAGACCTTCTTTGGTACTTTTCTCCAGTCTTTATTTCCTCAGATTTCTTTACAGTCAATTGTCTCTCTGCCACTACCATTCATAAGCTCAGAGACTTCCATATCTGTTTGTTTGTTTTTAAAACTGTTTGTTTTAAAAGTACTTACCGGTAGCGGGCAGCGGTGTTTTTTTCACTCTCTTCACAGAAAGAGCGGGAGCAGCAGGGGGAAGTGACGACGACCAGAGAGGCAGCCTAGACCCGGAAGCAGGTAGTGCGTAAGCTTACCTGGGTAGGTTTGTTTCCCCTTTAAAAGCGCGCAGCTGAAGAACCCGAGGCACTACGGAGGTCGTGCATCCCACCCGCCCTCCTCCTCTAACCTAAAATTAAGATCCGTTGTGGTAAGGAGGTAAGTGCCGAATTTTGCTTGTTGTATTCTTTAGACCCAGTTTTTTGTTTAAAATAAAGGTTAGCTTTAGAGGGATGGCAGTGAAGGCAGTGCAATGTTCCTCCTGCAACATGTATGAGGTGAGGGATGCCATGGACGTCCCTGCTGATTACACTTGCAGGAAGTGCACCCATCTCCAGCTCCTCCAAGACCGTGTTAGGGAACTGGAGCTGGAGTTGGATGAACTTCGGATCATTCGGGAGGCAGAGGGGGTCATAGATCGGAGCTATAGGGAAGTAGTAACTCCAAAGATGGCAGATAGATGGGTGACAGTGAGGGGGACTGGGAGGAAGCAGCCAGTGCAGGGACCAGTATACCGTTTTGGATACTTGTGGGGAGGACGACTTACCAGGGGTAAGTAACGGGGCTCAGGCCTCTGGCACGGAGCCTGTCCCATCTACTCAGAAGGGAAGGGTGGAGAAGAGCAGAGCAATAATAATTGGGGACTCGATAGTTCGGGGCACAGATAGGCGGTTTTGTGGGAACGAGAGAGACTCACGTTTGGTATGTTGCCTCCCAGGTGCAAGGGTACGTGATGTCTCTGATCGTGTTTTCCGGGTCCTTAAGGGGGAGGGGGAGCAGCCTGAAGTCGTGGTCCATATTGGCACCAATGACATAGGTAGGAGGAGTGCTGAGGATGTTAGACAGGCTTTTAGGGAGCTAGGTTGGAAGCTCAGAGTTAGAACGAACAGAGTTGTTGTCTCTGGTTTGTTACCCGTGCCACGTGATAGAGAGTCGAGGAATAGGGAGAGAGAAGAGTTAAATGCGTGGCTACAGGGATGGTGCAGGAGGAAGGGATTTCGGTACTTGGATAACTGGGGTTCTTTCTGGGGAAGGTGGGACCTCTATAAACAGGATGGTCTGCACCTGAACCTGAGGGGCACCAGTATTCTTGGCGGGAGGTTTGCTAGTGCTCTTGAGGGGGGGGTTTAAACTAACTCTGCAGGGGCATGGGAACCCAGACTGTAGCTTTAGGGTGCAGGACCTGGAGTGTAGTGAGGTTAGGAATATGGCATCAATCTTAAAGGAGGGTGCATGTAAACAGAAGAGTGGCTTGAAGTGTGTGTACTTTAATGCCAGAAGTATACGAAATAAGGTAGGTGAACTCGCAGCGTGGGTTGGTACCTGGGACTTCGATGTTGTGGCTATTACGGAGACATGGCTAGATCAGGGACAGGATTGGCTGTTGCAGGTTCCAGGGTTTAAATGTTTTAGTAGGGTCAGAGGTGGGGGCAAAAGAGGGGGGGGTGTGGCTTTGCTTGTCAAAGATAGTATTACAGCGGTGGAAAGGAAGATGGACGAAGATTTGCCATCTGAGGTAGTTTGGGTGGAGGTTAGGAATAGGAGAGGTGAGGTCACCCTGTTAGGAGTCTTTTACAGGCCTCCTAATAGTCCTAGAATCGTTGAAGAAAGGATTGCGAAGATGATTCAGGAGAAGTGTGACAGTAATAGGGTGATTGTTATGGGAGACTTTAACTTTCCTGATATTGATTGGGAAAGCTATAGCTCAAGTTCGTTAGATGGGTCAGTGTTTGTGCAATGTGTGCAGGAGAGTTTCCTGACACAATATGTAGATAAGCCTACAAGAGGTGAGGCCATACTGGATCTGGTTCTGGGTAACGAACCAGGCCAGGTATTAGAACTAGAGGTAGGTGAGCACTTTGGGGACAGTGACCACAATTCGGTGATTTTTACTCTCGTGATGGAGAGGGATAAGTGTGTACTACAGGGCAAGAGTTATAGAAGGGGGCAGGGAAATTATGATGCGTTGGGGCATGACTTAGGATGTGTGGATTGGAAAAGTAGATTCCAAGGCAAGAGCGTAATTGATATGTGGAACTTGTTCAAGGAGCAACTATTGAGTGTCCTTGATATGTACGTACCTATCAGGCAGGGAGGAAAGAGTCGTGTGAGGGAGCCGTGGTTTAATAAGGAGTTGGAATCCCTTGTTAAACGGAAGAGGGCGGCCTTTGTAAAGATGAGGCGTGAAGGTTCAATAGGGGCAATTGAGAGTTATAAGGTAGCCCGGAAGGACCTGAAGAGAGAGCTAAGAGCAGCAAGGAGGGGACATGAAAGGTCCTTAGTTGGTAGGATTAGGGAAAACCCTAAGGCTTTCTATAGGTATGTTAGGAATAAAAGAATGACTAGGGAAGGAATAGGTCCAATCAAGGATAGTAATGGGAAGTTGCGTGTGGAGGCTGAAGAGATTGGGGAGGCGCTGAATGAATACTTTTCGTCAGTATTCACTCAGGAACAGGACATTGTTGTCGATATAAATACTGAGGCACGAATAAGTAGAATGGATGGCTTTGAGATATGTAGAGAAGAGGTGTTGGAAATTCTGGCAAGGGTGAAAATAGATAAGTCCCCTGGGCCTGATGGTATTTATCCTAGGATTCTCTGGGAAGCAAGGGAGGCGATTGCAGAGCCATTGGCCTTGATTTTTGTGTCCTCTTTGTCGACAGGAGTAGTGCCAGAGGACTGGAGGCTAGCAAACGTGGTTCCCTTGTTCAAGAAGGGGAGTAGGGATAATCCTAGTAACTATAGGCCAGTGAGTCTCACTTCTGTTGTGGGCAAAGTCTTAGAGAGAATTGTAAGGGATAGGATTTATGCACATCTGGATAAGAGTGATGTGATCAAGGATAGTCAGCATGGTTTTGTGAAGGGCAGGTCGTGCCTCACAAACCTTATTGAATTCTTTGAGAAGGTGACGAAGGAGGTAGATGAGGGGAAAGCGGTAGATGTGGTATATATGGATTTTAGGAAGGCGTTTGATAAGGTCCCCCATGGTAGGCTACTGCAGAAAATACAGAGATATGGCATTGAAGGTGAGTTGGAGGTTTGGATTAGGAATTGGCTCTCTGGAAGAAGACAGAGGGTGGTAGTTGATGGCAAAGGTTCATCTTGGAGTGCCGTCACTAGCGGTGTTCCACAAGGATCTGTTTTGGGACCATTGCTGTTTGTCATTTTTATAAATGACCTGGAGGAAGGGTTAGAAGGTTGGGTGAGCAAGTTTGCGGATGATACGAAAGTCGGAGGAGTTGTAGACAGTGAGGAAGGATATGGCAGGTTACAGCGGGATATAGAGAAGCTGCACAGCTGGGCAGAAAGGTGGAAAATGGAGTTCAATGTAGCTAAGTGTGAAGTGATTCACTTTGGTAAGAGTAATAAAAAGATGGATTACTGGGCTAATGGTAGACTACTTGGTAGTGTGGAAGAGCCGAGGGATCTTGGTGTCCATGTACACAGATCTCTGAAAGTTGCCACCCAGGTAAATAGTGCAGTGAAGAAGGCATATGGCCTACTGGCTTTTATTGGTAGAGGAATTGAGTTCCGGAGTCCTGAGGTCATGCTGCAGTTGTATAAGACTCTGGTGTGGCCGCATCTGGAATATTGTGTGCAGTTTTGGTCGCCATACTATAGGAAGGATGTGGAGGCACTGGAACGTGTGCAGAGCAAGTTTACCAGGATGTTGCCTGGTATGGTAGGAAAATCCTATGAGGAAAGGCTGAGGCACTTGGGGTTGTTTTCATTGGAGAAAAGAAGGTTTAGGGGTGATTTGATAGAGGTGTACAAGATGATTAGGGGGTTAGATCGGGTTGACAGTGAGAACCTTTTTCCACGTATGGAGTCAGCTATTACAAGGGGGCATAGCTTTAAATTAAGGGGGTTAGATATAGGACTGATGTTAGGGGTAGGTTTTTCACTCAGCGAGTCGTAAGTTCATGGAATGCCCTGCCAGTAGCAGTAGTGGACTCTCCCACTTTATGGGTACTTAAGCGGGCATTGGATAGGTATATGCAGGATAGTGGCTTAGTGTAGGTTAGGGGTGCTTTGATCGGCGCAACATCGAGGGCCGAAGGGCCTGTACTGCGCTGCAATGTTCTATGTTCTATGTTCTATGTTCTATCTATCATGCTCCTGACCCCATCCCCATTCCTTTGGACTGTTGATACTATTACCCATGTTAGGGCGGCATGGTGGCTCAGTGGCTAGTGCTGCTGCCTCACAGCACCTGGGTTGTGGGTTCGAGTCGTGCCTGCCTGTCTGTGTGGAGTTTCTCCATTCTCCTTGTGCCTGAGTGGGTTTCCTCCCACAATCCAATGGTATGCAGGTCAGGTGAATTGCTCATAGTGTTAGGTGCATTAGTTGGGGCAGGGGAGTGGGTTTCTCTTCGGAGGGGCGCTGTGGACATGTTGGGCTGAAGGGCCTGTTTCCACACTATAGAGTATCTAATCTAGTGCTATGGAAATATTCAGAGCACCTTCCTTACACTCGTTTCTTTGGTGGTATTGTTGACAGGGACTGTTATCTAAGATTACAAAGGGACCTTGGCCATTTGGGACAACAGGTGGATTGGTAGCAAATGGATTTTATTGCAGTTGAGTAAAAAAAACAAGGTCAGGACTTGTACAGCTAATGGGAGGGCCCCAGGTTGCTTTGTTGACCGAAGACACTGAGGGATTTGGGCACATTGTTCCTTTAAAGTTGTGTCACAGGTAGACAGGATGGCTAACATGATGGTTAACATGCTTGCTTTCATTGCTCAGACCATTGAGCGTTGCAGTTGTGATATCATGTTGACGTTGTCCAGGACATTGATGAGTCCACTTTTGGAGTGCTGTGCATAGTTTGATTCATCCTGTTATATGAAGGATGATATTAAATTGGAGAGGGTTCAGAAGAGACTTATCATTAATTTGTCAGAGGTGGAGGGTTGAGTTATAAACATAGGCAGGACAGCCTGGGACTGTTTAGACTGGAGAGTAGGAGATAGAGCGGTGACGTTTTGGACGTTTATAAATCATGCGGGGCATGCAGAAGGTGAATAGCAAAGGTTTATTCCCTGGGGCGGTGGAGTTCAAAACTAGGCACCATAGTGTTAAGATGAGAGAAGAAGGTTTTAAGAAGGACATGAGATGCATTTATTTTAAAAGGCAGAGCGGTTCAGAGGAAGTGGTGGATCTGAGCACAATTACAACGTTGAAAAGGCATTTGGATAAATAGATGAGTAGGAAAGGTTTGGAGGGTTATGGGCCAAACACAAGCAAGTAGGACTGGTTTAGTTTGGGAAATTGTCAGAGTTGATGAGTTGGACTAAAGGGTCTGTTTGCGTGCTGCATGACTCAATGGCTCTGTGTGAGAAATAATAAACAAATGTTCTTTATTCAGTCCAATATATTACACAGTTAAATATTTGAGTGCAAGCCACGCTACGAACTAGTGTTAGCCGTTATTTTACATATTACCCAGAAGTTTTCAATAACAGGAGTTTATTCTGATGGTTAAATATCCTGTTATATAATGAATGATCTCCTCAAGCTTTAGTCACATTCAGAGTGCCTGGATTAATTTCAAGCCAACTTATTGCTCTATTGTTGGCATAATTTCTGGACGTTCCATGATTCCATAGATCCTCAGACAAAAAGACATAATGACCAGTCAATGATTATAATGGAGTTTTTAAAATAGGTGTTTGTGGAAACCAGCTATTCCATACAATTCTGCCAAATAGGATGTAACTCTAATAGCTCTGCAAGGAGTATTTAAATTGTTATGTTTCATCATTCAAATATAATTGAGAACAATTCTATTTTACAATTCTTTGAAAAATACGTCCCTTAATATTCTAAGTCAAAGTCTGTTTGACTCTATAGGTTATATAGCACTTAATTTCTCTCATGTACAGTTTATAGAAGCTGTAATATTAGAAACATTGCTATTTTATTTTAACTGCATTGCTGGTTGAAATTCCTAACATGACCATGCATTGTAATTCATGTGAATAAAATGTGTTTATCGTGATGATTCGTGATTAATTTCTTCGAAATTACTCCATTTGCAACAATTGTTTACGAAGGTTCCATTCTTCACCCTGCCAGGTCATGGTACCATGATCCCACTGCTTCGTCAATAAAGCTTTGTGCCTCTGGCTTTATTCGGGTGAAGAAGAGGGTGTTTTCTCATGAGCGAAATATTAACATGGACTATGACATTGTTCACAGTGACTGCTGTTCTCTTCTGTTCTCGAAAATCGACCCAGGGACTGCTGTTCTCTACATTACACACATGGAAAGCTGTCACCTATATTCGACACAGTATCTGCTGTTCCCTACATTGGCCGCAGGGATTGCTGTTCTCTATGTTATACACAGGGAGTGATGTTCACTCTTTTATACACGGGGACTGCTGTTCTCTATATTGTACAGAGGGACTGCTGTTCTCTCTTATTCATGGGCACTTTTACTCTGTATATTTGACACAAGGACTACTGTTGTCCATATTATACACAGGTAATGTTGTTCTCTATATTACACACAGGGACTGCTGCTCTCTTTATTAAACATCGGGTCACGTATTTCTATATTATTCACAGCGACTACTGTTCTCAATATTATACACAGTGACTGCTGTTCTCTATATAATACTCAGAGATTACTATTATCTACAATGTACAAGGGCACTGCTCTTCTCTGCATTGTTCACATGGACTGCTGTTGTCTACACTGTACACAGGGACTGCTCTACCTTACAATCCATGCAGCACCGCTGTTCTCTACGTTTTACACAGGGACTACTGTTCTCTACCATACACTTGAGGACAGCTGTTCTCTAGATTATACATATCGACTGCTGTTATCTACATGAGACATAGGAATTGCTGTTCTCTATGTTAAACACAGGAAGTGCTGTTGTCTCTTATACACCGGCAATGTTGTTCCGTATAATTGACACAAGGACTGCTGTTTTCCATATTACACACAGGTGAGGGTGTTCTCTATATTACACTGAGGGACCCATGCTCTCTATAATGTACACAGCGCCACGTGTTCTCTATAGTATGCACAGCAACTACTGTTCTCTATATTATACACAGGGATTGCTGTTCTCTTTGTGCAGCATGCAGATTGCTGTTCTCAATAGTATACACAGGATTTTTGTTCTTTTTATTAAACACAGGGAATGCTGTTCTCTATATTATATGAAGGAACTGCTGTTCTCTGCAGTGTACACAAGGACTGCTCTTCCCTACAATGTACGCAGGACGCTGTTCTCTACCTTATACGCATCGACTGCTGTTCTCCACATGAGACACAGCATCTGCTGTTCTCCTCAATATAAACAGAGACTATTGTTCTCAACATTGTAAACAGGGACATCTGTTTTCTACATTATTCACAGGGTTTGCTATTCTCTGTATCAGACACAGGGACTGTTTTTCTCTACATTATGCACAGGGGCTACTCTTCTTTATAATGGACACAGGCACTGCTGGTCTCTATGTTGAACACATGGGCTGCTGTTCTCTACATTGTACACAGTCACTGCTGTTCTCTATTTTAAACATAGGGACTGCTTTTCTCTATGCTACACACAGGGACTGCTCATCTCTGTATTGTACCGAGGGACTGCTGTTATCTATATTATACATAAGGACTGCTATTGTGTGTAATAGATACAGGAGCAGTTGTTCTCTGTACGACTCACAGGGACTACTGTTCTCTACCATACACTCAGGGACAGCTGTTCTTTACATTAATATGCATTGGCTGCTGTTCTCTACATGGGACAAAGGATCTGCTGTTCTCCCCAGTATACACAGGGACTACTGTTATCCACATTATAAACAGGGCCAGCTCTTTTCTAAATTATTCACAGGGTTTTCTGTTCTCTATATCATACACAAGGACTGCTGATCTCTATATTATACATAGTGCTGCTGTCCTCTGTAACGTACACATGCACTGCTGTTCTCTATATTGAACATATGAACTACTGTTCTCTGCATTGTACACAGCCACTCCTGCTCTCTGCATTTACGCAGGGAATGCTGTTTTCTAATATATACAGAGGGTCTGCTGTTCTCTATGTTATATACAGGGACTGCTCATCTCTGTACTGTCCCAAGGGACTTCTGTTCTCTATATTATACATAGGGACTGCTGTTCTGAGTAATAGACCCAGGAGCAGCTCTTCTCTATATTGTACACAGGGACTGCTGTTCTCTACGTTATACACAGGGACTGTTGTTCTCTATAGTGGACATAGGGACTGTTGTTAGAACATAGAATATAGAACAGTACAGCACAGAACAGGCCCTTCAGCCCACGATGTTGTGCCGACCACTGATCCTCATGTATGCACCCTCAAATTTCTGTGACCAGCAGTCTCTTAAATGTCCCCACTGACCCCGCATCCACAACTTCTGCTGGCAACGCATTCCATGCTCTCACAACTCTTTGTGTAAAGAACCCGCCTCTGACATTCCCTCTATACCTTCCTCCAACCAGTTTAAAACTATGATCCCTCATGTTCGTCATTTCTGCCCTGGGAAATAGAGTCGATAGCCAGAGACTCTCTATGCCTCTCATTATCTTGTATGCCTCAACCAGGTACCCTCTTCTCCTCCTCTTCTCCAACGAAAAAGTTCCGAGCTCAATCAACCTCTCTTCATAAGATAAGCCTTCCAGTCCAGGCAGCATGCTGGTAAACCTCCTCTGAACCCGCTCCAAAGCATCCACATGTTTCTTATGATAGGGCGACCAGAACTGGATGCAGTATTCCAAGTGCGGTCTAACCAAAGTTTTATTGAGCTGTAACAAGATCTCACGACTCTTAAACTCAATACCCCTGTTAATGAAAGCCAAAACACCATATGCTTTCTTAACAACCCTGCCCACTTGGGTGGCCATTTTAAGGGATCTATGTACCTGCACCCGAAGATCCTTCTATTCCTCCACACTGCCAAGAATCCTATCCTTAGTCCTGTACTCAGCTTTCAAATTCGACCTTCCAAAATGCATCACCTCGCATTTATCCAGATTGAACTCCATCTGCCACCTCTCAGCCCATCTCTGCATCCTGTCAATGTCCCGCTGCAGCCTACAACAGCCCTCTATACTGTCAACGACACCTCCAATCCTTGTGTCATCTGCAAACTTGCTGACCCATCCTTCAATCCCCTCCTCCAAGTCATTAATAAAAATTACAAACAATAGAGGCCCAAGGACAGAGCCATGTGGAACACCACACACCACAGACTTCCAGGCAGAATATTTTCCTTCTACTACCACTCGCTGTCTTCTGTTGGCCAGCCAATTCTGCATCCAGACAGCTATGTTCCCCTGAATCCCATTCCGCCTGACCTTCTGAATGAGCCTACCATGGGGAACCTTATCAAATGCCGAATAAATGCCTGTTCTCTATATTGTAAGAAGGACTGCATTTCTGTATAGTAAACCCAGAGACTGTTGTTCTTTCGATCATGCACAGGGACTGCTTTTCGCTTTATTAAACACAGGCACTGCTGTTCTCTATATTATACTCAGAGATCACTATTCTTTGCAACGTACAGAAGCACTGCTGTCCTCTGCACTGCACACACGGACTGCTGTTCGCTGCATTGTACATGGTGACTGCCATTCTTTGCACTGTGTGCAGGGACTGCTGTTCTCTTTATTATACACAGAGACTGGAGATCTCTCTTTTGCACAGAGGGACGGATGTTCTGTGGAATAGACACAGGTACAGCTGTTGTCTATTTTGTACACTGGAATTGCTGGTCTTTGTTATAGACTCAGAGTACAGAGGGACTGCTGTTCTCCACATTATACACAGGGACTGCTGGTCTCTAAAGTGTACAGAGGGACTGCTGTATTCTGCATTGTATGCTGGACTGCTGTTCTCTAAATTATACACAAGGACTTCTGTTCTCCACGTTATACACAGGGACTGCTATTTTTTCCATTATACAGAGGGATTGCTGTTCTCTATATTATATACAGGGACAGCTATTCCCTACATTAGACACAGGACCTGCAGTTCCCGACATGAGACAGATGGATTGCTGTTCTCTGTGTTATACACAGGCAGTGCTGATCTCTCTTTTACAGAGGCACTGTTGTTCTGTATATTTGACAAAAGGACTGCTGTTCTACATCCTATACACAGGTAAGACTCTTCTCTGTATTACACAAAGTGACCCCTGCTCTCTATAATATGCACAGGGAGACGTGTGCTCTATATTATACACAGTAACTACTGTTTTCTATATTATACACAGCTATTGCTGTTCTTTTAATTAAACACACAGACTGCTGTTCTCTGCATTGTACACACGGACTGATATTCCCTACAATGTCCGCAGGACCGCTGTTCTGGACATTTTACACAGGGATTGCTGTTCCTCTACCATACTTTCGGGACAGCTGTTCTCTACATTATACACATTGACTGCTATTCTCTACATGAGACACAGAATCTGCTGTTCTCTACAATATACACAGAGACTACTGTTATCCACATTAAAAACAGGGACTGCAGTTTTCTATATTATTCATAGGATTTGCTGTTCTTTATATTACACACAGGGACTGCTGTTCTATATATTATGTACATTGACTGCTGTTCTCTATATTAGACGCAGGGACTCCTGCTCTCAAAAACATACACAGGATACATGTTCTCTTTCTTATACACATGTGAATGCTGTTCTCTCTATTACATACTAGGATTGCTGTTCTATTTATGAAGTACAGGGATTGTTGTTCTCTATATTGTATGTGTTCTTTACAATGGACGCAGGACCACTGTTCGCTATACTATATGGAGAGACGACTATTCTCTATATTGTCTGCTTAACCGCAATTTTCTACGTTTTACACAGGGATTACTGTTCTCTACCAGACACTCAGGGACAGCTGTTCTCTATAAAAAACACTGTTCTCTACTTGAGACACATGATCTGCTGTTCTCTACAATAAACACAGGGACTACTGTTCTCCACATTATTCACAGGGTTTGCTGTTCTCTATATTATATAGAGGGACTGCTGTTCCCTATAATATACATAGCTTCTGCTGTTCTCTTTACTAAACACAGGGAATGCTGTTCTCTATATTATACACAGTACTGCTGTTCTCCATATTGTACACAAGGACTGCTGTTCGCTATATTATACCCCGGGACTGCTATTCTATAATAGACACAAAGATTGCTGTTCTCTATGTTATATACAGGGTCAGCAGTCTTCTATATTATGCAGAGTGACAGCAGATCTCTATATTGTACACAGAGACTGCTGTTCTCTTCAATGTACACATACGCTGCAGTTCCCTATGTTAAGCACATGGGCTGCTGTTCTCTACATTATACACATGCACTGCTGTTTTCTGCATGTGCGCAGGGACTACTGTTCTCTATTTTATTCATAGGGACTGCTATTCTCTATGTTATACACTGGAATTGCTCATCTCTGTATTGTACAGAGGGACTGCTGTTCTCTATATTATACAAAGAGACTGCTGTTCTTTGTAATAGACACAGTAACAGCTGTTTTCTATTTTATACGCAGGGATTACCGTTCTGTATAATAGACGCAGGGACTACCTATCTCTATATTATATGCATGGACTGGTGTTCTCTACATTATACACAGGGACTGCTGTTTTTTTATCATAGACATAAGGACTGCTCTTCTCTGTATTGTACTCAGAGTTACTGTTCTCTACAATATACAGAGGCACTGCTGTTCTCTACATTGCTGTTCTCTATGTTATACACAGGGTCAGCAGTCTTCTATATTATGCAGAGTGACAGCAGATCTCGATGTTGTACACAGAGACTGCTGTTCTCTTCAATGTACACAGACACTGCAGTTCCCTATGTTAAGCAAATGGGCTGCTGTTCTCTACATTATACACGTGCACTGCTGTTTTCTGCATGTGCGCAGGGACTACTGTTCTCTATTTTATTGATAGGGACTGCTATTCTCTATGTTCGTGGTGCTGGAAGAGTACAGCAGTTCAGGCAGCATCCAAGGAGCAGCGAAATCGACGTTTCGGGCAAAAGCCCTTCATCAGGATTAAAGGCAGAGAGCCTGAAGTGTGGAGAGATAAGCGAGAGGAGGGTGGGGGTGGGGAGAAATGAGCGTAGAGTACAATGGGTGAGTGGGGGAGGGAACAGTGACTGCTGTTCTCTGCATTGTCCGCAGGGACTGCTGTTCTCTATATTATCTCAGATACTGTTGTTCTCTATATTATACACAGGGACTGCAGACCTCTGTATTGTACAGAAGGACGGCTGTTCTGGCGAAGAGTTACAGGTACAGCTGTTATCTATTTTGTTCAAAGGCAATGCCGTTCTGTATAATAGACACAGGGATCACTGTTCTCTATGTTACACACAGGGACTGCTGTCCTCTATCATGTACAGAGGGACTGTTGTTCTCTGCATTATACACAGAGACTGCTGTACTCTACAATGTGCAAAGGTTCTGCTGTTCTAGACGCTGGATCCAGAGATTGCCTTTCTCTACCCTTTGCACAGGTTCGGCTGTTCTCTACAGAGGATGTTGGATTGCTGTTCTCTACATTATACACAGGGAGTGCTGTCCTCGCTTATGCACGGGCACTGTTGTCCTGTATAATTGACAGAAGGACTGCTGTTCTCCATATTAAACACAGGCAAGGCTCTTCTCGATATGACACATTGGGACGCCTGCTCTCTATAATATACACCAGGACACGAGTTCGCTATATTATACGCAGGGATTGCTGCTCTCTTTATGAAACACAGGGACTGCTGTTCTGTATATTATGCACAGGGATTACTGTTCATTTTACTAAAAACAGGGACTGTTGTTCTCTAGGTAATATGTAGGGACTGCTGTTCTTTACATTGTACACTGGGACTGCTTGTCCCTATCATGCATGCAGGACCGTTGTTCTCTACATTTTACACAAGGACTACTGTTCTCCAGGAGAGCTGCTCTCTGCATAATACGAATCGACTGCTGTTCTCTACCTGAAACACAGGATCTGCTCTTCTCCACAATATATACAGGGACAGCTGTTCTCCATACTATAAACAGGGACTGCTGTTTTCTACATTATTTGCAGGGCTTGCTGTTCTCTCTACTAGACTCAGGGCCTGCTGTTCCCATTACTAAATGCAAGGACTCCTGTTCTCTATATAATACATAGTTCCTGTTGTTCACTATATTATGCATAGGGCTGCTGTTCTCTATATTGTGCTCAGGGACTGCAGTTCTCACTCATTCACGGGCAGTGTTGTCCTTTATAATTCACACAAGGACGACTACATATTATACAAAGGTAAGCCTGTTGTCTATATAATACAGAGCCTGTTGCTCTGTGTTATATACGCTGGGACACATGTTCTCTATATTATACACAGTTCTCTATTTTCTACAGAGGGACTGCTGTTCTCCATATTATACACTGGGATTGCCGTTCTCCAAAATTGACGCAGGGACTGCTGTTCTCATTATTAGACACAGACACTGCTTATCGCTATATTATACACAAGGACTGCTGTTCTCCAAAATAGACACTGGGACTGTTGTTGTCTACATTATACACAGGCACTGTTGTTCTCTAAAACAGACACAGGGAGTTATGTTCACTATTTTTTATACAGGGACTGCAGGACTCTATATTATACACAAGGACTACTGTTCACTTTTATACTCAGGCAATGTTGTGCTCCATGATCGACACAATGACTGCTGTTCTCCAAAGTATACACAGGTAAGATTATTCTCTGTATTACACAGAGGGACTCCTGCTCTCTATAATATACACAGCGACAAGTGGTCTCTTTCTTTTCTAAAGGGACGGCTGTTCTCTGTATATTACGTAAGGACTGCTGTTCTCTAAGTTATACGTAGCGATTGGTGTTCTCTATATTCAGCACAGGGACTGTTGTTTTATATATTATACGTAGGGATGCTTTTCTTTACACTGTACACAGGGACTGCTCTTCCCTGTAAAGTATGCAGGACCACTGTTGTCTACATTATACACAGGGTCTGCTGTTCTTCACAATGTACACAGCGACGTGTATTTTATACGTTATACGCAGGGATTGCGGTTCTCCATATTATACACAGGGACTGCTGTTCTCCACATGAAACACAGGATCTGCAGTTCTCCACAATATACACAGGGACAACTGTTCTCCACTTTAGAAACGGGGACTGCTGTTTTCTACATTATTCACAGGATTTGCTGTTCTCTATATTATACCCAGGGACTGCTGTTCTACATATTATACACAGTGATTGCTGTTTTCTATATCAGACATAGGGACTGTTGTTCTCTATATGAGACACAGGGTATGCGATTCTCTATATTAAACACATGGGCTGCTGCTTTCATTACTAAACCCAGTGACTGCTGCTCTATTTATTATACACAGAGACTGCTGTTCTCTACATTGTGCACAGGGACTACTGTTCCCTACATTAGACACAGGAAATGCTGTTCCCTATATGTGACACAGGGATTGTTGTTCTCTATATTATGCACTGGGACTGTGTTCCATTTATTATCAGAGGGACAGCTGTTCTCCATATTATACACCTGGACTGCTATTCCCTATATTTATCACAGCGAGTGATGTTCTCCCTTATACCTGGGCACTGTAGCTCTCTATATTAGACACAGAGGTTGCTCTGCTCCATGTTATGCACAGGTAAAACTGTTCTCTATATTATACACAAGGACTCCTGTTCTCTGCACTGTAGACAGGGACTCAGGTTCTCCATATTGTGAACAGCGACTGCTGCTCTGATGAAACACAGGATCTGCTGTTCTCTATAATGTAGTCAGAGACTGCTGTTCTCTGCATTGTGTACAGGGATTTCTGTTCTCTATATTATGCACAGGCACTGGTGTTCTCAATAATAGACCGCTGTTCTTTATAATAGACTCAGGGACTGCTGTTCTCTCTATTATACACACGGACTGCTTGTCTCTAACGGAAAAAAAAATGACGGCAGATGCTGAAAACCAAATACTGGATTAGTGGTGCTGGAAGAGCACAGCAGTTCAGGCAGCATCCAACGAGCAGCGAAATCGACGTTTCGGGCAAAAGCCCTTCCTGATGAAGGGCTTTTGCCCAAAATGTCGATTTCGCTGCTCGTTGGGTACTGCCTGAACTCCTGCTTATCTCTATGTTATACACAGGGACTGCTCATCTCTGTATTGTTCAGAAGGACTACTGTTCTCTCTATTATACATAGGGACAGCTGTTCTTTATAATAGAAAAACCAACAGCTGTTCTCTATAATATACATAGGGACTGCCATTCTGTATAATACAAACAAGGACTGCTGTTCTCTATATGAGACGAAGGGAGTGCCGTTCTCTACAATGTACACAGACGCTGCTATTTTCGAAATTGTACACAGGGACTGCTGTTCTCTACAGTGTACGCGGGACTGTTGTTCTGTACATTAGACACAGGGTCTGCTGTTCTCTTTCTCATACACAGGAATGCTCTTCTGTATTATAAACACAGAGACTGTTGTTCTCTCTATCATATACAGGGACTGCTGTTCGCTTTATTAAACACAGGGACTGCTGTTCTCCACATTATACTCAGAGACGAGTGTTCTCTACAATGTACAGAGGCACTGCTGTTCTCTACATTGCACACATGGACTGCTGTTCTCAACATTGTTCCCAGTGACTGCTGTTCTCTGCATTGTAAGCAGGACCGCTGTTCTCTACATTGTAAACTACTGTTTATTAAACACAGGGATGGCTGTTCTCTATATTATATGTAGGCACTGCTTTTCTCTCCAATGTACGCAGCACTGCAGTTTTCTACATTTTACACAGCGTCTATTGTTCTCTACCAGACACTCAGGGACATGTACTCTGTACTTTATACACTGGGAATGCTGTTCTCTACATGAGAGACAAGATCTGCTGCTCTCTACAATATACACAGGCACTACTTGTCTCCACACTATAAACAAGGACTGCTGTTTTCTACGTTATTCTCAGGGTTTGATGATCTCTATATTATATACAGGGGCTGCTGTCCTCACTGCTGTTCTCTGCATGTGTGCAGGGTCTGATGTTCTCTATTTTATACATAGGGACTGCTCATCTCTGTATTGTACAGAGGGACTGCTGTTCTCTATATTATACATAGGGAGTACAGTTCTGTGTAATAGACACAGGAACAGCTGTTCTGTATGTTATACACAGGAAGTGCCGTTTTATATTATACGAAGGGACTGCTATTCTCCACAGTGTACACAGGCACTGCTGTTTTCGACAATGTACACATGGACTGCAAGTCTCTACAATGTACGCAGGACTGCTGTTCTCTGTAATACACACAGAGACTGCTGTTCTCTATATTATACACAGGACTGCTCTTCTGTATAATAGACTTCGCTCTATCGTACACAGGAATTGCTGTTCTCTTTATGAAACACAGGGACTGTTGATCTCTCCGCTGTACTCAGGGACTGTGCTTCCCTACAATGTATGCAGGATCACAGTTCTCTATATTTTACACAGGGACTACTGTTCTCTACCATACATTCAGGGTCTGTTGTTCCCTACATGAGTATGCATCGACTGCTGTTCTCTTCATGACACACTGGATCTGCTGTTCTCCTCAAGAAAGACAGGGACTACTCTCCACATTATAAAAAGCGACTGCTGTTTTCTACATTATTCACAGGATTTGCTATTCTCTTCCACATATACAGGGACTGCTGATCTCTACATTATACACTGGGCTGCTGTCCGCTACAATGTCCACATGCACTGCTGTTCTCTATGTTGAACACATGGACTGCTGTTCTCCACAATGTACACAGTCACTGCTGTTCTCTGCACGTGCGCAGGGAATGCTGTTCTATATTTTATACATAGGGACTGCTGTTTTCTATGTTATACATAGGGGCTGCTGTTTTGTGTAATTGACACTGGAGCAGCTCTTCTCTATATTATACACTGGGACTGCTGTTCTCTACATTATACACAGTAACTCTTGTTCGCCATAATAGACGTAGGGACTGCTGTTCTCTATATTATATATAGGGACTGCTGTTCCGTGCAATAGACACAGAGAGTGTTGTTCTTTCTATCATACACAGGGACTGCTGTTCTCTTTATTAAACACAGGCACTGCTGTTCTCTATATTATACTCAGAGATTATTGTTCTTTGCAATGGACAGGGGCGCTGCTGTTCTCTACATTGCACACAGTGGCTGCTGTTCTCTACACTGTAAACACTGACTGCTGTTCTCTGCATTGTTTACAGGACTGCGGTTCTCTATACTGTACACATAGACTGTTGTCCTCGATGTTATACACAGGAACTGCAGATCTCTGCATTGTACAGAGGGACGGCTGTTCTCTACATGAAACACAAGGACTACTGTTCTCCACGTTATTCACAGGGACCGCCATTTTATACAATATACACAGGGTTTGCTGTTCTCTATAATAGACGCTGGATCTGCTGTTGCCTCCATGAGATACAGGGATTGCTGTTCTATATGTTATACACAGGGGTTGCTGATCAGTATTTTATACGTGGGTTTTGTATGTTATACGCAGGGACTGCTGTTCTCTCTTATACAGGGGCACTGTTGTCTGTATATTTGACACAAGGACTGTAATTATCCATATAATACACAGGTAAGACTCTTCTATATATTGCACAGAGGGGCCTTTGCTCTCTCTAATATTCACAGGGACTCGTGTTCATATATTATACACAGGTATTGCAGTTCTTTTTATTAAACACAGGGACTGCTGTTCTCGACACTGTACACAGGGACTGCTCTTCCCTACAATATACGCAGGACGGCTGTCCTCTACATTTTACACAGAGACTACTGTCCTCTACCATACACTCAGAGGCAGCTGTTCTCTACATTATACGAATCGACGGTTGTTCTCGACATGAGACACAGGATCTGCTGTTCTCCACAATATACACAGGGAGTGGTGTTCTCCACATTATAAACAGCGACTGCTGTCTTCTACATTATTCACAGGGTTTGCTGTTCTCCACATTATAACCAGGGACCCCTGTTCTATACATTAAGCACAGTGACTGCTGTTCTTTATATTAGACACAGATTCTAATGTTTCCTCTACGAGACACAGCGACTGACGTTCTCTATATTGTACACAGGGATTGCTGTTCTCTTTTTGAAACACCGGGACTGCTGTTCCCTATATTATACACAGGGACTGCTGACTCCATATGGTACACAAGGGTTGCTATTCTCTATATGACACACTGGCACTGCTGTTCTCTAAAAAAGGAATAGGGACGGCTGTTCCCATTATTAAACGCAGGGACTGCTGTTCTCTTTTTATGCATCGGACTGCCGTTCGCCATATTGTACACAGGGAATGCAGTTCTCTCTTATTGTTGTTGTTCTGTTGTTCTATTAATTGTCACAAGGACTGCTGTTCTCCATATTATACTCAGGTAAGAATGTTCTCTATATTACACACAGGGATTCCTGCTCTCCATAATGTACACAGGGACACATGTTCTTTATATTATACACACTGACTGCTGTTCTCTACATGAGACACAGGATCTGCCATTCTCTACAATATACGCAGGGACTACTGTTCTCCACATTAGAAACAGGGTTTTCTAATGTTTTCTACATTATTCGCAGGGTTTGCTGTTCTCCATATTATACTTAGGGATTACTGATCTCTATATTGTACACATGGACTGCTGCTCGCTATAATATACACAGGATCTGCTGCTCCCTTTATTATACACAGGGACTGTTGTTCTCCATGTTGTGCACAAGGACTGTTGTTCTCTATATTATTCACAGGCACTGCTGTTCTCTATATTATACAGAAGGACTGCTGTTCTCTACAATATACACGACTACCGGTCTCCTCATCATACACAGGGACTGTTATTTTATACAATATACACAGGGACTGCGGTTCTCTATGTTGTACACAAGGACTGCTGTTCTCTCTTATATACGGGCACTGTTGTACTCTATAAGACACACAAGGACCGCTGGTCTCCATATTATACATAGATAAGGCTGTTCTCTATATTAGGCACAGGGACTAATGCTCTCTATAATATACACAGGGACACATGTTCTCTAAGTTATACACAGGGACTGCTGTTCTCCATATTATAGGCAGGGACTGCCATTCTATATTTTACATACAATGATTGCTGTTATCCTTATTAAACACGGAGACTGCTGTTCTCCGTATTATACACTGTGAGTGCTGTTCTCTATATATTATGTAGCGACTGCTGTTCTCTACAACGTACGCAGGACCGCTGTTCTCTACATTCTCAGCTGCTGTCTCTTTAACACTGGGACAGCTGTTCTCTACAATGTACGCAGAACTGCAGTTTTCTACATTTTACACAGGGACTACTGTTCTCTACCAGACACCAAGGGACAGCTGTTCTCTATTATACACTTGGACTGCTGTTATCTACATGAGAGACATGATCTGCTGTTCTCTAGAATATACACAGGCACTACTGTTCTCCACATGAAAAACAGGGACTGTTGTGTTCTACATTATTCTCAGGGTTTATCCATCTCTATTTTATATACAATGTATGTGGATTTCTGCATGTGCGCAGGGACTGGTGTTCTCTATTTTATACATTGGGACGACTGGTCTGTGCAATAGACACAGGAATATTTTTTCTTTATTGTACGCAGGGACTGCCGTTCTGCATAATAGACACAGGGACTGCTGTTCTCCATATTAGACATTCTCCATATTCTCCATATTAGACATTCTCTACAATGCACACGGGCACTGCTCTTTTCGACAATGTACAAAGAGACTACTGTTCTCTACAGTGTGTGCAGGAATGCTGTTCTCTATAATACACGCAGAGACTGCTGTTCTCTATATTATATACAGGACTGCTCGTCTGTATAATAGAAACAGGGACTGTTGCTCTCTCTGTCATACACAGGGACTGTTGTTCTCTGTATTATACATAGGGTCTGCTGTTCTCGACATTATGCACAGGGACTGCTGTTCTCTATATTGTACACAAGGACTGCTGTTCTCTCTTATACTTGGGCACTGCTGTGCTCTATGTTAGACAGAAGGACTGTTGTTCTTTATATTATACATAGGTAAGGCTGTTCGTTATTTTACACACCGGGATTCCTGTTCTCTATAATATACACAGAGACACATGTTCTCTATGATATACACAGGGATTACTGTTCTCTATATTATACGCAGGGACTGCTGTTACCTTTATGGAACACAGGGATTGCTGCTCTGTATATTATACCAAGGGATTGCAGTTCTTTTTATGAAATACAGAGACTGCTGTTCTCTACAATGTGCGGAGGACAGCTGTTCTCTACATTTAAACTGCTGTTTATTAAACACAGGGACTACTGTTCTCTACGATGTACGCAGGACTACAGTTTTCTACATTTTACACAGGGACGACTGTTCTCTACCAGACACTCAGGGATAGCTGTTCTCTATATTATACACTAAGATTGCTGTTCTCCACACTAGAAACAGAGACTGCTATTTTCTACATTATTCTCAAGGTTTGCTGTTCTCTAAATTACACACAACTACTGTTCACTCTATGAGACACAGGGACTGGTATTCTCTATATTATACAGATGATCTGGTGATGTTTGTATTGAATGAAGGGAATACTGTTCTCTATATTATACATAGCGGCTGCTGTACTCTACATTGTACACAGGGACTGTGTTTCTCTGTATTATACACAGGCATTGCTGTCCTTTAAAATAGACACATGCACAGCTGTTGTACATAGAGACTGTTGGTCTCTAAAATAAGCAGAGGGACTGCTGTTCTCTTTGTTCTACACAGGGATAGCTGTTCTCTATGTTATACACAGTGACTCATGTTCTCTATATTATCCACAAGGATAGCTGTTCTCCATATTGTACACAGGGACAGCTGTTCTCTATATTATACTTAGGGACTCATGTTCTCTATATTATATACATTGGCTGCTGTTCTCTGTGTTATACACAGTGACTGTTGTTCCCTGTATTCAACACGGGGATAACTGTTCCCTACATGACTCACAGAGACAGCTGTTCTCCATAATATACACAGAGTTTGCTGTTCTCTGGGACTGCTGTCACAGGGACTGCTGTTCTCTACATTGTACATAGTGACTGCTATTCTCTCTTACAAATGGGCACTGTTATTCTGTATAATTGACACAAGGACTGCTGTTCTCCATATTGTACACAGGTAAGTCTGTTCTCTATGTTACACAGGGACGTGTTTCTGCTCTCTATAATATACATCGGGACACGTGTTCTCGACATAATACACAGCGACTGCTGTTCTCTATATTATACACAGGGATTGCTGTTCTCTGCATTAAACACAGGGACTGCTGTTCTCTACACTGTACACAGGGACTGTTGTTCTCTACAATGCACGCAGGACCGCTGTTCTCTACATTTTACACAGTGCCTATTGTTCTCCACTCAGGGTATGCTGTTTTCTGTATAATACACAGCGACTGCTTCGTTTAATAAAAACATCACTAGATCATCTGTATAATATAGAGAATACCAGTCCCTGTGTCTCATAGTGTGAACAGCAGTTCCTGTGTGTAATTTAGAGAACAGCAAACCTTGAGAATAATGTAGAAAATAGCAGTCTCTGTTTCTAGTGTGGAGAACAGCAATCTTAGTGTATAATATAGAGAACAGTTATCCCTGAGTGTCTGGTAGAGAACGGTAGTCTCTACATGAGACACAAGATCTGCTGTTCTCTACAATATATACAGGGACTACTGTTCTCCACATTATAAACCCTATATGAGACATAGGGACTGTTGTTCTCTATATTATAGAAAGACACTGCTATTCTCTTTATTGAACATAGGGATTGCTATTCTCTATATTATACACAGTTGCTGCTGTTCTCTGTGAAACACAGGCACTGCTGTTTTCTATAATAGTTACAGTGACAGCTGTTGTCTATGTTATACACAGGGACTACTATTCTCTATATTATAGGAATGGGCTCTTATTCTCCATATTATACACAGTGACTGCTGTTCTCTATATTATACATTGGGACAACTGGTCTCTGTATTATTCACAGGCACTGCTGTTCTTTGCACACAGGGAGTGGTGTTCTCGACATTTAAACAGGTACTGCTGCTCTCTCTACTACACACAGGGACTGCTGTTCGCTGTATTATACATGTGGACTGCTGTTCTCGACATTATGCATTGGGACTGCCTTTCTTTGTTTTGTATACAGGGACTGATGTTCTGTCTATTGAAGACAGGAACTCATGTTGTCTAATTTATGCACAGGGACTGTTGTTCTCTATATTAAACACAGAGACAGCTGTTCTCTATTATACACTGAGATTGTTGTTCTCTACGTTATTCAGAGGGACTCACGTTCTCTGTATTACATGCGACTGCTCTTCTCTGTACACAAGGACTGCTGTTGTCTTTAATATACGCAGGCTCTGCTGCTCTTGGCATTGTACACAGGGACTGCCGTTCTCTACACCGTACGCAGGACTGCTGTTTGCTACATTATACACAGAGACTGTTCTTCTCTATATTATGCACATAGAGAGCAGTTCTTTCTATATACTCAGGGACAGATGATCTCTTTATTAAACTACCGGGGCTGCTGTTTACTACATTTTACGCAGGGACTGCTGTTCTTTACTTTGCAAACAGTGACTGCTGTTCTCTATATTATACACAGTCACTGCTGTTCTGCATAACAGTCACCATGACTGCTGTTCTCTGCATTACTAAAGGGGATTGCTTTTCTCTAAATTATACACCGGCACTGCTGTTCTGGAGAGTAGACACAGGGACTGCTGTTCTCCATATTCGACACAATGCTGTTGTATATAGTTGACAAAGGGACTGCTGTTCTCTATCTTATACACAGGGGCAGCTTGTTCCCTTTATTAAACACAGGGATTGCTGTTGTCTGTATTATACAGAGGGACAGCTGTTCACTTTGTTAAACACAGGGATTCTGTTCTCTATACTGTGCACAGGGACCATTGTTCTCTATATTATACACAGGGACTGTTGATCTCTTTGTTGAACACAGTTTCTTCTATTGTCTATATTCTGCACAGGGACTGCCGTTCTCTGTCTTACAACAGGGACAGCTGTTCTCTTTATTAAACACAGAGATTGCAGTTGACTATATTATACAGAGTGTCAGCTGTTCTCTTCATTAGGGACAGAGATTCTACACGGGGATTGCTGTTCTTTAAATTATACACAACGACTGCTCTTCTTTATATTAAGCACAGGGACTGTTGTTCTCTTTATTAAACATCGGGACTGCTGTTCTCCATACAATACACAGGGACTGCTGTCCTCTACAATGTACACAGGCTCTGCTGGTCTCGAAATTTTACACATTGACTGCAGTTCTCTACACTGTACACCGGGACTGCTGTTATCCACAGTGTACGCAGGTCTGCTGTTCTCTACATTATACACACGCCGTACTGTTCTCTACCATACTCTGAAGGACTGCTGTTCTGTACATTTTACTCAGAGACTACTGTTGACAACATTGTACACAGGGACTGCTGTTGACAATTTGACCCAGAGGAACTGCTGTTCTCTATATGAGAGGCAGGGACTGCTGTTGACTGTTGCACAGAGAAACTGCTATCTCTGTCTTATACACAGGTATTGCTGTTCTCTATATTATAACAGGGACTGCTGTTCTCTCTATATACACAGGGACTGCTGTTCTCCATATTGTACACAGGGACTGCTTTTCTCCATATTATACACAGGGGCTGCTGCTCTCTCCATTGTACGTAAGGACTGCAGTTCGCCATGAAACACAGGCACTGCTGTTTTTTATAATAGTTGCAGTGACTGCTGTTGTCTATATTATGCTCAGGAACGTTGTTCTCTATATTATTCACAGGGACTGCTGTTCTCTATATTATACGCAGGGACTGCTGTTCTCCGTATTAAACACAGGCACTGCTGTTCTTTGCACACGGAGACTGCTGTTCTCGACATTGTAAACAGGGACTCCTGTTCTCTCTATCATAACCAGGATCTCATGTTGTCTCTTTTATGCACAGGGACTGCTGTTCTCTCTATTAAACACAGGGACTGCTGTCCTCTATATTACACACAGAGACAGCTGTTCTCTTTATTAAATACTGAGATTGTTGTTCTCTGCATTGTACAAAGTGACAAATGTTCTCTATATTACACGCAGCGACTGCTCTTCTCTACATTATACACAAAGACTGCAGTTTTCTATATTATACAGAGATTGTTGTTCTCTTTAATACACACAGACTGCTGTTCACTATTATACACAGGGACTGCTGTTCTCTGCTTTGGACACAAGAACTGTTGTTCTCTATATTAAACACATGGACTGCTGTCCTGTATAATAAACACAGTGACTGCAGGTCTTGACCTTGTACATAAAGACTGCTGTTCTCTATAATGTACACAGTGATTATTGCTGTCTATGTTATACACAGGGACTGCTGCTCTCTCCATAATAGAGAGGAACTCATGTTCCCTATTTTATGCACAGGGACTGCTGTTCTCTTTATTAAACGCAGGGACTGCTGTCCTCTTTATTAAATGCTGAGATTACTGTTCTCTACGTTATTGAGAGGGACTAATATGGAGCAGTCCTTCTATGGGTTGGTACCTGGGACTTCGATGTTGTAGCTATTACGGAGACATGGCTAGATCAGGGACAGAATTGGCTGTTGCAGGTTCCAGGGTTTAAAGGTTTTAGTAGGGTCAGAGGTGGGGGTAAAAGAGGGGGGGTGTGGCTTTGCTTGTCAAAGATAGAATGACAGCGGTGGAAAGGAAGATGGACGAAGATTTGTCATCTGAGGTAGTTTGGGTTGAGGTTAGGAATAGGAGAGGTGAGGTCACCCTGTTAGGAGTCTTTTGCAGGCCTCCTAATAGTCCGAGAATCGTTGAAGAAAGGATTGCGAAGATGATTCAGGAGAAGTGTGACAGTAATAGGGTGGTTGATATGGGGGACTTTAACTTTCCTGATATTGATTGGGAAAGCTATAGCTCAAGTTCTTTAGATGGGTCGGTGTTTGTCCAATGTGTGCAGGAGAGTTTCCCGACACAATTTGTAGATAAGTCAACAAGAGGTGAGGCCATACTGGATTTGGGTCTGGGTGACGAACCAGGCCAGGTATTAGAACTAGAGGTAGGTGAGCACTTTGGGGACAGTGACCACAATTCGGTGATTTTTACTCTCGTGATGGAGAGGGATAAGTGTGTACTACAGGGCAAGAGTTATAGCTGGGGGCAGGGAAATTATGATGCGGTGAGGCAGGACTTAGGATGTGTGGACTAGAAAAGTAGATTCGAAGGCAAGAGCGTAATTGATATGTGGAACTTGTTCAAGGAGCAACTATTGAGTGTCCTTGATAAGTACGTACCTATCAGGCAGGGAGGAAAGGGTCGCGTGAGGGAGCCGTGGTTTAATAAGGAATTGGAATCCCGTGTTAAATGGAAGAGGGCGGCCTTTATAAAGATGAGGTGTGAAGGTTCAATAGGGGCGATTGAGAGTTATAAGGTAGCCCGGAAGGACCTGAAGAGAGAGCTAAGAGCAGCAAGGAGGGGACATGAAAGGTCCTTAGTTGGTAGGATTAGGGAAAACCCTAAGGCTTTCTCTAGGTATGTTAGGAATAAAAGAATGACTCGGGTAGGAATAGGTCCAATCAAGGATAGTAATGGGAAGTTGCGTGTGGAGGTTGAAGAGATTGGGGAGGCACTGAATGAATACTTTTCGTCAGTATTCACTCAGGAACAGGACATTGTTGTCGATATAAATACCGAGGCACGAATAAGTAGAATGGATGGCTTTGAGATATGTAGAGAAGAGGTGTTGGAAATTCTGGCAAGGGTGAAAATAGATAAGTCCCCTGGGCCTGATGGCATTTATCCTAGGATTCTCTGGGAAGCAAGGGAGGAGATTGCAGAGCCATTGGCCTTGATTTTTGTGTCCTCTTTGTCTACAGGAGTAGTGCCAGAGTACTGGAGGCTAGCAAACGTGGTTCCCTTGTTCAAGAAGGGGAGTAGGGATAATCCTAGTAACTATAGGCCAGTGAGTCTCACGTCTGTTGTGGGCAAAGTCTCAGAGAGAGTTGTAAGGGATAGGATTTATGCACATCTGGATAAGAATAATGTGATCAAGGATAGTCAGCATGGTTTTGTGAAGGGCAGGTCGTGCCTCACAAACCTTACTGAATTCTTTGAGAAGGTGACTAAGGAGGTAGATGAGGGGAAAGCGGTAGATGTGGTATATATGGATTTTAGTAAGGCGTTTGATAAGGTCCCCCATGGTAGGCTACTGCAGAAAATACAGGGATATGGCATTAAGGGTGAGTTGGAGGTTTGGATTAGGAATTGGCTGGCTGGAAGAAGACAGAGGGTAATAGTTGATGGCAAAGGTTCATCTTGGAGTGCCGTCACTAGCGGTGTTCCGCAAGGATCTGTTTTGGGACCATTGCTGTTTGTCATTTTTATAAATGACCTGGAGGAAGGGTTAGAAGGTTGGGTGAGCAAGTTTGCGGATGATACGAAAGTCGGAGGAGTTGTAGACAGTGAGGAAGGATGTGGCAGGGTACTGCGGGATATAGAGAAGCTGCAGAACTGGGCAGAAAGTTGGCAAATGGAGTTCAATGTAGCTAAGTGTGAGGTGATTCACTTTGGTAAGAGTAACAAAAAGATGGGGTACTGGGCTAATGGTCGGATACTTGGTAGTGTGGAAGAACAGAGGGATCTTGGTGTCCATGTACACAGATCTCTGAAAGTTGCCACCCAGGTAAATAGTGCAGTGAAGAAGGCATATGGCCTACTGGCTTTTATTGGTAGAGGAATTGAGTTCCGGAGTCCTGAGGTCATGCTGCAGTTGTATAAGACTCTGGTGCGGCCGCATCTGGAATATTGTGTGCAGTTTTGGTCGCCATACTATAGGAAGGATGTGGAGGCACTGGAACGGGTGCAGAGGAAGTTTACCAGGATGTTGCCTGGTATGGTAGGAAGATCCTATGAGGAAAGGCTGAGGCACTTGGGGTTGTTTTCATTGGAGAAAAGAAGGTTTAGGGGTGATTTGATAGAGGTGTACAAGATGATTAGGGGGTTAGATAGGGTTGACAGCGAGAACCTTTTTCCACGTATGGAGTCAGCTATTACAAGGGGGCATAGCTTTAAATTAAGCGGGGGTAGATATAGGACTGATGTTAGGGGTAGGTTCTTCACTCAGCGAGTCGTAAGTTCATGGAATGCCCTGCCAGTAGCAGTGATGGACTCTCCCTCTTTATGGGTATTTAAGCGGGCATTGGATAGGTATATGGAGGATAGTGGGTTAGTGTAGGTTAGGTGGGCTTTGATCGGCGCAACATCGAGGGCCGAAGGGCCTGTACTGCGCTGTATTCTTCTATGTTCTATGTTCTATGTTCTATTTATGCGAATAAATGGTTGAAATTTCAAGCATAGACGGCAATTGGAACTTGAAATCAGACAGCGACTGGAATCAGATTAGTCCACACAAGGACCAAATCGAGTAATGATAACTCTGAGAAATGAGACTCTAATCATATCCCACTGACATTCAATGGCTTTACTGTAAACATATTACCCTGTGTAATCGTCCACAGAGATATTATTTTGGGCAAAAACGGATAGAAGCTGGTTACATAAACACTTTGACAACAACAACATGTTCTAGAGGCATTTTTTGATTATAAACTCAACTCATTGTTCCGTGAATCCTACATCGTTTGCAAGGCACAAATGGGATGTGGAACATAACTCTCTCCATTTGCCGAGATGGGTGTAGCTTCAATAACACTTAAGGAACTGGACACCGTCTACGACAATGCAGTCACTTGAGTGTACCCTCTTCAATACCTGCAATATTCATTCCCCACACCGCTAAAGCACAATTGCAGCAGAGTGCAGCAACTTCAAGATGCACAGAAGGGAGTCATTTGGGCATTTTTGACAGACCCTTCAAAACTAAACAGCTGTACTGACGATAAGGACAATGAAAAATAATAAGGATGATGCAACGAAACGCCACCAGTTTTAAGTTACCCTCCAAGGCCCATAGCACCCTGACTTGGAAAGGAATCAGTGATAAACTCATTGGTGAAACGGTCTTGATGGACAAAGTTGCATCCTTCAGCCTTCCATATTTTATCTTACAATTTAAAAACAATGTTGATTTATGCGGTGACCAGAATTGTGCTCAGTCCTTTCGCTGCTCCCTCACCTGGTAGTTGCTAAAGTTCTGCTCTCATCCACAGCCTGTGGTCAACAACAGAAAATATTCGAAAACCGTCTCAATGAAATGTTTCCCTTCAAGATTAGAGTGGTGTTGGAGAAGCACAGCAGGTCCGGCAGCATCTGAGGAGCAGGAAAAATGGACGTTTCAGGCAAAAGCCCTTCATCAGGAATGAGACTGCAGCATATGGGATGGAGAGATAATTGGGAAGGGTGTGGGGCTGGGGAGAAGGTAGCTAAGAGTGCTGTAAGTGGATGCAGGTGGGGGGTGAACATGAAATGTCAGAGAAGAAGGTGGAGTGGATAGGTGGGAATGAAGATGCACAGGTGGGACAGGTCAGGAGGACGGTGTTGAGCTGGAAGGTGGGAACTGGGGTAAGGTAGGGGGAGGGGAAATGAGGAAACGGGTGAAGTTCAAATTGATGCCATAGGTTTGAAGAGTCCCGAGGAGGATTATGAGGCTTTCTTCCTCCAGGCATCGGGTCGTGAGGCAGTGGCGATGCAGGAGGCCCATGACCTACAAGTCCTCGGGAGAGTGGGAGGGGGAGTTGAAATGTTTGACCATGGGGCACTGGGGTTGATTCTTGCGGATATCCTGGAGATATTCAGTGAAGTGCTCCATGAGAACACATCTGCTCTCTCCAATTTAGAGGAGACCGCATCGGGAGGAATGTATACAAGAAATGACATGTGTGGAAGTGCAGGAGAAATTTTGATGGATGTGGAAGCCTCTATTAGAGCCTTTTACAGAGGTGAGGAGGTAGATGTGGGTGCAGGTTTTGCAATTCCTGCAGTGACAGGGGAAGGTGTTAGGAGGGAAGGGTGGGTCATTGAAGGGTGTGGACTTGACTAGGTAGTCACGGAGCAAACGGTCTTGGCAGAAAGTGGATAGGGGTGGGGAGGGGAACATATCCCTGGTGGTGGGATCCGTGTAGAGGTGGCGAAACTGTCGGAGGATGATGTGATTTTTGTGGAGGTTGGAGGGATAGAAGATGAGGACCAAGGGGGTTTTGTCCTTGTTGTGGTTGAAGGTGTGGGGTTCGTGGGCGGAGGTACAGGACATGGATGAGGTGCGTTGGAGGGCATTTTCAACCACATAGGAGGGGAAGTTGCGGTCTTTAAAGAAAGAGGCCATCTAGTGTGTTCTGTGGGTGGAACTGGACCTTTGGGAGCAGATGCGATTGAGGTGGAGGAATTGGGAAAATAGGGCAACATTTGTGCAAGAATTGGGGTGGGAGGAGGTATAATCCAGATAGCTGTGGGAATAAGTGGGTTTGCAAAAAGTGTCAGCAACACTGACCTTGTGGGATATATTTCCCTCCCCACCTGATCCACTTTTCACAAAGACTGTTTCCTCCACGACTACCTCGTCAAGTCCTCGCCCTCCAATGACCCACTCTCCCCTCGCGGCACCTTCCCCTGCCACCACAGGAATTGCAAAACCTTCATCCACATCTTCCCTCTCACATCCTTCCAAGGCTCCAATGAGCCTTCCACATCCATCAAATGTGCATGTGCACTTCCACACGAGTCATTTATTGCATCTGTTGCTCCCGAAGCGGTCTCCTTTACGTTGGGGCCAACAGACACCTTCTCGCAGATCGCTTTTTAAGAACATTTCTAAGAGACCCGCAACAATCAACCACAACGCCCCATGACAAAAAACATCAACTACTCGCCCGCCCCCGACTTTCCCGAGGAATTGCAGTTCCTGGGTCTCCTCCACCGCCATTCCATCACCACCGGACGCCTCATTTTCCACCTCGGGACCCTTCAACCCCAGGGCATCAGTTTCCTTATCTCCCCACTCCCACGTTATCCGAGTTCCAATTTTCTAGCTTGGCACCATCGTATTGACCTGTCTCACCTGTCTAACTTCCTTCCTACCTATCCGCTCCACCCTCTCCTTCGACCTATAACCTTTAACTCCATCTCCATTCACGTCTTGCACTCTCAGCTAAATTCTTCCCAGACCCAGTCCTCCCGTTTATCTCTCCAACCACGAGGCTCCCAGCTTTATTCCTAATGAAGAGCTTTTGCCCAAAGTGTTATTTTTTTTCTGCAACTCGGATGCTGCCTGACCTGCTGGGCTTTTTCAGCACCACCCTAATCTTGATTCTGATTTCCAGCACCTGCAGTACGCACTTCCGTCCAACTGATTCCCCTGTCCATTGATCTTGAATAGGCCGTTGCTAAAGTTCCAGCATCATTTCCCTGCCCTTACATTCCCATCCGCGGTCAAGAACAGAAAGTATCTCCAACCCCTCGAGACCACTTGATCCCTTGTCCAATCAACTACAAAGATTCGTGAATGTTTACTCCAATTTCTCTTTTATTACTTTAAACCACTCAGTATTCACACTTTTATCATTGATCCTCCCCAAATTCATTATCACCCACTTCACTGGAGTGAATTCCTTTCAGCACATTTCCTTGCCAATTGTTTCCAATCTCCCTGCAGTCTATGGCTTTCTTCCTCTTGGTTAACGACAGGACTAATTGTTACCTGATTTGGAAGCTGCTAAATGATGGCCACGACATAAATATAAATCATTGACCTATATGAGAAAACAATGGAACTCATAGAAGCCATGGTTCATAATCTTGTAGAGGACACCAGAATTGGAGACTGTAAAGAAAGTGATCGAAGTTTCCAGAAGGATCTTAATCCAATGCGTCTTTGGGCTGAAAACATCCACAAGGAGTTCAATCTGGATAAATGGAAGGTATTGCATTTTGCTACATCAAATAAGAGTAAGGCTTATACAATTAGTGATCGGGCGTTGCATAGTGTTGTGGAAAACGAAGGCCAGGGATACATTTAAATATTTCTTTTTAGTTTGCTTCACATATAGACAGAATAGTTAAAAAATTGTCGTCCTGCCTGCGTTGCACAGTCCTTTGCGCGTAGGAGTTGGTATGTTATGTTGAATTGAACAGGACATTGTGTGAGCCCTCTTCTGGAATACTACATCCAGTTCTTGTCGCCCAGTAATAGCAAGGAAATTATTCAGCTGGAGTAGGTTTAGAACAGGTATACCAGCGTATGGCTAGTGGGGAAGGTTTGTGTTATAACGAAAGGCTGGATAGGCTGAGAATAGTTTCACTCCAGCACTGGAGTTTGAAAGGCGACCTGATAGAAACTTATAAATTATTGAGAGTTCGGCTAGAGTTAACTGTAACTGTCTTTTCTCCAAGGAGGGGCACTTCAAGACGAGAGGGCAAATGTTTTAGGTGAAAAGAGAGAGATTTAATATAAGACATGAGAGGCTTTTTTAACAGAGGATGGTTGATGTGTGCAATTCACTTCCTGAGGCAGTGGTGGATGAAAGTACATTTACAATATTTACAGGATATTTGGATCGATAAATGAATTGGAAAGTTTCGGTGGGATTAGAAAAAAGCTATTCATTCATACCTCGTCGATTATTTATTGTCCAGAGGGCAGTTCAGAATCAACCACGATATTATGGATCCGGAGTCACATACCAGCCAGACCAGATAAGTATGGCAGTTTCCTTCCCTATCAGGCATTAGTGAATCAGATCTACAACAACTGATTCAACATCATCATTAGACTCATCAACTCTAGGTATTTATTGAAATAAAATCCCAGCATCTGCCATGCCAGGATTTGAACACGTGTCCACAGAATTATATCTGGACATTCATATTAACAATGCAGTAATAATATTACAAGGGCATTATTAACCCTTAGCAATTACAGGAGCCGTCAGATGCGACTCGTTTAGTTTGGCATTTTGTACAGTATGAGCTGGAAGGAGTGAAAGGCCTGTTTTCATGCTGCATGAGTTTGACGCTATGAAACCGGCAGCTGGTTGGGATGAACAGCAGCATTGACAGTTTAATTGACCTCCGTTTGGGATATGTAATCTTGCTGGCTACGCTGGAGTTTTTATTGGCCATTGAGCCCTTCCCACAAACGGGACTGTTGAACAGTCTGTCCCCAGTTTGACTGAATAACTGAGTTTCCACGACAGCAGGTATTTGAATTCCGCATTGCGCTGGTTTCTCTGTGATATAGGTGTCTTTGTATCTATCCAGGGTGACCGATTGGTTGAAATCATGTCCACGCAGACGTAAGTCCCGTTGTCCATGTTGTGAATATGTTTTTATTCTTCCTGATATACCCACAGGGTGTGGATGTCGCTGGTCAGGACAGCATTTGTTGTTCATCCTGATTCGCTGCTGCCTCGCTGCACGAGAGACATGGATTCGATCCCAGTCTCGTGTGACTGCGTGCAGTTTGCACATTCTCTCTTTGCTTGTGTGAGTTTCCTCCCACAGTCTGAAGGTTTGAAGGTTACTGGGATCAGCCATGGGAAATGAAGTGGAATGGAATAGGTATGGAGTGTGGGTGGATAGGATGTGCTTCGGAGGGATGGTGTCGACTGGAATGGGCCGAATGGCCAGCCTACGCACAGTGTCGGCATTCTTGGAATCAGGGTCAGCCATGTTGTTCTGCACCTGGAATCACAAGTAGGCAGGATTGGGTCAAGATGGTAGCATCCCCTGTATAAGGGTCATGCATGAATGGGATTGCAGCAAATTAAAGGCATGTTCTCTGTTCCTGTGGTCAGGCTTCCATTCCAGGTTTTATTCGTCGAACTTTAACATTACCAGTTCCGTGTCTGAGTCCCCAAAGATGACTCGTTTATTATATAACCACAACACCACCTTCTCCAGGTTCCAGCATTTACTGGGAACAAGAAGCTGATCCTGAGCTGATGCAAACATAAACAACTGCTACTACCAATGTCAAGAACTCTGATCCAAATAGGAAAATGAAATTTCGAACATTGCCACCCCAAATTTAAAGGTCCAACACGCTTTAGATATGCCAGTTGGCTGTTTCAACAACATATACTGCTTATGGCTATAATAGAATAAATGGGGGCAAGTATTCCCTTCCGCCCCGCTTTTGACCAGGAGCATTCCCAATCTCAGAAATACATGCGCCTCTCTCCCGTAATTCCATCCCAACTTCCAATTGGATCTTCTTGGCTGCTTCACACAGTTTCCCTGATTCCGGGTCTGGAGCTGGAATTAAGTGTGATTGCGTGCAGCAGTTGGTACTGTCTTGTGTGGGCAAAGTGATGGAGTAGCCGATGTTCAACTATAATGCTCTTGAAGTATACGTTTCAACAATATCCTGCACTGTCCCATGAGTTTGGAGAGTTTCATTAATCCTATTCTCCAATACTCTTATTCATGGAATCTCCACAGTCTCTGGGGACGTTAAAGTTAAAGATTCAGCCCATTCTGAGTACCCACATGCCTGTCGCTAAGTCCTGATATTGTGTATTCTTCCTGGCATTTCCTCTGCAACCATTCTGGCTTCAGTTGGCAAGTGTGGTCTGTGGAGTGTTTAACCATTTAGTATTTCGTTTTCTGCGTTGGGATTGCTGCGGCTTCGTATAGAATCCACATCATAGCAGTCAGTTCTCTCAACGTTTATCTTTTGATGAAACACGGTAAGAAACAACTCGTTTTTACATGATAATGTTCTCCGAGGTGATGATTTGTTTTCCATCGAATGTCGTTCTCTGATATTTCAGCGTTTCATGTATCAGGATTTAAACCCAAAAGTTCTCAAAGATGTCCCTCCGTCCCACTCGCCCTCACTCTCTTTTCCGTCCCTCGTCCCATTTGACTGAGGCATTGCACAATCTAACATACACTTTCACGTTGATACCGTCCAGTCTATGCCATTGCACTCACTGTTGCTGGGCGACCATGCCCCAATCTCTTCATTGGCACCTTCAAATCATTCGATCCGTTTGGATATCGTGTCTGTGAGATCAATTCTCTTTTAGCAGCTTTTACTGACATGGACCAGAGATTATTGGAGCGTGAGGTTCAATAAATGAGCACAGAGAATAATTGGGGAAAAGCGACTCAATTGGAAAAGATCAGCCATGACGGCTTTCTGCAATAGCCTACTGGTATTATCGCTGGATTGTTAACACAAAAGGCCAGGTCACATTCTGGTGAGACAGGTTCGATTCTCACCACACCACGCCGGTAGTAGAATATAAATGCAAGAAATGCCTCCAATTAAGAATACGCTAAACCCGTTGTCTGAAAAGCCCATCTGCCTCACTAAAGGCCTTGAGGGATGGAATCGGCCATCCAGAACTGATCTGGCCTCCATGTGACTCCAGACCGCTAGGCAATATATGCTGCAGAGCCACACTGCATGCTGGCACAGAATGTAAAAAAAGGTTCACTTTGACTCTTCCTCGACAATGATCTGCAATTCACATAAGTCCAGGGATTTGATCACACTGGGAAAGGTGCAGGAGAGATTCACTCGGATAGTGTCTAGGATGAAGAGAGACAGGGCAGACTGGGGTTGTTTGTCACAGTGCAGAGACATTTGTGAGAAGGCATAGTTCAGATGGACAAAATAATGAGGGGTATGGATAAGGTAGACTGAAAGTAACGTTTCCCATCGACGGAGAGACCGATCACAGGGGGGCAGAAATTTAATGAGAAAGGCAGAAAGGTTTAAGGAGATGTGTGGAAAAGCGTTATCAGCCGGCGGGTGTTGGAATTTGCAACAAAGTGTCTGTGAGGGTCAGAGAGGCAGGAAGACTTAGAACCTGAAAAAATATTCAGATGTGAATATGTTCTGCCAATAACTGTAAGGCTATGGGCTAAACGATTCCAGTCGTTAAGCAGTTGTTTTTTGACAAATGGAGTCACAACGGGCTGAGGGGTCTCCTTTGAAACGGTTGTCCTCGGTAGTATAGTGGTTCGTGTCGCCGCATGTTATGCGGGAGATAGGAGATCAATTCCTCGATGGGGCAGTGCAAATGTTTTAAAACTGTCGCTAATATCTAAAGTGCGGGTTATTAATGCCTGTCCTTCCATTCTCCATGGGACATGTCACAGGAAGGACAGTGCTGTCTGAATCAGTGTGGGGAAGGACTGCAGCTCCTGGCGAGACAGTGTCAGTGAAAGTACAAACATGTGACTTCTGCAACCTGATGCTTCACGGAACTAAACTCCAATTCTGATGCGGTTCAAACCCACAAACCTTGAATAGCAAAGTTAACAAATTTGTAGAAATCTAACACACTTTTCATTGCACCACAGAGCTGCAGTCGCCACAATTTTACTGCATCCAAATTTGCGGTTGGTGTGGAGAAAATGTTAACAATCACCAGGAGATTTCGGAGAGTTTTTCAAGGAGAAGATCTTTTATTTGCAAACAAAAACCGTGACACTCTGAAAACAAATTCTTGAATCCCCCCGAACCTCAGGGGCCATGGCATAGAGTCAGAGAGTTATTGAGATATGCAGCATGAAAACAGAACCTGCTGTCCAACTTGTCAATGCCGACCAGATATCCCAACCCAATCTAATCCCACCTGCCAGCAACTGGCCCATATTCCTCTAAACCCTTCCTATTCACATGCCTCTTAAACGTTGAAATTGTACCAGCCTCCACAACATCATCTGGCAACTCATTCCATACACGTCCCACCCACTGTGTGAAAAAAGTTGCCCATTAGGTCTCTGTTTTATCTTTCCCTTCTCAAACTAAACCTATACCCTCTAGTTCTGGAATCCCCGACCCAGGAAAAAGACTTGGTCTATTTATAATGTCCATGCTCCTCATAATTTTGTAAACCTCTATAGGATCACCCCTCAGCCTTCGACGTTCCAGGGAAAAGAGCCCCAGCTTTTCAGCCTCTTCCTTTAGCTCAAATCCTCCAACCCTGGAAACATTCTTGTAAATCTTTCTGAACCCTTCCAAGTTTCACAACGTCTTTCCAGTAGGAAGGAGACCAGAACTGCACGCAATATTCCAACAGTGGCCTAACCAATGTCCTGTACAGCCGCAACATGACCTCCCAACTCCTGTACTCAACACTCTGACCAAAAAAGGAAAGCATACGCCTTCTTCACTATCTTATCTACCTGCGACTCCACTTTCAAGGAGATAAGAACCTGCACTCCAAGGTCTCTTTGTTCAGCAACACTTCCTCGGACCTTACCATTTGCTAAGATTTGCTTTCCCAAAGTGCAGCCCCTCGCATGTATCTGAATTAAACTCCATCACTTCTTCCCTTTTCTTGAATCATGTTTTTTTAGCTTATCAAAATGGCCAACTGTGTTAGTCAGAATTACCTCATTTCAACTATACAATAAACCAATAGTGTTAGTTCCCATTATCGTTCTACTTCTGCCACTATGGTTTTTCATAATTCTATTTAATATTATTCTACTCTCACTAAAAGGTATTCTACTGCCACCTGTGCTGCAATGATCTTCCATCCCAGACTAACCTGTCATGATTAGATATTTAGCTACCCTATCTACCACAATGTTTTCCTGTCCCAAGCTGACTCGACAAACTACTGATTAGATATTTAATGTCATGTCCTGCTACAAGCGTCTCAAGCAGGCTGACTCTACTATCAATTTATTATTTAAAGTCATGTCCTAAGTATTTATTGTCACGACTTGTCCCAGCCTGCCATGATGATATTTAGTAGGTGAGTCTGACGTTATTAATTGTTATTATCTCAGCCTGCCATAGTAACCTTTCAGCCCAGTCTGAATCTGCTAATTGGTGTAGCAGCATTCCACTGTTCTTATCCCATCCTGCCACTCTGGCCCCATCCTGCCCCAGTGACCGTTTGACGCGTGTAGCATTCCACAGACCCCTTGTAACAGATCGTCAGTAGTTTCCATGTCTTTACCCTTTCCATGTTTTCATGCTCTGTATTTTCTGTCCAGTGTTTGGATTTTTCATCAGACTTCTATTTATCTTTACCCCACTTTCTAGTATCTGGTCCTTATCCATGTGTGCTCTAACTTCTCAAACATTCGGCTAAATACTCCTGACGCATAGCTTTACCACACGTTCAAACAGTGAATTCCAAATAAACAACACTCTCAGAGTGAAAACGTTCTTCCGATCTCTCCTCTGAACATCCTCTTACTGTGGTTTGACGGAGATCCCTGGTTGTTATCTCTTCCCATAAGAAGTTTATTCCGATCACACATATCTATCCCTTTAATGTGCACCTTAATCACTTCCTCACTCAGCCCTCCCCGCTCTCAGAGAAGGCGCCTGAGCTGAGCTCGTCTGTATTCGCCATGGCGACAGTGTCGTGCTGGAAAAGTACAACAAGTCAGGCAGTATCCGAGGAACGGGAGAATCGACGTTTTCTGGCATAAGTCTTTCATCAGAAATGAGTCTTGTGGGTGGGGACTGAGAGCTAAATGGGAGGGGGTGGGGGTTGCGTGTAAGATAGCTGGAAAAGCGAATGGTGGATACAGGCGGGGAGAAGGTGATCAGTCAGAGGGCGGGGAGATGAATGGGTCTGGAGGGTGGTTCTGAGTTTGAATGCTTCAGACTGTGATAATGTCGAGAGAGGGGAAATGAGGAAGCCGCTGAAATCTACATTTATCCCGTGTGGTTGCAGGGTCCCAAGGCTGAACATGAAGCGTTTATCTTCGAGGCGTCAGGTGGTAACGGTTTGGTGGTGGTTTATGCCCGAAACGTCGATTGTCCTGCTCTGCAATTCACATGACAGGAGAGATGTGAAAACAAAGGACTGAAAAAAAAGGAGAAAAGCATATAGATTCAGAGTTTATGGAAGTCGACACAGTGCAGACAGAAACCATTTGGCCAGTTGAATCTGCACTGTGCCGTGGAAGAGATTCACACTCCCCCACTATATGTTTCTAAACCCGCATTTGTGATCCCCCTACAAAAATAGAAATTACTCCAAAAGCTTAGCGAGTCAGGCAACCTCAGTGGAGAGAAATTAGAGTTAACATTGAGAATTCAAAACAGTTCTGAGGAAGGGTCGGTTGTCCCGAAATGGTCATTCTGTGTTCCCCGAGCTGCAATTCTGACTTTTGTCTCTTATTTACAGCACTTACACTCCATTCAGATTTTGTTTGCCATGTACCAGAATTGCCCACCTTTGCATTGTGAGAAGGAATCGGAGCAGCCAGAGGAAACTCACACGGGAGAGAGGGAGCAGGAGTGTGCAAATTCCACACAGTAAGTCACACAAGACTTGAATGAATCCGGGTTTCTGACGCTGAATGGTACGGTTTCACTCACTGAGCCCTCCCAATATACCAGTGCACGTCCTGGAAGCCAATTGAACCCGACCTCACGCTGTGACAGGTGGTGGTACTACCCAGGAATTCTGTGCAAAAAGAAGCCTATTTGCTAATACTGGAAATTAACATTAGCTTAACTAACCGAACTCTTTTTTTTAAATTACTTGGCCTATAGCCTTGTATGTGTTGGCATCACAAATTCACATCTGAAAACTTCTGAAAGTTATGAGCATTTCTGCCTCTGCAAACTTTGCATGCACTGAGTTCCAGATTTTATTCAACGGCTGTTTCAAAACATTTGTCTGCACATTCACTCAAATCTTTCCTCTTCTATTTTTATATCTATGCCACCCTACCCCTCCCCCCGTGATCGATCTCACCATCCTAGAGAAACGTTTATTTAAATCGACGCCGTCCATATTCTTTATTATTTTGTACATCTCAATCATGTTTCCTCTCAATTTCTTCTGCTCTAAGAAAAACGACTCCAGTTTATACAATTTCTCTTCATAACTGAAACTCTTCGACCAGACAATATTCTGGTAAATCTCTGCTGCATCATTTGCAGTGCTATCGTATCCATGCTATCATGCGAATTGCAGAACTGCACACAATAGACAAGATAGAGCTAAATGAGCAAGTGAAATAAATGACGTAGAAGTCCACAGAAAGAGGTAGTTTCGAATAAAGTTTCTTTTCCTCAGTGCTGCCCTGTGCCCTTTTCCAGAGCCTAATGTTCCAATAGTTAGATAGGGTTGACAGTGAGAACCTTTTTCCACGTATGGAGTCAGCTATTAAAAGGGGGCATAGCTTTAAATTAAGGGGGGGTAGATATAGGACTGATGTTAGGGGTAGGTTCTTCACTCAGCGAGTCGTAAGTTCATGGAATGCCCTGCCAGTAGCAGTAATGGACTCTCCCTCTTTATGGGTATTTTAGCGGGCATTGGATAGGTATATGGAGGATAGTGGGTTAGTGTAGGTTAGGTGGGCTTTGATCGGCGCAACATCGAGGGCCGAAGGGCCTGTACTGCACTGTATTCTTCTATGTTCTATATATAATCTCTTGTCTATGTGGTAAAAGCTGCTACATGTGAATTGATGTCACAACCATTGTATCGAAATCGATTGACTGATTTGAACACGGACACGTGTTTCTTCTATGATGTCACAGAGGCGCAAGAAATGCCAAAGCTGGGAGTGCTCCTGGTCAAAGGCGGGGAGGAGGATCATATTTGTCTCCGTTTATTAGATTATTAAAATACAACAGCAGCATTACACGCACTGCAGAGTAGCTCAGCTGAAGCGTGCTGGAGCCTTGAACAAGAGGTCAATGAATTGAAAGCATTCTCTGAAATTTTCCTTAACAATGCGCTGTTTTGTTACTTTGACAGTAAGGCCTGTTTTGATCACATCATCTCCACATCAGCCGCTTGCTCCCAGTAAACACTCCAATCCAGCATACATCACTTACATTCCGACACAGCCACATATTTTGATCTCATTCCCTATGTGATAATTAGAATTGACAATGTCATTCTCTGAGATGCAGCAATGTAACATGAAGTTGGCAGAGTATTAACAAAGAAGAACAAAGAACACAGAGAAAATTCGCAGCCCAGGAACAGACACTTGGGGAGTTGGGGAGTTGAAACAATAGCATTGAGGATTCTGAGTGGTGTACAGGAAAAAAGAGATCTTGGAGAAAACATTCAGAGATCCCTGAAGATTGTTGGACAGGGAGATCAGATGTTTGTGAGGCTTTTTGCATATTTTCTAATGGTGACCACATGCTCAGGATGATATTCAATCTTTATCAACCGCCAGTTTAGGGAACAACTTAATGAATGGGCACAAGTCTGGTCCATGCAATAATCAACATTTTTAAAAAATGTAAAATAAAAGGTGGATGGCTGAAGTATAAGTCTTTGCCCATCAAGACCGCTTCATCACTCAATGAATTTACCACTGATTCCTCTCCAAGTCATGCTGGTATGTGCCTTGGAGGGTAATTTGTAAATGGTGACGTTTCAGTGCATCTTCAACCTTGTCGTTATAGTCGGTACAGGTTTTGAGCTTTGACGGTTGTGTCAACAAAACCTGGATGACGTACTTCAGGGAATCTTCTAGGAGGTGCTCTCTGCTGAAATTGCGCCTTAGCAGTTCAGGAAATAAATATTCCGGTGTTGAACAATGTACACTTATGTGGCTGTATTGTCGTGGAGTGTGTCCAGTTCTTTCAATGGTATTGAAGCGACACCGACCTCGGCAAATGGAGAGAGTTCTGTTACACATCTAATTTGTGCGTTGCAGACGATGTAGCCTTCACGGTGAGAAGAGTTGAATTAATAATCAAACAAAGTCGACCGACGGACATTATTTTGGAGTCAACTTCTTTATATGGGCGATCAGGTTCCATTTCTCCGAAATACTAGCTCCCAGGACGATTACACGGAGGAATTCAGCTACAATGAAACCATTAAAGGCCAATCGAATATGATAAGATTCACATTGGTCAGAGTAATCATTACTGTATTTGGTCCTTCTATACCTCAATCCGATTCCAATCACTTTCTGATTTCAAGTTCCCATTCCGTCTGCGCCTGAAATTTCAACCCGTTTCCTCGCCGAAATTTCTTCAGCTTTCTTAATAAATGTAAGGACGCTGCGGGGGACAGCAGATATTTACAAGGATGTTGCCAACTCTGTATCAAATGGAGCTCGTGAACTGATTGGTTAGGCTGGGATTTTTCTCCTCGAAACAAAGGAGGTGGAGGGGAGAATTATCAACGTTCAATATTCGTGGAATCTTGACTGGGGAGAAACGGGCATGTGGTTTTCCCCATGCTGTGAGGAGAGCACCAGAGGACATATCCCAGAATTAGATATTGCCCATTTAATTCAGAAATGAGGAGTAATTTCACAGGGACCAAATAATCTGTGGCATTTTTCAGCAATCGCTGTTGAGACTGTGTTGGTGGGCATTTTCAAACTGTGCCAGATAGTTAATCAGAAAGATGATAAAACTTTGTCGAGGTAAGTGAGCAGAAAGGAATTAAAGATTATCAGATCAACCATGATTTCTTTGAATGGTGGGGCAGACTCCATGGGCTGAATGGCAAACTTCCACTTGCTTAACATTTGGTCTAACGCCTTATTTTATTCATAAATTCAGAATTGTGAGGGAATGGGATGAAGTGATAGAAAAGATTTAATAAACAGATCAGACAGATCAGGAACAACGCTCATAAACTCAGGAGGAAGAAATGTGCTATGACCTGGGGGCAACAAATGACATTGGGCCCAACACACGTGGTTGTGTACTGAAGCTATGATTGCTGAAGAAAGTTGGTAGATCTTATACAGTTGGCAAGTCAGTGATCACGCTGGATGATGGATCATTGTATGATTCACACACAGCAGAAATTTGTGAATGAATGAAAAGTTCATCTCATTGGAGAGGTTTTCTGCGGTTCCAATGCCGAGTGACTGTTTGAATAACTGATCAGATCATTGTGTGAAGTGTTAGTTTAAAATACTCATGAACGACCCCACTGGATAAACTTGCGCTCGGGTCTCTTGTTATTTGTTTCTCTTTCTTTCGACGAAAATCCATAGAAAGACAAGACGGAATGTGGGGCAGAAAGAAAAATGTGTTCAATCTCATTACACCAATTTAATCGAAAATTGAATGGAATGACTGCTCTCACTCATCATTGCGACTTTAATGTGGTGTCGATTATTCGTGAATCACCAGTGCAGTGAACAACAAGAACAAGATCCTCGAACCAGTGTATACCAGAGGTGCAAAGAAAAACTGCTGGAGAGGTTTGTGAAGTTCGCAGCCAGAGTGTGATTCTAACCCGTGAATGTGGAGCACAGTGGTATAACAACCCACCACCATAATCGCTCAGTCTCCTCAGCACGATTTGTAGAGGTGTGACTTGTAACCTCATCAGGTGACATGTGGTGAAAGTCATGAAAATTTCCAGAGTGGAATCGAATCCACACCATGGTTTTTCTGCTTTCACCAGAATTATAATAACAACAAATATCAATAAGTACCCATGTTCGCAGAATGAATAGCTGTTATTGATAAATTCTGAGTCAGAACTGTGTCAGAGTGAAACATAGAACAAGAATTTGCCGTCATCTTCACACCTACATTTGACTCGTAATTTCTTCAGTCACTTTCTCTCTCACGTGAAGAAGCAGCCATGGAGAGGGAAATAAAGGCGATGTTGTGGCTCAATGGCCTTTCTCATATGGCTGAACCTGAATTGGATTAAATCCCAAGAAACACTGTTTTGTTCATTTCATTTTATTTTTGCTGCAACTTTACAATGTTCATTGTAATAATCGGAAATGAATTAGACTTATCTCATTGGAATGATAAATGGTGTATTCAAATTTGCTCCGACTTTATTTCAGCTTAAGGAAAATACTGCATAGAAAAACAGCGGGTTCAAGTGCAAAAGAAAAACCAGCAGTTTTATTGCTCGTTGCTTTGGCAGATTTCACCGAGTATTAAATAGACCAGACATCATGGTGTTTGACCTCACATCCTTAACGCATTTGATTAAAGCTGGAGGTATATCTCCAAGCAACTGATCACTTCTTGTTCATTATGTAATATTTTCCCTTCACAATAAGAAAATCCAACCAGTTCCATTTACAATGGTTTAGGTGGAATATTCTGCCAAATCTTTCGAAATCCAGAATTTTTGGAACCGAATCTTATTCAGCTGCACGCGTTCACCAAATGTCTTTATATTTAATGTCAACCAACTTAGGCATTTTTTCCCCGCAACTTCTGACCAACTACATCCCGCCCCAACACCTTTATCGAGCCGTACGCTGTCTCTCTCTCCTTGTGAAATTTATTCCTTGTGTTTCACCAAATGTGCCTTTCCAAATATTTTGAAAAACAGATTATCAGAGTGGGAGCGATTCTGCTCTCATAATTTCTTTGTCCTTCAAAGGTTTTATCAAAGGCTTTGAATGCCTTACGTCGAGATGTTGACTTACTTGAAAGAGGGGATTTTCCACCTATCTACTCTGTCCAAATATTTCATAAGCCCCATTAAGTCTTCCTTCGTACAGGGATAACTGTTGTAAATTTTCCAAGGCAACAAGTGAATAAAATGATATCCTCAGTACACCCCGTCAGCATCGTCTCTCATGGTGTTACACCCCATTATTTACCGTCATTACCCACTACGATAGAATCACAGAATCCCACAGTGCAGAAAGGACATTTAAGTCAATCGAGCCGGTGTCGATACCCTGAAGAGCATCTCACCCAGACCTAGCTCTCTTTCCTATTCCCGTGTATTTCACCTGAAGAACGGGCAGCCGTCTCCCTTACGATTTCAAATAAATCTGTTGGACTATAACCTGGCGTTCTGTGACTTTTGACCTTGTCCCCGCGTAACCCATGGTTAATTCACTCTTAACATGCTTCATTCAATCCCTGGACACGAGAGGGAAATTTAATTTTGCCAATCAATCTAACCCTCCGAGCGAACAGCAGTGCGAATTACTGAGTCAATGTTCCATCATAGTGAGCAAATTGTGGATCATTTTTATTAGCTTTATACCCTGGTAACTCAGCCTCATCAATGCAAATCAACCCAAATTCAATGTATCGAAACACTACCCTCTACTCTACAATTTCATTCGTGCTGCAGGAAGTGTTTCTGCACTTATATTTGAATGCTTTTATCCTGTTTATTCCTCACCTTCGTGCTTCCGGTAAACACTTCAATCCGGAACAAGTCTGTCAAATGGTTTTCATTCCATCACAGCAACAAGATGCAGCTTGCAAAAGTCACATGTTTGCACGTTCACTGTCACTCTGCCTCCCTGAGAGCTGTAGCCCTTCCCCACCATGAATCAGGCAGCAGTGTCCTACCTGTGACATGCCCCATCGAGAAAAGAAGGACAGGTTCGATACCCGCACTTGGAAATGGAGTGACAGTTTTAAAATATTTCCACTGTCCCCAGCGGAGAACTGAGCCCTGTGACAGGCGGGGACACAAACCATTATACTACCAATGACAAGAGTGTCAAAGAAGGCCCTTCAGCTAATTGTGGCCACACTCGTCAAAAAGAACTGCTTAATGAAATGAAACCCATTTCAATATGTTTATCCCACAACCTTATATGTTTTGGCATCACACATTCACATCTGAATATTTATTCAGGTCATTAGGGTTTCTGCCTTACTGAACAATACAGACAACGTTTTCCAAATTCCAACCCCCTCCTCCACCACCCCCCCCACTCCCCCGCGCTGGCTGATAAAGCTTTTCCGCACATCTTCTCAAACTACTCAGCCTTTTTCCTTAAATCTCTGGCCCCTGTGTGATCGATCCCTCCATCAATGGGAAACTCGTTCAGTCAACCCTGTCCATACCCTAACTCAGTCATGTCTTGTCTACATCTCCTTTGCATTGCGACAAACACTCCACTCTGTCCTGTCTTCCTTCCTAACTGAAACTCCTTAGCCCAAACAATATCCCGGTAAATATCTCCTGCAATTTTCTCAGTGTGATCACATCCCTGCTATAATGTGACTTGCAAAACTGCACAACAACACTCTTCCGTGAGCCTTATGAGCAGATGTTTTAAAATTTCTGTATTAGTATGAGGGCGATTCTGGCTAAGCAGAATTTATTACCCATTCCTAATTGCCCAGAAGGCAGTTGAGACTCAACCATATTGCTATGAGTCTGAAGTCACATGCAGCCCAGACCAAGTAAGGATAGCAAATTCCATTCCGAAATGACATCAGTGAAACAGATTTTTTTTTTCAACAATTGTCAATGGATATATAGTAGTCATTAGATTCTTCATTGCAGATATTTATTGAATCCAAATTTGACGATTATGGTACGGTGGGATTCAAGCTCGAGTACCCAGACTATTACCTCGGTCTCTGGATTATCAATCCTATGAAATTACCACAAGACCAACGCAGAAAGCCACAAAGCTGATGTTTTCCGATAAAATGTCTTTTCACCAAAACTGCCCTGGGTCTTTTCCATGAGCCAGACGCTCCAATTGTCTCTGGCCTATGTCAGTAAAAGCTGCTACATGGGGATTGATTTCACAACCGCGGGATCCAAATGGACCGATTTGTTTGAAGGTCCCGATGGTGGGATTGGGGCACGTTCACCCAATAACAGTGACCGCAGCAGCAGCACAGACAGAACAGTATGAATGTGAAAGAGAGTGATAGATTGGGCATTGCCTCAGAGAAATGGGGGGAGGGACGGAAAGGAGGTTTAATGATCGTGGGAAGGAGATAAATCTGCGACAACGGCTGTGTTTGAATCCTGATATATGAAACGCAGAGATGTGAGAGAGCGGAATTTGAAGTTAAAACAATTAATTTCTTAGCATTTAACACAAAATAAGACAACGGAGGGAACACTTAGTGTCGTGATTTGGTTTCAAATCGAGGTTGCTGTGGTGACAATGCAAAATACCGAACACCACGATCACAGTAACCACAGAACAGGATGCTTGCAAGCAGCAATAAGGAAATTAGCAGAGGAAATGTTCGGAAGAGCAGCAAATGTACAATATCAGCACTCAACGAACAGTGAGAGATATGTGGGAGCTGAGAATGAGCTGAATCTTTCAGTTCGATGTCTTCAGAGGCTGTGGAGATCCCTTGAATGAGAATGTTGAAAACTGAGATTGATAGCTTTTGACAAAATATCAAAGACTCAGGGGACAGTACAGGATATTGTTGAAAAGTATGCTCAAATAGCATTTTAGCATAACATCGGCGACTTCACCAGCTTCCTAAAGTTGTAATCAGTGTTGCAGATAATCACACACAATCCCAGTTCCCAGCCTCGGATTCAGAGAAACTGCGGCACAGCAGCCCAGATCCAAAGGGAATTGGGATGGGAATGAGTCACGGAGTTACTCTCTGGCTCCTGTGATGCAACACTTGAGCGTGCAGGCCTTTTATGACGGTATGGAGAGGCAAAAAATTCCTAGGTTGTGTGTGGTCCTGTTCAAGGGAATGGTTGTCCCCGTTTGTACTATCATAGAGATTTCCGGTGCATCTTGCTAAGACAGCTGAGTGGCACAACTGGAGCCTGTTGAGCCCTTAACTTTGCAATGGTGGGTTTAAAAGATGATTTTACTATTTGGATCTGTGTTTCCGACACTGGAGGTGGCAGCTACATTTGCTTGCATCAGCTCAGTATCAGTTTCTTCGACACAGTCAAGACTTCAACCTGGAGAAGGTGGTGTTGGGCTGATATTTTAAACTGGTCATCCTTGGAGACTGGGACACGGAAACGGTGATGTTTAAGTTCGACGAAAAAAACGTGGAATGCAAGCCTGACCTCAGGAACAGAGATAATAAATTTAAGTTCCTGCAATGCCATTCATTCATGACCCTTATGCAGGGGATTCTACCATGTTCACCCAGTCCTGCCTACGAGGGACTCCAGAAGCAGAAAAACATGAGCTTACCCTTAATTCAGGAATCACCGTCATGTGGGGAAGCAGGCAAGTCAGCCTTTCCAGTCCACACGGTACATCCGAAGCGCATCCCACCAGACCCCACGGTATTCCCTATCCCATAAGCCTGCATTTCCCATTGTTTATCCCTGCAACTGGCACATTTTTGGTCAGAGGGAGAAATAAAAACGCAAACACACAGAGAATGTGCAGACTGCCCACAGGCAGACACCCGAGGCTGGGATCACACCCGGGTTTGTGGTGTAGCCAGACAGCAACGAACAAGTGGCGATGAATAAATGTTGTCCTGACCAGTCATACTCACACCCTGTGGGTGAATGAGAAAGAATGAAAACACATTCACGACTTGGAAAACGGAATTTTTATCTGTGTGGACACAATTTGAAAGGATCGTTCACCCTAGGTTGTAAAAAGGACACCGATACGATAGAGAAAGCAGGGCAATGTGGGAACTGCAGGAAGAGATTCAATTACGCACAGAAATGGAAACTTATTTAATCAGTAACACTGGGGAGAGACCGTTCACCAGTCCCGTGGTGGGAATGGATCACTGAGTATAACAACCTCCGGAGCCTCCAGCAGGATTACATATCCCATCAGGTTTTCGATTATGGTGTCAATGCTGCTGTAAATCCCAACCAGCTATTTTTTCCATAGCGTCAATCATAGAATCATACAGCATGAAAACAGGCCTGTCAGTCCAACCAATCCATGCTGAACGTGCTGCTAAACTAATCTTGTCCCATCTGTCTCCTGTTGAACCAGCTGAGTGGTTATAATGCCCTTGTAGTTTTATTACTGTGTTGCTAATCCAAAAACCCAGGTAGTATCTTGGGGACAAAAGGTTCAGGTCCTGGCATGACAGATGGTGGAGTTTGAATTCAATAAACACCTGCAATTGAAGTGTTTCGTGGTGACCTGAATCAGTTGTGTGGAAAATCCCATCCGATTTCGGGAAACAAACTGTCATATTCATCTGTTCTGTCCCACATGAGACTAGAGATGGATAATATTGTGGTTGGCTCTTTACTGTCCTCTGGGAAATAACTGATGTGCTAGGCATGAATAAATTTATTTTAAAAATCCCACTTTCCCATTCATTTTTGGATCCAATTGTCCTTTAAATGTTGCAAATGTACCCTCATCCATCACTTCCTCAGCAGGTGAATTGCGCACGTAAAACACCTTCTCTCGAAAAATGCCTCACATGTCTTTTTTTAAAAAAATCTCTCTCCATCTTGAACATATGCCCTCTCGTCTTGAAATTACCCTGCTGGGAAAAGGCAGCTATGGTTAACTCTAACTTACCTCTCATAAACTTCCATCAGGTCGCCGCTCAAACCCCTAACCTGGAGTGAAAACAGTCGCAACGAGGAGACCGTGAGAACTGCAGATGAGAGATCAGAGTCGAGATTGTTGTGCTGGGAAAGCACAGCAGGTCAGGCAATATTTGAGGAGCTTGAGAATCGATTATTCGGGCAAGAGCCTGATGAGCGACACTTATGCGAAAGGTTGATTCTCCTGCTCCTCGGATGCTGCCTAACCCGTTTTGGTTTTCCAACACCCCGATCTCGAATCTTAAAATAGTCTCAGCCTATCCAGCTTTTCATTATAACTCAAACATTCCATACACGGCACCAGCAGAATAATAGCATTCCTACAACTGGGCTACCACAACTGGACATGATATTCCAGAATCGGCCTCATCAATGTCCTGAAAATTTTAAACTTAACGTCCCAACGAGTGTATACTAAAGACTAAGTAATGAAGGGAAGTAAGTTAAATGCCTTTGAACCATCCTGTCTGTAGGTAATGCAAACTACAAGGAATTATGTACCTGCATCCCTAAATTCCGTGATCTCCAACACGACGTAAAGCCCTGCTCCTTTTGCTGTACCAAAATGGAATACCTTCCACTTATCCAGATTGGACTCCATGTTACATTTTTCAGTCCAACGACTCATTGGATTAAGATCCTTTTGAATCTTAGATAATCTTCTTCATTGTCTACAATTCTGATGTCGCCTGCAAACCTACGAAGCACGCCTGCTGTGAGTTCCACTGCTTTCTCATAAAGATCAATGATTCATATTTACTTGCAGTGGCCGTATTTTAGCTGTGTGCAGATCGTACAACAGTTAATCATGCAGTTAACCATGAGGAAGAAAGCCGCAGACTACAGGGTGAAAGCACTTCATTCCAGGGAAGTGGGTGAAAGTGAAGTAAAATTAAACTTCAAACCAGCCGCCCTTGCTCCAGTTGTGGCACTCAGCTGTCTCAGCAAGATCCACTGTAGATTGCTGTTATTATAAACGGGAACAAATTTTTCCTTCTGCCCCGCCTTTGACCAGGAACACTCCCAACCTCGGTATTGCTTGCGCCTCGAAACCGTCAGAGAAATACCGTGCATTCCCCGGTTGTGTCACTGGAGCCATCGAGTATCTCTGAGACCACATTCCCATCCCGATTTCAAGTTGGATCTTCGTGACTGCGCCACTCAGTTCCTCTGATTCAGGGGCTGGGAATTGGGACTCTGTGGCAGCAGTGGTCACTGCCTTCTGTGGGGAGCTGGTGAAGGAGCCGATGTCAAACTGCATTGCTATTGCAGCATATATTTCAACAAAAGCTACACTGTCTCCGGAGTCTTTGATGTTTTAAAGAAATCTATTTGTCTCAGCCTTCAGCATATTAATGATGGAATCACCACAGCCACTTGGGGCACTGAAGTTAAACGGTCGGCCCATTCTGAGTTCCCACATGTCTGGCACTGTTCGATAAGCACTGATATTGTGCATTTGGTGCTCTGCCTAACATTTCTTATTATACTGTACTTATTGCGGGGATGGTGCGTGTTGATCTGTGGGATGCCGTGATCGTATAGTGGTTAGTACTCTGCGTTGTGGCCGCAGTATCCTCGGTTCGAGTCCCCGTCACGACAGCAACCGCTCTGTTTGTCTCAGTCTTTTGTGAAACATAAAGGAATCAGTTATTTTAACATGGTAATTTTCTCCAAAGTGATGACTTTTTCCTTCAAGCTCTGCTCGCTCACATCTCTGTGTTTCAGAATTCTAATCCACCCGTTCTCAGAGATTTCTTCCCTCCTACGATCACGAACCGAACTTTCCATCCCATACCCCCATTTCATTAATTCGGGGATGCCGGTGTTGGACTATGGAGTACAAAGTTAAAAATCACCCAACACCAGGTTATGATCTTACAGCTTTAATTGAAGCACTAGCTTTCGGAGCGCTGCTCCTTCATCATGTGTTTGTGGAGTCATTTCCTATTTCATTAAGGCACTGCAGAATCTAACACTGACTCTCACATTGATACCGATCAGTCTGTGTGGCTGCGGTCACTGTTGCTGGGTGAACGTACCGCAACCCCACCACCGGGACCTATCGGTTTGATCCCTTTGGTTACCACTGTTGTGAGTTTTATACTCTTGTAGCAGCTTTTACCGACATGGAGCAGAGATTATTGTGGGGTGGGGTGGTGTGTGGCGATCAAGCTCAGGTAAATGGCAGAGGACAGTCTCGGGGAAAAGCGACTTCACTGGAAAAGATCAGTATCTCCACTTTTCTGCAATGGCCGAGCGGTATTACCACTGACCACTGGACTGTTTATTCAGAAACCACGGACTCGGGTTTGACTCCGACTATACTTGGTGGTAGAATTTGGATTCAATAAATATCTGGAAATACGAATCTAATAGCTCCTGTTAATCTATAACCCATTGTTGAAAAAAAAACAAATCCATCTGACGACATTTAAGAAATGTAACTGCCATTCTTACCTGTTCGGGCCTCCATGGTACATCAGACTCACTGCAATACGGTTGAATCTCAACTACCCGCTGTGCAATTAGGGACAGCAATAAATACTGCCGAGCCAGCGACACCCTCATACTGCAACAGAATCGGAAAAAAAAAGTTCATTTGGTTCCAGCTGGATTACTGTGTGCAGTCTTGCAACTCACAGAAGAGCATGGATGTTATCGCACTGGGAATATTGCAGGAGTGATTTACTGGGATATTGCCTGGGCTGAAGAGTTTCAGTTGTGAGGAGAGATTGGACAAACTGGGGTTGTTTGTCGCCGAGCAGATGAGATTGGAGAAGACATGACTGAGATGTACAAAATAATGAGGGATATGGATAGGATAGACTGAAAGAAGCGTTTCTTATTGATGGAGGGATCGAACACTGGGGCCAGGAGATTTCGGGAAAAGGCAGAAAAGTTTGAGTAGATTTGTGGAAATGGTCAGAGAGGCGGAAATCGTTCTAACCTGAAGAAAAAGAGATGTGAATTTGTGATGGCAAAACATATAAGACTATGTGCTAAATCATGGAAAACTTGATTCAGGTCGTTAAGCAGTTGTGTTGGACAAGTGCGCCCACAGCAGGCTGAAGGGTCTCCTTCGATGTTGTTGTCCTCCACAGTATCGTGGTTAGTGTCCCCGCCTGTCACTGGGCTCAATTCTCCGCTGGAGCTTCGTAAATGTTTGAAACCTGTCGCTCTGTTCCCCACTGAAGGCTATTAATGCCTAGCCTTCCATTCTCGATTTGATATGTCACAGGAAGGACAGTGCTGTCTGAATCAGCTGGGGAAGGACTGCAGCTCCTGGGGAGAGAGAGTGTCAGTGAAAGTGCAAACACGTAACTTCAGCAAACCGCACATTGTGTTTATGAAAACCATTACAGAGAGTTGTTCCAGATTGATGTGTTTATTTAAAGCAGGAATCTGAGGAAGAAAACAAAGGAAAACCATTCAGATCTGAGTGCAGAAACATTTCCAGCAGCACTAATGAGGATGTACAGCGTAGAACCGCTTTTGGATGCATTGAATTCGGGTTGGTGGCCGCAGCTTGCTTTCACTAGGTGGGATTACCAGCGTGAACAGCCATTACACATGCTTCAAATAGTGTTCAATGTGATGGTACATTTGCTCAGTGGTTCTCACTGCTGTTAATTCTGTAGGTTAGGTGGATTGGCCATGTTAAATTGAGCTGGTGTGTCCAGGGAGCTAATTCAGTCAGTTCAGTGAATTAGCCATGGGTAACGCAGTGATAAGGTCAGCAGTCACACGTTGCCAGGTTTTATTTCAACAGGTTTATTTGAAATCACAAGCCAGAGGCCTGCGGGGATAGAGAAGGGAGCTCAGTCTGGTTGAGATGCTGTTCAGAGTGTCCCTACAGACTTGATTGACTGAACTGTACTTTCTGCATAGTAGGGAGTCTGTGATTCTGTCAGAGAGGACACTTTCAGCGTTTCCTGGGCTGCTCAGCCATTCGAGCCGATGCTGATGGCGTTTAGTGGGGATGGAATTTTATTTATTTGTGTTTTGGAAGATTTGACACTGAACCAAGTAAAACTGAAAGGAAGTTTTCCAGAGTATTTCAGGTTTAAAGAGAGTAAATAGGTGGTAAATTCACTCTTTCAAGTTTGTATATTTTAGAACGTCAGTTTTTCAAAACCATCGATGTAGGACACAGAAATGATGGGAGCATCATTTGGTCACTCAGAGAATCCACTTCCAAAATATTTGGAAAGGCACATTTAGAGACACACAAACAGTGAGTTTCACCAGGAGAGAGACAGCCTGTGTCAGGTAAAAGTGTAAAAGTGGGGTATAGGGGGTAGAAGGTTCGAGGAAACAATGTCTAATTTGGACAACTTTAGATGTAAAGAAATATCGGAAACGTATGCAGCTGAATAAGATTCAGCAAAACAAAACTCAGAGTTTTGAAAGATTTCTATTAATATACCACATGAAGCATTATAAATGGAACAGAGCAGATTTTGTATATATTCAAGGAAATCTATTCCATAATGAATAGGAAGTGAACCATCTCTTCGAGATCGATTTTCTGCTATAATCCAATAGGTTAAAGATGGGAGGACAATCGCCATGATGTTGGGTTCATTTGAAACCCACTGAAATCTACCAAAGTAACTGAGCATCAAAACTGGCATCTTGTTTTGTAGTTTAACCTTCTGTTTTTCTCGTCAGTATTTTCTTTAAGCTGAAATAAATTCGGAGCAAGATTGAATGCAACATTAAACGTTCCAATCATATAAATCCAATTCACTTCCGATCATTGCAATGAACAGAGTGAAGTTGCAGCAAAATTAATAAAATGAAACCAACAACACTGCATTTCCGGGAACTTTATCCACTTCAGGTTCAGCCATATGAGAAAGCCCATCGAACTAAACATCACCTTCAAATTCTCTCTCCATTTATACTTCTTCACGTGACAGAGAAACTGTCTGAAGAAATTATGCGTCAAGACGAAATGTGTGTGTGAATGTGACGGGAATTTCATGTTTGCTGGTTCATTCTGAGACAGTTCCGACTCGGAATAAATCAAGGACAAGGTATTCCTTCCAAGGACGAGGTCAATTCCTTGGATTTTGCTGGTATTATTATTCTGCTGAAAGCAGAAACATAATGGTGTGGATTCGATTCCGCTCAGGGAATTTCTTATCCCTTAGGTGCACCGTCTTGATGTGGTCACATGTGAGCGCCTTTGCCATGGGCTGAAGTGGCCCAGAGGTGAAGGCGGCGGGTTGCTCTTCCATTGTGCATGTGTGGATGTGAATCCCTCTCGGGCTGTTACTTCTATCAAACGCAGCTGTGGTTTCCCTTTGTGCCTCGCATCTTCAGTATACTTTGGATGGAGAATCTTGCTCTTGCCCTTCAATGCACCGGAGATTTTTGACAAATCAATACCTCATCAAAGTTGTAATTAAGCAATTTGTTTCTGTTGTAAGTTAAATTGGGATAATGAAAAAGACTGCAACGTTTCTTTCCTCCTTTCATTCCATCTTGACTGTCTATGAATTGACATCGAATGAAATGGGTAAAAATAAGGAGAGATTGGGTGCAATAGTTTATCCAGTGGGATTGTGAATTTTAATGTCACACTCCACACAAAGTTCTGATCAGTATTTTAAACAGTCAATTGAATTGGAATTGCAGAAAACTTTTCCAATGAAACAAATCATTCCTTCTTTCACAACTTTTTGCTGTGTGAATCATATCACAATCCATCATCCAGCGTGATCACGAAGTTGGCAACAATATAAGAACTCCGAATTTTCTTTAGCAATGACAGCGTCTGCACATACCCATCTGTGGTGTGCATATTTCTTGTTCATCAGTTTATGAGCCTAGTTCCTGATCTGTCTGATCAGTTTGATAAACCTTTTATATCACTTCATCCCATCCCTCAGAATTCTAAACTTATCAATAAAATAAGGCGTTACATCAAATGATATAGGATTGGAAGTCGGCCATTCAACCCATCGAGTCTTCTCCACCATTCAACGAACTCATGGCTGATCTGATAATCTTCACCTCCATTCTCCTGCCTAACCTCGAGAAGGCTTCATCCACTTTCTGGTTAAATATCTGTCTGTCACAGTTTGAAAATACACAATAAATCAACCTCAACAACAGTTTCAGGAAAGAGTTCCACAGAATCACTGGGCCCTGAGCAAAGAAATTCCTCCTCATTTCTGAATTAAATAGGCAGTATCTAATTCTGAGTTCATTACCTCTGATGCTCTCCTCAGACCAGAGAGCAAACCGTCTGCCCGTATCTGCCCTGTCAAGATCCCACGAATATTGGAAGTTTATAATTGATATTATGTGATTATAGAGCTCCATTTTAGCTATTTAGCTACCCCATCTACCACAATGTTTTCCTGTCCCAAGCTGACTCGACAAACTACTGATTAGATATTTAATGTCATGTCCTGCTACAAGCGTCTCAAGCAGACTGACTCTACTATCGATTTATTATTTAAAGTCATGTCCTAAGTATTTATTGTCACGACTTGTCCCAGCCTGCCATGATGATATTTAGTAGGCGAGTCTGACGTTATTAATTGTTATTATCTCAGCCTGACATAGTAGCCTTTCAGACCAGTCTGACTCTGCTAATTGGTGTAGCAGCATTCCACTATTCTTATCCCATCTTGCCACTCTGGCCCCATCCTGCCCCAGTGACCTTTTGACGCGCGTCGCATTCCGCAGACCCCTTGTAACAGATCGTCAGTATTTTCCATGTCTTTACCCTTTCCATGTTTTCATGCTCTGTATTTTCTGTCCAGTGTTTGGATTTTTCATCAGACTTCTATTTATCTTCACCCCACTTTCTAGTACCTGGTCCTTATCCATGTGTGCTCTAACTTCTCAAGTATTCGGCTAAATACTCCTGATGCATAGCTTTACCACACGTTCAAACAGTGAATTCCAAATAAACAACACTCTCAGAGTGAAAACGTTCTTCCTATCTCTCCTCTGAACATCCTCTTACTGGGGTTTGACGGAGATCCCTGGTAGTTAACTCTTCCCATAAGAAGTTTATTCCTATCACACATATCTATCCCTTTAATGTGCAGCTTAATCACTTCCTCACTCAGCCCTCTCTGCTCTCAGAGAAGGCACCTAAGCTGAGCTCGTCTGTATTCGCCATGGCGGTAGCGTCTTGCTGGAAAAGTATAACAAGTCAGGCAGTATCCAAGGAGTGGGAGAATCGACGTTTTCAACAGAAATGAGTCTTGTAGGTGGGGACTGAGAGGTAAATGGGAGGGGGTTGGGGTTGGGTGTAAGATAGCTGGAAAAGCGAATGGTGGATGGAGGCGGGGAGAAGGCGTTCAGTCAGAGGGCGGGGAGATGAATGGGTCCGGAGGGTGGTTCTGAGTTTGAATGCTTCAGACAGTGATAATGTCGGGGGAGGGGAAATGTGGAAGCCGCTGAAATCTACATTTATCCCGTGTGGTTGCAGGGTCCCAAGGCAGACCATGAAGCGTTCATCTTCGAGGCGTCAGGTGGTAACGGTTTGATGGTGGCTTATGCCCGAACCGTCGATTGTCCTGCTCTGCAATTCACATGACAGGAGAGATGTGAAAACCAAGGACTGAAAAAAAAACGAGAAAAGCATATAGATTCAGAGTTTATGGAAGTCGACACAGTGCAGACAGAAACCATTTGGCCACTTGAATCTGCACTGTGCCGTGGAAGAGATTCACACTCCCCCACTCTATCTTTCTAAACCCGCATTTGTGATCCCCCTACAAAAATAGAAATTACTCCAAAAGCTTAGCGAGTCAGGCAGCATCAGTGTAGAGAAATTAGAGTTAACATTGAGAATTCAAAACAGTTCCGAGGAAGAGTCTGTTGTCCCGAAATGGTCATTCTGTGTTCCCCGAGCTGCAATTCTGTCTTTTGTCTCTTATTTACAGCACTTACACTCCATTCAGATTTTGTTTGCCATGTACCTGAATTGCACATCTTTGCACTGTGGGAAGGAATCGGAGCAGCCAGAGGAAACTCACACGGGAGGGAGAGAGCAGAAGTGTGCAAATTCCACACGGTAAGTCACACAAGACTTGAATGAAGCCGGGTTTCTGTCGCTGAATGGTACAGTTTCACTCACTGAGCCCTCCCAATATACCAGCGCACATCCTGGAAGCGAATTGAACCCGACCTCACGCAGTGACAGGCGGTGGCACTACCCAGGAATTCTGTGTAAAAAGAAGCCTATTTTTTAATACAGGAAATTAACATTCGCTTAACTATCCGAACTCTTTTTTAAAATGACTTGGCCTATAGCCTTGTATGTCTTGGCAACACAAATTCACATCTGACTACTTCTGAAAGTTATGAGCATTTCTGCCTCTGCAACCTTTGCATGCACTGAGTTCCAGATTTTATTCAACGGCTGTTTCAAAACATTTGTCTGCACTATCACTCAATTTTTTCCTCTTCTATTTTTATATCTATGCCACCCAACCCCTCCCCCCGTGATCGATCTCACAATCAACGAGAAACGTTTATTTCAATCGACGCCGACCATATCCTTAAAATTTTGTACATCTCAATCATGTTTCCTCTCAATTTCTTCTGCTCTAAGAAAAACGCCTCCAGTTTATACAATTTCTCTTCATAACTGAAACTCTTCTAAAAGACAATATTCTGGTAAATCTCTGCTGCATCATTTGCAGTGCTATAATATCCGTGCTATCATGCGAATTGCAGAACTGCACACAATAGACAAAATAGAGCTAAATGAGCAAGTGAAATAAATGACGTAGAAGTCCACAGAAAGAGGTAGTTTCGAATAAAGTTTCTTTTCCTCAGTGCTGCCCTGTGTCCTTTTCCAGAGCCTGATGTTCCAATAATCTCTGGTCTATGTGGAAAAAGCTGTTACATGTGAATTGATGTCACAAACATTGTATCGAAATCGATTGACTGATTTGAACACGGACACGTGTTTCTTCTATGACGGCACAGAGGCGCAAGAAATACCAAAGCTGGGACTGCTCCTGGTCAAAGGCGGGGAGGAAGATCATATTTGTCTCCGTTTATTAGATTATTGAAATACAACAGCAGCATTAACCGCACTACAGAGTAGCTCAGCTGAAGCGTGCTGGAGCCTTGAGCAAGAGGTAAATTAATTGAAAGCATTCTCTGAAATTTTTCTTAACAATGCGCTGTTTTGTTACTTTGACAGTAAGACCTGTTTTTGATCACATCGTCTCCACATCAGCCACTTGCTCCCAGTAAACACTCCAATCCAGCGTACATCACTTACATTCCGACACAGCCACATATTATGTTCTCATTCCCTCTGTGATAATTAGAATTGACAATGTCATTCTCTGAGATGCAGCAATGTAACATGAAGTTGGCAGAGTATTAACAAAGAAGAACAAAGAACACAGAGAAAATTCACAGCCAAGGAACAGACACTTGGTGAGTTGGGGAGTTGAAACAATAGCAGTGAGGATTCTGAGTGGTGTACAGGAAAAAAGAGATCTTGGAGTAAACATTCAGAGATCTCTGAAGATTGTTGGACAGGGAGATCAGATGTTTGTGAGGCTTTTTGGATATTTTCCATTGGTGACCACAGGCTCAGGATGATATTCAATCTTTATCAACCGCCAGTTTAGGGAACAACTTAAGGAATGGGCACAAGTCTGGTCCATGCAATATTCAACATTTTAAAAAATTGTAAAATAAAAGGTGGATGGCTGAAGTATAAGTCTTTGCCCATCAAGACCGCTTCATCACTCAATGAATTTACCACTGATTCCTCGCCAAGTCATGCTGGTATGTGCCTTGGAGGGTAATTTGTAAATGGTGACGTTTCAGTGCATCTTCAACCTTGTCGTTATAGTCGGTACAGTTTTTGAGCTTTGACGGTTGTGTCAACAAAACCTGGATGTCTTACTTCAGGGAATCTTCTAGGAAGTGCTCTCTGCTGCAATTGCGCCTTAGCAGTTCAGGAAATAAATATCCCGGTGTTGAACAATGTACACTTATGTGACTGTATTGTCGTGGAGTGTGTCCAGTTCCTTCAATAGTATTGAAGCGACACCGACCTCGGAAAATGGAGAGGGTTCTGTTACACATCTAATTTGTGCGTTGCAGACGATGTAGCCTTTACGGTGAGAAGAGTTGAATTAATAATCAAACAAAGTCGACCGACGGACATTATTTTGGAGTCAACTTCTTTATATGGGCGATCAGGTTCCATTTCTCCTAAATACTAGCTCCCAGGACGATTACACGGAGGAATTCAGCTACAATGAACCCATTAAAGGCCAATCGAATATGATAAGATTCACATTGGTCAGAGTAATCATTGCTGTATTTGCTCCTTCTATACATCAATCCAATTCCAATCACTTTCTGATTTCAAGTTCCAATTCCGTCTGCGCCTGAAATTTCAACCCGTTTCCTCGCCGACATTTCTTCAGCTTTCTTAATAAATGTAAGGACGCTGCAGGGGACAGCAGATATTTACAAGTATGTTGCCAACTCTGTATCAAATGGAGTTCGTGAACGGATTGGTTAGGCTGAGCTTTTTCTCCTCGAAACAAAGGAGGTGGAGGGGAGAATTATGAACGTTCAATATTCGTGGAATCTTGACTGGGGAGAAACGGGCATGTGGTTTTCCCTAAGCTGTGAGGAGAGCACCAGAGGACATAATCTCAGAATTAGATTTTGCCTATTTAATTCAGAAACGAGGAGTAATTTCACAGGGACCAAATAATCTGTGGGATTTTTCAGCAATGGCTGTTGAGACTGTGTTGGTGGGCATTTTCAAACTGTGCCAGATAGTTAATCAGAAAGATGATAAAACTTTGTCGAGGTAAGTGAGCAGAAAGTAATTAAAGATTATCAGATCAACCATGATTCCTTTGAATGGTGGTGCAGACTCCATGGGCTGAATGGCAAACTTCCACTTGCTTAACATTTGGTCTAACGCCTTATTTTATTCATAAATTCAGAATTGTGAGGGAATGGGATGAAGTGATAGAAAAGGTTTAATAAACAGATCAGACAGATCAGGAACAACGCTCATAAACCCAGGAGGAAGAAATGTGCTATGACCTGGGGGCAACAAATGACACCGGGCCCAGCACACGTGGTTGTGTACTGAAGCGGTGATTGCTGAAGAAAGTTGGTAGACCTTAGACAGTTGGCAAGTCAGTGATCACGCTGGATGATGGATCATTGCATGATTCACACACAGCAGAAATTTGTGAAAGAATGAGAAGTTCATCTCATTGGAGAGGTTTTCTGCGGTTCCAATGCCGAGTGACTGTTTGAATAACTGATCAGATCATTGTGTGAAGTTTTAGTTTAAAATACTCATGAACGACCCCACTGGATAAACTTGCGCTCCGGTCTCTTGTTATTTGTTTCTCTTTCTTTCGACGAAAATTCATAGAAAGACAAGATGGAATGTGGGGCAGGAAGAAAAATGCGTTCAATCTCATTACACCAATTTAATCGAAAATTGAATGGAATGACTGCTCTCACTCATCATTTCGACTTTAATGTGGTGTCGATTATTCCTGAATCACCTGTGCAGTGAACAGCAAGAACAAGATCCTCGAACCAGTGTATACCAGAGGTGCAAAGAAAAACTGCTGGAGAGGTTTGTGAAGTGAGCAACCAGAGTGTGACTCTAACCCGTGAATGTGGAGCACAGTGGTATAACAACCCACCACCATAAACGCTCAGTCTCCTCAGCACGGTTTGTAGAGGTGTGACTTATAACCTCATCAGGTTACATGTGGTAAAAGTCATGGAAATTTCCAGAGTGGAATCGAATCCACACCATGGTGTTTCTGCTTTCACCAGAATTATAATAACAACAAATATCAATAAATACCCATGTTCGCAGAATGAATAGCTGTTATTGATACATTCTGAGTCAGAGTGAAACATAGAACAAGAATTTTCCGTCATATTCACACCTACATTTGACTCGTAATTTCTTCAGTCACTTTCTCTCTCACGTGAAGAAGCAGCCATGGAGAGGGAAATAAAGGCGATGTTGTGGCTCAATGGCCTTTCTCATATGGCTGAACCTGAATTGAATTAAATCGCAAGAAACACTGTTTTGTTCATTTCATTTTATTTTTGCTGCAACCTCACAATGTTCATTGTAATAATCGGAAGTGAATTAGACTTATCTCATTGGAATGATAAATGGTGTATTCAAATTTGCTCCGACTTTATTTCTCCTTCAGGAAAATACTGCATAGAAAAACAGCGGGTTAAAGTGCAAAAGAAAACCCAGCAGTTTTATTGCTCGTTACTTTGGCAGATTTCACCGAGTATTAAATAGACCAAACATCATGGTGTTTGCCCTCACATCCTTAACACATTTGATTAAAGCTGGAGGTATATCTCCAAGCAACTGATCACTTCCTTTTCACATGTTTGCACGTTCACTGACACTCTGCCTCCCTGAGAGCTGTAGCCCTTCCCCACCATGAATCAGGCAGCAGTGTCCTACCTGTGACATGCCCCATCAAGAATAGAAGGACAGGTATCGATACCCGCACTTGGAAATGGAGTGACAGTTTAAAAATATTTCCACTGTCCCCAGCGGAGAACTGAGCCGTGTGACAGGCGGGGACACAAACCATTATATTACCAAGGACAAGAGCGTCAAAGAAGGCCCATCAGCTAATTGTGGCCACACTAGTCAAAAACAACTGCTTAATGAACTGAATCCCATTTCAATATGTTTATCCCACAGCCTTATATGATTTGGCATCACACATTCACATCTGAATATTTATTCAGGTCATTAGGGTTTCTGCCTCTCTGAACAATACAGAAAACGTATTCCAAATTCCATACCCCCTCCACCCCCCCCCCCTCCCCCCCGCCTCCCCCGCGCTGGCTGATAAAGCTTTTCCACGCATCTTCTCAAACTACTCAGCCTTTCTCCTTAAATCTCTGGTCCCTGCTGATCGATCCCTCCATCAATGGGAAACTCGTTCAGTCAACCCTGTCCATACCCTAACTCAATCATGTCTTGTCTACATCTCCTTTGCACTGCGATAAACACTCCACTCTGTCCTGTCTTTCTTCACAACTGAAACTCTTCAGCCCAAACAATATCCCGGTAAATATCTCCTGCAATTTTCTCAGTGTGATCACATCCCTGCTATAATGTGACTTGCAAAACTGCACAACAACACTCTTGCGTGAGCTTTATGAGCAGTTGTTTTAAAATTTCTGTATTAGTATGAGGGCGATTCTGGCTAAGCAGAATTTATTACCCATTCCTAATTGCCCAGAGGGCAGTTGAGACTCAACCATATTGCTATGAGTCTGAAGTCACATGCAGCCCAGACCAAGGAAGGATAGCAAATTCAATTCCGAAATGACATCAGTGAAACAGATTTTTTTTTCAACAATTGTCAATGGATATATAGTAGTCATTAGATTCTTCATTGTAGATATTTATTGAATCCAAATTTGACGATTATGGTACGGTGGGATTCAAGCTCGAGTACAGAGACTATTACCTCGGTCTCTGGATTATCAATCCTATGAAATTATCACAAGACCAACGCAGAAAGCCACAAAGCTGATGTTTTCCGATAAAATGTGTTTTCACCAAAACTGCCCTGGGTATTTTCCATGAGCCTGACGCTACAATTGTATCTGTCCTAAGTCAGTAAAAGCTGCTACATGGGGATTGATTTCACAACCGCGGTATCCAAATGGATAGATTTGTTTGAAGGTCCCGATGGTGGGACTGGGGCACGTTCACCCAACAACAGTGACCGCAGCAGCAGCACAGACAGTACTTTATGAATGTGAAAGAGAGTGATAGATTGGGCATTGCCTCAGAGAAATGGGGGGAGGGACGGAAAGGAGGTTTAATGATCGTGGGAAGGAGATAAATCTCTTTCAACGGGTGTGTTTGAATCCTGATATATGAAACGCAGAGATGTGAGAGAGCGGAATTTGAAGGTAAAACAATAATTTCTTAGCATTTATCACAAAAAAAGACAACTGAGGGAACACTTAGTGTCGTGATTTGGTTTCAAATCGAAGTTGCTGTGGTCACAATGCAAAATACCGACAACCACGATCACAGTAACCACAGAACAAGATGCTTGCAAGCAGCAATAAATATACTAGCAGAAGAAATGTTCAAAAGAACAGCAAGTGTACAATATCAGTACTCAACGAACAGTGACAGATATGTGGGAGCTGAGAATGAGCTGAATCTTTCAGTTCGATGTCTTCAGAGGCTGTGGAGATCCCTTGAATGAGAATGTTGAAAACTGAGATTGATAGCTTTTGGCAAAACATCAAAGACTCAGGGGACAGTACAGGATATTGTTGAAAAGTATGCTCAAATAGCATTTTAGCATAACATCGGCAACTTCACCAGCTTCCTAAAGTTGTTGTAATCAGTGTTGCAGATAATCACACACAATCCCAGTTCCCAACCTCGGAATCAGAGAAACTGCGGCACAGCCGCCCAGATCTCAACGGAATTGGGATGGGAATGAGGCGCGGAGTTACTCTCTGGCTCCAGTGATGCAACAGGTGAGCGTGCAGTCCTTTTAGGATGGTACGGAGACGCACGAAATTCCTCGGTTGAGTAAGCTCCTGATCAAGGGAATGGTTGTCCCCGTTTATACTCTCATGGCGATCTACAGTGCATCTTGCTAAGACAGCTGAGTGGCACAACTGGAGCCATGTTGAGCCGTGAACTCTGCAGTGGTGAGTTTAAAAGATGATTTTGCTTTTTGATCTGTGTTTCCGACACTGGCGGTAGCAGCTACATTTGCTTGCATCAGCTCAGTATCAGTTTCTTCCACACAGTCAAGACTTCAACCTGGAGAAGGTGGTGTTGGGGTGATATTTTAAACTGGTCATCCTTGGAGACTGGGACACTGAAAGGGTGATGTCTAAGTTCGACGAATAAAACCTGGAATGCAAGCCTGACCTCAGGAACAGAGATAATAAATTTAATTTCCTGAAATCCCATTCATTCATGTCCCTTATGCAGGGGATTCTACCATGTTCACTCAGTCCTGCCTACGAGGGACTCCAGGAGCCGAAAAACATGAGCTTACCCTTAATTCAGGAATCCCCACCGTGTGGGGAAGCAGGCAAGTCGGCACGGTCCATCCGAAGCGCATCCCACCAGACCCCCACGGTATTCCCTATCCCATAAGCCTGCATTTCCCATTGTTTATCCCTGTAACTGGCACATTTTTAGTCAGAGGGAGAAATAAAAACGCAAACACACAAAGAATGTGCAGACTGCCCACAGACAGACACCCGAGGCTGTGATCGCACCCGGGTTTGTGGTGTAGCCAGACAGCAACGAACAAGTGGCGATGAATAAATGTTGTCCTGACCAGTGATAGTCGCACCCTGTGGTTGAATGAGAAACAATGAAAACACATTCACAACATGGAAAACGGAATTTTTATCTGTGTGGACACAATTTGAAAGGATCGTTCACCCTGTGTTGTAAAAAGGACACTGATACAACAGAGAAAGCAGGGCAATGTGGGAACTGCAGGAAGAGATTCAATTAACCACAGAAATGGAAACTTATTTAATCAGTAACACTGGGGAGAGACCGTTCACCAGTTCCGTGTGTGGGAAGGGGGTATCACTGAGCAAAACAACCTCTGGAGACTCCAGCAGGATTACATATCCCATCAGGTGTTCGATTATGCTGTCAATGCTGCTGTTAATCCCAACCATCTATTTGTTCCATAGCGTTAATCATAGAGTCAAACAGCATGAAAACAGGTCCGTCAGTCCAACCAATCCATGCTGAACATACTGCCAAACTAATCTTGTCCCATCTGTCTCCTGTTGAACCAGCTGAGTGGTTATAATGCCCTTGTAGTTTTATTACTGTGTTGCTAATCCAAAAACCCAGGTAATATCTTGGGGACAAAAGGTTCAGGTCCTGGCATGACAGATGGTGGAGTTTGAATTCAATAAGCACCTGCAATTGAAGTGTCTCGTGGTGACCTGAATCAGTTGTGTGGAAAATCCCATCTGATTTCGGGAAGCAAACTGTCATATTCAGCTGCTCTGTCCCACATGAGACTCCAGATAGATAATATCGTGGTTGGCTCTTTACTGTCCTCTGGGAAATAACTGATGTGCTAGGCATGAATAAATTTATTTTAAAAATCCCACTTTCCCACTCATTTTTGGATCCAATTGTCCTTTAAATGTTGCAAATGTACCCTCATCCATCACTTCCTCAGCAGGTTAATTCCACACGTAAAACACCTTCTCTCGAAAAATGCCTCGCATGTCTTTTTTTAAAAAAATCTCTCTCCATCTTGAACATATGCCCTCTCGTCTTGAAATTACCCTGCTGGGAAAAGGCAGCTGTGGTTAACTCTAACTTACCTCTCATAAACTTCCATCAGGTCGCCGCTCAAACCCCTAACCTGGAGTGAAAACAGTCGCAACGAGGAGACCGTGAGAACTGCAGATGAGAGATCAGAGTCGAGATTGTTGTGCTGAGAAAGCACAGCAGGTCAGGCAATATTTGAGGAGCTTGGGAATCGATTATTCGGGCAAGAGCCTGATGAGCGACACTTGTGCGAAAGGTTGATTCTCCTGCTCCTCGGATGCTGCCTAACCCGTTTTGGTTTTCCAACACCCCGATCTCAAATCTTAAAATAGTCTCAGCCTATCCAGCTTTTCATTATAACTCAAACATTCCACACACGGCAATATTCGTGCATTCCTTTTCTGAACCTGCACCAGCTGAATAATATCATTCCTACAACTGGGCTACCAGAACTGGACATAATATTCCAGAATCGGCCTCATCAATGTCCTGAAAATTTTAAAATTAACGTCCCAACGAGTGTATACTAAAGACTTAGTAATGAAGGGAAGTAAGTTAAATGCCTTTGAACCATCCTGTCTGTTTGTGATGCAAACTACAAGGAATTATGTACCTGCATCCCTAACTTCCGTGATCTCCAACACGACGTAAAGCCCTGCTCCTTTTGCTGTACCAAAATGGAATACCTTCCATTTATCCAGATTGAACTCCATGTTACATTTTTCAGTCCAACGACTCATTGGATTAAGATCCTTTTGAATCTTAGATAATCTTCTTCATTGTCTATAATACTGATGTCGCCTGCAAACCTACGAAGCACGCCTGCTGTGAGTTCCACTGCTTTCTCATATCGATCAATGATTCATATTTACTTGCAGTGGCCGTATTTTAGCTGAGTGCAGATCATACTACAGTTAATCATGCAGTTAACCATGAGGAAGAAAGCCGCAGACTACAGGGTGAAAGCAATTCATTCCAGGGAAGTGGGTGAAAGTGAAGTAAAATCAAACTTCAAACCAGCTGTCCACGCTCCAGTTGTGGCACTCAGCTGTCTCAGCAAGATGCACTGTAGATTGCTGTTATTATGAACGGGAACAAATTTTCCCTTCTGCCCCGCCTTTGACCAGGAGCACTCCCAACCTCTGAATTGCTTGCGCCTCTAAACCGTCATAGAAATACCGTGCATTCTCCGGTTGTGTCACTGGAGCCATCGAGTATCTCTGCGACCTCATTCCCATCCCGATTTCAAGTTGGATCTTCGTGACTGCGCCACTCGGTTCCTCTGATTCTGGGGCTGGGATTTGGGACTATGTGGCAGCAGTGGTTACTGCCTTCTGTGGGGAGCTGCTGAAGGAGCCGATGTTAAACTGCATTGCTATTGCAGCATATATTTCAACAAAAGCTCCACTGTCTCCGGAGTCTTTGATGTTTTAGAGAAATCTATTTGTCTCAGCCTTCAGCATATTAATGATGGAATCACCACAGCCACTTGGGGCACTGAAGTTAAACGGTCGGCCCATTCTGAGTTCCCACATGTCTGGCACTGTTCAATAAGCACTGGTATTGTGCATTTGGTGCTCTGCCTAACATTTCTTATGATACTGTACTTATTGCTGCGATCTTGTGTGCTCATCTGTGGGGTGCTGTGATCGTATAGTGGTTAGTACTCTGCGTTGTGGCCGCAGCAACCTCGGTTCGAATCCGAGTCACGGCAGCAATCGCTCTATTTGTCCCAGTCTTTTGTGAAACACAAAGGAATTCGTTGTTTTAACATGGCAATTTTCTCCAAAGTGATTACTTTTTCCTTCAAGTTCTGCTCGCTCACATCTCTGTGTTTCAGAATTCAAATCCACCCGTTCTCAGAGATTTTTTCCCTCCTACGATCACTAACCGAACTTTCCATCCCATACCCCATTTCATTAATTTGGGGATGCCGTTGTTGGACTATGGAGTACAAAGTTAAAAATCACCCAACACCAGGTTATGATCTTACAGCTTTAATTGAAGCACTAGCTTTCGGAGCGCTGTTCTTTCATCATGTTTTTGTGGAGTCATTTCCTATTTCATTAAGGCACTGCAGAATCTAACACTGACTCTCCCATTGATACCGATCAGTCTGTGTGGCTGCGGTCACTGTTACTGGGTGAACGTGCCCCAACCCCACCACCGGGACCTACAGATCATTTAATCCATTTGGTTACCGCTGTTGTGAGATCAATACTCATGTAGAAGCTTTTACCGACATGGACCAGAGATTATTGTGGGGTGGAGTGGGTTGGGGCGGTCAAGCTGAGGAAAATGGCACAGGATAGTATCGGGGAAAAGCGACTTCACTGGAAAAGATCAGTATCTCCGCTTTTCTGCAATGGCCGAGCGCTATTACCACTGGACTCGGGTTTGACTCCGACTATGCTAGGTGGTAGAATTTGGATTCAATAAATATCTGGAAATACGAATCTAATAGCTCCTGTTAATCTATAGCCAATTGTTGAAAAAAACAAAACCATTTGACGTCATTTAAGGAACGTAACTGCCATTCTTACCTGTTCGGGCCTCCTTGTGACTCCAGACTCACTGCAATACGGTTGAATCTCAACTACCCACGGTTGAATCTCAACTACCCGCTGTGCAATTTGGGACAGCAATAAATACTGCCGAGCCAGCGACACCCTCATACTGTAACAGGATCGTAAAAAAAAGTTCATTCGGTTCCAGCTAGATTACTGTGTGCAGTCCTGCAACTCACAGAAGAGCATGGATGTTATCGCACTGGGAATATTGCAGGAGTGATTTACTGGGATATTGTCTGGGCTGAAGAATTTCAGTTGTGAGGAGAGATTGGACAAACTGGGGTTGTTTGTCGCCGAGCAGACGAGATTGGAGAAGACATGACTGAGATGTACAAAATAATGAGGGATATGGATAGGATAGACTGAAAGAAGCGTTTCTTATTGATGGAGGGATCGAACACTGGGGCCAAGAGATTTCGGGAAAAGGCAGAAAAGTTTGAGTAGATTTGTGGAAATGGTCAGAGAGGCGGAAATCGTTCTAACCTGAAGAAAAAGAGATGTGAATTTGTGATGGCAAAACATATAAGACTATGTGCTAAATCATGGAAAACTTGATTCAGGTCGTAAAGCAGTTGTGTTGGACAAGTGCGCCCACAGCAGGCTGAAGGGTCTCCTTCGATGTTGTTGTCCTCCACAGTATCGTGGTTACTGTCCCCGCCTGTCACAGGGTCAATTCTCCGCTGGGGGCATCGTAAAGGTTTGAAACCTGTCGCTCTGTTCCCCTCTGAAGGTTATTAATGCTTGGCCTTCCATTCTCGATTTGATATGTCACAGGAAGGACAGTGCTGTCTGAATCATCTGGGGAAGGACTGCAGCTCCTGGGGAGAGAGAGTGTCAGTGAAAGTGCAAACACGTAAGTTCAGCAAACTGCATACTGTGTTTATGAAAACCATTATATAGAGTTGTTCCTGACTGATTAGTTTATTTAAAGCAGGAATCTGAGGAAGAAAACAGAGCAAACCCATGCAGATCTGAGTGCAGAACCATTTCCAGCAGCACTAATTAGGATGTACAGCGTAGAACCGCGTTTAGATGCATTGAATTCGGGTTGGTGGGCGCAACTTGCTTTCACTAGGTGGGATTACCAGTGTGTACAGCCATTACACATGATTCAAATAGTGTTCAATGTGATGGTACATTTGCTCAGTGGTTCTCACTGCTGTTAATTCTGTAGGTTAGGTGGATTGGCCATGTTAAATTGAGCTGATGTGTCCACGGAGCGAATTCAGTAAGTTAAGTGAATTATCCATGCGTAACGCAGTGATAAGGTCAGCAGTCACACGTTGCCAGGTTTTATTCCAACAGGTTTATTTGAAATCACAAGCCAGAGGCCTGCGGGGATAGAGAAGGGAGCTCGGTCTGGTTGAGATGCTGTTCAGAGTGTCCCTACAGACTCGATTGACTGAACTGTACTTTCTGCATAGTAGGGAATCTGCGATTCTATTAAAGAGGACACTGTCAGCGTTTACTGGGCTGCTAAGGCATTAGAGACGATGCTGATGGCGTTTAGTGGGGATGGAATTTTATTTATTTGTGTTTTGGAAAATTTGACACTGAACCAAGTAAAACTGAAAGGAAGTTTTCCAGAGTATTTGAGGTTTAAAGAGAGTAAATAGGTGGTAAATTCACTCTTTCAAGTTCGTATATTTCTGAACGTCAAGTTTTCAAAACCATCGATGTAGGACACAGAAATGATGGGAGCATCATTTCTGTCACTCAGAGAATCCACTTCCAAAATATTTGGAAAGGCACATTTTGAGACACACAAACAGTGAGTTTCACCAGGAGAGAGACAGCCTGTGTCAGGTAAAAGCGTAAAAGTGGGGTGGAAGGGGTAGAATGTTCGAGGAAACAATTTCTAATTTGGACGACTTTAGATGTAAAGAAATATCGGAAACGTATGCAGCTGAATAAGATTCAGCAAAAAAAGCTCAGAGTTTTGAAAGATTTATATTAATATTCCACATGAAGCAATATAAATGGAACAGAGCAGATTTTGTATATATTCAAGGAAAGCTATTCCATAATGAATAGGAAGTGATCCATCTCTTAGAGATCGATTTTCTGCTTTAATCCAATAGGTTAAAGATGGGAGGACAATCGCCATGATGTTGGGTTCATTTGAAACCCACTGAAATCTACCAAAGTAACTGAGCATCAAAACTGGCATCTTGTTTTGTAGTTTAACCTTCTGTTTTTCTCATTAGTATTTTCTTTAAGCTGAAATAAATTCGGAGCAAAATTGAATGCAACATTAAACGTTCCAATCATATAAATCCAATTCACTTCCGATCATTGGAATGAACAGAGTGAAGTTGCAGCAAAATTAATACAATGAAACCAACAACACTGCATTTCCGGGAACTTTACCCACTTCAGGTTCAGCCATATGAGAAAGTCCATCGAGCTAAAACATCACCTTCACTTCTCTCTCCATTTATACTTCTTCACGTGACAGAGAAACTGTCTGAAGAAATTATGCATCAAGACTAAATGTGTGTGTGAATGTGACGGGAATTTCATGTTTGCTGGTTCATTCTGAGACAGTTCCGACTCGGAATAAATCAAGGACAAGGTATTCCTTCCAAGGACGAGGTCAATTCCTTGGATTTTGCTGGTATTATTATTCTGCTGAAAGCAGAAACATAATGGTGTGGATTTGATTCCGCTCAGGGAATTTCTTATCCCCTCGGTGCCCCGTATGTAATCTTGATGTGGTCACATGTGAGCCCCTTTGCCATGGGCTGATGTGGCCCAGAGGTGAAGGCGGCGGGTTGCTCTTCCATTGCGCATGTGTGGATTTGAATCCGACTCTCGCTGTTACTTCTATCAAACGCAGCTGTGGTTTCCCTTTGTGCCTCGCGTCTTTAGTATACATTGGATGGAGGATCTTGCTCTTGCCCTTCATTGCACCGGAGATTTGTGATAAATCAATACCTCATCAAAGTTGTAATTAAGCAATTTGTTTCTGTTATAAGTTAAATTGGGATAATGAAAAAGAGTGCAACGTTTCTTTCCTCCTGTCATTCCATCTTGACTGTCTATGAATTTACATCGAATGAAAGGGGAACAAATAAGGAGAGATCAGGTGCAATAGTTTATCCAGTGGGATTGTGAATTTTAATGTAACACTCCACACAAAGTTCTGATCAGTATTTTAAACTGTCAATTAAATTGGAAATGCAGAAAACTTTTCCAATGAAACAAATAATTCCTTCTTTCACAACTTTTTGCTTTGTGACTTTTACCGCAATCGATCATCCAGCCTGATCACGAAGTTGGCAACAATATAAGATCTACGAATTTTCTTGAGCAATGACAGCGTCTGCACATACCCATCTGTGGTGTGCATATTTCTTGTTCATCAGTTTATGAGCCTAGTTCCTGATGTGTCTGATCAGTTTGATAAACCTTTTATATCACTTCATCCCATCCCTCAGAATTCTAAACTTATCAATAAAATAAGGCGTTACATCAAATGATATAGGATTGAAAGTCGGCCATTCAGCCCATCGAGTCTTCTCCACCATTCAACGAACTCATGGCTGATCTGATAATCTTCACCTCCATTCTCCTGCGTAACCTCGAGAATGCTTCATCCACTTTCTGGTTAAATATCTGTCTGGCACAGTTTGAAAATACACAATAAATCAGCCTCAACAATAGTTTCAGGAAAGAGTTCCAACGGAATCACTGGGCCCTGAGCAAAGAAATTCCTCCTCATTTCTGAATTAAATAGGCAATATCTAATTCTGAGTTCATGTCCTCTGGTGCTCTACTCATACCAGAGGGAAAACCATCTGCCCGTATCTGCCCTGTCAAGATCCCACGAATATTGAAAGTTTATAATTGATATTATGTGATTATAGAGCTCCATTTTATACAGGGTTGGCACCATGTTTGTCAATCCCTGCTGTCCCTTATAGCGTCCTTCCATATTATTAAGGCAGGTGGAGACCTTTTTTTGTGAGGCAACGGTTGAAATTTCAAGCACAGACAAGAATTGGAACTTGAAATCAGCGAGTGATTGGAATCAGATTGGTCCACACAAGGACGAAATAGAGTAATTATAAATCTGACAAATGAGAACCTAATCATATTCCATTGACATTCAATGGCTTTACTGTAACCTAATTCCCCTGTGTCATCGTTTACGGAGCTAGAGTTTGGGAAAAACGGATTGAGAACGGCTATATAAACCTTTTCACAACAAAAACATGTCCGTTGGTACACAGTTTCGGATTGTAAACTCAACTCATTGCTCGGTGAATCCTACATCGTTTGCAAGGTCCAAATGAGATGTGGAACAGAACTCTCTCCATTTGTCGAGATGGGAGTGACTTCAAAAACATTTAAGGAACTGGACACCATCCACGACAATGCAGTCACTTGATTGTACCCGATTCAATGCCTGAATATTCATTCCCTTCACCATGAAGGCACAATAGCAGCAGAGTGCACCAACTACACAATGCACTGGAGTAAATCATCCGAGAATTTTTGACCGAACATTCAAAGCTGAACAGCTGTACTAACTAACAGAACAAGGTTGGAACATTCAACGAAACGCCAACATTTGCAAGTTCCCCTCCAAGGCCAATAGCAGCCTGACTTTGAACGGAATCAATGATAAACTCATTGAGTGGTGAATCAGTCTTGATGGGCAAAGTTGCATACTTCAGCCCTCCATCTTTAATTTGAAAACTTAATAAATGTTGATTAATGCAGTGACCACACTTCTGCTCCGACCTTTAGGTATTCCCTAAACTGGCGTTTGCTAAAGTTCTACTAGCTGAAACATTCTGTGGTCAACAACAGAAAAATCCAAAATCCCTCTCAATCAACTTATTCCCCTCAAGATGAAAGTGGTGCTGGAGAAACACAGCAAGTCCGTCAGCATCTGAGGAAAAATAAACGTTTCGGGCAAAGGCCCTTCATCAGGAATGAGACAGTCTATAGGGTGGAGAGATAAATGGGAGGTCGTGGGTTTGAGGAGTAGGTCGCTGAGAGTGCAGTAGGTGAATAGAGGTGGGGGTTGACGGTGATATGTCAGAGAGGAAGGTGGAATGGATAGGTGGGAATGAAAATACACAGGTGGGGCAGGTCAGGAGGACGGTGCTGAGCTGGAAGGTCAGAACTGGTGTCAGATGAGGGAGTGGGAATGAGGAAACTAATGAAGTCCACATTGATGCCATGGGGTTCAAGGGTCCCAAGGAAGAAGATGAGGCATTGGGTAGTGAGGGAGTGGCGAGGGGGTGGCTCAGGACCTGCATATCTTCAGGAGAGTGGGAGGCGAAGTTGAAATGTTTGGCCATAGGTTAGTGGAGTTGATTCTTGCAGGTATCCTGGAGATGTTCTTTGAAGTGCTCTGTCAGAAGATATCCGGTCTACCCAATTTAGAGGTGACTGCATCTGGAACAGCAGATACAACAAATGACATCTGTGGAAGTGAAGGTGAACCTTTGATGGATGCAGAAGGCTCCATTGGAGCCTTGGACAGAGGTTAGGGGTACGATGTGGGTTCAGGTTTTGCAATTCCTTCGGTGGCAGAGGAAGGTGCTGGGAGGGAATGGTGGGTCACTTGAGGGCATGGGTAGTCACGAAGGGAAAGGTCTCTGAGGAAAACGATTGTTTTTGGGGAGGGAAATATATCCCTGGTGGTGGGGTCAATTTAGAGGTAGTGAAAATGTCGGCAGATGATGTGATTTTTGCGGAGATTGGTGGAATGGAACTTGAGGAACTTCCTTGTGTCCTTGATCTGTACTTGTTGTGTTTGGAGATATGGGGTTCATGGTTGGACGTGCAGGTCATGGATGAGATGCGTTAGAGGGCATCTTCAACCATATGGGAGGGAAAGGTCCGGTATTTAAAGAAGGTCATCTGTTGTGTTCGGTTGTGGAACTGGCCCTCTTGGAGTAGATGTGGCAGAGGTGGAGGAGTTTGGAATGCAGGATAACATTGGTGCAGGAGGTGCGGTGGGAGGAGTTGAAGTCCAGGTAGCTGTGAGAGTCAGTGGGTTTCTAAAAAATCATCAGTAACACTGACCTCCAGGATATGTTTCACTCCCTACACCTATCCACTTTCCGCAAAGACTATTCCCTCCATGACTACCTAGTCAAGTCCACGCCCTCCAATGACCTACGCTCCCCTCCCAGCACCTTCCTCTGCCACCACAAGAATTGTAAAACCTGCGCCCACACAACCCCACCTCTGCCCTCTGCCCAAAGAAGCCTTCCACATCCATGAAAGATTCATCTGCACTTCCACACATGCCATTTATTGCATCCGTTACACCCGATGCAGTTTCCTCTACAGTGGGGCCACCAGACGCCTTCTCGCAGATCACTTCAAAGAACATCTCCAGGACACCGGCAACAATCAACCCCAACGCCCAGTGACCGAACACTTGTACTCCCCTCTCCGCCACCCTCCCGAGGACATGCAGGTCTTGGGCCTCCTCCACCGCCATTCCCACACCACCTGACGCCTAGAGGAAGAACGTCTCATCTTCTGCCTCATGACAGTTAACCCCATGGCATCAATGTGGATTTCACCAGTTTCCTCATTTCCCCCCGCCTCCCACCTTACCCTAGTTCCAACCTTCCAGCTTGGCACCGTCCTACTTACCTGTCCCACCTGTCTATCTTCCTTCATACCGATCCACTCAAACCTCTTCTCCGAACTAACACTCTTATCTCCACCTCCATCCACCTATTGCTGTTTCAGCTAAATTCTCCCATACCCCACCCCACCCATTTATCTCCCCAACCTCGAGGCTCCCAGCCTTATTCCTGATGAAGGCCTTTTGCCCAAAACGCCTTTTTTTTCTGTGACTCGGATGCAGCCTGACCTGCTGTGATTCTTCAGCACCACTCTCATCTTGACTCTGATCTCCAGCAGCTACAATACGCACGTCCGTCCAACTAATTCCCCTGCCCATTGACCTTCAGCGATCATGAATGTCCACTCCAAGATCTCTTTGTCTGTCTACACCACACAGAATACTCATTGCTATTGTTTCTTCTCCCCAATTTCGTTCACACTCATTGGTCTGAATTCAATGCAATTCGCCATTTTTCCTTTCCATCTTATTGATACATCCCTGCAGTCTCTATCATTACTTGTCATAGTCAACTACACGACCAATTGTTAAATCATCAGCAAACCTCTGAAACATGGCTCCTACAACTAAGTCTAAATCATTGGTCTACATTAAAAAACAGTGGAACTCCACTGCAAACACACATACAAACATGATTCATTGCTGGTTGGGGTTAACAGCTGCGATAACAGCAGAATCGGCCTCCTGCTGTTATTTGTAAACTTGCTGTTCACTCTGTCAGTTGTTCTCCAGAGTGATCACTTCTCACATATGGGTGTGATGAGTGGCCTGTGCGCATTCTGACTGAGCAAGTGAGTTTACACCTCAGTGGGTAATTGAATCCCTACCTGCAGTCACCCCATGGCCCTGACTTCTTGGCGTTGCGGGTATCCTTTTGTCTACTTAGTTTGATAAACAGTTGAATTCGAGTCCACACAGGCACGATTCCCATTTCCCCGTTGTCCATATATTTTTGTGCTTCCTTATTTTCCCACGAAAGGTTGTTATGATTGGTTTGAAGACTATTAGTTCTTCATTCTTAATTCGCCTTGAACTTAGTCAGGGAGAATTTATGATAAACCACATTGTTGTGGGTCTTGAGTCACATGTTGACAGGAATCGTTATGGTCGGCAGATTTCCCTTTCAAAGGGACATGAATGAATGAGTATTCAGCAATGTAATGTTATTGTCTCTGTTCCTGAGATTGGGTTCATTTTCCAGATTTTTTTCATCGGATTTAAATAACAGCAGCTGCCACGTTCCAGTCTCCAAAGATTACTAGCTCAATATATCGCCGCTGCACAATCAACTCCCTGCTGCATTTCTTCATTCAAAGAATGACATTGTCAATTTAGATTATCCCAGACTGAGAGAGTATCCTATGCGTTCCTGTGTTAGAATGGAAGCAATGTACAATGGATTGGAGTGTTTACTGGAGCAAGAGAATGATGTGGAGACGGTGTGAGCAAAATCAGTTCTTACTGTCAAAGTAACAAAATACCACTTTGTTGAGGAAATCTCTTTGAATGCTTTCAATACATCAGCCACTCACTTAAGGCTTCAGTAAGCTTCCTCTGAGCCAATCCTCAGTGCTGGTTAATACTGCTGCTGAATCTTAATAATATAATAAATTGAGACCAAGATGCCCTTCCACCTCGCCTTTGACCAGAAGAACTCCCATCCTCAGCATTTCACACGCTTGAATAAATAGACAATGTCGTTTCACTGGTGTCGGGGAGTCCAGAACTAGGGGGCATAGATTTAGGTTGAGAAGGGAAAGATAAAACAGACCTAAGGGGTAACTTTTTTATACAGAGGGTTGTGAGTCTATGGAATAAGCTGCCAGAGGAAGTGGTGGATGCTGGTACAATTGCAACATTTCAAAGGCATTTGGATGAGTATAGGAATAGGAAGGGTTTGGAGGGATATCGGCTGGGTGCTGGCAGGTGGGACTAGATTGGGTTGGGATATTTGGTCGGCATTGACGGGTCGGACCAAAGAGTCTGTTTCCATGCTGTACATCTCTATGACTCAATGACCACACCTTTACCAATCATGTCACTGATGCCACAGAATAGCTTCACGTGCTCATTTCCTCCCGCACTTCCGGGTTGATATTAGCGGACGTGCCACAAAGTTTGCCTGATTCTGGTTATATGAACAGGGGTTATGTTACTGACTGCAGCAATGGGTACCTCCTTGTGTGGGTAAGTTAGTGAAGCAAAATTTTAAAACTCATTGCTATTGAAACATACATTGCACCAATATCTCGCACTATCCTCTGAAACTTTCTGTTTCTTGAAATCCATCAAACTCAGTCTTCAACAGGCAGTCTGATGGAACCACCACAGCGTCTGAGGATATCGAATTTAAAATTCAGCCAATTCTGAATTCCCACATACCTCCTGCCCCTCGCCTAATATTATTGTTGTGCATCTGCTTCTCTTCCTAACATATATTCTATCACTGTAATTATTGTTGTTTTTAAACGCGTGTCTCTGCATGACTCAGTGATGGTTTCAATGATAAAATATTCTGCATTGTGGCCGCAGTAAGCTCGTATGAATCCGAGTCACTGCATTTTATTCCTTAGACTCATGCAGAGGAAGCACAGAAAGAAATTAGTTTATTTTCCTTGAAAACATTCTCAGACATTATGATTACTTTGCCAACAAACCCCTCTCACACACACACATCTCTGCGAGTCATATATCAGGATTTAGACTCACCCCTTCTCAGAGTCTTTCCTCCCTCCCGCAATCACTTAGGTCTTTTACGTTCCCCCTCCCATTTCACTTACAATCATTTTCACATTGACCCGGTTCAGTTGGTGTTGTTGCGCTCACTGTTGCTGGGTGACCATGCCCAAGTCTCACCATCGGGACCTTCAAACCAGTTGATCCATTCGGATACCCCGGGTGTGAGATCAATCCTCATGTAGCTGCTTTCACTGAAATGAACCAGCGATTATTGAAACATCAGGCTCAGGAAAAGGGCACAGGGCAGCATTGAGGAAAATAAACTTTATTTTAAAAAAAACACCAGATTTTGTCGAATTGCGCATCATTTATTTCACTTGTTCATTCGGCTCAAGTGAGACCAATGTGTGTAGCTATGCAATTTATATTAGAGCAGGGATGTGATAGCACTGGAAACGATGCAGGGGAGATTTGGTAAGTTATTGTCTGGGCTGAAGAAGTGAGATTGGACAAAGTCGATTTGTTTTTCTTTGAGCAGAGGAGATTGTGGGGGGCATGACTAAGGTGTAAAAAATAACTGAGGGATATGGATAGAGTAGACTGAAATACATGTTACACTTTGATGGAGGCTTCGATCACGGTTGGCCATCGATTCAAGGTCAGAGGCGGCAAGATTAGAGTGATGTAGAAAACCGTTTTCAAACAGTGGGTGGTTGAAATCTGGAATCCAGTATCTGCAAGACTCGGAGAGGCAGAAATCCCCATAACCTTCCAAAATATTCCGATTGGAATTTGGGATGCCAAGACACACAAGGCTATGGGTCAAGTTATTTGAAATGGAGTTTGGACAGTTCAGTGATTGGTATTAATAGCTGTCCTTCCATTCTCGAAGGGACATTTCACAGGAAGAACTATTCTGTTTTAATCAACGTGGGGAGTACTACTGCTCCCGCGGAGAAGAGTGACAGCGATAGTGCAAACATGTGACTTCTGCAAGCTGTACCTAGTGTCAGTGTTGGAATGAAAATCATTAAATACTTTTGCTCTGTAGTGAGCTGTTTTTAGAGCAGGTAGCTCAGGAAGATATACATTCTGCCCTTTCCCACTAGCCCATACCACTGAATACCGGCACTATGCAGGAAACTTTCTTTCTGTACGCCATCGTCCAATCCTTCTTGACCTCCAGCACTTCACAATATGGCATATTTCACGAAATCCAAGAAGGTGTAATACTGATCGTTTATGATGTCTCTCCTCACTGTGAAAGGTTCATTGATTTATCTGCCCATCAGTCAATTTATCAAACAGATTTTCCAGCTCACAATGTGATCTCGTCCAGACTGGGGAGAGAAAAACAGAGCGGGTGACAAACATGTGTCCACCTATGTTCTATCTGGAAGCAAAACAAAAGACCATGAGCTTCCAGGTTCCTGTCACTGCATCACCCCACTGTGTTCCCATGTCTCCATTACAGTTTGATCTCCTGCAGACCTCCCGCATTGCACAGCGCGAGTTGAAAGAGCGGCACGTCATTTCCTGCTGAGAGACTGTGCAATCTTCAATACCCAGTATCGAGTTCAATTATTTTAGATACTGTACACCTTCTTACACGTTCCTGCCCCACCTACACATATCATTCTTTCCAAAGGTGGATGGTTTGGCTCGGAAATCTCTCCCAGACGCACTAAACCTGCTGATTTTGTTCAGATATTTCTGCTTTTCTTTGGATAATTTTGTTCTGTTCTGATTGACAGACTTCAGGAAACGTGTGTTTGCACGGGAGGGTGGTCAGAGGAGATTTACCAAGGTGGTGCCTGAGCTCGACCATTCCTCCTGCGAAGATAAGCGAAAGTGAGGGCTGAAGGTGCTGGAGCTCAGAGTCGACAGTGTAGTGCTGCAAAAGCACAGCACGTCAGACAGGATCTGAGGAGCACGAGATTTCAGGTACAAGAGCTATTACATTACCAGCCGATGCCTGGACGAAGAACGTCTCATATTTCACCTTAGGACCCTGCAACCAGACGGGATAAATCTGTATTTCAACAGCTTCCTCATTTCGCCACCCCATCATTATCCCAGTCCCAATTAGCCACTGCTCTCTGGACACATCCATCAAACCCTCCTCTGAATTATCACATTCTCCCTCACCTTCATCCACCTTCCCATCACCTGACCACCAACCCCATTCATCTCCCTCAATCTCGACTCAAAATCTTCATTCCTGATGAAGGGCTTATGACCGAAACATCGATTCTCCTGCTCCTCGGATGCTGCCTGACCTGCTGTGCTTTTAAAGCACTCCACTCTCACCACTGCAAAGCTCGACTGGGGCTCTTTATCTAAGAGCGGAGAAAGCTGAGAGAGGAATTTACTAACGTGCACAGAAAGGGGGTAGATATGTGTGACAGGAAGAAACTTCTTATGGGAAGGGTCAATAACCAGGGGTATAGATGAAATGCTAGAGAGGGGATGTTCAGAGAAGATTTAGGAAGAATGTTTACATCCTGAGAGTGTTGTTTGTGTAGACCTCACTGTATGAACGTGTGGTGTCTTCAGGAGTATTTGGCCGTACACTTTAGGAGCTAGAGCATGCACGGATAAGGACTAGTTACTGGAAAGTGAGGCGAGGATAAACAGATGTTTGATGAAAGACTTGAACACCATAACTTTGGGTGCAGTAGAATGGAGGCTAGCGCAGCTCTGTGGCACAATGAGAGACGTGTTGGACATCTACTGCATTGTTAAGATTGCGATTCAAAGTTTGTGGGCTTGAGTCCCACCAGAATCGGAGTTTAGTTCGGATTTCAGCTGAATCAATGATTGTTCCACTGACTAATCATCAGTTCCCATCGTCTGGAATTCTCGTCCCTGCTACTGACCAGAGAAGTTTCCTCACTTTCTGGGTGGTGAGTTTTGAAGGAATCGTATCATTTGAAATATGATCAGCCCAGAATCGGCTGTTCTTTCACAAAACCCCCACTGCAGAAGCCCACTGCCTCTAAACACATTTCCCTCCCACAGTTACACAGAGGTTTTCGGTTTATTCAGTGTCTTTTTCCCTTTGGGCGACAGGTTGTTGTGGATGGGCTGGGAAAAGACATTGACTTGTTCGGTCAGCCATAAGGATATCAAATGGCGGTGAAGCTCTGGCGGGTGTAATGGCCCCCTCCTATTCCTCTCTGTCTGTGCTCTTTCTGACAGAGGGTTTTAAACAATAACATGATGAGGACTCTGTGAATCTACACCACGGAATACCAAGGACCTCCCCTTTATCCCACTGCTCACAGCTGGAATACACAGCTCCTGTTGCAGCTTTAGATCAGACAGTGGAGGATTCTCCCAGGCGCTCTGTCAGACTGCATGCTCCTTCACACAGGTTTCCAACTGGACACATGGAGCAAACGGCCGTGTAGATATTGGGGATTCTGGGACAGATTTCCCCTTTGCCTGGCTAGAGTTCTGGCCTCAGTAATAAACATGAATTTGGGACATTCAGTACCTTACCCTGGATTCTTATCACTTTAAAATATAAACTGAAATTTAATTTACTCTTCTATAACATTCTTATATCTTCAGTATTCACGAAAACTGTGCAACATGTCCTTGGATGTAGCCATAGTGAAGTTTGGTGATGAGTGCAGTATGTTTCATGTTGTCGGTAGGAACTTGCAGAAGGAAGTTCGGGAAGTGTCGATGAATCGAATTCTGTGCCAAATTGAAGCCGACCCAATGAGAAGCCCTGCGACATCGATAATGTCACATTGTAAACAACGCAGCGACACACAGAAACCCAGTTTTAAATCCCATTTTTCTGTGTCCCGGTTCCTGAACGTGATGCTCGAAAAGTCACAGGTCCATATCAGTTCCTCCTCTTCTGCCTTAGCATTAATTCCAGAACTGCTGCAAAAGTAGAACAGGCGGGTCGAAGGTCCCAGAGGTACGAGTAGGGCACTTTGTGGGCTTGCTGCCGGTGGGCTCCAGTGGAGCAACTGATCAGCGCTTGGTACTGAACAGTGTGTTAAAATGCCGCAGTTGTAATTTCAATCCTTATCTAAAGCTGCTTTTCCTGACGTTGATCAGGAATTATTGGAACATCAGACTGAAGTTTAGTTGAAGAGTAATGTCAAATAAAGCAGAATCTATTCGAAAACGCCAGTTTCTGATTTGTGGGATTTTTCTGTCTTTGGGAAGGGTGTCAATTATTAACCGTAAACCTGCACATATTCACCAGGTGATTATCCATCTGTGGATCGAGAAACAGAGGTGATATTTTAGCTTGATGACCTTTTTCAAATCTCTGACACTGCACTGGATTACATTCTTGAAAAGGCTGTTCAACTTGTTTCATATCATCCTGTTTGCTGCAAACTCACACAGCTCATTCAACCATTCGAAAGGAATTAGATTTATCTCTTTGGGTAGATTGAATGTTGTCAGCGTATCTGGTAAAGTCATGACAAATAGTTTTGCTGCTGTGTGGAACAGAGGGTTCCAACAGGAATAAGGATGATTCTTGTCGCTGGATTTTTCGGACAGAGATCAGTGAGAATTAAATGGACTCAGTCCCGTTCCTGGTCATTGTGAACAAATGTTCAAGGCAACAGATGGCAATGATAATGATGTTTGACATTGACAGGTCCATTCCTACTCACTAGAATCACATTGTATTACAGATCACGTGAGCAGAGGAGTTGATGATCCTTATGGCAACCTCAGATAGTGCGACAATTAATCCCATGTTGTTAGTCTCACTCTATCCCATAAACCAGTTAGCAACGGACTGAGCTAACCGGCTCCCATTTAATGCAAAGCTAAAACAAACAGCTCAGTACATTAACAATTTGTATTAGTTCACGTCGAACCAGCTGCTACACCTTTCAACATCACAAGCTCTTCTTACACTTAACATGTTCAGTTGCAGGTGTTATGCAATTCCTTTCTGATGAACGCTAAACAATTCGTGAGTGTGTCACCTTTGCCTCCCCATCCAGGCAGCCCAGAATCCCTGTCCCTTTTAAATTCGCTCCTTGTGTGCCTGCACGTGGTTTTTCAACTATTCTGGGATCATCTTCTAAAATGATTTTTTTCTTTCTGAATAATCAATTCCGATATATGGATACAAAAAAATCGAATTCGGCCAATCAGTTTAAATTATGCCCCAATCAAGTTTGAATTTGATATTTTTACAATGTTAAAACCAATGAAACGATCCGGCGTTTTGTGGGACAAATATCGGACATTTTGAACAGTTTTCCAGAGCGGCAAAGAACAACAAAGAGAGCAGCTAAAATACCAAGAGATGGAGAATGTTATTAAAATCTCCAAGAGGTGCCTATCTGGAGAAATAGATTGCATAGAAAAAAACAACATTAACACCGACCTGGATAAAAAATCTACAGAGGAAGATACAAAGAGAAGATTCGACAACTAGCTGGTTTTTAAAATTGATTTTTTAATAAAATGTTAATGGGCTCGGGGTTGGGGAAGGTATTGCAGAGCAGAAGGTTAAAGACCGATTGAGAGAAAATGAGTTAAAAGTAGTTATAAGTTGATTATTCTCTGTCAAATGTTCAAAAAATCAATAACGTTGTTATTTTTAACTTTAAATGGTGATTTTTGGGATCGTTGTCTGCCTCTTGAATTTTAACAGAATACAGCACGGCGTGAATCCTTTCTGTTTTGCTGATTGACATTAGAGAGAGGTTTACCTCGTCAAGTAACACCAGTTTATGTGGTTGCTTTGTTGTTTCGCTCATTTGTGCATTTTGCCTCATTAACGATTTTGAAGTTGTCCCCTCTACACAAAACGTCCGTGCTTTACAAGAGGTGCAGTGTGTCTAAGCGCCAGGACACCCGACAATAACATTCGACGCTGATTCAATCTATCTATCCTGATATTGACCCAGGAAACAGCACTGCGCTCTCTCCTCGAGTCTGGAAAACACAGATAATGTTACATCCCGCTCTCAAGGGGGCTTCTCTTTCCATCGCTTTCAATTCCTCACAAAACCCGTTTCAACAGATTTTGTCACTGAGTCATTTCTTTGTTTGTGTTCAAATCCTGTGAGCAGAGGGTCACAGTTGGAGCGTGCTGAGCCCATAACCCAGAGGGCTGACCATATTCTGTGCACTGTACTCTGCTGTTCATCATTTCACTAACAGCAGGTAGACGTATTTATGCTCTGCAAATTTTCACGCCTGTTTTAAGAAACAAGATAAACATTTCCTGGTTCCTGCTTTTGTTGTCACACAGACCAAGAATGTAAATGCTGGGAACATGCACTGGTCGAGACTGTTTGCTCTCCCACATCTGTTTTCTCCCCAGGAGGTGTTCAGATGATGGTCTGAATCGCTTTATTCTGTTCCCTGTCACTCTGGGATGATGTGAGCTGTGAAATCTGTTCTCTGCACTGGGGGTAATGTGATAAAGCTTATACACATCAGTTCCAGTGTAACTGAGCGACAGGACTCGCTGCAGTTACACCCCATGCTGAGTCAGATAGCAGAGCCCTCGCTGTGACTTCGAGAAGGACACAGACATGTTCCCGATGACTGCGAGAGATTCTCTCTTTCCCAGCAGTTCTGCACTTTTCTATCTGTCTCAGATGGCGTTATTTGCACAAGGTTCCCAAGAGAATGAGTTCCTGTGCATGCACGATCTCCGTTTTGTTCAGCTTTCCAGAAGTTCCATAACTCCCACTCCCTCTAACCCCCTCTTGTGCTCCATAAGCCTTAATCTGGTTGATAGGAAACTGAAGAGCGGACACACATTGCTCTCCCACGACACTGATTGCTAATAGAAGACGAGTTGATTCAGCTCCCATTGTGGGAGCCCGCTCGTGGGGGAACTGGCCAGAAGAGCCTCCTGGGAACCGGGAGTCAGAGCGGCAAGGAACTGTTATTAAAACTCAGTGCTGCCTTCACTCCGAAACAACAGAAGAACCTTTTTTAAAAAAAAACAAGGAAACTCACCTGATTTATGGATCATGCTTCTGCTGCGGTTCTGGCTTGTTGGTTTTGGGTGTGATATCGCCTCGGGTGGGTGATGTAAGTGCGAGCCCTGGGGTTTTGCATCCAGCTCCATTTTGGACTCAGGTATAATTGTGATGGATCGCGGTCACATTAAGGTACCGAAGCTTAAAGACACACAACAGTACCTTCTTGTAGACCGTTACTAGAGGAGAAATGGATTCCCTAACTTCAAATGATGCTGATCCTGTTAATGTGGATTTTGCCGAGTGCACGTCCTGTGCGGAGTAACCTGAAAGCCTTTATCTGTCCAAAATGTTGTTTTTCTCATGCTGTGATCTGCATGCCCTTGATTACTATGATCTGCATTTACCAATCGTAAACAAAAGTTTTCACTGTACTCAGGTACAATCAAATAAAGTCAATCAATCAAACTACACAGACACTTCCTTATTGTTTGGTGCCAGCACAGCGAAGGTGGCTGCATGGCCTCACTTTGCACTGTGACATATTTTGTGATTCTGAGTGAAATCACAGTTAAATCAACAGAATGTGGCAAGTTAGTCGCAGGTTGTATTGACACAGCCGGGACACATCTGCACCACAGAGTGTCGCACAATAATAGTGAAGACCTTTTGAAATCATCCTCTGAGGTACCTGCCACACGCCAGACAAAAAGCTGAAGACTGTGTGAAACTGCTATGGTCAGCGCTAACAGAGTGGCCCAGCGGGAGCGTATTGGGCTCATAAACATGAAATTAATGGATTGAAAACTTCCTCTACTCGTTGACAATTCCTTGTTTCAGTGTGTGTACTGTACCCGCCAGTGTTTCTCTATAATAGATCTCCATTCTATGCATTGCGTGTTGTTTCACTTTCCGCTTCCTTTCATTCAATGTATCTGAAATGAATATTTCATACCGATACACAAGGGAAATTTGCACAAATGAGGAAACACATTTGTGAAGTTCTGGAAGCTCTTTTCCTGTTCTCTGTCGGTGTGCTCTGATTTGATTCAGAAAATCTTTTGCCAGAGCTGGGAAGAAACTGGTGAAGGTGAGACACATCAGTTGTAGAGTGCTCTATGCGCATGACACCCTGCAGTTATTCCCCACGCCGTTTCACACAGCAGTGTTCTCCCTGTGAAATGAAAAGTTGTGAATTACAATTCGATCAATTTTTTGGAGACAGAATTGCGATCCAGGCACAGCTCCACATTATTACGACATACATCACCAACTATGAATAACCACAGGGATACACAAGTGGCAGATAGTCACTATGGACTCGATGGGCTGAACAGCTTCTGCCGGCGCGTGAGTGACGCCACACATTGATGCTGTCCCTCTTCCTGTCTCTGGGACAGAATGGCTGATGGTGAATCAAAGTCTCATTGTTAACTCGATCTTCTGCGTTAAACTGTCTGCAGCCCCGCAGCTCAGGGACGTGGGGATAGCTCTCAGTGAGTGAGACTTTCACTCGGATTGTCTTTATCTGGGAAAGTTGGGGCTCAGATGTTCACTGCTGCCCGATTGCAGCAAAGAAGCCGATGTTACTGTTACAAAAGGCTTTCTGCAGGATTGCTGTGTGAAGATGGATTTTGAACAGCAAACAGGCTGCACAAAAATGCGCTCACATGAATTTACTTGAGGGTAGAGAGTCTGGAGTCCATTTGTGTCTTACCCGCCAGCTCAACATCTTTATCGCTTCTCAGATAAATGATATTTGCAGGAAGCTCCCAATCAAACTTGTTGATTCCCAGCACTTGATGGAACTGGCCGTGCCGATGAAATCGAGCTTTCGAGTGTAACCACACTTGCCTCTCCTCACACTGCTTGTCGGTGGAGGGAAATAGCTGAATACTCTGCCGATGGAGACAACTTAGTGCAAACGGAAGGGATAAACAGCACTGTCCCGTGAACAAGGAGATGAAATGAGAAGGCGATATTCGTAAAGCACTTTGATGCTTAGAAGTCTGAGAACAAATTGGGATGTAGTTGGACCTGACCGAATCTCAGCTGGTTTGATGTTGGCAATGTAAGAGTGTCTAGGGCACGATCTTCGCTGAGCAGCTTGTGTTAATACTGGCATGGGAGAATGTCCGACTTCAAATCGCCATCGAGCCTTGGTTGTTTGGTTTCCCTTTTTCCCGGTCGACTGATCAACTGTTTGATAAAAGGATGTAAATCATTAAGTTGCACCCTTTGAAATACCTTTGAGTTCTGGGGTCAGAAGTGTCATTGTAGTGGGCATGGTACAATACCACATGTGGTGAAACTGAAACAAGTGTTAGAGGATGTTCACCCACAGAACCCCACTCTGAGTAAATCCACCATCTAGATATTCACACAGTTCTGGGGGTGAAACTTTAGGAAGTGGGGACGTGAAATGATTGAAAACAGCGCTGAACAGGTTGATGAGAATGGTGCTGTGTACGAGGAATGTCAACAATAAAGGTCATTTGGAAAGGTGGGACAGGTCTCCTTGGAGAGCAGAAGGCCAAAACCTGGCCTGGTTAAACCTTTCCAATACATGAGTGGGTTAGACAGAGGGAATAAGGAAGGGGGAATGCTCTCTCCGCCTGAAAGGATCGAGAACGATTCGGCAGAGTTTTAAAGACATTAGGAAAAGAAGAAAAATGTACATGAGGAGAAATGATTTCACAAAGGGAATGGTTAGAGTCTGACATTGACAAAGACGCAGTTTCAATCGAGTTGTTGAAAAACTAATTCAATGTTCGTGTTGAAAGTAAAAATGTGTAGAGTTACAGGGAGAAGGCAAGAGAATGATACGAAAAGAGAATCACATTTATCTCTGTAGAGAGCCAGCGCAGCTAAGGTGTTTTGTTACACATTTGTGATTCTGACTGGAATCACAGTTCGACCAACAGGATGGTGGGAGTTAAACAACGGTGATATTGGCAAAGCCGGAACACATGACACAACAGAATGTGATCCAGCACGTACATGTCACAGAAAGGATGGCGCTGTCTGAAAATCCTGCAGGGTCTCCTGCGGATCAGACACAGGAAATTTCACTATTCGAACCGAATCAGCCCTATGAAGGGTAACCAAGGAGCCGGAGGATCCAGCTTCAGAACTCAGTTACGAAAGAAGCTGAGTGTCGACTCCCCCCACTGCAGTTTCTGTGGCTGTGGCGTGTTCAAATAAAAAGCAGAACCGGGAGTTTGCTTTGTGGAGACAGGCGCCAGTATCCATCTTGTCATGGTCGTGTTTGCCTCCCACACGGTAAATCGTGGGCTCAAGCTGCTTTAGGTTGTAGGCAAGTTGAGGTTTTAATAAGTTGGTTATGACTCCTAGAGAGTTAACTGTGGTATGGGAGAGTGCAGATTTTCTCAAAGTGTCTGTGCTGTCATGGTAGTGTTCGCCTCCCGCACGGACAATCGCAAACAGCTCTTCAGCTGCTTTATGTTCCAGGCAGGTTGAGTATTTACAAGAAGCGAATGGAGACTGTTATTACATTTCTGTTGTGAACCAAAGTCCTGTCGCAGCCGTTACGCTTCGGGGAAAGTTGTCCCAGTTTATTCCACCTCGCCCTACGGTCCAAACATTGACGACATCCTTGTCTATATTTTGTCATCAATTTCACGTGTTTTCTTTTTGAGAGTGTAGTTACCGCGTTCTGATCCTTCCGCGAAAAGCAGTACCGCATTTGCATTCCTTGCGCAGGCGGCCCGGTTCAAAGGCAGGGAAGAAGCTGATGCGCTGGTGTCACAGCGCACCACGTATTCCTGAACTTGTCTGTCTGTCAAACGTACCGCAAAGTCGTCTCTGAAAGGCCTCATTTGGAAGCTGTCTGTCGTTATTCAACGCGCGAGAGTTGGCACCGGAGGTCCTGAATCATGTTTTGGAGCAGTTCGCACGTTAGTGGCTCATTCAATCAGCAACAGCAATGAAACAAACATACACTCTGAGAGGAACCTCCGGACCTGTGCTGTCATAGCGTCGCTAGTATTAAGGTGCGCCCCGAGATCTAAGCCATGTTGGAACTGAAACGGAGGAATCGACAGAGAGTCTACAGAATGACATCGCATCCATTTAATTTTCTTTAAATCACTGACGAGCAGGAAAATGTTCACGGGGAGGGCGAGTGGAGAAGTGAGGCAATTGAAGCTCTGGTGAAACTCCTTCTTTGTGATTCACTCAGCAAACAGAGACGTGAAGGTGACTCAGGCGTGAGAGCTCTTCACATCGAGAACAAAAAGCAATCAAGGGCAGTTAGCACCTCTTCCGGACTGGGGGTGGGGTGAGGTAATTACCTTTTGAGTTCTGTTACTATGTTCAGAAACTGCCTTTTAGATTGAGGTGAACAGAAACTCCATTTCTAATAAGCACCATGGAAGTTAGCAAAATGTATTGAGTCGCTTCTCGTCGATTCCCGCACAGGTTTCCGACTCACTTGGTATCCATGTGGCTCATGTCCAGGAGTGAACATCTCTGCAGCAAATTGCACGGTTAAGGTAAAAGGCACGGAAAGTGTCATCTCGAACAGGCTCCGAGGGCAGAGCATCCTCACAATGTGATCTGTCGCTCTCGGAATGTAATGCGACCTCCGGTTTTAGGGTAGAGAACTTTCTTTGGGACACTTATTCTGCAAAACAGACACAGTGACTGAATAAATGCTGCACGGTATGATGTGGAACACGGCCTGCTCAGCTTTGTGCATTTTCCCTGTAGTCCGGTGTGTTTCGTGTTCCGTGTAAACGTGAAAGTCGTCCTGTTTCGAGCAATGGGTGAAATCATTTAGCAAAGCAAGAATCGAAATTGCAGTAATGTCAAGCAGCTCATGGTTATTTGACCAAATCATAAGCGAACATATATTGTCACGCACTCACAGATACATTTGTAGCTGAAAAGAGTCCGAGAAGATAGACTCAGCTTTTGTCTGGATTGATGGGCTATCATTATCTGATGCGACATTGACTTTGTAGCCGGGCACATCCCAGCAGCTGTGCGAGTCGGAGAGGGATCATGGAACCCTTTTCATGTGACTTTGCGTCTGTTGTTATGCAGGGGCACAATTGGAAATGCAAGAAAAGGGGCTGTGCGGTCGGCTGTTAGTGTGGCCGAGCGGTCTAAGGCGCTGGATCCAGGTTCCAGTCCTGAAAGGGGCGCGGCTTCGAATCCCGCCACTGCCATTTCTGCTGTTTAACTCCAATGCCGCCGCTTGTTAAAATGCTGTTTCGGTCCCGACTGTATTGATTTTTGAAAACAAAAGTAAAATGGGTTTGCTTCCCGGGGAATTAACTGTGGTGTGGGATAGTGCCACGCGGAAAATCGCAAACAGCTCTGCTGTTCCAGGCAATTTGTGCGTTTCCTGGAACCGAATGGAGACTGTTATTTCATCGCTGTTGTGATGAAACACTGCAGAAACGAACGGCTTACTTACTTTTGATCCGACTGACCATACTCCGTGAAATTTTCCCAGACCCTCAGTTGAGGATTTTTGCTGCTGGAAGTTACCTCAGAAACCCTGTTAACTCGTAATGTGGTGACTCGACTCGTCGTTATTTGGTTTTCTGGCCAATGGGAAAATCGATCCAATGAATTTCGATGTCACATGTTATTGAATTTCTCCCATTTCCTTTATTTCCATCCTGGAGACATCAGAAGGGAAAGGCAATCTAATCGAGACTGTGATTGGTGAAATTTACTTTTTATGGCCCGTTATTATTATGTTTTTTCCTTCTCTCTTTTCAGCATTGTCTGGGAAGTGTTGGTGCACTAAGGCTGCAGTATGTTTGAAAGAGTAGTTTGGAATTGCCCTGTTGTTAGTTGTGAGATTACTTTATGACTCATGCCCTCGGACTGTCTCACATTTAGCTTTCATGCATCTCTGTGTCTGAAAATGCATTCGGCATGCCAGTTTTGTTTGCGTTACGTGTTAAATGCTTACTGTTTTGCGATTCGCTCAGTACATTACGGGTTAACAGGGTTTCTGAGGTAATTTCCAGCAGCAAAAATCCTCAACTGAGGGTCTGGGAAAATTTCACGGAGTATGGTCAGTCGGAGCATACGTAAGGAAGTCGATCGTTTCTGCAGTGTTTCACAATACTACCTTTCCCGTGAGCAGTCGAATAGACTAAACGATTGTGCCACAGACTGGAACAGCAAGCTCTGCTAAAAAGGAATCCTTTAAAGCCGGTGTAAGCAACACGACGGTATTGGGGTACACTGCGTGGAAACAGATACTTCGGTGTATCTCGTCCATGCTCACCGTATAGCCAAAATTAAACAAGTCCCGTTCCCCAGCATTTGGCCCCAATCCCGCTAAACCAATCTTATCCAGAAACTCATCCGATTACCTTTGCAATTTTCTCAGTGTAATCGCCTCCTCCACTTCCTCTGGGAGCTCATTCCAAACACGCACAACCTTCTGTGTGGGAAATGTGCCTCAGGTCCTTTGTCAATTTCAGCCCACTCACCTTAAAACTATGCTTTCGATTTTTCAACTCACCCCAACTTGGGTAAAACACATAAATACTCAGTTTACAACCCTTCCATAAGATCATGTTACGCTGGACAATAACAAGCTATTGGAAACAGAAAGCTGAAACGTAGAATTATTCAACTTTCAGTGCTGGATGCCACTGAGCTGCAGTAGGATCTTCTCGGCTGGTTTCTGTGGTGTAGTGGTCATCACGTTCGCCTAACACGCGAAAGGTCCCCTGTTCAAAACTGGGCAGAAACTGCTTTGTTCTTCAACTGCAGCCGTTCCCATGCGCAAGAACGGAGCTTCCTTGCTTGCTTTCCCATCTGTAAACCTGCTTTCGAATTTGCTTGAACGAATCTGCTCTCGTCGTGAAATGTAAGGCAACTCCATTTAATTACCTTGCAAAGCAGTATAAAGATTTTCTCCAACCTGGTTCTGATCAAATGCCATTCTCTTTGAGAGTGTAGTTGCCGCGTTCTGATCCTTCCACAAAAAGTAGTACCGCATTTGCATTCCTTGCGCAGGCGGCTCAGTTCAAAGGCAGGGAAGAAGCTGATGCGCTGGTGTCACAGCGCACCACGAATTCCTGAACTTGTCTGTCTGTCAAACGTACCCCCAAGTCTTCTCTGAAATGCCTCATTTGGAAGTTGTTTGTTGTTATTCAACGCGCGAGAGATGGCACCGGAGGTCCTGAATCATGTTTTGGAGCAGTTCGCACGTCAATGGCTTATTCAATCAGCAACAGCAATGAAAAAACTTACACTCTCAGAGGAACCTTCGGACCTGTGCTGTCATAGTGTCGCTCTTATTAAGGTGCGCCCCGAGATCTAAGCTATGTTGGAACTGAAACGGAGGAATCGACAGAGAGGCTACAGAATGACATCGCATGCAATTAATTTTCTTTAAATCACTGACGAGCAGGAAAACGTAAACGGGGAGGGCGAGTGCAAAAGTGTGGCAATTGCAGCTCTGGTGCAGCTCCTTCTTTGTGATTCACTTGGCAACAAGAGAGTGGAAGGTGACTCAGGTGTGAGAGCTCTTCACATCGAGAACAAAGAGCACTCAGGTACAGTTAACAATCTCTCTGACACCTTCTGATGTGTGCATGGGGGAATCAACTTTGGCTTCTGTTACTATGTTCAGAAACTGCCTTTTAGATTAACGTGAACAGAAACTGCACCTCTAATAAGCACCAGAGAATTTAGTAAACTTTCTGAGTCACTTTCCATCGATCCCCACTCTGGTTGCCACCTGAGTTGGCAGCCGTGTGGCTCATGTCCAGGTGTAAACATCTGTGCAACAAGTTGCATTGTTAAAGAAAAAGACAAGGAAAGCGACAACTTGTACTGGCACTGATGTTTGCGCTTCCTCACAATCTGATCTGTCTTTCTCCGATTGCAATGCTCCCCTCACTTATCAGGGCGAGAACATTCTTTGGGACGTTAAATCTGCAAAACAGACGTCGTAACCGTCAGTATGTTGCACGGTATGATGTGGAACACGGCCTGCTCAGCTTTGTGCATTTTCCCTGTCTTTCAGCGTGTTTCATGTTCCGTGTGAAGGTGAAAGTCGTCCTGTTTCGAGCAATGGGTGAAATCATTTACCAAGGCAACAATCGAAATTCTAGTAATATCATGCAGCTCTTGGTTTCGTTGTTGAATCAGAATCGAATTTCCATTCTCTTGTACAGACATTGCATTTGTGGCTCACACAATTCTCAGAAGGTAGGAACAGCTTCCCTTTGGTTTTTGTGTGGATTGAAGGGTTATCATTATCTGCTGCAAGATTGATATTGCAGCTGGGCAGATCCCAGCAGCAGTGCGAGCAGGACAGGGATGGGGGAAGTCTTTCCCTGTGACTTTGGTTCTGTTGTTTTGCAGGAGCACCATTGAAAGTGTAAGAAAATGTGCGACTGCAGTGGCTGGCCTTCTGGTAGGAGGTGCTGCATTGTAGCTCCAATCTCTAATGAGGCGTGTGTTTGAATCCCACCATTTGTGTGTGTTTCCGGTTTTACTGCAGCGTGTTAATGTTCAGTATTTAAATTCCAACACGACCATCTTACTTCGCTTATTGGAAATGTATCTCTGATTTGGGAGTGTGCACCCTCTCCAGTGGGCCAGTGTCCATGCTGTAGTGATCACATTCGCCTCCCATATGGAAAGCCCAGGCCTCAAGCGGTTCCACTGCTGCATCATGTTTCGGCCAAGTTGTGTTGTTCACTGTTTTTGCTGAAACTGAACGGAGATTGGTATTTCATCGCTGCTGTGAAACTTAATCCTGCAGTGACTTTACTTCTCATTATTTGGTGTTCTGGCGGATGGGAAAATAATTCCGGTTAGTTGTGATGTCATATGGTCTTAAATTTCTCTCATTTCCTTCACTTCTGTTCTGGAGACCTGGGCAGCAGGCACTGCCACATTGTTGATCGGATGGGCAAACTAATCTAATCCAGACTGTGTTTGGGAATATTCACTTTTCATGGTCCATTCATATTCGGTTCTTTGTTTTCCCTCATTTCAGAGTTTGTTGGGAGGTGACGGTACAATAAGTTTCCAATATATGTTGGGAGCATAATTTGGAATTGCTCCGCTGTAGGAGCTGGGAGCCGTTTCTCACTGATTGCCCTCGGACTGTCCCCAGAACAGCATTCATGCTTCGAAATCTCTAAAAATGCATTTTAAACAAAATCCATTTCCCAGCATTTGGCCCCTATCCAACTAAACCCTTCCTATCCAGAAACTCATCCAGTTGCCTTTGAAATCTTCTGAGTGTACTCGCCTCATCCACTTCCTCTGGTAGTTGATTCCATACACTCACAGCTTTCTGTGTCGGAAAGATATAAAAGTCCCTTTTATATTTTACCTGTCTCATCTTCAACCTATGCTCTCCAGTTTTCAACTCGCCCCACATTGCGGAATACAAAACCTTAAGTATTCCGTTGACAAACCTTCCTTCAGTTCATGCCGACAATGAAAGGAAAGCTGTCCCAGCATTTTCAGACTCGCCCTACATTCCAAACTGTGCGCCCCTGACAAATATACTTTGTGAGCAATTTCACGTGATTTTCTTAATTTTTCAATGATGCCAGTTAGGCTGGAGAGCAACCAGCTCCTGGAAACAGAAAGGTGAAGCGTTGAACGGCTGTAAATTTTAGCGCTGGACGACTCTGACACAAAATCACCCTGTGTCAAAATCCAGCAAGAATAGCCTTATTCCCGAAGGCAGCCTTTCAGACTGACACGCGCAGAGCTTTCTAACGTGCTGTTCACATCAGCAAACCTGGCTTTGAATTTGCTCACTCATATCTGTTCGAGTGGTGAAAAGAAATGCAATCCCGTTTCATTACTGTGTGAAACATTGTTATGCGTTTCTCCAACCTGGTTCTGAATATGCACAGATGTGTACAGCATTGATGGCCATTCTGTTTCAGAGTGGAGTTACCGTGCTCTGATCCTTCCACTAAAAGCAGTACCGCATCTGATTTTCTTAGGCAGGCGACCCAGTTCAAAGCCAATGAACAAAGGTTCCCAGCAAAAACCCTCAGCTGAGGACCTGGGCATGTTTCATGGGGAATGGTCAGTGGGGGTAACATTATGGACGCTCTCGGTTCTGCAGTGTTTCGAAACACTAAATTGAAGCGCGATTGGATTTTAATATTCTGAGGAATAATTTAAATTGATTGGCAAAATAGGAATTGTTTTCTAATTAGCAACCAACTCAGGTTTGTTTCACAGCCAAATGTTACATCTTTCCAATTTTTCAGTACACGCTGAGACTGCTAGCTGGTATTTGTCAGGTCTCAGTTCTGAACAGCATTCACTCTCATTTCAAGGTGGAGGGCAGTCCTTCACCTTCATAACACTGTTCTCATCACTAAATTCAGCAACTTTGAATTTTGGGGACAGGGGTTTGGTTGGAGCTGTTACATCATTAAATGTCAAAATTTTCACACGGGAATCCCCTTTCAATCGGGGGGAGTTTCTGTAAGCTGTGTCCAAGGGCTGTGCAGGGAGCTGCAGTGGCCACTTTCTGTTGACAGCAGGGTCTGGATAGAGCAGTGTTTGTACCTGTCTTACTCCATGTGGAGCCAGGGAACACAGAATCATCAATGGTTTGGGCTGCAATTGAATCTTGCCATGGATTTTCCGGTTTAAATGGAGGTAGGGTAGTATTCCCATAGACTGATCTGGAACAAACAAATCTCCATACCTGGATGATCTCAAACTCGCAACCTTTATCTTGCAGCCCGCTGCTGACCATTGGAGCCATACAGCCTGTCACCAGCCAGACGTGCCAATTTCCCTACAGCAGGAAGATTAGCAGGGATCTGAAGGGCGGTGGAACAACTGGAGCTCTCACTGTTTATAGAGGTTGTCACCAATTTTCCTGCTTTCATAACCAAATGTGTCAGAGAGCTAGAGGGGTCTTCAAAACAGGAGAAGGAACCATGACAAATTGGAAGATGCCCAGGCCCTTCAATGTGACTGCCTGAGCTACATCACTATGGCTCTGGTACTGGGATAATTCAAGCCCACGGCTTGACAGAATCTGGAAATTAAATACAGAACTTCAGGCTGTTCAGTCTAAATGTATACCATTAAGATACAGTGGGTATTGAATCCCTTCCATATGGCCACTTCATCAAATCATCCCTGTCAACATATCCAGAATCTTAATTTTTGTATCTCATCGTCCATTTCGACAGCTAATGTGAACATCTTGTTTTCATCTTCCTTATCTACATCAATTATAAGCCAATAAGCTCTGTCGCATCTCGCTTCAACTGCAATTGCTCCATCTCATCATAAATCACTCCTGAAACCTTCTGGGAAATGAATGAGTCTATCACCTCTCAGGACCCTCCCATCTTGCACAATGTGTGATCATCTCTGTTGTGAGTGTACTGATAACCCTCGGCCAGGAGGAGGGATAATGTGAGTTTCTGAAATAAAGGAGAGGGTGCAGGAGGAACCCAATAGGACTGGCAAGCTTTGGGAGAGAAATATAATGTTCATTTCTAGAGATAAATTCTTACTTTATTTTGATTAATCTTTTCTCTCTGCCCGAATAGTGATGGATTGCAAAGAAGGGAATACCCACAAAAGTATAAAGCAAAGGGCATTATTTGTCTGTCTGATTTCTCACCTGGACTGACACTCCGTTTATTAAACTTCTTTGAATATTTAAATTAGATTAGATTACTTACAGTTTGGAAGCAGGCCCTTCAGCCCAACCGACCCGCATACCACCCAAACCCATACACCTACGTTTACCCCTTCACCGAACACTACGGGCAATTTAGCATTGCCAATTCACCTAACCTGCACATTTTTGGATTGTGGGAGGAAACCGGAACACCTGGAGGAAACCCATGCAGCCACGGGGAAAATGTGCAAACTCCACACAGAGAGTCACCTGAGGGAAGAATTGAACCCGGGTCTCGGGCACTGTAAGGCAGCAGTGCTAACCCCCTGTGCCACCGTGCCTCTCCTACCAATTTGGAGACGATTCACAGACAGGAAACGCCAAACAAACATCTCATCAAAATCTGACATGATCAATCAATTCATCAGAAACTGTAAACAATTGGCATTTGAGTGTTCCATCCTCATTCATTACCAATCACTGCATATAATTTCTCCATCGTATCCTCGCTGACGGTCTGTAAAAAAGTCTTAGGTGATTGTTGGTGTGTCACATTCCTGGGGGGAGGTGTGTTCCAGGTAGAGGAGGCTGGGAGCTGAAAGGATGAACTGAGTTGGGGAGGAGATGGGGTTGAGTGACAGACCTTGGGAGTATTTGAACCTAGCTAAGTCAGCCATTGTATTCACACCATGTGGGCTGACAGGGGGAATATTGACCTGTTACTGTCTCTGTCTGTCTGTGTGGGCTGTGGGTCACTTGTTCCTTTTCTGACTTTTCTATCTATCTCTCTCTCACCCTCTCGCTCTCTCTCTTCTCACTCCTCTTTCTCTCCCTCTCTCATTTTCTCTTTCACACTCTCATTCTCTTGCTCTCCCTTCACATCTTCTTCACCTTTCTTCTCCCCTCCCCTCTTCTCCCTCTCTCTCCTCCCCCTCACTCTTCTCTGTCCCATTCATCTTCTCTCTCCGCTCTCTCTTCTCTCTCCCCTCACTCTTCTCTCTCCCCTCTCTCCTCTCTCTTCCCCCATTCTCTCTCATTAGGGTCTCACTGTGGCTCAGTGGTTACCACTGATACCTCACAGTGCCAGGGACCCTGTAAAAATCCTGCCCCAGGCGATTGTCTGTGTGGAGGGTGCACATTCTCCCCAGTGTTTGCGTGGGTTTCCTCACCCGGTCCAATGATGTGCAGGTCAGAGTGGACTGGTCATGGGGGAGTTGCCCATAGGGTTAGATGAAGTGTTCAGGTGGAGAAAGGTCTGGGTGGGTTACTCTCCTACCAATCTTCCCACCCCTCTCTTACTCCTCTCTCCTCTGCCAGCCGGCCCTCACCCTTCTTCCTGATTCTCTCCTCACTTTCCTCCCCCACTTTCACCGTCCTACCCATCTGCCATTCTGCCTTTCACCCAATCTCCTCCTCTCCCACCTCCAACCACTCTGTCCCCTCGAACTCTCCTCGCCACCTCCTTCTGCTACCACCCCCTCCTGCTGTCTACTCCCTCTCTCCACATCACCACCTCCTCCCCCTCACCTCTTCTCTCCCCGCTAACATCCACCCCTGCTCTCCTCCTACTCGCCTCCACACCTCACCTACTCTCCTTCTCCCCATCTCTGACACTCTCCTTTCCCCCTGCTGCTCTCTACCTCAACTTCCCACTCTCAGTCTTCCGCCCCTCTCTTCCACCCCCTCTCTTCTTCCCCACTCCATCCTCCCCTTTCTCCTCCCACTCCCTCCCCTCCTCTCCTCCCCCTATCCGTCCTCCCCTAACTTCCCCTCTCTCTCCTCCCTCTCTCCGTCCCCACTCTCTTTCCTCCCCTCTCTCTCCTCGCCCTCTCTCCTCACACACCCTCCCCTCCCCTCTCCCTTCTCCCCTGCCCCATCCTCCCCTAACCTCTCCTCTCTTTCCTCACTCTCTCCTTCCTCCCCCTCACTCCACCCACTCTCTCTCCTCCGCTCTTTCTCCTTCCCTCTCGCCCACTCACTCTCCACCCCATCTCTCTCATCCCCCTCTCTACTCCCCTCTCCTCCCCTACACTCTCCTCCCCTCACTCTCTTCCCCCTCTTTCTGTCTCTTCACCTCTCTCACTTCCTCTCTCTCCTATCCCTCTCTCTCCTTCCCTCACCTCTCCCCTCTCCCCCTCTGCTCTCTCCACTCCTCTCTTCTCCCCCTCCCCTCTCTCGTCTTCCCCCTCCCCTTCCTCCTCCCTCTCTCCTCTCTCCTCTCCTCTCACTCCTCACCACTCTCTCTTCTCCCTTCTCCCCTCCCAGCTCTTCTGTCTCCTCTCCGCTCTCTCTTTTCCCCTCTCTCCTCATCACCTATCCCCTCTCCTCCTCCCTCTCTACTCTCTCCTATCCCCTCTAGCCTCTTCCCTCTCTCCTCTCCCCTCTCCTCTCACTCCTCACCACTGCCAGCTCTCCCCCTCTGCTCTCTGCTCCCTCCTCTCTCCTCTCCCCTCTCTTCTCTCCCCCTCACCTTTCCCCTCAGCTCTTTTCTCCCCTCTCCCGCTCACCTCTCCACTCTCTCCTCTCCCCTCTACCCCTCCTCTCACTCGTCACTACTCACTCCTCTCACTCATCACCACTGTCTCCTCTTCCCTCTTCCCTCTCCCCTCTTCCCTCTCTCCTCTCCTCTCTCTATGCTCTCCTCTCCACACTCTCCTCTCTCCTCTCCCCTCCCCCCTCTCTCCTCTACCCTCTTCCCTCTCTCCTCTCTCATCCCCATATCTCTCTCATCTCCCCTCTCACCTCTCCCCCTCCTCTCCTTTCCCCTCTCCCTCTCACCTCTCCTCTCTCCCTTCTCCCCACTCTCCTCAGCCCCTCTCTTCTCATTCCCTCTCCTCACCCCTTCTCATCTTCCACCCTCTCCTTTCTTCACCTCCCCTCCTCTCCTTTCCACTTTCCCGCCCTCTCCTCCCCTCTTCCCCACACTCACTTCTTCCCCTCTCCCATCCCCTTCTTCTTTATCCCTTCTCCTGAACCCCTTCCCTACCCCCTATGTTCTCCCCTCGTATCCTCTCCCCCCACTTGTCCTCCCCTCTACTCTACCATCTCTCCTGCCCCCCCCCCCTTTCATGGCTCTCCTCCCTGTCTCTGCTCCCCTTCCCTCCTCACCTTCCCACTCCTTCCCCCACTACTGCCTCTCCTCCCGCACTCTCTTCTCCCCCTCACCTCTCACCGTCCTCCCCCATCCTCCCCCTCCTCCTCATCTTCACTGCTCTCCTCCCCAACCCTACACACATCCTCCACCCCCAAGTCCCTCTCTCCTCCACCTCTCACCCCCTTCTCCACCCCCTCTCCTACTCCACCCCAAACTCTCCCTCGCCTCACACCACAAACTTCCCCTCTGCCTTCGCCTCCTACCCCCTCTACTCCCCCCTCCTTCCCCCTCTCTCCTACACCCTCTCCTCCCTTCTCCTCCCCATCACTCGCCCCCCCACTTCATTCACTGTCTCCTCCCCCTCCTCCACCTTCCACTTGCTCCTCACCTCTTCTCCTCTCCTTCATTCCTCTCCCTCTCTCCTATAACCTCCCTGTCCTACACCCTCCACCCCTCTACTCCCCCTCATGCCATTCACCCCTCGCTCATCACCCCATGTCCTCATTTTCCCTCTCCTACCCAACTCCTCCTACTCTCTTCTCCCATCTCTCCTCCTACTCTCACCCACCGTTCCCAGCTCTCTCCTACCCCCTCTCTCCTACAGCCCTCTCTCCACCCCTTCTTTCCTCTGCGCTGCCTCTTTCCCCAATCCCCTTATCCCCGCAGCGCCCCCTCCTCCACCCTCTCGTCTCACCCTCTGTCCTCCCCTCTCCCTCCCCCTCCCCTCCCCACTCTCCCTCCCCATCTCTCACACTTAAAGATGAGGCATACAAAGTGATCAAAACAGCATGAAACTGGAAGATTGGGAAAGCATTAAAGGTCAAAAGAAAGCCACAAGGCGAGCGATAAAGAACCGTAAGAAAGAACAGGACAGAAAAATGCATCACAGAATTTAAAGACAGATAGCAGAAGTTTCTATGAAAACTTTAAATGAAAAAGAATGGCGAAGGTAAATGTTGGTCCTTCAGAGGATGAGAAGGGCCATTTAGTTATGGGATGTGATGGAACGGCTAAGGCACTGAACAGGTATTTTGTATCGGTCTTCACAGTGGAGGGCACTAATAACACGCCAGTGATTGACAAAGAGATGGAGTTGGTGAGGACTTGGAAACAAACATTATTACAGAATGCTAGTGTTGGGCAAGCTCATGGAGCTAAGGATAGAGAATTCTCCTGGTCCTGGTGTAATGCATCCCAGGGTGCTAAAAGAGACAGCTGTGGATAGAACAGCTGCACTGTCAGTAATTTTCCAAATGTGCTGGACTCTGGGGCAGTCTCTGCAGATTGGAATACAGTGGCACCGATGTTTAAAAAAAGGAATGTAGACAAAAGATGGGGAAGTATAGATCAGTTAGCGTAACATCTGTAGTGGGGAAAATGCTTGAGTCTCTGAGCAGGGAAGAAAGAGCAAGGCATTGGTGGATCCTCAAGTGAATACCTTCCCACGCATGGAACAGCTGAACGACTTCTTCCCCGTGTTAATAGAGTGATGGTAAATAAAGACCATTGAATTTAAGACCTTTAGAGATCTTAATTTTTTTTTCACCACAGTCAGCGGAAAGGTCTCTTTTCAGTGTAAAGTCACTGGTGTGACATGAAGCTGGATGACAAAATAAATCTCTTCACACAGAATGTCTGTGACAATGAGTCTCCAGTAGGTCTGGGAATTTGCAATTCTTCTCACAATCCAGACATTTCCATTGTGCTCATCTCCTCACATATCTCCAAGTTGGATGATCTGGTGAATTCTTTAGGGAGTTTTAAATTCTTTAGGGAGTTCCCTAAGGGAACTTTAGGGAGTTTTAAACAATCCTTAGATAAGCTCATGGATGATTTTGGGATAGTGTCGGGGGACGAGTTGAGAAAATTCCACAGGTCGGCGCAACATTGAGGGCCGAAGGGCCTGTTCTGCGCTTTATTGTTCTATGTTCCATGTTCTATAATCTTAATCTTTTTCCAAGGTAGAAATGACAAATTCTAGAGGCCATAGATTTCAGGGGACAGGGGGAAATTTAAACAAAATAAAAACCAAAAGAACAGAAGATGCGGTAAATCAGAAACAAAAACAGAAGTTTCTGGAAATCCTCAACAAGTCTGGAAGCATCTGTGAAGAGAAATCAGAGTTCACGGTTCTGATGAAGGACCCGAAACATTAACGGATTTTTATTTTCTCAGAAGCTGCAAAACCTGCTCAGGATTTCCAACAACATGAGGAAGTTTAAAGGGAGTTATGTCAGGCAAGTTTCTTATGCAAAAGGTGGTAGATGACTAGAATGTACTCTCCTGGGAGGTGGTAAAAGCAGAAACAATCATAATGCTTCAGAGGCATTTGGGACGACACATAAGCCGGCAGGGGTTGGCAGGGACATGGATCATGTCCAGGCAGGTGGAATTAGTTTGGAATGGCATCATGGTCTGCACAGACATGGTGGGCTCATTATTCCGGTGCTGTACTTTTCTGATTTCCTGGGGGTACAACGTATGGAGCGAGAGTTAATATTTTTTTTATAACACACAGTGAGTTGATACATTTTTAGAAAAGCAATGTAGAAAGGAAATATATATTTGGATAGCACAGACACAAAGAGTAGAGACTGAGGGAAGGGGGGACAATGTGTACAATTCTTTATAGGAGAGAGGACATAATCAAAGAGTTTTGATCAAATCATATGAGATCCTGGGTTTCATTAAACAATTTCAGTGACTGATTAGGTCACAGTCAATCATTGTATCCAATTCAGGTCAACAGATTCCTGCTCAGGAAGGATCTGAGTGATCTTCAGGGTGTGGAGGACAGAATTACTGGTGTGGTGCATTGATGAAGAAAATGCAGTAACAGGATTGATTTGGAAAAAAAATGCCATTTTCTTTGAAGAAATCAAGTTGAATATATCTTGATAGATTAAAATGGATAAGATTATAACACATCTAGATAGATCAGACAATAAAATAAATTGCACTTGATAGGTGATGTCTCAAAATGTAAGATTAGATATAACGTTATGAGAAAGTGGGAGATGAGCAAGTGTTCCCGCTGACTGTATTGGCTGGAAATATGCAGAACATGCTGCCTATTATGGTGGTGCAAGTAGTGATGATCAATGATTAACAAATACGATTATATCAGATCTGAGGGAAATAAACTTCCAGGGGCTTGGGGACAGTTGGAGAATGAGAATAAAGGATTCTGCTACAGAGAGACAGCTTAGATTTGATGGGTACCTTTCTGTGCCATAACACTTTTTTTTTGTACTTGCTTAACTTGTTCTGGTTATTTGTGTCCAGGGGTTAAATTATCATTCAGGTAAATCTGCTCTGTGTTCATGCTCAGACCAACACAAGTTGTCCTTCCACAGCAGGAGATACTGTTTACTGATTTATACTTGGTTCTGGGGGAGTCCACAGGTAGGGTACACAGAACTGAAAATCTGCTCCAGGGTGATTTAACCAGGATTGTGAATATCTTGGAACATCTAGTGCCACTCCAATACCTGAAATGCTTTCCGACTGACTGACTAAATGAAATATGTTCAGCTCCTAAAAACCGAAAAATCTCCGGGTCCACAAGCTATCAGGAGAAATACTTTTTGCTTTTCATTGGCCCCAACGTCATTTGCCTCGAAAAATTTAACACATTCCTTCCACATACTGGGGCCAGTCACCAAAGACAGGTTTGAATGAGTCAAGCTTCCCAAATAATGGAATGATGGCAGAAATGCTTATCCCAAATCACACTTTTCTCTTGTCACTACTGAAATAACTCCACAGGGGCTGGTATCTCATCACCAAGTCTCCCTTTATCTACATGTCGCTGGCTGGAGTTCTGTGGTCAGTGTTGTTCCACAAGGATCAGAAATGGAACATCTATTGTCAGTAACATATATCAATGATTAGCATGAAAATGTAAACGATTTAATTAGTAAGTTTCTAGATGGTGCAAATAGATGAAGTTGTGAATCATGAAGAATGTTGTCAAAGGATACAGCAAGAAAGAGATCAGTTGGAAAACCCATACGAAGATAGATTTTAATCCAGACAAGATGTATTTTGGGATGCTCATTGCAAGAGGAATGTATTCACTAAACCGAAGGACTCTCAGCAGCATTGATGAACACAGGGATCTTCAGGGGCAAGTTCACAGTTCCCTGAAAGTGGTGAAGGATCTGTATGGCATACTTGCCTTCTTTTGTCAGGGACTGAATATAAAACTGTCATGAGGCCACCTTTGGAGTATTGTGTGCTGTTTTGATCACCACATAAAAAGGAGGATGTGGAGGCTTTGGACAGCGTGAAAACAGGTTTACCACGATGTTGCCTGGATTGGGAGAGGTTGGAATGACATGGATTTTTGTCTTGGGAATGTCAGTGGCTGCGGGTGATCCGAAAGGTTCAGACAGAGTGAATAATCTGAATTTTTTTCCAAGGTGAAAATGGCAAATTCTAGAGGCCATAGCTTTAAGGGGAGAGGGGGCAAGTTTAAAGGAAATGAAAACCAAAACAACTGCAGATGCTGTAAACTAGAAACAAAAACATTTTCAAAAAAGGTTCAGCAGGTCTAGCAGCTTCTATGAAGATAAATTACAGTTAACGTTTCTGAGGAACGGTGACCAGACCCAAAACATTAAATGTTTTTCTTCACAGATGCTGCATGATCTGCTTAACATTTGCAACAACATGTGCAAGTTTAAAGGGAGTTGTGTCAGACAAGCATCTTATGCAGAAAGTGATAAGTGACAAGAATGTACTTTACTGAGAGATGGGAAAATCAGAAACAATCGCAACGTTTAAGAGGCATTTGGGCAGACACATAAGCAGGCATGGATTGGCAGGGATATGGATCATGTACAGGCAGATGGAATTAGTTTGGAATAGCATCATGATCCGCACACACATGGTAAGCCAATTATTCCAGTGCTGTCCTGTTCTGATTTCCAGAGGGTATAATGTGTGGAGCGAGAGATAGTATTTTGAGTGGAATATGTCTCTTCTTTAGACCACACAGTAAGTTGATGCATTTGAGAGAAGCAATGTAGAAAGGTAATATATATATTTGAATGGCACAGACACAGAGAGCAGGACAGCAGGAATGGGGACAATGTGTACCAATCATTAAAGGAGAGAAAACAGAAAGTGTTTTGAGTAAAACAAATGGGATGCTGGGATTCATTATTGGTGGAATGATAACAAACTCATGGAAAAGATGCTGACCCTTGACAAATCTCCAGTTAGGTCACAGTCAATCATTGCATTCATATTGATCAACAGATTCCTGGTCAGAACGAGGAAGTTAAAATACCATAGAGGGGCCAGTTCCTTACCTTTTGTTTCTCTTTCAGGACACCGTGCAGTCTCAAGGGTTAAACAGTCCCCTGCAAAAGGCCTTATTTCTTCAACTGAAGGCCTGTACTCTGCCAATACAGACAGAACACTACAGAAGGGGGGAGGCTGACAGTATCTCAAAATAGAACTTCTTGCTGCTACACCTGTGGATTGCCCCGGAACCCCAGACAGAGGAATTTGCCCTTTCCAGACAAGACTGAGAGCCCTGTGCAAAACCCTGTTAAACTGCCTCCCACTCCTATTGTCTTACCTCCATAGGGCAGTGAATCCCCCATTTACTAAAGGAGGAACCTTTCTGCCTTAATCTCTTCCCATCAACACATAGTCACATAGTCATGAACAATATGATAATCAATTTCTATAATCCATTCACACGTTATCACAGGACATCGTCATTCATCAAGCTTTGTAAGGTCATAATTACCTGCTTTAAACTATGTAATGACAATCGCCCATTTGACTGATATGCCTTTGTCTAATTCCTATTAAATGTACTGTCTCTGTGGGTAAGGCAGAGATTCATGAAGAAGAGTCTCTACAAGTAGACACTCTGCTACTTTAGAGATGCTTTGAAACTCTCGCCAGCTGTCCGATAATAAAGCTACTGCTATTGTGCAGAAAACTTGTCTCGTCTGGATTTGTGGAACAAAATGGGCATCAACAATGAATGATCTGAGTGATCTTCAGAGTGTGGAGTACAGACTTACTGGAGTGGTTCACTGATGAAGAAAATGCGGTCACTTGATTGATTTGAAGAAATTGCTTTTTTCTTGGAAGTGAAGAAGTTGGATATAGTTTTGATAGAGCTGTATAAGATTATAACAGACCTAGATATAGCAGACAAAAATATCTGCATTCGAAAGGTGATGGCACAAGCGTTAAGGTCAGATGTAAGGTTTTGAGACAGCGGGAGATGAGCAAGTGTTTCTGCTGACTGTATTGGCTGGAAATATGCAGAACATGTTGCCTATTATGGTGGTACAGGCAGAGGAGAAGATGAATGATTGATAAAAACAATTATATCAGATCTGAGGGAAATAAGTTTGGGGGATGTATGGGGAGTGAGAATATGGGATTCTGCTACAGAGAGCCAGCTTGGATTTGATTGGCCTCTTTCTGTGCTATAATGCATTTTATTTGGACTTGCTTAACTTGCTCTAGTCACCGATTAAGTTGTCATTTATGTAAATCTGCTCAGTGTTCCTACTCAGTCCAATACAGGCTGTCCCTCCACAGCAGGAGATAATGTTTACTACTTTATACTGGTTCGTGTGGGGGTAGGGGGGGGGGGGGGTGAGCTAATAGTGTGTATAACAGTCTGCTAACATTTATCTGAAATGGCAAAACAGCAGTGCAGCCACACTAGGGACAGACTCTGGAAATGTGGGGATTTCTTTACCCATCCCAGCTGGAAACTGGCCAAACCAGTCAGAATGGGGAGCTGTTGACCTGCTCTGTGTGTGTGTGTGTTGGGGGGGGAGGGGGCGGGGGGGTGTGGACGAGGGATTCACTCAGACATCCATCCTGCTGAGAAACCAATGAATTTACTCATAACCACAGCTGAAGGATTTTTTCTCTCTCTTTTTCACACCAAGGAATGAACAATGGTTTTGGCAGTTCATGAAGTTTTGCATATAGAGAACATAGTTTTGGAAATGTTCACAACATCGTTGACCATGTACAGATTCACACTGGGTAGAGACTTTTATTTTCCTTTATTCATTCACAGGATGAGAGTGTCGCTGGCCCGGCAGCATTTACTGCCCATCCCTAATTGCCCAGAGGGCAGGTAAGAGTCGACCACATTGCTGTAGGTCTGAGGTCACAATGTAGGCCAGACTAGGTAAGGATGGTAGCTTCCTTCCTGAAAGGGCATTACTGAATCAGATGGGTTTTGCTGGCATTCGATTAATGGTCATCATTAGATTCTTAAATTCTCGAGATTTTTAATTATTGAATTGAAATTCCCCCATTTGCTGTAGTAGGCTTTGAACCCAGGTCTCCAGAACGTTATCTGAGGCTGTGGATTAACTGTCTAGCAACAATACCACTGGGCCAAAACTTCCCCACATCGCTGTCCATCTGCACAGAGTGAACAGTGATTTTCTGGTTCATCACACATAAGTTTGCTGAATAATTGCAGGTGTTGGATGTTGATTGGCTATTGATATTCATCTATGAACAATGTATTCTGGGGTTTGTTTCTGATGATGATTGGAAGCACCATCAGTCTTGTTATCTTTTGGGGATAAAAACAGATTTAATTAGCTTTCTGTTAAATGCATCACAATCGAGTTGATCCCATGACTTTCAGGCAGATTAGTTTCTTTTGAAGGGCTCTTCATTACCCCAATCTCCTCCATCCTCTCTCCAACAGTACAACAATCTCACAGAGTCTCGTTATGATTATGAAAGAGACAATCTGATCAGCTGCTTCTTTCCCAACTCCTATGTTAAGTTGGATTTTAAACTCCCCTTGCTGCAGGTGTGATCCTGCATCATTGTACAGTGTTGCTCGTATTTCATGTCTTGGCCTATCAGTGTTCATGATACTGCATGTCGCTTCTTGTGTATGGGGCTGACCGTGTAAGAGTTCAGCTCTTTCCTTCCACCAACAGCAGTAGAATTGTACTCCAACAAAACTTACAGAATCACGGCCCAGCATATTCCCCAACTTACCTCTTACCATCTAACCAGAGTATCAATCCTCATTCAACTGAGAGAATCCATGAGGGCATGCCAGTAACAGCAGCATGAATACCTAAAAATGAGGTGTTAACCTGATGAAGTACCCAAAGAAGACTACTTGTGTGCCTAACAGCATAAGCAGCAAGTGATAGACAGAGTGAAGCAATCCAGGAAACAACAGAACAGATCTAAGATCTGCAGTCCAACCAAAACCAGTTGTGAATGAAATCAGAGCACAGCTGGAGTTCTGAGGACAGTTCTCTTCAAGATATTAACCAACAAGAATGTCAGACTGGATTAATTATCATAAAACTCAAGTCCATTTGATATTCATATATTTACAATCAGTGTTCAATTCACCAAATGTAGCTGAAGGTAAAGATAATCTTCAAGTGATTGTAACAGTGGAGACATCTGAATACTTGATCAGCAAATTAAAGCCTGTTGCGTTTAGATTGTAATAATTTTAAAGAGATTTTACAAAGTTAGGTGACTTGAGTATAATAGAAGAAGTTGATTGGTCGGTAGCGGATAATATTGCTTTAATCTGAAGTTAATTTAGGATGAGTAAACAAATAAACACATGTTAGGGAATCCCAGCCCCATGGAGTGCACATCCAGTTCCATGTGGGAAAACCAGGACACTTCTTGTGTGAGTGACAACCACAGGAACACAGAGGTGACATGGGAAATGTCAGGAACACTCCTTTGACCACGGCTAAAGTACTTCACACATTTCTGATCCCCTTATTCCAGAGTTGATGTGATCACACCAGAGAGGGTACAGAGGAGATTGATCAGAATGATTCTACAATTGGGAAATTTCTGCTCTGAGGAAAGGTTGGATAGATTGGGGATGATTTCCAAGGAGGATGAGCTGAGATTTAATTGAAGTGATAAAATGCTGAGGAATCCAGATCGGGTGGTTAGGAAGGAGCTATTCATTAACTGAGAGGTCAGAAACTGGAGGATTTAGATTGAAACTAATTCTCAGAAAGAAGGGGAGGGGAGAATTCATTTCACTCGGAGATGGTGGGGAGCAGGAACTCATTGATGGGGTGGCAGAGGCAGTAACCAGCATTAGATTAGAATAAAAGGACATGGATCTAACTGAGATGCTGGAACATGCAGGGCTGTGGACTAAAGTCTGCAGAATGGGATCATTGCGATTTATTTAACATTTCTCCAGAATATCAAACTCAAGTCCAATTTGAAAATTTATGAACATCATCCAACCGAAATTCCAAATGTCAGAATAAATTTATCAGAAAGTTACAGCACAGATCGAGGCCACTTGGCCTATCCTGAATGTGTTGACTGTAATAGAATGACCCAGGCTTTACAGCGTTCGTACTCACCAACGAGAGCAACAATTTCAGACTGTGAACTCTGCCCTCTATGTTGTTATAATCTGCTTTTATAATGTATATCTTTCACAGCTGCATAACTTGTTTCCTGGTTTCTTTCCCAGCCCTCACTCTATTCCCTGTGGCCTTGAGGGACTACCATTTCTGCTGTTTAATCTCTCCTGCCTTCCCCCGTGTAACGGACTGTCTTTTTGTCCTTGTCTCACCCTCACCTTGCTCACAACCTGTTACATTTATGATTCCCAGACCTCTGTGACTTCACTGCGCCCTTTGGTCAGTGGTACGAATTTTGAATTCTCTTCCTCATGAGATAATCGGAAATCTTCCTGGCTGCAGTTTCCCCTAGATTTTATTTTGATAAAAAAGACGATTTACATCAGAGTCAAGTATTTTGAGCCTTCATCCACAATTCTGAGCACTTAGACATAATTTGAGACCGTCCCACAGATGTGCAGGTTTGATGGATTGGCCGTGCTAACATGGCCTGTAGTGTGTAGGTTAGGTGGGTTGGGTTAGCCATGGTAAATGTGGGGTTACGGGGGTAGGGTGGGACAGCAGGTCATTGCAGACTCGATGGACTGAATAGCCTGTTTGTGTGCCTAAGGGATGCTGTGATTCTAACTAATTGTGATTGTTGTCACAGTTTCCTCATGCCAGGTTCATTCAGCTAAGGTACACATGCTGCGTTTTGTGTTTCTCTGGGTTCTCACTCAATCCTTTCCTTCAGTTTTACATCAATTTCACACTGTATGTGAGGGTGGGAATGAATTTGTAAATATAAATACTCCAACCGAAACCCCTCACAAGTCAGGAACTGTTTCTGCTAATAGCATCACTCACAACAGGAAAATAAAGGTTCAGTCAGAAATCTGACAGAAATGCAGCGGTTATAATCACTAGGAAAGGCTAAATAGCTTAAAACTCTTTTCTTAAGAAAACAGGAGGTTGAGAGACAACCTGGTACAAGTAGGAAGCTTTGTGTCTGTGTTTTCAGAGATTTGAAGCTGAAATCATTGGTTTGAAGCATATTTCATTACCCCAGGTCATCAAAGGTGCTATCGAAATGTGCATCTTTCTTTCTGCCTATCTGTCTGAGTTAACAATCAGATGGATAGGTCATTGATTGTTTTCCCGAATCCCTGATTGAATCTGCCTCCCCCCACAATCTCACGTGCCTCACCACTCACTGGGTCTCGGAGAAACTCTGCTGTTATCATGAGAGCTGCAGATGGATAACTTCCATTGGAACAGGGGGAGGCCATTCAGCCCCTCAATCCTGCTCTGCCATTCAGGATGATCATGGCTAATTTGTGGCCTAACTTGCAATTTTCAAAACCCTCCAAACTCATCAATCAACTCCTCTGCAACAGACAAGATGAACATTGAAAAACTGATCATCAGCAAATGCTGGGATATCAGGAACAAAAGCAGACATTGCTGTAAAAATTCAGCAGATCTGGCAGCATCTGTGGAGAGTGCACCTTTGCGACCAGTGACAGGTCAGGTGACCAGCTGCAGCTGACCATTCTGCCTTTTCTGGAACACTCTCTGCAACAGGTTCCGGTGCAAGGGGAATGAGACTGTCAATAACAACTAAGAAAACAGGAGGATGTGCTCAATCAGGCTAAAACCCATTTTGGTCTTTCACTTTTAATTCAACTGGAAACATTATTCATTAATATTTCTGAAATAGGATAACAGACCAGACATCAACTCTTCATGTCATTGGGCCTGGGAAATTGTGCTAATTCTGACCTGGTCCAGCCGACATGTGAATCCAGACCCTGAATAATGGGGTTGACTCTGAACCATCTCCTGGACAGTTAGAATGGATGACAAATGCTGCCCCAGCAAGTGATGCCATGATCCCATGAACAAACAAAACAAATCCAATCACTGTGGTTACTTGTGAGCTCGCCGATGATTCATCAAGCTGGATATCTGAGTGCGTGGCTTCCCACACTCAGAGCAGGTGAATGGCCTCTCCCCACTGAGAATTCGCTGGAGTACAGTGAGGCTGGATGGTGCACTGAACCCAGTACGAGAGTGGGAGCACCTGAATGGTCTCGCACTGGTCTCCTGGGACCGGGAGAGATGATATTCATCATCTCAGGGGATACTGGGTAAAAATACCTCCAAGAGGGATCTAGTGAGAGTAGATCGGGAGGAACTGTTCACATGCATGGGGGAATCAATAATGAGGAGGCTCTGATGTAAAGGGATTGATAAAGGAAGCACATGTGACATGAGACAAAACGTTTTCATGCAGAGAAAGTTTATGGAATGCACTGCCAAAAGAGCGAGGTGGAGCCAGGTACAATGACGAGATAGAATTGAACAATTATTGGAAGGGGATGAATGGGAATGTTTATGGGGTAAAGGTAAAGAATGGCATTTGGTGAGGTGATGCTTTGGAGAGCTGATGAGTCAATCAGCCTCGTTTTGTCCTTCTGTGAACATTTCATTCTGAGCCCTCTAAGGAATTATCAGAGCAGGCATTGTGAAGAGGTCAGATTGAATGAGAGTCTCGGTGAACAAAAGTGAGACACCTATACAGAGAAGTTTTGGGATGGAATAAATGAAATGTTATAAATTTACACGGCCACCAACATTACAGCAGTTACAAGTGGGACTGATCAAGAGAGTGGAATTAGAGCAGCAAATAAATCTTAAACATTTATGCAGCTAAAGGGGATGCTGGATAAAGATACCACAGTTAGTGCTGATTTCATTCCAGACACATCAGCCAGGGCACACATCCTTGCAGTGTCTACCATATTGATCTCTTTAAGATGTTTGTTCATTTTTAGATAGTCCAGAGAAGACAGCTTCATTTTCCTCAATCACTTCTGCCAAGGAAATGCTGCTGTTAGAATTCAATTCACTGGCATGTTACTGGCTGCTTCGAGGACTGGAACTGGAAATTGAGACTGAAAGGTTACTGTATAAAATATCTTCGATTGTATTGCCAGATTGCCAGACACATGAGGGGCTTTAACAAAAATAACTTAAATGATGGGCACTGAGTGTCAGAGTGCCTACTGTTGTGGGGGCATCCCGTTCAGATACAATCTATTGGTAATTGTTAGAATTGACTTGCACTGGCTCCAGCGAAGTGGTCAGAGCATTATAACGGTCATCGGAGATGGTAACAAATTTCCCATGGGTTACAAATCGTAAATGACAGAGGAAGTATGAGTTCTGCTGGTAAAGTGTATAAAGTTATTCAAAATGGCGCCAACTTACTTTCAGATACAAGTGAGAGAAAGGCACATTAAGTAGGTCATTGCATTAGTCCAAATTTAGAAATTCAGGGGAACTGAAGGGAGAGCTGGTGTTGGGAGTTATAGTAATGATAGGGGAAACCTTGTTTTACAGACAGAGAGAGTTCCAAAATGGGAAACTCAGCTTTAAAATCACATCAACTGCAGAGTCGTCCAATTCCACAGGTCCTGATCCTTATCGGTAATATGGAAGGGGAAAGCAGCATTCCCAGCCCAGAAAAATCATTCCTATGTTATGCAAGTGGTCGAATATTTAACTGGTCATGTGATCTGGGAAGACACCAATGTGTTTGGACCAAGGTGAGGCTGTGTACATGTAAGGACTGTGGGAAGGGATTCACTTACACCTCCCAGCGCGACACTGACTGACACAGTCACACTGGGGAGAGGCCGTTCACCTGCCCCATGTATGGGAAGGGAACTACTCGATCTTACAGGTAAAAACAATGACTGCAGATGCTGGAAACCAGATTCTGGATTAGTGGTGCTGGAAGAGCACAGCAGTTCAGGCAGCATTCAAGTCGGTTCGAAATTGACGTTTCGGGCAAAACCCCTTCATCAGGAATAAAGGCAGTGAGCCTGAAGCGTGGAGAGATAAGCTAGAGGAGGGTGGGGGTGGGGAGAAAATAGCATAGAGTACAATGGGTGAGTGGGGGAGGGGATGAAGGTGATAGGTCAAGAAGGAGAGGGGGCAGTGGATAGGTGGAAAAGAAGATAGGCAGGTAGGACAAGTCCGGACAAGTCAAGGGGACAGTTACTGAGCTGGAAGTTTAGAACTAAGGTGAGGTGGGGGAAGGGGAAATGAGGAAACTGTTAAAGTCCACATTGATGCCCTGGGGTTGAAGTGTTCCAAGGCGGAAGATGAGGCGTTCTTCCTCCAGGCGTCTGGTGGTGAGGGAGTGGCGGTGAAGGAGAACCTGCTGAGGCACAAGAGATGGCACAGCGGATTAAGACCCTTCACCTGCTCCATGTGTGAGAAAGGATTAATTCAAATCTCTCACCTGCGAAGACATCAGTGCATTCCTATCGGGGAGAGGCCATTCACCTGCTCAGTTTGTGGGAAAGGACTCACTCAGTGACCTGCTGAAACACCAGCGAGCTCACTCTGGGGAAAGGCCATTCATTTGCTCCCAGTGTGGGGGGAGATTCACACAAATGCACCACCTGCGAAGTCCCAGTGAGCCCACACAGGGGGAGAGGCCATTCAGATACTCAATATAGGAGAATGGATTCAGTGATTCATCCCACCCCGAGTCCCCAGCGCGTTCACACGGGGTAGGAGCTGTTCACCCCTCTGCATGACAACGGATTTGCTGCGTCTTCAACACGATTGAGAGACCAGTGAGTGCACACAGGGAAGTTTTAAAGCCAAAATTTAAAAACCTTGTGTTAAAGATAAATGTTAAATAAAATCCATCAAACCGTCCCTCACTGAAAACTGTTGTGAAATTGCAATCTCCTGGAGAATGCCTGCCCACTTCTTCCTATCCGGGCTCCATGACTACATACATATCTGGGAGATAGCAGCAGGAGGCCATTCGGTCTTTCAATCCTGCTCCACCATTCAATGGGAATCAGCTGACCATCCAGCTCAGTCTCCTGTTCCTGCTCTGTTCCAATCCCCTTTCATGACTTTGCCTCGAAGAACTATATCTAAGTCCTCCTTTGGTTTCACTGCCTCTTGTTCCAGTGATGTTGCTGTGTTACTGTGTGGGTGTAGGCAGGGGTAGTGTGATGGTGCTGCCTCCTGGAGGGTGCAGTCAGATCCCTCATCATCCCGCAGTAACATCAGTTAGGTTTCATGCAACTAGAGATAGAACCCATTTCCAGGATATGGGCATCACTGGCTCAGCCAGCATTTATTCCCCATCTCTCGTTACCCTTGAGAAGATGGTAGTGAGCTGCTGTCTTGAACCATTCACAGTCCATTTGGTGCAGAGAGATCGACGATGCTGGGAGGGAGAGTGTTGCAGGATTTTGGCCCAGTGATTCTCCATCTTTGCTTCGTCAAATGCTGGTTAACTTAATCACGACCTGCACGTGATTTTGAGATTTCAGTCTGCAAACCTTCACCATCTCGCACCCTGTGTCCAGGATTATGTACAGATTAGAAATTCAGAACAGACAATTCTTCTTGTTTCTCTGGAATCTTTTTCCCTTTCTTCCCTCAAAACTGTAATCCTCCAGCCCACTTACTCTCTCCCACCATTCTGACTCTGCGACCCCCTAATGTACACCCTCCCCATTCTCATGGAGTTACTGATAAACAGATCCATGCCACCACTTCCCGTCCCTGGTTAGACTCTGCACCCTTTCTGGGTTCACTTCCTTTCCCTTCAGTTGCTGCAAGTCAATGATGTAACAGCAGAATGAAACAAAAGGAAACAGAAAGGGAGGTGGCAGATCCTGGACCGAAGAGGAACCTTCAGTCTGGGAGAATGGGTCAGATCCTTCTTTGTTCCCCATTAGGTGATTCCCAGCATTACAATGAATTGGGAATGGAGAGTGTTCCTACATGGGTGTAGTGACACTTTGACCCCCGAATAGATCAATACTATAAGCAGATACATTCCTCCTCCAGCCAATCACATGTGAAATACTTTCCGCAAAGTATACTTACCATAAGTACATCTCAAAAACCCGTCCACATTCTGTACATGTATAGTGCCGGGTTTCCCCGCACACGTATGGTCCCTGCCTCACGGATTGTGGAAGTTGTAGTCCCCATGAAGCCACTGGAGCCCTGTCTCAGGAAAGTGAAAGAAAAGCGTGGACTGTTGGGTGTTGTGTATAGGATCCCCGTTCAGATACACAGAACATATGGACTGTCACTGGGTTTTACGGAGACATCTGCTTCCACAAGCTGATTTTCTGATGTAAGGAATATAGATTCAGCCAACTGGGGCGTGGGGAGGTTAATAGGAGAAGCAGATTTTAAGCAGAGGTGGCTCAATGGTTAGCATTCCTGAGTTTCAGCGTCAGGGACCTGGATTTGGTTCCAGCCTTAGGCGACTGTGTGGAGTTTACACGGTCTCCCTGTGTCTGTGCGGGTTTCCTCTGGGTGCTCCAGTTTCATCCCACAGTCCAAAGATGTGCAGGCTAAGTGGATTGGCGATGCTAAATTGTCCACAGTATCCATGCGTGTGCAGGTTAAGCCATTAACCATGGGAAGTACAGGAAATGGTTGAGTCTGAATTGGATGCTCATTATAGGATTGGTGTGGACTCCATGGATGATTACCCTGTTTCTGCATGGTAGGGATTCTATTCTATACTCATGAAGAAGAATGTACCTGTCTCAATGTGCTGTGAATCTGTGGAATTCCCTATTCAAAATGCGGTGGATGCCAGGACAATGAGCAAATTTACTGAAGAAATATAGATGTTGATTTTGCAATTAGATGAAGGATGAGAGAGAGCAGGCAGGAAAATCCAGTTGAGACCGAGGTGAGCTCAATCATCACCGTATTAAATGGTGGAGCTGGTTCGAAGGGCTGCATTGCCTCTCCTGTGCCCAGGGCCTATCTTCTTACGGTAATAACTGGAAAGCTGAATCCAAAACTCACCACCTTCACCAAAGGGGATTTTTGGAAAAAGCAGTATATTCAGGTGGATTAGCGGTCCAAACGTAGATAGTGTGGAAGCATGTGGGAGATAATGATTTTGCAATTTTAAACTGAGGTGAGTTAAAAATCATACAACAACAGGTTATAGTCCAACAGGTTTAATTGGATCATGATGAAAGAGCAACACTCTAATCTAGTGTGCTTCCAATTAAACCTGAAGGACTATAACCTGGTGTAGTGTGATTTTTAAATTTATACACCCCAGTCCAACATCGGCATCTGCAAATCATGTAAACTGAGGGGAGACAGTGATTTATGGTTTTAGACTGTGTAGTACATTCACACCATCCAGAATATTCTGTTGTGAATATTTATCCTGTACTTTGTTACAAAGCTAAGGTCTCTAACAATGAAAACCAAAACACCCTGGTAACATCGCCTCATCCCGTAATCTGATAAAAAGACTTGTGATAAGTCTGGTTGAATTTAGAATACAGTTGGAAAGCGGGAATATTAAATCTAATCCCAAGATCCTGTGCTTAAACAAAGGAGACTACGATAGAATGAGGCAAGAGTTGGCTATTGTAGACTGGAAGCAAAGACTTTAGGGTGGGACAGTTGACGGACAGTGGAGGAATATCAGAGATTTTTTTCCAAACTGCTCAGCAAAAGTGTATATCAGTGAAAAGGAAGGACTATAGGAAAAGGAATAATCTGCCATGGGTGGCTAAGGAAATAAGGGAGTTTATCAAATTGAAATAGAAAGCATACAAATTGGCAAAGACCAAGGAGAAACTAGGAGATTAGAAAAACTTTAAAGATCAACAGAAAGCTAGATGGGATTGGGGGAGAAAAGTGATGAGTAGCAATCCCCAGGGCCGGAATAGCAGTTTACACTGCTAGAAAGGAACCTATTGTTTGGTGAACATATGGCCTCTGTAACTTATCATAGAGATAATCCTGATCAAGTTCAAAATCACAGCACACTCCAAAAGCTTGTACTTCCAAATAAACCTGTTGGACTATAACCTGGTGATGTGTGGTTTTTAAACTTTGCCCACCCTACTCCAACACTGGCTCTTCCACATCAGAATCCTGACAGACAGCCCCACTGAGAGTGAACCGCCTGTCAGATACCTGATTGAGCCACAGGGGCGTGGGGGAGGGGTATGTGGTTTAACTCGACTTTTTAACTGCCATTGCCATGGAGATAATATTGAGAGACAGCATCCATTCAAAACCACAAACCACAAAGTTATAAGAATGGGAGCCATACGTCGGACAGGCGGGGAGTTACTTGATGCTGCCTGGAGGTGTTCTGCATGTACACTATCCAAGTAACTGCCATGTCTCATCAATAAAAGACTCAAAGAAGACCTCTCAGAGTTCTGTGCCTAGTTATTCCTATCCAACAGGGTTCAGGAATATGAGTACACAGCAGTCAGCCTTCACAGTGGAGGATACGAAGAACATGCCAGTAATTGATAAGGAGACTAATGAAAGCGACAACCAAGAAACAACCATTATCACCAAAGTGTTAGAACTGGGCAAGCTAATGGAGCTAAAGGTAGACAAGTCTCTTTGCCCTGATCGAATACATCCCAGGGTGCTACCAGAGATAGCGGGAGAATTAGTAAATATACTTGGAGTCAGGGTCCTACAGCTGAGACAGGCTCTTTGGCCCAAGCCAATCAGATTGCCCATCCACGCGATCCCCATTTCCCTGCACTTGGCCCATTTGCTTCTGACCCTTTGCTATCCATGTATTTGTCCAAATGTCTTTTACATGTTGTTAGTGTTCCCGCCTCAACCACTTCCACTGGCAGCTCAGTCCATATACATACCACCCTTTGTGTAAAACAGTTGTCCCTCAGGTTCCCTTTCATAATTTCTCCTCTAACCGTAAACTGATGCCCTCCAATCCTTGGTTTCCTGAGAAAAAGACTGAGTGCATTCACCTTACCCATGCCTCTCATGATCTTATACACTTCCAGAAAACACTCCCCTCTGTTTCCACTGCTCTAAACAAAAATAAAATCTTCACTTGTCCAACATCTCTCTGTAACTCAGACCCCTGAGACCTGGCAAATTCCTTGTAAATTTCTTCTGCACCTTTTGACAGTTTAATAAGTGAAACCTACACTGCATTCATCACATTTGCAGTGTTTCCCCAAGGCATTGGAACTGATGTGACAACGCCAATGGATTACAAGCCATGATCGATAATTAACCCCTTTACAACAATCCCGTTTTCATAGTATTTTCCATGGTGCAGGGATCCTGGTGTCTTTCTGGTTGCATGATTAATTAAAAACTTGTCCTCATACAAAACAAATCAGTAACTTAATTGTTCATGGGAAATGTGCCATGTTTTTTCAGACTTTAAAAAGCAAATGAACTCTTTCTCCACAGTCACCACACTAACATGGACATGGCTGTGTCTCGGTACTTTTTTTCCCAGACACACTGACATTTGAAATATTCGCCCACAGACAGAATACACACCTTTCCTTCCACATGAAAAGGCCAATGATATTCAGATCGGCACGGATCAAGTAACTATCAAAACTGAACAGGAAGTTCAGTTGGAATTTCTCATCCACAAATCCGCCCTTTCAGAACCCTACAACAGAGAAAATAAGTCACAACTGTTAATACAGGATGGAAATTCATAAGACAATTATAGGATAAAATTGTATTTTCTTTGTTTCCCCCAAAGCTTTAAATCTCAGTCTCACAATTTCTCTCTTCTGTGAACTGAAATCCAAACCAATCTCCTCACTCCTTCCCTCCACACCCAGTTCTAACACTCTCTATTCTCTGAATTCAGTTTCAGAGCTCCTGTCTGCAGACTAAGAACCAAAAAAAGAGGCGGCACGATGGCACAGTAATTAGCACTGCTGCCTCACAGCACTAGGGTCCCAGATTCGATTCCAGCCTCGGACTCATTCTCTCCGTGTCTGCGTGGGTTTCCTCCGGGTGCTCCGGTTTCCTCCCACAATCCAAAGACTGGCAGTGCAGGTCAGTTGAATTAGCCACGGTAAATTACCCATAGTGTTTGGTGCTTTAGTCAGAGGGGAAATAGGTCTGGGTAGGTTGCTCTTCAGCGAGTCGGTGTGGACTGGTTGGGCCGAAGGGCCTGTTTCCACACTGTAGTAAATTTAATCAAATCAATGAGTCTGACTCGGAGCCTCCCGGTGTTTGATGAATCCTCCCCCGACCTCCCAGGGTCAGACCCACATTGATTTTTTTCCCTCCAAACTGGAACCTCATACTCATTTCCCCCAGTCCAACCTCTGATGAGAACCATCCTGCACACACTGGCCAAATCATATCTGAACTAAAATGGAACAGATCAGAACTCTAATTACAGGCCCACCCCTCTCCCTTTCCATAACATTCCTGAATCTTCACAAGAGTTCTGATAACTTTCTGCAAAATGCTTCCCCATTGATACTTTGACCACTGGTCACGATACCAGGGGAGGGGCCATTCACCTGGGTCCTGTTTTCAGAGGGAGGACGCTGCCAATGACAGATTAATCCCACACACCCACAGCCTCCCTGGCATTGACCCACCCTACACATCCGCCAACAATTGCCCAGCTCTGCCCCCGTGCACAGGTCTCCCCTCCTATAGCACATGCTCCAGATCTCACAGGAGCCTGGGTGATTGACAGCAGCTGCTGCCTAATAGGATGGAGGGGGCGGGGCTGGAGAACTGGGACAATGGGATTGTAACCAATGAATGAATGTGGAGGACACTGGGGGATGGACAGATCAGTGAGGGACAGGAACAGTGCAGTAGCAGAAGAGGATCCTGGACAAAGGGAGCAATAGAAGAGTCTGACAGGAGAGAAACTACGGGAAGGTTCTGTTTGGAGGCTCAGGCAGGGACAGCTGGAAGATAGTATCGAAAACATGACCAAGCCAATCAGCCTCTTCAAAGATGCTGTTACTCAACTCTGAACCAGATCCTCCTGGTCCAGAGGTAAGGACACTACCACCATTTCTTGGTGGGCTAGTGGAAAGGAGGGAAGAATTTCTCAATCTCAATCACATGGAAACTCCGTGAGCTCCTCCCACTTACTGTCTATGTTAGGGAGGGAGGAGACAGAGCAGGTGGGAGAGGGTTAGGGATATAGGGACTGCCTTTCAAAAGGAACTCACCTGTGTTGGTGTTATTAACAAGACTCAATACACAGTCGCTAACACAAAGCTGGTGTACGTGAACTTTATCCAGAATATTAACACCTATAATTGGGTGACACAGACCCCAATGTACAGAGTTAAGTCCTGGATATTAATAACGGCTTTGTGTGTGAGAAATCACTTCTCATGAACTTCAGTCAATTTTTTTGAAGTAACAACAAGAGGATTGATGGGGGCAAAGCAGTGGAAATGATCTAGATGGACTTCAGTAAGGCGTCCAACAAGGTTCCCCATGGGAGACTGGTTAGCAAGGTTAGATTTCATGGGATACAGAGAGAACTAGCCATTTGGATACAAAACTTGTTCAAAGGTAGAAGATAGAGGGTGGTGGAAGGTTGCTTTTCAGACTGGAGACCTGTGACCAGTGGAGTGTCACAAAGGATCGGTGCTGGATCCACTAATTTTCATAATTTATATAAATGATTTGGATGTGAATATAGGAAGTAATGTTAGTAAGATGACACCAAAATTGGAGGTGTAGTGGACAATGAAGAGGATTACCTCAGATTACAACAGGATCTTGATCAGATGGTTGAATTTGCTGAGGACTGGCAGATGGAGATTAATTTAGATAAATGTGGGGTATGGCATTTTGGAAAAGCAAATATTAGCAGGATGTATACACTTAATGGTAAGGTCCTCGGGAGTGCTGCTGAACAAAGAGACCTTGGAGTGCAGGTTCATAGCTCCTTGAAAGCAGAATCGCAGTAAGATAGGATAGTGAAGAAGGTGCTTAGTATGCTTTCCTTTAATGGTCAGAGTACAGAGTACAGGAGTTGGGAAGTCATAGAAGTTGGGAGGTCATATTACCGCTGTACACGGCATTGGTTAGACCATGTTTGGAATATTCAGTGCAATTCTGGTCTCCTTCCATCAAAACAATATTGTGAAAGTTGAAAAGGGTCAGAAAAGAATTACAAGTATGTTGCCAGGGTTGGAGGATTTGAGGTACAGGTAGAGGATGAATACACTGTTTTCCCTGGAGTGTCAGAGGCTGATGGGTGACCTTCCAGAGGTTTATAAAATCAGTAGGGGCATGGACAGGGTAAATACACAAGGTCTTTTCCCTGTGGTGGGGAGGAGGTACGATGGGCGATGGGAGACAGAGGGGAGAGACCAAGAGGGGAGGGTGACTGTTATTTTGTAGATCTACAACACAACCCTGTTTCTGTTTTCTCCCCATCCCCTTCAATCCCTCTGAAGGGCTCAGAACAAGTGCACATTCCCAGGAAAGTAGAGTTTCAGGGTGATCAAGTGCTGAAGGTTACATTTGGGACGCTGACCTTTATTCGTCTGTCTACTTATCAATAAATAGACCTGGGTTCCACTGTCCTGAATTCATGTCTGTGGCCACAGACGCGTCTGTCTCTGACCCTGTCACTGTAGCTCTGCCATTCTCCTTCCTCCCGTTCTGTGCAGCGGAGCTATCTGTGGTGTAATGGACCTGGCTGTTGATTTCCCCTGAGAGTACACCCCACCCAGTATAGAATCCCAAGCGGTGCACAATATCTGTCTGAGAAGGGGAATGATCACTGGGGAGTGCTGCACTTCCTTCCTGAACGTTTTACTTGATCTGATGGTCACCCATTCCCTTTCTGCCTGTGTAATCCTCACCTGCAGTGTGACTAACTCACTAAAACGGCTGTCTATAACATTCTCAGTATCACAGATGCTCTACAGTAAGTCCACTCACAGCTCCTGTTCTGAAAAGCAGTTTCCCAGTAGCTGTAGGTGGGCCCACTTCCTGCACACGTAGCCGTCAGGGACACTGAAAGCGTCCCTTATGTTCCACATTGTACAAGAGGAGCAGACCATGGGTCTGAGGTCTCATGTAACTATGTGTCTCTAGATTCAGCTAGTTACTCCCATTAAGAGAATTTAAATGAGCGAGAAACATTCCTTCACTTCAAACATTTCCATCATAATCAAAAGCCCCAATCTTTACTGAAGCTGACATTTTATATTATTAAAAACTGTTGAAAAACAAACTCAGCAGGTTTCACTTACAAATTGCCTGTTCCCATTGGGACCAAGTGAATTTCTGAATGTCCGGAACTAAAACTGAAGCTGTAGTTCACCTTCTCCCTGTCTCCCCTCGCTCTGTTTACACCCAACTCCAAAACACACTGATTGAGCCAAACAGCCCTCACAGTGCAGCCCTGTCATTTTTATTGCCTTCTCCCATCTACACTGCCCTCAGCCTCCTCTACTGTTCCAATTCATCTCAATGGGAGATGAGGAATTGTATCTCATCTTTCACTTCAGCCCTTGGTAACCCCAGAGTGAACATAGACTTCAGCAGTTTCTGGATGAACAGACAGTTGTCAGAATCTGGAACATTCGAACCAAAATGGTGCTGCAATTTGAGTCCATAAGGAATTTTAATGAGAAGTTTGCAGTGAATTGAAAATAAGGAGTTTCCAGGCAAACATCATGAAGTGGGTGACTGGGACAAAATCTGACATTTCCTACAAAGAGACGAGGTGTAATTTGGATCAATCTGTGCTCCCTCTCAGGGCAATATCTCCTTCCACAGCTGCAGGGCCCAGAACAGAGCACAAACCCAAAGGGTGATCCAACCACAAATTTGAATATCTTTTTGTTCGAAATAAAAACACTTTCCCACAGACAGAACAGACACACCTTCCTCCTTTCTACAGTTCAGTGTCAATGGTATTCAGATCCTGATGACCCTGCTGATGATAGAAAATTGCTTTTGAGATCCCTGTCTCAACTATTCTCAATTAATATCCTATAAAATGAATTCACAAAACAAAGCTCACAGTCAATGCAAGATGAATAGTGAAGGCAAACACTTCTCTTGGTATGTGTTTGATGTGTAAATGCTCCTCTTCAAATCACCGCTCCCCCACCCAGGAAGAGGACATGTCTATGTGCCTCGCTGTACCTTGCCCCAAGTAAACATGGTGACCATAACCCAGGACCTATCACGGCCTGAGGCCCACAGCCGTTTTCCCATTTGCTGTAAACGTGGGAGCAAGAGTTTCTAATTCAGGCCTAACTACCTGTTCAGAGTGTAATTAAACCCTCCCAGTCAAAACTGGATCCAACTCCCCTTTCCAGTTTCCTCCCCCTGCACACACCAAGGGTCATTCTAGGTCCAGTGACCCTTCCTCAGAACCGACGGTAGCTGGGAAAATTAGAATCCCTACAGAGTGGAAACAGGCCATTGGGTCCAACAAGTCCACACCCACTCTCTGAAGATTTGCTCAACCAAACCCATTCGCCGACCCTATTATTCTACATTTCCCCTGACTAATGCACCTAACCTATACATCCCTGAACACTACGGGAAACTTTGCTTGGCCAATTCACGGAACCTGCATATCTTTGGACTGCAGGAGATAGGGGTTGAAGAGTAAATAATAGGTGGGGACAGAGCACAAAGAGAGACAGGAACTTTTGGAAAGAAAAAGGAGTGAATAACGATCTGGCTTGGAGGGTGCACAGCTGTTAATGGAAGGGACAGGAACCTGTGTCTGGCAGCATCTCAGTGGAGGTGCTGGAAATGGCAGCTGATGATCTACGTTCTGCTGCAAAACAGACCCCGAGCTTCCAGTTGCCTGTCATTTTAACACACGAGTCTGTTCCCTGGCCAACATCTCAGTCTCATGCTTACTGCAGTGTTCCAGTGAAGCTTGATGCAAGCTGGCAGAACACTCCAGAACATACCAAAACGTCCCGTATTTCAAGGACTGCAATTTCCCCTCCCACGTGGTCAACAATACTCTCCAGTGCATCTCCACCACTTCCTACACCTCTGCCATTGAACCACACCTCTCCAACTGTAACAAGGATAGAAACCCCTAGTCCTCACCTTCCACCCAGATACAACGCATCAGCCTCCGCCATTTCCACCACCTACAATCAGATCCCACCAGATATATTTCCCGCTCCATTCCTTTCAGCATTCCACAGAGAACAATCCCTGTGAATTCCTAGTCAGATCCATGCTTCCAACTAACCCACCCTCCATTCCCAGCCCCTTCACTTGTCAAAGCAAGAGGTGTAAAACCTGTGCCCACACCTCCCCCTCACCCCTAAAAGGACCCTTCCACATCCAGCAGAGATTTTCCTACACATCCAAACACCTCAACTATCATGGCCTTTACTTTCGATGTGGTCTCCTCTCCACTGGGGAGTCAGGACACCAACTTATGGAATGTTTCAGGGAACATTTCTGGGATGCATGCACCAACCTGTGGCCGACCACTTCAACTTCCCCACCTACTCCGCCAAGGACATGCAAGTCCTGGGCCAACCCCACCACCAAACCCCAGCCACCCGCCGCCTGGAGGAATAAAACCTCATCTTCCACATTGGGACCCTTTAACCACAGAATCAAGGTTACCTCATCTCCCCTCCCCTGCCTTATCTCAGATCCAACCCTCCAACTCGACACCACCCTCTTGAACTGTCCCACCTGTCCATCTTCCTTTCCAATTATCCACTCCACCCTCTCTCCATTACCCTCCACCGACATCCTTGCTCCCTTCCCACCAACCCCTCAAATCCCTCATTTATCTCTCCGCCCTCTTACTCCCCCTCCCCAATCCCGGCATTCCTGATGAAAGGAATATGCCCAAAACGTCGATTCTCTTGCTCCTGAGATGTTGCCTGACCTGCTGTGCTTTTCCAGCACCACACGTTAACGCAAGCTGGAAGAACTACACCTCATCTTCTACTTGGGGACCCTGCACCCCTCGAGCCCCAGTATCAAATTCCATAAGTTTAGGTCCTGACCTCTCCAATGTCCTAGCGCCCTAGCCTCTTAACCCACATGCCAGGCCTTTTTATTACAGCCTACCATTACATATTACCTATGGTTAGTCACTAACAGTCCCCAGAAACAGCTATTTACCCTCCCCCCAGTCAGATCGTTATCCACTCCCTTGTACAACTGCTCCCATTTTTCTTTGGAATCTATCACCACCTATCATTTACTGCTTAACCCCTACCTTCTGCATATAAACCGACATTTCTTTTCAGTAACATCAGTTCTGAGGAAGGGTCAGCGGATAAAAAATGTTAACTCTGATTTCTCTTCACAGATGCTGCCAGACCTGCAGAGCTTTACCAGTACCTTTTGGTTGTTGTGTGAGATTTACAGCATCCGCAGTTCTTTTGGTTCTAATTTACCAAGAATTTCTAATTCAGGTCTAGCAACCTAAAACCGTGTGTTTATAAACCCTCCCAGTCCACAATAGCTCCATTTCTTCCCCAGACTTTTCAGTCTCTCCCACTCCCTTCACACTCACTACTAGGTCCCCCCTCACAGTGACACTGCACCTGCACAGCTCATGGCCGTGTTGGCCTGCGGGACCCACCCTAATTCACTCCCATTGGCTGGAGGATCACGCCAATTCTCCTATTGGTCTGAAGTTTTGTCAAACACCCGGGCCCCATTGTGACCTGAGTGGGATTCTCCCAAGAGCATCGGATACTGAGGGGTGACCTCAGAGTTTTATAAAATCATGAGGAGCATGGATGGGAAAAATAGACAAGGTCTTTTCCCTGGGGTGGGGGAGCCTAGAACAAGAGGGTGTAGGTTTAAAGTGAGAGGGGAAAGATTTAAAAGTGAACAAAGAGGCAACTTTTTTCACACTGAGATTGGTGCATGTATGGAATCTTCTGTTCAGAGAAGTGGTGGAGGCTGGTACAATTACACCATTTGGCATCTGGATGGGTATATGAATAGGAAGGGTGTAGAGGAAATGTGCCAAATGTTGGCAAATGGGACTAGATTAAGTTGGGATATCTGGTCGGCATGGACCAGTTCGGACAAAGGGTCTAATTCCATTCTGGAGGTCTTTATGACTCTGCCCTGGGATGAGCTTCATCATTCACAGTGAATGGGGCAGGAACACAGAGCACAGGGGTTTGGGGCTATTCAGCCCATTGGGGTTGTACTCTCCCCCTCTGAAGATAGGGCCAGTCTATCCCAACTCACCTCCCATTTGTCTGTAGCCCTCCAGATCCGTCCTTAAAAAAGTTAAATTCCAAACTTGTTCTGACAATAACGACTGAATCTGCATCCAGCTGTCGGTCAAACTGTTCCAGATGCTCAGAACTTAGTTAGTAAAATAATCTTCACATTTTTAACCGGCATTATTTGCCAGTTACCTGAAGGTAGTAACTAAAAATTGTGACGTTAATAATTTCTCCCTCTGTCTCTCTATAAATTAAATATCCTGGAAACAAATCTGCTCCTGGTCGAAATTACTGCCTAACCTTCTCAGCTCCAAGAAGAATTATATGATCTTCTGCTAACTCTCCATAAAAGAGAAACCCATCTTAATTTTAGTAGTGGCATAAAGATGTACAGCAGAGAAACAGACCCTTCGATCCAACTTGTCCATGCCGACCAGATATCCTAAATTGATCTCATCCCATATGCCAGCTCTTGGCCTATATCCTTCTAAATTTTTGCTAATCACATACAACATCTCAAGGCATAATTGGGTAATTGTACCAGCCTCCACACTTCCTCTGCCACCTTATTCCATACACATACCATGTTCAGCTGGAAAACATTGCCCCTTAGATCCCTTTTAAATCTTTTCCCTCACAGCTGAAGCCTGTGCCCCCAAGCTTTGGACTCTCATATACTGGGAATAAGACCCTGGGATTTCACCCTATCCATGCCCCTCACAATTGTATCCGATGCTCCAAGGAAAACAGCCCCAGCTTATTCAACATCTACCTATGTAGCTCACACCCTCAACCCTGGCAACATCTTTGCAGATCTTTTCTGAACCCTTTCAAGTTTCACAATATCATTCCGATAGCAGGGAGAACAGGACTGACACCAGAATTCCAGAAATGGCTCAATCAATGTGCTGTGCAGCCGCCAAATGACGTCCCAACTCCACTACTCAATGCACTGACCAGTAAAGGCAAGTCCATTAATCACCTTCTTCACTACCCTGCCTATAATTCCACTTTCAAGGAACTGTGAACCTGCACTCCAAGGTCTCTTTTTCCAGCAACATTCCCGAGGAACTTCCAATTAAGTGTATAATTCCTGCCCTCATTTGCTTTTTGAAAATGGAGCACCTCATATTTGTCTGAAATGAACTCGATCTGATAATCCTCAGCCCAGTTGATTGAAGTCCCATTGTACTCTGAGGTAACCTTCTTCGCTGTCCAGTGCACCTCCACTTTTGATGTCTACTGTAAACCTACTAACTATACCTCATATATTCACATAGAAGTCACTGATATAAGTGCTGAAAAGCAGTGGACCCAGCACCGATCCTTGCACCATATTGCTCATCACAGGGCTCCAGTCCGAAAAACACTACCCTCCGTCTCCAACCTTCCAGCCAATTTGTATCCAAATAGCTGGTTCTCTCCGTATTCCATGGTGTCTAACTAGCTAACCAGCCTGTTATGTGGAACCTTTTTGAATGCCTTTCTGACGTCCAAGTTAGTGATTTATGTACAAAGCTATGCTGACTATCCCTAATCACTTCTTGCCTTTCAAATTCCATATAAACCTGTCCTTCAGAATTCCTTCCAACACCTTGTCTGCCACTAACTTAAAGCTCACCAGCGTATTGTTCCCTGGCCTTTCCTCATCAACTTTCTCAAATAATGGCACCTGTCTTGCAGCACCTCACCTGTGGCTATCGGTGATAGAAATATCTCAGCGAGGGGCCCATCAATTACTTCCCTAACGTCCCACAAAGATTTGGGATACACCCGATCAGGTCCCACAGATTTACTCAGCTTCATGTATAAGACATCCAGTACAACCTCTGTAATATGGATAGATGTCAAGTTATCACGATTTATTTCTCCAAAGTCTCTAGCTTCCATATCCTCTTTCAGTAAAAGCTGACATGAAATCCTCGGATAGCATCTCTCCCACCTTCTGTGGTTCCACAGACAGCCTTGTTGATCTTTGAGGGTCCCTATTCTCTCCCTGGTTACTCTTTTGTCCTTAGTGTTTTGTAGAATTTCTTTGGATTGTCCTTAAACCTCTTTCCCCAAAAGCTATCTCATGTCTCGTTTTTGCCCTCCTGTTTTCCCTCGAGTGTACTGCTACTGCCCCTATACTCCGAGGGATTCACTCAAACCCAGCTGTCTGTACCTGTCATATCCCTCCTTCATCCTTTTGACCAGACCCTCAATTTCTTGGATTGACTTGGATTGAAAATTTGCTGGCTGACAGGAAGCAAAGAGTAGTGATAAACGTTTCCTGTCGGAATGGCAGGCAGTGACTGCAGGTACCACAAGGTTCGGTGCTGGGACCGCAGCTGTTTACAATATACAGTAATAATATAGATGAACATATTAAAAGTAATATTAGCAAATTTGCTGATGACACAAAGCTTGGTGGCAGGGTGAAATGTGAGGAGGATGTTATGAGAATACAGATGAACTTGGACAGGCTAGGTGAGTGCACGGATGCATAGCAGATGCAGTTTAATGTGGATAAATGTGTGGTTATCCACTTTGGAAGCAAGAACAGGAAGGCAGATTACTATCTAAAAGGAGTCAAGTTTGGTCAAGGGGAAGTACAATGAGATCTAGGTGTTCTTGTACATCAGTCAATGAAAGCAAGCATGCAGGTACAGCAGGTAGTAAAGAAAGCTCACTGCATGCTTGCCTTCATAACAAGAGGAATTGAGTATAGGAGCAAAGAGGTCCTTCTGCAGCTGTACAGGGCCCTGGAAAGACCACACCTGGAGTGTTGTGTGCAGTGTTGGTCTCCACATTTGAGGAAGAGCATTGTGGCTATTGAGGGAGTGTTGGGTAGGTTCATGAGGTCAATTACCGGACTGGCAGAATGATCATGTTGAAAGATTGGAGCGACTGAGCTTGTATACACTTGAGTTTAGAAGAATGAGAGGGGATCTGATAGACACCTACAAGATTATTAAAGGGTTGGACACTCTGGAGGCAAGAAGCATGTTTCCACAGATGGGTGAGTCCAGAACCAGAGGACACCATTTAAAAATAAGGGAGACGCCATTTAGAACAGAGTTGAGGAGAAACGTCTTCACCCAGAGAGTCGTGGACACATGGAATGCACTGCCCCAGAAGGCAATGGAGGCCAAGTCTCTGGATACTTTCAAGAAAGAGATGGATAGAGCTGTTAAAGATAATGGAATCAAGTGTTACGGAGATAAGACAGGAACAGGATACTGATTGTGGACGATCAGCCATGATCATAATGAATGGTGGTGCTGACTCAAAGGGCAAAATGGCCTATTCCTGCACCTATTGTCTATTGTACCTCGTCAGTCCTACTGTGCCTTGCCCTTGCCTGCCTTGCCTGTCTAACTTCTCAACTGTACCAGCCTCAGACTTACCTCCTTTCTTACTATCTCTTTAGGTTTACCCCCACGCCCTCACTGGTTTAATGCCTCCCGAGTAGCACTAGCAAATCTCCCTGCTTGGATATTAGACACCTTCCAATTCAGGTGTAATCCATACTTCTTATGCATGTCAATTCTACCCCAGCAGAGATTCCAATGATCCAAAAATGTGAATCCTTCTCCCCTGTATCAGATCCTTAGCCACGCATTAATCTGCTCTACCCTGCTATTCCTACTCTCACTAGCATGTGGCACCGGGAGTAATCCAGATATTACTACCCACAAGGACCTGCTTATTATCCTCCAGGCTAACTTGCTATATTCTCTCATCAGGACTTCATCCTTTTCTCTTATGTCATTGGTACCAATGTACAGCGACCTCCCACTGGTCATTATCCTCTTTCAGAATATTTTGCACCCTCGGAGCCATCCTTCACCCAGGCAGTAAGGAGGGACCACCCCATTCTGATGTCTCACTGTCAGAAACTGCAGTCTGTGCTGCAGACTACAGAGCCCCCTATCACCATCGATCGCGTAGAACCTGATATACCTCACATTACACTAGTAACTTGGCTGTCAGTGCGATATTCCCGAGAGTCTGTTACCCCTGATGCTTTGCAAAACAGTATACTTATTTGAGATGGAAATAACCACACGAGACTCCTGCACTACTTGCCCTCCACTCCTCCCTTTCCGAGAGGAAACCCATCTACCTGACTGGATCGGCAGTTTTCCTGCCTTTCTGAAACTGCCACCTATCATACCACCGCCCCCACACCCCTCCTCCGGTTCCTGAAAATTCTTCATTACGTTTATCGGGTCCATGAAATCCTCCAGGAATTGCATCCTCACTACCTGCAGACAATCAGGATAATTTAAACTTTCCTTAATCTCCGAAATCCAACAGGAAGAGCACACTGTACGAATGGCCATCTCTGCACCTTAACAGTCCACAGACCCAGAAAAAGGCACATAGTCTTACAGCTTTATAAAACACTACTCTAGAATAAATTAGTACCAATATTTTATATTAAAAAACTGAATCAAAGTATCATAAGATGTGGACTTAAAGAAATAAACCGTCGCTTTACTGAATGTTGTAGCTTTCCTAAAATAAAACAGACTAAGATTTATCTTTGAAAAGACCGAAACCGACTGAGCTGTGAGTCACAGATGAACAGCACTAAATAGAACCTTCGGTCAAATTTGTCCATGCCGACTAGATATCCGAACCTCATCTTATCCCTCTTGCCAGCACCTGGGCCATACGTCTCTAAATCTTCACTATTCATATCAAGTATCTGAATGCCTTTAAAATGCTATAATTGTCAGCCTCCACCACTTCTTCTGGCAGCTTATTCCATACATGCACCACACTCTGCGTGAAAAAGTTGTTCCTTAGTTCCCTTTTATATCTTTCCCCTCTCACCCTCAACCTATGCTCTCTGTTTCTGGACTCTCCTACTCAGGGATAAAAAAACAGCAGCAGAACTGTACTCCAGCACAATCTAAATTCATGGGTTTGTACATCCCGCACTCACCCATCACAATGGACAGGATAGGTCAGCATGCCATGAGCAGCACCAGGCATACCTAAAAAGTAAGTGCCAACCTGGTGAAGCTACCAAACAGGACCATCGGCATTTCAAAACAGCATCAGCAGCAAGCAACAGAGCTAAATGATCCCACAATCAATGGATCAGTTCTGCCACACCCAGTTGTGAATGGTAATGGACAATTAAACAACTCGTTGCAGGAAGCTTCACAGAAATCCCCACCCTTACTGGAGGGGTTTCACACATCCATGCAAAAGATAAGTTGACACCATTTGCAGTAATTTTCAGCCAGATGCAAAGTGAGATGATCCGTCTCAGCCTTCTCCAGTGGTTCCTAACGTCACAGATGTGAGCTTTAAGCGAGTTCAATTTAGTTCAAACAATATCGAGAAATGGTTAAGTAGTGTAAAGGCTATAGGTCCTGCTAATATTCTGGCAATAGTACTGATAGCTTGTGCTCCAGAAATTGCCACCCACCAAGCCACATACCGCTCCAGCACTGGCATCGACCAACAATGTGGAACATTGCCCAGGGATGTTCAACACAAAAACACAGGGCAAATCCAACTCAGGCAACTTCCCTCTGTCAGTCCACACTCGATCAGCAGTAAAGTGATGGAAAATGTCATCAAAGGGCTATCAAGCAGCAGCTGCTCAGCAACAGCCAGCTGAGCGACACTCATTTTAGGCCCCACCAGGGCCACTCAGCTCCCGATTGTGTTACCGCCTGATTCACAACCTGAGGTGAGAGGGTCAGCCCAGTCCCACTCCAACACCACTATTTCTAGCTGATTCTACCCTCATCTCAGCTCATATACTGAAACTCTCATCCAACATGTGTTATCTCCAGACTTCATTATCCAAACACACTCCTGGCCAACCTCCCAAATTCAACCTCCCTGTAATCTCAAGAAAAAAATGAAAGCTCTATCGCCCACGTGCTCACTTCTCCCCAAACACGTTCATCAGTCAAAAGGCTCCGATTCATAAGCAACAACAATTTAAAATTCTCACTCTTGATTTGATTTCTGGCTGTTATCATCCCTAGCTCCCTGCACCACCCATTCTTTGCCGAATTCTCAACCCATTTTCTTCGAGACTTCCAACTTTTTTTAAATTCATTACTTCAACTCTGCGGCTGATTCTACAGTTACTAAAGCAACATGGTCTGGAATTTGCAGACAAAACCTCACAGGTCTGCTTTCCACCTTTAAGATATCCCTCAAAACCTGTTTTTCGGCAATGCTTTTGGTCACCTGACCTAAAATCTCCACCCATGGCTTTATGTCTAAAGTTCTCAATCGTATTTTTGTGAAATTATAAGCATGATAATAAAACTACAAACTGTTCTGGATTTGGACATTATCTTCAAATAATAACTGTTGCTGTAATGAATAACCTGTAATGCCTCTTACCCAATCACATTGTGGGAGCACCTTCACCACACAAACTGCAGCTGAACAAGAAAGTCAAACATCACACTCTCCACAGGCAACACAGCTTTGGCATTAATCACTGGTATCTGTGGAAGGAGAAACACAGTTGATGTTTCAGGGAGTGCAAAATGGATTACAGGGAATGAAAAAGAAAAAAGTAATCTGATAATAGAGCAGCAGATGGTCAGGGGCTGGGCCGCAGTGAAAAACTAATTTACAAAGGGTCTATAAAAGTAATAATACAGTAGTAAACAGACCAGAAATACACCCATGGTTCGAGATTGAGGAAGTTAGATATTGACAAAGTGGTTACGAGGGAGCCCAGAGGTGAATCAGAGCAGTATTGGCTGCAATGATCACAATGACTCGATACGAGAGAATGGCTGCACATGCGCCTGGCTGCACCTTGCCCCCTACAAAGATGGCTGCGGTGCACGTGTCCAGTGAATCTTTGCCCCGAATAGCGATGGCTGCACTCACTCGGGAATGCAGCGGTGCTGAGGCAATTCCCCATTTACTGCAAACACAGGACTGGACGTTCAAATTTGTGTTTTCCGACGTGCACAATTTGGTTGTAAAACCTCTCCGCACATAGCAACACAGTTTTTCTCCCGTTTTCTTGTTTATTTCTTTCCTTACCGTATCCTTTCTCTCCGTAACTTCCCGAACAGTCAATACAGCGACTCTGCGCCGCGAGCGAGGGTGATCACATGGTTGTTTAGCCCCGCCCTTCACTCACTTTGATTGGTTGGAGGACGAACTTCCCGCTCGGTTATCCAGATCCGCCTACCTTCCTTTCATTGGTCCGGTGCTGACATCAATCACCCGGCGTCGCCTTATTGACTAGAGCATGCGCAGGATGTCCTGCTTAAGCTGATATGTTGGGTAATGTGATGACGAAGTTTACTGAGGTTAAGAATTCCCATTGTGTGAGCTCTGCAGTAGATTTCCTTTATTCATGGAGGGAATTGCCTTCCTACTCATGACTGTATAGCTGTGATTGATGAATCAATGCCATCGGAACCAGTACATAAACACCCCATTTTCACAACATCGGAGATCTTTTGCACATTGTATCACGCTCTTCTTTGGAAACAAAAAAAACATGAAATGGAGCCTCAAGGAATCGGAGCAGGCGTCGGGCATTCATCGCCTTCAGCTTGTTCCCCCATTCTATCAGATCATGGCTGGGTCAACCCAGATCTCAACACTTCTTTTATGCTTGATCCGCATAGCCCTCGACTGCTCAATATTTGAAAAATCTATCTGCCCTCTAAAATAATTTGCGACAGAATCATCGATTCCCTACTGTGGAGAAACAGTCCCTTCTGTCCAACAAGCCAGAACAACACTCTGAAGAGTAACCCAACCATTCCCCTCCCACATTTAACTTTCACAATTGTTTGGGCGAGAAAATTCTAGCCATTCACAGAGAGAAAAAAAATCTTTACCTTTTCTACAATGAATGTTCCCATATGTAATGTCCCCTGGTTTGAGACTTCACTGGTGCTAGAAGATCTAGTCAACATCTACTCTGTCAAGCTCCTCAGGATCTTGTTTCCATAAGATCACCCCTGCTTATCTATTCTTGATAGGTCAACCCTTTCGTCCTCTAAGCACCTAAGTGAATATTTTTTGAATGGTTTCCGATGTTGGTTTATCCTTTATGAAATATCGGAGCTAACATTGTATACAGCACTGCAAGTGAGGACTCAGCAACAGCCAGTGTAGTTAACCAATCCTCAGTCCATGCTAATACATTACGCTGATACCATGAGCTCCTAAATTGTGCAACTAACTTTTATGTAGCACCTTATCATTTGCATTTTTAAAATCCAAATGCAGAACATCATTGGATTGCCCTTTGTCAGCCCTGCTTGTTATCTCCTCAATGAACTGTCACAAATTTGTCAAATATAGTTTCTCTTTCACAAAACCCAGTCTACCATGTTTAGTGATAATCTTTTCTAAATGTCCTGCAATTTCTTACTTTAATATTCGACTCTGTAGATTCTTTCAGTAGATTTGCTAAGTACGATTCCCCCTCTTAAATCCATGCGGATTCTGTACAATCCTGTCGCTGTTCAGTAAGAAACTTGACTGTACTCCAATGTAGTTAGTAAATTTATCTGTATTTATTCTTAAAATTCGATTACTTATCAATGCTGGACCCATGCAATATCAATAAATTTGTGACTGTGAATTTGGGTTATAATGTTTTTTTCTGTTAATTCCTTTTCGTACTGTGTTATGCAGACAGCACCAAGTGATCACTCTTAATTGCGAGTAACTTTGAAAATAATATATTTTAAAAATGACATCCCAAAATGCTGCCTCATTATTGGGCAAGGAGGATTTTGCGTTCAATAGTTTGCAGATGAAATTGAACAGATGTTTGCTGCAATTTGGTCAGAATGCAGGTTACACCAAAGTGGCAACTCTGCTCTCAAATTCTTACTTGACACTGCCCAAGGCGATACTGATGTGACTTCACTTGTCCATTCTTGTTCACCAGCTTTATTTCCAGATTTAATTCTATAATCATTCTCGAGCTTGTAATTTTAGACAACTTCTCTTTTACGTACATATATAAATATCATACTGAAATGTTGCACTGAATGGTACCAAATCTGAAATTAGTCCCTAATCTGATAGTAACATGCTCTGACGCTTCGACATATGTATTGGCATAAGTCGATGCCAGTTATTTTTCTGAAGCCTGTGATTCCTGATGAAGGGCTTATGCCCGAACCATCAACTCTCCTGCTTCTCGGATACTGCCTGACTTGCTATGCTTTTTCAGCATGACACTTTTCGACTCTGACGTCCAGCTTCTTTGGTCGTCACTTTCTCCTTTGAGTAGATTAAACCAAGAATACTTTTTGTTGATCAAAGTGCAATAGGAACCAATTCAAAAATTCAGATATCTCACATTTACCTTAACTATGTGAAGGCTAAAACATTACAAAATTATTGTCAGTTATTTAAACCGTGCTGACAAACTTATGTAGGATCAGTGCCTCAGCTTTAGAGTATTTCCAGATATCATGCAGCTGCAGTATTTTGTTTTGCACTCAGCTATATGTTGTTCTCACTTGTTTCTTTGTGAAAGATTACAAAATTAACTTAGATGATTGAACTTATGATTTCTTTAACCAATGTTGAGAGAAAAAAATGTCAGTATTTCAAGTGCTGATAAAGTAAAATAAACTGATAATCGGTAGAAAGGGTTTAAGATGGATATGGAACAAATGCTGGCAAATGGGATGAGATTAATTTTTGATATCTGGTCAGCATGGGCATTTTGTGTTGTACAACTGTGACTTCATTCTCTCAATTATTCAAGAAGTTGAATACTTCGAGGAGGAAACGGAGAATTTATGCAGAGAATGCACTTGAAATGATGATTAAGGTATATCAAACTCACATTATTACATGACGTTTTCGTCTGGGTTCTTCAATGAACAAACTTGTATTATTAGCTGAATAACTATGTATCACGTGATTTGTTTTGCACAAAATATTTCGTTAGGATCTAGTGAACGATTAAGAAGTGTTCATGTTTAAAATTTAGGCAGCTTGATTGTTAAGCAAGAAAAGGTTAGCGTTTTACTCCCACTGAATCATTGCTCTATAAAAGGTAACAAGCTTTTTATCTTTTCTGGGCACTGAATATAAGGAAGTCAATTCTGAAAGAAAAAAATCCTCGTCGGTAATGTTCCCACAAATGGGGAGTAATTGCTTCTGGCCTCTCTTCAGGCTATAGAGGCTAGGAAAGAAATGAGTAAGCCAAAGTTAGCAACATCATTTAGATGGACTATGCTCTTTGGGGAAACTTGCAGGATCTGGAGAAGAAACACGTGTTTCAGAGTGTATGCAATAAACCTGAACATTATTGTTTTTTTCACAGAGCTTGGGACCCGATTGGAGAAGCAATGAAGCTTGTATTGTTTCTTAAATTTCCGAGCTTGTCAAATTATTGTTGGTAAATGCAGGTGACTTTATCAAAGCACATTTCACATGCCCCAGCTCGGAATTTGGTCCCAATTCTGTCAGTCCATCCATTCCTATGGATAACAGGTATTTGAAATGTGAGCACTCCATTTAACTATTTGAATTGAATACTTCAGTGGTTACGTCCTCTTGGATTCTTAATTTCAAATTACTCCATGTGATTTTTTGTCCCCCCTGAATTCGTCAAACACTGGGCAGTTCTGGCATATCCCAAATATTTACAATAGATGCATGTACACTATTGAAGTCAACCTGGCAGATTTGAATACCATTCGGGTAGTCAACAACAATACAAAAGTAACTTTATGAATTGCTTACTGTACACCACCAACGCAAGCCAAGTTTTAGTGAAACCACAGATTGTCTCCCATGGATTCCCAAATCTAAACAGTGCATTCCAGATATGCTCACTATCACCATCTGGGAACAGTCTCCCAAAGTGCTCCCAGAATTTAGAAAGCGCATACGCTACCCTCCAAAGCTAAATCTGCTCTCACAGGATTCACTCTTATTGCATACAATGACATTTATTGTCCAGTTCTTTAATGTGACAAATGATTTTACAAACAATTTATAAAATATTTTAAATCCTGAAGAAATGTGATGTCAGCCCTTTGTAGAAGTGAATGGAAAGTGTGATGTTTGTTTGATCTTTGGCTCTCTGTATCAGACCGAAGTGAACGTTTAGCAAGATGTGGGATGTTTCCCACACACTTTGTTTAAAAAAGCAAAGATTACGCTCTGAGATTTAAATGTTCATTCAGTTTTAGTAAAAATCCTTCCAAAAATTGAGTTTGACTTCTGCTCCTTTAAACAGACATGCTCTTGGCCTTCAATTCTGTGACATGTGATCATTCTTTGGTAAAGGTGGCTGTGTGCAACACTGCAGGATGTTGTGCTGAAGTGCCTCATTGGATGGATGAGCTTTATTACTGGTGTCACTTGGCTAATTTTGAGATGGAATGTTACTTTGAGTTAAATCTTGTTTTTAAACTGAGGCGTGCTTGTATAACTTAAGTGTGGAAACTATGCTCATGTTTACAATGAACCTTTCACTTTTGGAGATTAGTATTTTTTCGATCTATTTTGTAAATAAAGTTCACTATAGAAAGCACAGTGCTGGAGAACCGCATGTCCAAGCTATGTACAAGAAGGCATACCACCTGCCTTGTCTCAAACTTGCTACTCATCTTTGAGGACTAATCTGTCAGAATTGTGTTTGCTCGCTTCCTTTGAGATCACACTCCACAAATGTCCCAGTTCCAATTTCTGGGCCGGGCCCAGTTACCACATTGCAGTGGGGTGGGGAGCTTTGTGTCAGCCTGAAGTTTTTGTTAAGAGCAACATTGCGGGTTGAAGTTGACGGTTTTGACTCATATTGTGTCATCAAACTTGGAGGAAATCCTTCCGAATGTATTGATTAACTGGACTGAGGCTGTTTACATGCAGCCCTGTTAGCAGTGCTGTAATATTCTAAGTTAAGAATCACACAAAACCAGGTGATAGTCCATCAGGTTTATTTGGAAGCACACTAGCTATCGGAGCGCCGCTCGTTCATCAGGTGATTGTGGAGGGCACAATTCTAAGGCACAGAATTTATAGCAAAAATTTATAGTGTGATGTAACTGAAATTATCCATTGAAAAATACCTTGATAGTTGAGTCTTTCATCTATCCGAATACAATGATAGTTTCACTTCTTTCATGTGTAAATCACAAAGCCTTTTTTTTAAAGTTGCATTCCTGACACTGGCCCACCAAATCACTCATTGAATTAACCACTTCACAGTCTCAACAATGGAATGAAACTGGATGGACCACATTACATCTACCAATGCACTGGAAAATACAACAACACAATCAGCCCTCTTGACCCTGCAACTTCTGTCTCACTGTGCGCCAACAACAGCAGCAGAACTGTACTCCAGCCCAATCTGAAATCTCATGGCCTGTTATATCCCCCAGTCAACCATTAACATCAAGCCAGGGGAATCAACTCTAGTTCAATGAAGAGTTCCGCAGGGCATATCAGGAGCAATACCAGACATACCTAAAAATGTGGTGCCAACTTGGTGAAGCTACAGTGCAAGCAACACCAAATAGACCTATGTGATCAACCAACCAATGGATCAGATCTGAGTTTTGCCACACCGAGTCAGGAATGGTGATGGACAATTAAACAACTCACTGCAGGAAGCATCACAGGTATCCCCACCCTTACTGATGGAGGGGCCTCACACATTCATGGAACAGATAAGACGACAGCATTTGCAGCAATCTTCAGCCAGCAGAGCCAAGTGGATGAGCCTTCTCCATTGGTCCCTGACATCACAGATGTGAATCGAATTGGTTGAAAACTCATTTCAAACCAGATCAAGAAATGGACAAGTCGTGTAAAGGCTATGGGCTCTGCCAGCATTGTGGCAATAATACTGATGGCTGTGCTCCAGAACTTGGTGAAAAGGTGTTGCTGGAAAAGCGCAGATCAGGCAGCATCCAAGGAGCAGGAGAATCGACGTATTGGGCATGAGCCCTTCTTCAGGAATGAGTTCCTGAATGCTGCCTGACCTGCTGGGCTTTTCCAGCAACACATTTTCAGCTCTGATCTCCAGCATCTGCAGTCCTCACTTTCTCCTCCAGAACTTGTTGCCCACCAAGACAAGTAGTGCTTCAGCACTGGCATCTACCGACTTTGGGAAATGTTTCCCAGTGTTGTTCAACACAAAAACGCAGGACACATCCAATCCAGCCAATTTCCCTCCATCAGTCCACACACGCTCAGCAGTGAAGTGATAGAAGTTGTCATCGATAGTGCTGTCAAGCACATGTTCACAATAACCTGCTCAGTGACGCCCAGTTTGGCTTCTTCCAGGGCCAATCAGCTCCTGAGCTTGATACAGACTTGATTCACAAACTGACAAACAGCTGAATCCCACAGCTGAGGGTAACAGCCCAGTCCCACTCCAAGACCTCTATTTCGACTTCAGTGATATCACCAGACCTCAGCTCATTTATTGAAACTCTAATTGATTCATTTTGTGAACTAAAGATTTCATTATCTAAACCTACTCCTGGCCAGCATCCAACATCACCCTCCCTATAATCTCCAGAATATTGAAAACTCTACAACCCAAGTGCTCACTTGTACCAGAACTTGCTGATCCATCAAAAGGCTGCCATTTATAAGCAACAGCAATCTACTTTCACACCCTTGGTTTAATTCCTGGCTGTAATCATTCCTATCTCCTTCCACCACACACCCTTTCACATCTCAATAACTCATTTTAGTTTATACTCCCAATGATGTGTTTATTTTTGAGTTCAGCTGTGTGACTGTTTCTATAGATTCCAAGGCAACACGGTCTGGAATTTCAACCGTCTAAGATCTGCTTTCTTCCTTAAATTCATTCCTGAAAAATTGCTTATTTCACAAAGGTTTGGTTACTGGACATCATATTCTCCATCTGTGGCCTTATGTCAAAAGTTCTCAATATTTTTGTGAAATTAAAACTGTGTTGAGTTGCACAGATATCTTCTACTCTTCACTATCTCTGAGTGAGTAATCTGTAATGTCACCGACCCAACCACGTTGTGGGAACACCTTCACCATTCCAACTACAGCAGTAAAAGAAAGTCAAACATCACCTTCTCAACAGGCAACAGAGCTTTGGCCTTGATCATTGGTATCTGTGGAAGGAGAAATACACATGTTTCAGGGAGTGCAATATGATTTTTAGGGAATGAAAATGGTGCAGAATTTGACTGCCAGAAATGGAAGGAAAATCCACTCACTATTGGAAAAAAGAACTCTTGATTATCAAAGATATTGTGGAAAAAAATAACCTGATAATAGATCATAAGGTCAGGAGCCGGGCAGCAGTGGACAAATCATTTACCAAGAGGTCTGTGAACATAATAGTAAAATACTACACAGAGCAGAAATACACACGAGAGACTGAGAAAGCTAGATAACAAACAAGTGGACATCAAGCAGCCCAGAGATGAATAAGAGCAATGTTCACTTTTATGATCCCACAGTCAGAGATGTGTAGCACAGAAACAGACTCTTCAGTCCAACCCATCTATGCCAATCGGATATTCTAACCTAATCTATTCCCATTTACCAGCACTCGGCCAACATCCCTCTGAACCCTTCCTATTCAAATGCCTTTGAAATGTTAAAATTTTCGTTGCCCTTTAGGCTCCTTTTGGATTCCCACCTAGCCCCCACCACCTTAAACCTATATCCTCTAGTTCTGGGCTCCACCAACCCTTGTCTATTTATGCTATCCATGGCCCTCACGATTTTTATAAGCCTCTATAACATCACACCTCAGCCTATGACACTGCAGGGAAAATGGCCCCAGCCTATTATGCCTCTCCCTGCAACTCAAATCCTCCAACGCTGGCAACATCCTTGAAAATCAATTCTCAAACCTTTCAAGTTTCAGTGCCTCCTTCTGACAGGAGGTAGACCAGAACTGCACACAATATTCCAAAAGTGACCTAACCAATGTCCTGTCCAGCTCCTTTACTCAATGCTCTGACCAATAAAGGGAAGCATACGAAATGCCTTTTTCACTGTCCTATCGACCTGCGACTCTACTTTCAAGGAACTTTGAACCTGCATTCCAAGGTCTCTTCGTTCAGCAAGACTCTCCAAGACCTTACAATTCAGTGTGTGAGTCCTGCTCTGATTTACTTTTCTAAAATGCAGCACCTCACAGTTATCTAAATTAAACCCTATCTGCCACTCCCCAACCCATTGATCCATCCGATCAATATCCCATTGTATTCTGAGACAAACTTTGTCACTGTCCACAATACCAACAATGTTGGTGTCACCTGCAAACTTACTAACTCTATTCACATAAAAATCATTTAAATGAATGACATATAAATCCAGGGAAAAAAAACATCCATTTCTCTGGATGTGAATATGCTCTGTGTAAATCCTGCCCTATGACTCTCTGCCAGAAAAGGCTGCACATGCGTCCCGCTGAACTTTGCCCCCTACAAAGCTGGCGGCTGCACGTGTCCAGTGAATCGTTGCCCCGAATAAAGTTGGTGGTGCTAACTCGACTCAATCGCTGGTTGAGGCATTTTCCCGTTTACTGCAAAAACGGGACTAAGTTTCAAATTTATATTTTCCAATGTGCACCAAATCTCTATAAACCCTCTCAACCCATACCAACACCATTTCCCTCCTGCTTGCTGCTGTTTATTTCTATGTTTACCAACAGCTCTCCGTCCACACATCCCGAACCGACTGCGAGAATGATCACATGGTACAGTCTCGTCCCGCCCCTCATTCACCCTGATTGGTCGGAGGACCAACTGCCCCGCCAGGTCCTCCAGCTCTGTTCCTGCCTTTCTATTGGTCCGCCGCTGACATCAATCACCATTGTTGGCTGGAGCATGTGGCTTGCTTCGTGGCTTTTGTTGCTGTTCATGAGTTACTAGAGTTAAAAATGACAACACCATCTGAAAACCACCTGATGGACAAGCAGCAAACCCATTGATTCCAAAATAATCCTGTTAACCAATAGCCTGGTGTTCTGTGAATTTTACTTTTATCCATCCCAATCCAAAACCTCCAAGTCAGGATTGAGGGAGAGATAGCAAAAGAACTAGGAACAGTAGAAGGCCGTCCTGCCCTTCGAGCCTGCTCTGCCATTCAATAAGATCATGGCTGATCATTTCGTGGACACAGAACCATTTAGCCACGTTCTCACCGTGTCCATTAATTAATTACTTTTTTAAAAAATCTAACCTAGCTTTAAAAACGTTTGCTGAACTAGCATCAACTACTTCCCTGGGCAATGAATTCCAAAGTGGTCAAGAAGTTCCTTCTCAATTCAGTCTTAAATTTGCTGCCTCTAATCTTGTGGTGATGCCTTCTTGTCCGAGCCTCACCTGCCAATGGAAACATCTCTCTACCTCTATTTTATCCATTCCATTCATTATTTTTTATGTTTCCATTCTTCTGAATTCCAATGAATATAATCCCAATCTACCCAGTCTCTCTTAAGGTAACTCCCTCAACTCTGGAATCAACATAGTTTACCTCCTCTGCACCCCCTCTCGTGCCAGTACACCCTTTCTCAACTAAGGAGATAAAAACTACATGTAGTACTCCAGGTGTGGCCTCACCAGCACCCAAATACAGCAGGAACATAACTTCTGCTTTTAAACATAATCCCTTCAGCAATGAAGGACAAAATTCCATTTGCTTTCTGAACTGATTGTTGTGCCTGGTGACCAACCTTCATGCAGAAGGATGCTCAGGTCCCTCTGCAGAGCAAATGATGCAACTTTTTAACATTCAAGTTTTTTTAATGTTACTACAACCAAAAAGAGTATAAACTTTCTATTTTCAAACATTCCATTTCATTTGACAGATCATTACCCAATCACTCAATGTATCTATGTTCCTCTGCAAAGTTTCACAGTCCTCCACTCACTTTGTTCCACTAATTATCGAAGTGTCACATGCAAACTTTGACAGCCTACATTTGGTTCTGTGGGATATAGGTAAATTAATGTTACTTCTGCAATTCTGCAATTCCATTTTACAAAGTAAAATAAACTCACACCAGTGTGGAATTGTTTTAGCCACGAGCTGAGTCAACAAGAATGGAAACGATGTGGAGGAAATATATAATTGCTTTTGTATTAGCTAAAATTGTATGTCAGAATGAAATGTGACTGCAAAACAATGGTAGACATGACGGGCAAGTAGATAAGATGTTGTGAGGGGATGAAGTTAAGCTAGATACACCTGTACAAACAATAGGTATAAACATCTGTTTCCCACTTTTACAGAGACAGAGGAACAAACCCCAATTAAAAGGGTCATAGGGATCAGAACGGCCTCGGGAAAGGCACAGATGAAGGGGGTAGATAATGATGAAGAAAGAATATGCCGAACAATGACCTACAGCAGGATGAGGTCAAACAGCCTTGACGCCAGAAATAAGCATTTTGTCACAGACAAGTCCGGATAAGGCAAGAGATAAAAACACGGGTAATAGGGGCCGGTCTTAGGGAAGTGGACGATGTAAGCAGGGGAGGAGCAATGTAAAACAAAAGACATCAAAACATATAAATATTATGTATGAATTGAATTTGGTGCGTGTATGTCCTCTGCCTTATAGACACTGGACATCACACCCACTAGCAAGTGTAAAATAAATGACACTACTGATTCAGATCTTGTCTTGGACTGAAATTATTGAAGTGAGTGGGCTTTGTTTCTCACAATTGGGGGCTGCCCGGGATTTTCTTCCATCACCGGGGGGAGTGGCTGGCCTTGGACACTTGGAAGACGCGTCCCGTTCCCCATTGAGGAGCGGTCTCGTGTCCTGGTTTGGTCTGCCCCCTTGGGCGACTGGTACGAATCCCACAAGAGAGACATCTGATTCAGACAGTGAAAGGAGGTCGATAGATATTAAGGCACAAAGGGGCCAGGCAACTCTGTGCACAGACCAAGGTAAGAAACCTGACTTTTAAGTATTGCCTTGGTGGCCGGGATTGAGTTTTAGTAGTTAATAAGGGACTAACGAAGGAACTCAATATGGGTTGTGCCGTGGGTAAGGAAAGATTCTCCGGGAAAACAAAAGAAGGAAAAGGCAATGAAAATGGAGGCGGGGTCCCTTACAACATACCTCCAGAAAGTCCTTTGGGGAGGATGTTGTGGAATTGGCAAAATAATACTTGTACAAGGGAAAAAGATGATTAAATATTGTTGCTTTGTATGGACGAAGGAATCCATTCTTCGTCCCGCCTCTTCTGGCCAAAATACAGGTCGGACGAAGACTGCGTTTGTAAATATCTGAATTTATTTGTCAATGAGTGAGAGAGAGAGAGAATGAAAGGAGCTGTACAGCTGTTAGAAAGTTTAACCCTTTGTGATTTGGTTTGAATGCACATTTGTTTGTTGGTGATTGAATGTTTGCGTTTTATTCCCTGGAGTTTGAGATCCGGGACTGTTTTGAATCTGATTTTTATTATGGAAACTTAACATGATTTCTTTTAACGTTAAGGATTCTATAGAGATTATGAAAAAAAAAAGATAACTCCTGTTCTTCTTACAGGTCATGACTGCCTTATATCAGTTTCGAACTAATCTCTTTTATCTTTACATAAAAGCGACTTACAGAGGACAGTTGAAGTTTCAGTTCAACGTTAGATTGTAGTAAAAACAAAATTCTATGGTTAATATATGTGACCTTGGATTCGGCCATTTTTCATGCATTAGAAATTTTCTATAACTTAAATAGACAAATTCTTTTAAGGCGGCTCGAATTATTTCACGACCTATAGTATTGTAATTGAGCAATGATGGTCAAGACTACTTAAAAAAAATAATTTTGGATTTAAATTAAGAGAATAAAACTGGGTGATTATAGTGGATTTCAAAATTGAGAACTGTATGCATTTTCCATTTTAAATATTAAATACTGAATAAATGAAAGGAAATATATAAATATATAAATATATTTACAAGTTTGGAACAGGCTTTAAAGTTAGTCAAGCATGAATTGATGAATTGGTGTTTGAAGTTATGGGGAGCGAGAAATATTGCAATATTTCTTTAAAACATAAAAAGGGGAAGAACGTAATGACTTATCCCCTTCAGGAGGTACCAATAGAAACGTCGACACGGTCAATTACTGTTTCGGGGCTAAAAGGGGAAGGCTTTACTGTTCTAGTATTTGATGATATTCTATGATGATAGAAGGTCCTAAGGATAGGGTCACAGGGGAATTGTTGTATATCCCTGATGTAGGAAGTAACTTACTGGGGAGAGACTTAATTATCCTCTTAGGACTGGAGATTGGAATTCAGGAAAAAGAATTAGTTGCACAAAGGCAATGTTGACAGAGGATGTGGAGAGAGAGAGATAGACCCTATTGTATGGGCTAGGGAAGGGAATTGTGGAAAACTACAAATCCCTCCCCTTGAAGTAAATTTTTTAAAAAAGGAAAAGGGGACGTTGTCTGTGAGCGACAATATCCCATTTCCATAGAAGGTACACAAGGACTGCAGCCAGTAATTGAAGGACTGATTAGAGATGGACTGTTGGAGCCATGTATGTCTCCTTATAATACCCCAATACTACCAGTGCGGAAATCCGATGGAACTTATCGATTGGTGCAGGATTTGGGAAATCAAATAGTACAGATCAGGCACCCAGTGGTGCCAAACCCCTATACGTTATTAAGTAAGGTCCCTCATGGCCACAAATGGTTTAGTGTGATAGATTTAAAGGATGCCTTTTGGCCTTGTCCCTTGGCAGAGGAAAGTAGGAATTTGTTTGCCTTTGAGTGGCAAGACCCTAAGACAGGACGAAAACAGCAATACCGGTGTACTGTGCTTCCCCATGGGGTTTACGGAATCCCCAAATTTATTTGAATAGATGTTAGAACAAATATTGGAGAAATGTAGCAGCCCCAAGGGGACTACCTTGTTGCAGTACGTAGACGACCTCTTAGTAACAGGAAAGAGAAGAGAAAGAGTAGTAGAAGCCACTAACAAATTATTGAATTTCATGGGTCAGCAGGGACTGCGAGTATCTAAAAACAAACTACAATACGTGGAGCAAGAAGTGAAATACTTGGGACATTTAGTTCGTGAGGGAAAGCGAAAGATAAGCCTGGAACGGATAGAGGGAATAGTGGGAATAGTGGGAATGCCGCTGCCCATTACTGAACGGGAGTTTCGCAAATTTTTGGGTCAAACGGGTTATTGCAGATTGTGGATTGATTCCTATGCACAGAAGACTAAGAAATTATATCTCAAACTATTGGATGTGGAATCAAAATGTCTAAGTTGGGATGATGAGGAAAAAGAACTAGTTGAGAAACTCAAAAGAGATCTGATCCATACCCCCGTGTCAGCCTTACCTTCTGTAGATAAACCTTTCCACCTCTTTGCTACCGAGGATAAGGGAGCGGCTTTGGGAGTATTAACCCAGAGGTGGGGGAAGGAATTAGTACATGAAGAATTGATTAAACGGGTCTTAGAATCCCTATTACTCCCCCGAGAAATAGCAGTAGTGCATGTAAATGGTAATCAGAAAGGAAATGAACCAGACGTTAGGGGAAATACATTAGCCGATGAAGTGGCTAGGGAAGCCGCCCTGATCCGACAAGAAGTGGTGATTCATTCCCTATAACCTACTGTCCCAGGTCCTCGGGAAGCGTCCTATATTTTCTGAAAGTGAAGAAAATGAATTGAGAGATTTAGGGGCTGTAAAAACAGGAAACGGGCATTGGACGTTACCTGATGGAAGGGAAATGTTAAAAAAAATGATGATGCGAGAGATTATGTCTGTCCTACAGCAAGGCAGCCATTGGAGAGTACAATCAATGTGTGATTTAGTTCTTAGGGAATATGGATGTAAAGGGATGTATACAATTGCTAAACAAATATGTGAGGGATGTATCATATTCAAAAAGGTAAATAAGAAAGTCTTGAGAAAACAGACCCCGGGAGGAAGAGACCCAGGATTGAGACCTTTCCAGAGTGTACAAGTAGATTATACTGAACTCCCAAGGGTACGCAGACTAAAATATATGTTGGTCATAGTAGATCATTTATCTGGTTGGGTTGAGGCATACCCCCTAGCTCCCGCCACTGCGAGTGGAGTGTCTAAAACAATATTGGAGCACATAATTCCCCGATATGGGCTCGTGAACCATATTGCTTCCGACCAAGGAACTCACGTTACCTCTAAAGTGTTAGAGGGGGTAGTGAAAGGGTTGGGAATTTCCTGGAGTTCCATACTTCATGGCACCCGCCATCATCGGGAAGGGGTGAGAGAATGAACCAAACACTCAAACGACAGCTCTCTAAATTGATAATAGAAACCAGACCCCCTTGGATCAAATGTTTACCTATAGCTCTCTTGCGAGTACGAACAGCCCCAAGGAAAGATTTGGGACTATCCCCCTATGAAATCTTTTTTGGATTACCTTACTTGGGAACGAATGGAGAATTGCCAATTCCCGAAACTAAATATTTGTTTTTAAAGAAGTACATACTGGGCTTGTCCTCCTCTTTGTCTTTCCGAAGGAAACAGGGTGTATTGGCACAGACGCCACCCCTTGAATTCACCGTTCATTCCATCCGGCCGGGCGATTGGATCTTAGTAAAATCATGGACAGAGACTAAATTGCAGCCGGACTGGGAAGGGCGGTACCAGGCTCTTTTGACTACTGAAACGGCAATAAGGACAGCGGAGAAAGGCTGGACTCATTACACGCGGATCAAAGGGCCAGTGGACCCTCCCGTGGAGGAAGAAGTCTGTTCAGCTGAATCAACGCAAGATCCGCTGAAACTCAAACTAAAGAGACTTTCAGGAACAAATTATCCAGTGGCGATGCAAGCACGGGATTATTTCTCTAAGATTGTATATTAAGTCTTTTTGTGCTTCAGCATAATGTATAGAATACTGGGAATGCTTAGAGTTATGATGCTAGCCCTCTTAGTATTGGGATTTCATCAAATATCATTTTCATATGTATTATTAACGGTTCCTGAATCCGATAATCACAAGTAATAGACGCTGATGCATGCAGCTTAGTAAATTGTGGGGATGTAGATAATCAGAGACAGTACGCAGCTCTGAGATACGTTTTAATTCCTATGGGGATGGCCTTGGGGATGGTACTTAGTATAATGGTCTCGTCACAGTACACCGGACTCCCTTCCAACCAGCTCACGATTGTCCCGATAAAAAGTGTAACCCAATATACCTAATAATAAGGAAAACCACATGGCACGAAATAATCCTGGGGGGGGGGGGGGGGCACCTATGAGATACAATGAAATGAAACATTTGGGATAGAAATGAAAGCAAATGGGAAGGATTTCTTGGGCTATTGTTTTCGAATTAGCATAGGACGGGGAAAACTCGTAGAACTACTGGGTAATAAGATACAATCTTTCACCCCTCCCACTGATCCTAAACTAGTAAAATTTAAAGAGGTAAAGGACTTGAAACAGACCATTGAAATAGCAACTGGGTACGAGGATACAAATGCCTGGGTTGAATGGGTAAAGTATACTGTAAAAAGTCTGAACAAAAGCAATTGCTTTCCATGTGTCTCCGGTCGGCCAGTGGCCCAGGGGGTTCCCTTTCCGCTCGGGTGGAAGCGAGACAGGAAGGGCATGAAATGTATGATAGCCCTGTATCAGGATGAGACTGCATGGAATGATAGGAATTGTACCTCCCTATCTCTGATGTTCCCTCCCTTGGAGAAGAAAGATGCAAAAGCTCCACCCCCTGTTTTCCGCTGCAGTTGGAAATCACACATCGTGTGTGCGTAGACGAGGTACACGTCGGTCGAAAGATTTGGGGGAGCTGAAACTATGTACAGAGATTAAGCATGTTACCGAAACGGAGAAGGGAGGGAACTACTCAGCACTGAAGATTCCCCGAGCGGATCTGTGGTGGTACTGTGGAGGCAAAATATTGAGACCCAAGCTACCTCCAAATTGGAGAGGGATATGTGCAATTGTACAATTGGCAATTCCATTTACCCTGGCATTTGAGAAGGAAAAGATCGTAGTGAAAAAGGAAGTTGTAAGAGTTTACTGTTAGACCCTTCTTTCGATGATAGGATTTATCTCGATTCTGTCGGAGTCCCTAGGGGAGTACCGGATGAATTCAAGGCTCGTAACCAGATTGCAGTAGGTTTTGAGTCAGCTCTCGTTAGGTGGGTAACAATTAATAAAAATGTCGATTGGATAAATTACATTTTATATAATCAACAGCGATTTATAAATTATACAAGAGATGCGGTTAAAGGAATATCAGACCAGCTTGATGCGACAAGTAGGATGGCATGGGAAAACAGAATAGCCCTTGACATGATTTTGGCAGAAAAAGGGTTTGCGTGTGTGATGTTAGGAGGAAGTTGTTGTACCTTTATTCCTAATAACACTGCACCTGATGGTTCAATTACTCGGGCCTTAAGGGGATTGACTACCTTAACAGAGGAACTGGCTGAGAATTCAGGACTGGACACATCTCTCACAGGATGGCTTGAATCATGGTTTGGAAAATGGAAGGAGGTGGTGGTTTCTATCCTTACTTCCCTGATAGTAGTAGTCGGGGTATTAGTGGCCATTGGCTGTTGTATCATACCCTGTGTACGAGGGCTCACCCAAAGACTGTTTGAAACAGCCTTGATGAAACAGGTGCCCCTAAAAGAAAAATGCAGAAGATAACAAATGGTAATTAAAGAAAAGGGGGAAATTGTGAGATATACGTAAATTAATGTTACTTCTGCAATTCTGCAATTCCATTTCACAAAGTAAACTAAACTCACACCAGTGTGTAATTGTTTTAGCCACGAGCTGAGTCAACAAGAATGGAAACGATGTCGAGGAAATATATAATTGTTTTTGTATTAGCTAAAATTGTATGTCAGAATGAAATGTGACTGCAAAACAATGGTAGACATTACGGGCAAGTAGATAAGATGTTGTGAGGGGATGAAGTTAAGCTAGATATGCCTGTACAAACAATAGGTATAAACATCTGTTTCCCACTTTTACAGAGACAGAGGAACAAACCCCAATTAAAAGGGTCATAGGGATCAGAACGGCCTCGGGAAAGGCACAGATGAAGGAGGTAGATAATGATGAAGAATGAATATGCCGAACAATGACCTACAGCAGGATGAGGTCAAACAGCCTTGTGAGGCCAGGAATAAGCATTTTGTCACAGACAAGGCCAGATAAGGCAAGAGATAAACAGGGGTAATGGGGGCCGGTCTTAGGGAAGTGGAGGATGTCAACAGGGGAGGAGCAATGTAAAACAAAAGACATCCAAACATATACATATTATGTATGAATTGAATTTGGTGTGTGTATGTCCTCTGCCTTATGAACACTGGACATCACACCCACTTGCAAGTGTAAAATAAATGACACTAATGATTCAGAACTTGTCTAGGACTGAAATTATTGAAGTGAGTGAGCTTTGTTTCTCACAGTTCCAACTCCAAATCATCTGTATCAATTGTAAATAATTGCAGTCCCAACACTGATCCCTGAGGCACACTACTTGTCAATGATTGCCAGCCAGAACAATACTTATTTATCCCCACACTTTGCTTCCTATTCGTCAACCAATCTTCTACCCCTTACGCCATGCACCCTTATATTATTCAACAGCCTCTTGCACAGCACCTTGTAGATGGTCTTTTGGAAATCCAGCTACACCACATCCACTGTGTCCCCGTTGTCCACCTTGCTTGAAATGTCTTCATTGAATTCTACAAGGTTGGTCAAGCATGACCTGCCCTTCATGAACTCATGCTGTGTGTGTACAATGGGACAATTTCCATCGAGATTCCCTGTTATTTCTTCCTTGATAATAGACCCAAACATCTTTCCCACTACAGAGAATAAACTAACTGGTATATAATTCCCCACGTTTTGTCCAACTCCTTTTAAAAACAGTGGCATCACTTTTGGTGTTTTCCAATCTGCTGGGACTGCCACAGAGTCCAATGAATTTTGGAAATTTACTGCCAGTGCATTTGCTATTGTTCCTGGCATCTCTTTTCGTACCCTGGGATGCATTCCATCAAGGTCAGGAGCATTTTCTATTATTAGCTCAATTACCTCCAAACAGTCTAAAACGAGCTGTTCCATCTTCCGGGGTTACGTTAGAGCCCGGGTGTCCTTGGAGAAGGAGCACGCGGTGTCCACCAACACCCTGGAGTTGTTCAGGGAGAGGTGGGCGTCGCAGGGAGTGGAGTGTATCATTTCCCTGTCCAACTCTATTTTGATTTAGTCCCTACCTTCCCCTTCACTGTTTTGATCACACAGCATTGCCCTTTGATGTGAAGGGCAGTGCTTGTCACTGGCCACTCGGGTGTTTTCCTATTTTCCTTTTGGTGGAAATTGAATAAAGATTCGTGCACTTTGTGTCTTTCACTGTGTCTCACACCTGCACACTCACGCAATGGGTGCTGGGGAAAAAAATAAGCACTACCGCAGTTAGGCGGTAGTGTGGGGGTAAAAAAAAGCAGGAATTACCCTCCCCTTCACTGTTTTAATGAAAACAAAGAAAAAAAAATAACACTAGCTGTTCTCTAATAATGATAGTTTCCAAATCCTCAGCTACCTTTGTCTCTTTGCTAGTTACTGGAAAGATATCAGTATCCTCCATTATGATGTCACAGATCTAAATGCTTCTTCTCATTTTCTCTGTCTTTATAGTCTGTGCTAGATTACTTTTCTCATGTTCTATATTATTTTTCATTATAGCTCTTTTACGGCTTTCGGTTGACCTTTAATGTTTTCCCAGTTCTCATTTTATGCTGTTTTTGGCCACATTGTACGCTTTCTCTTTCAATTTGATTTTCCAGAACAGCAACCCAATTCTCCAAGCATTTCACACACTCTTTCTTCTTGTGACGGCCCTCTCGAGCTGCTGCCCTGTTTTTCATGAGGCGGATTTCACATTTATGAGTGGTTTCTTCAGCATTCTGGGGCTGGCTTTGCAGGACTGGTGAAGATGCCATAACCATTCCCTGACCAGCAGTGGAATTAGGAGTTGTACGGATCTGATAGGTTTGGACATCTCCAGCAGCACCTTGTACAAGCACTTGGCTGCCCGGCACAAACCTTGGCTGTAGCTGCATTGGTCATTGTTCGTGTCTGGAGTCCTGCACTCCATCGTTACCATTGTTGGCCAGCTGAATTGCTCCCCCCTGTATAACAGCAATGTATTGTCCGCTGCGAGTCTGATAGATGGGTGCCTGCATCGTCATTGTATTTATGGTTGAGACAGACTCTTCTTCTGATTTCTCCTCATCGATTTCTTGGCACACCAGGGGATCAGAAGAAAGTTCATTCAGGATTTTCTTGAACGAAGGCTGTCTCGATAGAATTTCACTATGTTTCTGAGAGTCAGTCATGCTAAGCAGATTCCTGGGAGTGCTCATTTTCAAGTATAATAGAAATCTGAACAGTCTGAACTTGAGGGGACTGTATGACTGAGGACTGAGGTGCTTGGATTACTCCTTGGAATTGAACAGTCTGCCCATTCGGTAATTGCACTGAAGTTACTGCTTGACATGTTGTTGATTGGATCTCAGGCATGGTTACCTGCATGGTCACATTATATATTAATGATGTTGATGAAGGGACTGGGGGCATTCTAGCGATGTTTGCTGATGATACGATGTTAGGTGGACAGGCAGGTAGTACTGAGGAAGTTGGGAGGCTGCAGAAGGATCTAGACAGTTTGGGAGAGTGGTCCAGGAAATGGCTGATGGAATTCAATGTGAGCAAACGCGAGGTCTTGCACTTTGGATAAAAGAATACAAACACAGACTACTTTCTAAACGGTGAGAAAATTCATAAAGCCAAAGTACAAAGGGATCTGGGAGTGCAAGTCGAGAATTCTCTAAAGGTCAACATGCAGGTTGAGTCCGTGATTAAGAAAGTGAATGCGATGTTGTCACTTATCTCAAGAGGTTTGGAATATAAAAGCAGCGATGTGCTACTGAGACTTTAAAAAGCCCCATTTGGATTACTGTGTCCAGTTTTGGTCCCTACACCTCAGGAAGGACATACTGGTACTGGAGCGTGTCCAGCAGAGATTCACACGGATGATCCCTGGAATGGTAGGTCTCACATATGAGGAATGGCTGAGGATCCTGGGATTGTATTCATTGGAGTTTAGAAGATTAAGGGGAGATCTAATAGAAACTTACAAGATAATACATGGCTTGGAAAGGATGGACGCTAGGAAATTGTTTCTGTTAGGCGAGGAGACTAGGACCGGTGGGCACAGCCTTACAATTAGAGGGGATCAATTCAGAACAGAAATGCCAAAACATTTCTTCAGCCAGAGAGTGGTGGGCCTGTGGCATTCATTGCCATGGAGTGCAGTGGAGGCTGTGATGCTGAATGTATTCAAGGCAGAGCTTGATAAATGCTTGATGTCACAAGGTATTAAGGGCTATGGGGAGAATGCGGGTAAGTGAAGTTGAAATGTCCATCAGCCATGATTAAATGGTGGAGTGGACGCGATTGGACGAATGGCATTACTTCCACTCCTATGTCTTATGGACTTATGGTCGAATTTGATCACTTTCCTCAGATACCCATTGCCGAGTATGCCTTTTCATATTGTCCTTCCTTTTCAGCGAAATAGACTTATATTTTACACTACATTGTGGAGCATTCTCACTAGATAGTGGAGCATTAAACCCCTCTTATAAAACAATGTGAGGTTTTAAAGAAATAGTTAAGATGTAACAACTCGAGTAACAAACTTATTTTCAAACTCCCAGAACTGTTGGCAATTTACATACCTGGCCGGTATGGTTAAGTTGGACCAAAAAATCTATTTGTATATGAATCAGCTCAATGACTGTAACTCGATAGAGCAATTATTAATGTATAATATTTCACCCGTGATTCTGTGCAGGTATGAATATTCTCTATAAACTCACTGATAACCTCCGACGCACGCGCAGTGTCACATTAACCAGGACACGGTGAGACATGGAGCAGCTTTCTCCGGGTGCGGCTACGATCGGCTTCAGAGCGCGGCATGTGGGAGACTAACTGGGAGAAAGGAGCGGAGATAATTCACAAAACGCGGACATAGGTGAAAAAACCCGAAAAAGACCCTCCAGGCCGGGATAAGGAGATGGTGGTCTCTGTCGGGAAAGCAGCCCAGGGTCACGGCCGCCATTTGTTTGAGGGAAGAGAGAGGACGGGCCGCTAAGCCGCCATCTTGAGAAGGTCAATGTGCAGGAGGGCGGGGCTATCGGGGTCGAGGACAATCGGAGGAAAGACCAACCTTAGATTACTTCACTAAAGACATGAATGCACCCGGTGGATTTTTCTTAACATCAGCAATTGCTTAATACTCACAGTTTTTTAATTACATCTTTTTTGAAGCATTTAATTCACATTCAATCATTTGCATTGGTGGGATTTGAACTTGTGTCCAGAAAACAGCTACTAGATTTCTGGATAAATTGTCTGACAATAATACCACTAGGCCATCACTTCGCCTGCTCACACGCTGCGCATTCAAGTGCAACATGAATCAAAATCTTTTCTTCATTCACAATTGTTTGATCTTGCACTCTGGTGATACCCTTTAGTGTCTCTCCATGTGGTATCCCTCACTGTGTGGTCTAAGTGTTGCCTCTGTCAGTGTCCCTCGGTCTTGCAGCTACTCCAGATCCTGAGCCAACAGAATTCTCCACTCCAGAGAGACGATGGAGACTGGGATGTTCCAGATTTCTTTGCGACTCTGTACCATTTGACATGTGTAGCCCTCACTGCAAGTCTAATTTCCTATTCTGTCTATCTCTCTGTCTCCTGTAGGTAATCAGGAAGGTCCTGACCTAATAGACTTCCAAGCTGCTGGGTGTCTCATTCATCACCTCATTCAAGATGGTTTGTCAGCCAGAGAGACAAAATGCAGGGAGATCTGAAGCCTTCAATATATCCTACAGTGAGGTAAGATCACTCACAGTGCACAGAGCAGAGAGCAATGAGAGGGCTCCAAACACCAGCTAACAGGACAAGACATCGCGAAAGTGCTGGAGGGGGAGCTCAGGACAGACACACCCCAGGTTCAGTCACTGCCTTTACGGTAAGTTTGTTTTTCTAAGACAACATCGGGAGTGTCACAGTTATCAATAAAAGCCTGTGTTGTCTTAGTGAGCATCAGTACAACAGAGGGGAAAACAGCCCTTCCACGAGAGGATGGGAATGCCATCTGGGAATGTTCTGTTCTGTGTTCCCTCTCCCACACTGTATCTATGGCTTGTCTTGTGGATTAGTGTCTTCAATCATTCTAACGTTAAAAACAGTTCCTATCTCTGTACTTTCCTCCCCTCTCACCAATCACTTCACATGTTTGAAACCTGCTCCAGTCCAGACTACCATCCATATCTCTCTAACTTACTTCAGTCTCAACAACATGCCTTGTCACGATAGTCCACTCCCCCAGTAGCCCAAGACTTAGGGTCTGTTTCTGTGCTGCATGACTCTCTGGCCGAAGTCATCAATGCTGACCAGGTTTCCTGTACTGAATGAGTTGCATTTCCCTGCGTTTGGCTCATGGTCCTTCAAACCTTCTCCTCTCCATGTTCCTGCACAAATGTCTTTTCCATGTTGTAACTGTTCTTGTTAATCTCATGTGCCCCTGGCAGTCCTTTCCGTATATGAACCGTCCTCTGTGGAAAATGATACCCCTCAGATCTGTCTTTAGGTCTTTGCTCTCGGTCACTCCTGAGGCCTTACCCATCCTGCTGTGGGACGCAACTTCTCCCCGGTACAGACTGCCCTTAGGCCTTAACCATTCTGCAGTGGGACACAATCCCTCACTGTTACAAATGGCCCTCGGGCCTTACCCATCCTGCTCTGGGACACATCCCCTCCCCGGTACAGACTCCCCTCGGGCCTGATCCATCCTGCTGTGGTACACATCCCCTCCCCAGTACAGGCTCCCCTCGGGCCTTACCCATCCTGCTGTGGATTTGAGTGGGAGCAGCGCCTGAGTAAAAACGAACCCGGAAGACTACAGCTAAGATAAGACAGTTTGTTTTCAAATTACTTAGCTGTAGCGGGCTGCGGTGATTTTTTTATTCCTCTCTCTCTTCACAGAAAGAGCGGGAGCAGCAGGGGAAGTGACGTCTACCAGAAGGGCAGCCTGGAAGGACAGCAGTGAGTATATAAATCAGGAAGGCGGATAAACCTGTAGTATCTCCCACCTACCCTCCTCCTCTAAGTTCCATAACTGCACTGGTTTTTTTGTAAGGTAAGGATTTTCTATTTCTTTACCAGTGACTGGTTAAAAATTTACTTTGTTTGTGAGTGTGTGTGTATAGATATATAGATAGGGAAAGACGATAGCAGAGAGGTAGCAGAAAGAATTCTAACTCAAACTTGTACAAAGTAACTAAGTAATTAATTAACTAAGCAGAGATGGCTGGGCAGGTGATGTGCTGTCGCTGTATGATGTGGGAGCTGGCTGATCCCATTGTGAATGGCAGTGACCACATCTGCAGCAAGTGTTGGTTGCTGGAAGAACTCCAGATCAGAGTTGATGATCTGGAAATAGAGCTTCAAACACTGTGGCACATCCAGGAGGGGGAGAGTTACCTGGACTCTTTGTTTCAGGAGGCAGTCACACCTGGGAGAGTAAGTCATTCACATTCAGCTTGTGATAAGGCTCATCAGAGTGTGACTGTAAGTGAGGCTGGTCGGGGGAAGCTCAGTTCAGGAGTGGAGGAGCCTCAGCCCTTAACCTTGTCAAACAGGTACGAGATTCTTGCTCACTGTATGGATGAGGAAAAGGGCACTGGACAGGATGAGCCAACTGACCAAGGCACCATGGTGCAGAAGGCCATTCAAGAGGGGGGAGTTAATAGACAAGTAGTGGTTATATGGGATTCTATAATTAGGGGGACAGATAGTATCCTTTGCAAGCCGGATCGGGAGTCTCGCATGGTGTGTTGCCTGCCTGGTGCCAGGTTACGGGACATCTCCGACCGGCTTGAAAGGATATTGGAGGGGAAGGGAGAGGATCCAATTGTTGTGGTCCACGTTGGTACTAACAACATAGGCAAGACTAGGGTGGAGGACCTGTTTGGGATTACGAAGCACTAGGCAGGAAATTGAATGACAGGTCCTCAAGGGTCATAATCTCTGGATTACTGCCCGAGCCACTTGCCAATTGACATAGGGACAAGAAAATTAGGCAAGTAAACACGTGGCTAAGGGATTGGTGTGGGAAAGAGGGATTCCACTTCATGGTGCATTGGCATCAGTTTTGGAACATGGGGGAAGTGTACCATTGTCTCCACCTGAACATGGGGGAACTGTCTCCACCTGAACCGATCAGGTACCAATGTTCTAGCGAAGAGGATAAATAGGGTGGTCACTAGGACTTTAAACTTCTGAGTTGGGGGGAAGGGAAAGTGAAAGCAACAGGGAGTATGGAATTAAATGGAAAGATAAAAAGCAGAATACCATGTGTCCAGGCGGATTTAAAATTGAGGCAGACTGGGAATGCAGAAAAAAGCAAGGATAACTTAGGACATCATATGACTTCCAATATCTCTAATGAGAAGAAAGTTAGCATTAAGCCACTTTACCTGAATGCTCGTAGCATTCATAACAAAGCAGATGAACTAATGGCACAAGTCATAGTGAATGATTATGATGTGGTAGGCATCAGAGAGACTTGGTTACGGGGGTGGGGGGGGGGGGGGTGGGGGTCAGGACTGGCAGTTAAACCTCCAAGGATTTTCAACTTATCGAAAAGACAGGGAGGTCGGCAGAGGGGGTGGGGTTGCCTTGTTAGGAACAAAATTTAATCTATGGCACTGAATGATATAGCGTCAGATGATGTGGAGTCTGTGTGGGTGGAATTGAGGAACCACAAAGCCAAAAAAATCATAATTGGAGTTATGTACAGACCTCCTAACAGTGGTCAGGACCAGGGACGCAACATCTACCGGGAAATAGAGAAGGCATGTCAGAAAGGCAAGGTCACAGTGATCATGGGAGACTTCAATATGCAGGTGGACTGGGTAAATAATGTTGCCAGTGGATCCAAAGAAAGGGAATTCATGGAATGCTTACAGGATGGCTTTTTGGAACGGCTTATCATGGAGCCCACAAGGGAGGAGGCTATTCTGGACCTCGTGCTTTGCAATGAACCAGATTTTATAAAAGATCTTAAAGTAAGGGAACCCTTAGGAAGCAGCGGTCATAATATGGTAGAGTTCAGTCTGGAGTTTGAAAGAGAGAAGGCAAAATCGGATGTAATGGTGTTACAGTTAAATAAAGGTAATTGTGAAGGCATGAGAGAGGAACTGACAAAAATAGCTTGGAAGCAGAGGCTAGCGGGGAAGACAGTAGAATAAAAATGGCAGGAGTTTGTGGGTATAATTTAGGACACTTTAGAGGTTCATTCCCAAGAAAAGAAAGATTATCTGGGGAGGGATTAGACAGCCATAGCTGACAAAGGAAGTCAGGAAATGTATTAAAGAAAAAGAGAGATCCTATAAAGTGGCCAAGAGCAGTGGGAAATCAGAAGTTTGGGAAGGCTACAAAAACAAACAGAGGATACCAAAGGGAGTAATAAGAAAGGAAAGGATAAAGTATGAAGGTAGGCTAGCAAGTAATATTAGAAATGATATTAAAGTTTCTTTCAATATATAACAAACAAATGACAGGCAAAAGTAGATATTGGGCCACTTCAAACTGATGTTGGAAGGCTCGTGCTGAGAGATAAGGAAATAGCAGGAGAAATTAATAAATACTTTGCGTCAGTTTTCACAGTGGATGACATGAGCAATTTCCAAATTTAAAGGGAGTCAGGGGGCTGAGTTGAGTATGGTTGCCATTACAAAAGAGATAGTGCGAGAAAAGCTAAAAAGTCCTAAAATTGATAAATCTCCTGGCCCCGATGGGATACATTATGGAGTTCTGAGAGAGGTGGCTGAGGAAATAGCGGAGGCATTGGTTGAGATCTTTCAAGAGTCAATGGAGTTCGGGAAAGTCCCAGATGATTGGAGGATTGCTGTTGTAACCCCATTGTTCAAGAAAGCATCAAGATAAAAGATGGAAAATTATAGGCCAATTAGCCTAACCTCGGTTGTTGGTAAAATTCTAGAATCCATAATTAAGGATGAGGTTTCTAAATTCTTCGAGCAGAGTCCGATTAGAACAATTCAACATGGATGTAGTAAGGGGAGGTCATGCCTGACAAACCTGTTGGTATTGTTTGAAGAGGTGATAAGTAGGTTAGACCGGGGAAACCCAGTGGATGGGGTCTATCTAGACTTCCAAAAGGCCTTTGATAAGGTGCCACACGGGAGGCTGCTGAGCAAGGTGATGGCCAATGATGTTCGAGGTGAGCTACTGGGATGGATTGAGAATTGGCTGTCTGACAGAAGACAGAGAGTTGGGATAACAGGTTCTTTTTCGGAATGGCAGCCAGTGACGAACGGTGTCCCGCAGGGTTCAGTGTTGGGGCCACAGCTGTTCGCATTTATATATTAATGATCTGGATGAAGGGACTGGGGACATTCTAGCGAAGTTTGCCGATGATACGAAGTTAGGTGGACAGGCAGGTAGTACTGAGGAAGTGGTGAGGCTGCAGAAGGATCTAGACAGTTTGGGAGAGTGGTCCTGGATATGGCTGATGGACTTCAACGTGAACAAATGCGAGTTCTTGCACTTTGGCAAAAAGAATAAAAGCACAGACTACTTTCTAAACGGTGAGAAAATTCGTAAAGCTAAAGTCCAAAGGGATCTGGGAGTGTTGGTCGAGGATTCTCTAAAGGTCAACATGCAGGTTGAGTCCATGATTAAGCAAGCAAATGCAATGATGGCAATTATCTCAAGAGGGTTGGAATATAAAAGCACCGTTGTGCTACTGAGACTTTATAAAGCTCTGGTTAGGCCCTATTTGGAGTACTGTGTCCAGTTGTGGTCCCCACACCTCAGGAAGGACATACTGGCACTGGAACGTGTCCAGCGGAGATTCACACGGATGATCCCTGGAATGGTAGGTCTAACATATGCGGAACGGCTGAGGATCCTGGGATTGTATTCACTGGAGTTTAGAAGATTAAGGGGAGACATAATAGAGATGTACAAGATAATACATGGTTTGGAAAGGGTGGATGCTAGGAAATTGTTTCCGTTAGGTGAGGAGACGAGGACCTATGGACACAGCCTTAGAATTAGAGTGGTAAACTCAGAGACATTTCTTCAGCCAGAGAGTGGTGGGCCTGTGTAATTCATTGCCGCAGAGTGCAGTAGAGGCCGGGACGCTAAATGTCTTCAAGGCAGAGATTGATAGATTCTTGTCTCGAGGAATTCAGGGCTAAGGGAGAATGCAGGTAAGTGGAGTTGAAATGCTCATCAGCCATGATTGAATTGTGGAGTGTACTCGCTGGGCCGAATGGCCTTACTTCCACTCCTATGTTTTATGGTCTTATGGTCTTATAGCTGCTGGAGCACTTGCACAGTAGGTCTGACAGTAGGTCTGACAGATGGAGAGTGTTACAGCTGCTGAAGCAGTGGCAGAGATGGGCTGCCAGATTTTGACTGATATAGCTGCTGGAGCAGTTAAGCAGTAGGCCTGACGGATGGGGAATGATGCGGACGGTTGAGTGTCAATAGAGTAGGCATGAGAGATGGGGAGTCATATAACTGATCTAGCAGGTATAGAAAATGCCGGACATATAGCGAGTGATATCACTGCTGGAGGAGAAACAGAGATCCCCTGATTGACAGAGAGATATTGCAGCTGGAGCAGTCGTCGAGTCCGCCTGAGAGATGGGGAGTAATAAAGCTGCAGGAGCAGTTACAGAGGAGGCCTGACAGATGGTGAGTGATAAAGCTGCTGCAGCAGTAAAAGAGCAGGCCTGACAAATGGAGAGTGTTACAGCTGCTAGAGCAGTCACAGTAGTCCTGAGAGATGGGGAGTGATATGGCTGCTGGAGCAGTTGCAGAGTATGTCTGATAGATGGGGAGTGATACAGCTACTGGAATAGTTAGAGTCGGCTGGACATTTGGGGAGTGATTTAGCTGCTGATGCACTTGCAGACAGCGGGTTTTGAGAAGATTTGTAGCGCAGGTGGAGGTTTGGATGTAGATTTGCTCGTTGAGCTGTAAGTTTAATTTCCAGACGTTTCGTTACCCTACTAGGTAACATCTTCAGTGGACCTCACGCAAAGCAATGCTGAACATTCTTGCTATTTATATGTTTGTGTTTCTTTAGGTTGGTGATGTCATTTCCGGTGGGGATGTTATTTCCTGTGGTGAAGTCACGTCCTGTTCCTTTTCTCAGGGTGTGGTAGAGGGGGTATAACTTGATGTGTTAATTGATAGAGTTCTGGTTGGAATGCCACTCTTTTAGGAATTGTCGTGCGTGTCTTTGTTTGTTTGTCTTAGGATGGATGTATTGTACCAGTCGAAGTAGTGTTCTTCTTCTTCCGTGTGTGAGGATAGTAGTGAGAGAGGGTCATGTATTTTTGTGGATAATTAGTGTTCATGTATCCTGGTGGCTAGTTTTCTGCCTGTTTGTCCAATGTAGTGTTTGTTACAGTTCTTGCACGGTATTTTGTTCATTTTGCTCATTTTCCGCATAGGGTCTTTCAAGTTCATTAGCTGCTATTTTGTGTATGAGTGGGTTTGTGGTCTACCATGATGTCCAGGGGGCTGAGTAGTCTGGCATTCATTTCTGAGATATCTTTGATGTCGGGGAGAGTGGCTCGAGTTTCTCGATGTGATTTGTCTGCTTGTTTGGATTTGTTGCTGAGCAATCGGGAGACTGTGTCCATTGGGTACCCATTCTTTTTGAATCCACGGTATAGGTGATTTTCCTCTGCTCTGCATAGTTCCACTGCATTGCAGTGTATGTTGGTTCGTTGCCATAATTTTCTGATGCAGCTTCGTTTGTGGGTGTTGGCATGATAGGCCTGACAGATGGGGAGTGATTTGCAGCGGGAGTATTTACAGAGTCGGCCTGATAGGGTGTGATACAGCTGCTGAAGCAGTTACAGAGTAGGTCTGAGTGATGGGGAGTGACCTAGCTTCTGGGGCAGTTGCAGAGTAGGCCTGCCAGATAGGGAGCGATATCGCTGCTGGACCAGTTACAGAGTCAGCCTGACAGATGAGTACATAGGTGCGAGACCAGTTACACAAAACGTCCGACAGATGGGGAGATGCATAGCTATTGGATCAAGTGCATTGTAGGCCTTGCAGATGGGGAGTGAGATCGCTGCTGGACCGGTTACAGAGTAGCCCTGATTGATGGAGAGCGATATCGCTGCAAGGGTATTTACATACTATGCCAAAGAGAAGGGGAGTGATATTACTGCTGGAGAAGTTACAGTGTAGTCCTTATACAGGAGGAGTGAAATATCCGGTAGAGCAGTCACAGAGTAGGCACCACAGATAGGGAGTCATATACCTGCTGGAGCGGTTCCACAGTAGGCCTCACAGATGGGAATTGATATTAATGCTGGAGCAGTTACAGACGAGGCCAGACAAATGGAGAGAGATGCATGTACTGGTGCAGCTACAGTGGAGGCCTTACTGATGTGGAGTGATCTAGCTGGTGGAACAGTTACACAGTAGGCCTTACAGATGAGGACTGATATTGCTGCTGGTGCAGTTGCAGAATAGGCCTGTTAGATGGGGAGCGATATAGCTGCTGGAGCAGGTACAGGGTCGACCAGACAGATTGGGAGTGATGTCGCTTTCGGAGCAGTTATGGAGTTGACGTCACATATGGGGTGTGATACAGCTGATTGAACAGTTGAAGAGTAGGGCTGATAGATTGGGCGTGATATCGCTGCTGGAGCAGTTAGAAAGAATGCCTGATGGAGGAGGAGTGTTACTGCTGCTGGAACAATTACAGAGTAGGCCTGACATTTGTGGAGTGATATTTGCTGGTGCATTTACAGAGTAGGCCTGCCAGATGGGGAGTGATATCGCTGCCAGAGCAGTTACAGTGTAAGCCTGACAGATGGGGAGTGAGATAGGTGCGAGAGCAGTTACACAAAAAGTCTGACAGATGGGGAGATACATAGCTGCTGGAGCAATTACATAGTAGGCCTGACAGATGGGGAGTGAGATCGCTGTCGGGGCATTTACATACTATGCCGAAGAGACGAGGGTGATATTACTGCTGGAGCAGTTACAGTGTAGGCCATACAAAAGAGTGAAATATCTCCTTTCACAGAAGAGTCAGAGTGGGCACCACATATGGGGAGCTTCGAAATGTGTTAACGCATTTTTAAGTTCTGATCTCCAGCACCTGCAGTCCTCACTTGCTACTACCACAGATGGGGAGCCATATACCTGCTGGAACGGTTCCAAAGTAGGCCTGACAGGTGGGAATTGCTATAGCTGCTGGAGCAGTTACAGACGAGGCCAGACAAATGGGGAGTGATGCATGTGCTGGACCAGTTACAGTGTAGGTCTGACTGATGTGGAGTGATCTAGCTGGTGGAACAGTTACACAGTAGGTCTTACAGATGAGGACTGATTTTGCTGCTAGTACAGTTGCAGAGTTGGCCTGATAGATGGGGAGTGATATAGCTGCTGGAGCAGATACAGGGTCGGCCTGACAGATTGGGAGTGATGTCGCTGCCGGAGCAGTTATGGAGTTGATGTCACATATGGGGTGTGACACAGCTGATTGAACAGTTGAAGAGTAGGCCTGATAGACTGGGAGTGATGTCGCTGCTGGAGCAGTTAGAAAGTAGGCCTGATGGAGGAGTGATACTGCTGCTGGAAGATTTACAGAGTAGGCCTGACATTTGTGGAGTGATATATTTTCTGGTGCATTTACAGAGTAGGCCTAACAGATAGGGAGTGATTAGCATTCTGACGCAGTTACACGGGAAGCCTGACAGATGGGGAGTGATATATTTGGTAGTGTATTTGTAGAGTAGGCCGAACAGATGGGGAGGGAGTAACTTGATGGAGCAGTTCCAGAGTAGGACTTACAGATGGGGAGTAACCTCGCTGTTGTAGCATTTGAATAGTGGCCTGACAGACTGGGATTGATCGAGCTGCTGGAGCAGTTAGTGAGTAGGCATGACAAATGTGGAGTGATAGAGATGCTGCAGCAATTACCGAGTAGGTCTGATAGATGGGGCGTGATATAGCTGCTGGAAGAGTTACAGAGTAGGCCTGCTGGATGCGGAGAAATAAAGCTGCTGGACCAGTTGCTCATTCAGCCTGACAGAGATGGAGTAATATCGCTGCTGGAGCAGCTACAGAACAGGCCTGATAGATGGGCTGTGATGTAGTTGCTGGAGCAGTTATAGTGTAGTTGAGGGGTGCATCGGTTAAGTTACACTATTTTGCATTAGGATTAAGTCTTGGCACAACATCGTGGGCCTAAGGCCCTGTTCTGTGAGGTACATTTCTATGTTCTATGCAGGATTTAGAAATGGGGAATAATATATCTCTTGTCGCAGTTACAGAGTTGGCCCGACAAATGGGAAGTGATGTAGCTTCGAGAGCAGTTACAAAGAAGGCCAAACAGATGGGGAGTGTTATCGCTGCTGGAGCAATTACAGAGAAAGTCTGACAGATGGGGAGTGATACAGCTGCTGAAGCAGTTATGGAGTATGCCTGACAGATTGGGAATGTTGTCACTGCTGGAGCAATTACAGCGTAGACCATACAGATGGGCTGGGTTTTGCTGCTGGAACAGTTACACAGGAGTTCGGACAGACGGGGAGTGTTACAGCTGCTGTAACAGTTAGAGCTGGCCTGCAGGATGTGGGGTGACATAGCTGCTTGAGAAATTAGAGAGTAGACATGACAAATGGGGGTAATATATCTGCTATAGCAATTACAGAACAGTCCTGACAGATGGGGCATGGTCTTGCTGCTGGTTCAGTTGCAAAGGAGGCCGGACAGATGGAGTTGCATAGCTGGTGGAACGGTCACAGAGCAGGCCTGCTCAATGTGGAGAAATAAGGCTGCTGTACAAGTTTCTGTTTCGGCCTGACAGAAGGGGTGTGTTGTAGAAGCTGGAGCAGTTTCAGTGTAGGATTAAGAGATGGGGAGTGATTATCTGCTGAATCAGTTGCAGTCTAGGCCTGATAGATGGGGGGATAGACATGTTGGAACAGTTAGATAGCAGGTCTGAGAGATGGGGAGAGGGTTTTTTTTCTGGGACAGTTTCAGATTAGGCCTGACAGATGGGGAGTGATACTCATGCAGGAACAGTTAGATAATAGGCCTGACTGATGGGAAGTGATATAGCTGCAGGAGCATTTGAACAGTATGTCTATCCACCGGGGAGTATACAGCTGCTGGAGCAGTTACAATGTAGGCCACAGAGATGGGGAGTGATATAGCTGCCAGAGCAATTACAGAGTAGGCGTGACCGATGTGGAATGATAGCGCTGGTGGAGCAGTTATATAGTAGGCCTGAAAGATGGACAGAAATACAGCTGCTGGAGCAGTCACAGAGTTGGCCTGTTGGATGGGGAGTGATGTAGCTTCAAGAACAGTTGCGGAGAAGGCCTGATAGATGGGGAGTAACAGTGCTGTTGGAGCAGATACAGATTAGGCCTGACAAATGGGGAGTGACAAACCCGCTGGACGAGTTACAGAGTAGGCGTGACATTTGCAGTGTGATAAACCCGCTGGTGGTATTTCAGAGGAGGCCGGTCATTTGGGGAGTGATATAGCTGCTGGAGCAGTTATGGAGTAGTACTGACAGACGGGGAATGAGAAAGGTGATGGGACAATTACAGAGACGGTCTGCTAGGTTGGGAGTGATATAGTCAATCGGAGAAAGTGTGGACTGCAGATGCTGGAGAACAGAGCTGAAAAACATGTTGCTGGAAAAGCACAGCAGGTCAGGCAGTATCCAAGGAGCAGGAGAATCGATGTTTCGGGCATAAGCCCTTCTTCAGGAATGAGGAAGGTGTGCCAAGCAGGCTAAGAAAAAAACGTAGGGAGGAGGCACTTGGTGGAGTGGCTTTGGGAATACGATAGGTGGAAGGACGTTAAGGTGAGGGTGATTGGTCAGACAGTCGGTGAGGTGGAGAGGTCGGGAAGTAGGTTTCAGGTCAAGAAGGCGGTGCTGAGACAGAGAGTTGGGACTGAGAATGTAGGGGGGAGGGGAAATGAGGAAGCTGGAGAAATCTGAGTTCATCCCTTGTGGTTGGAGGGCGACCGACTCAACACGGACGTATACTATAAACCAACCGACTCCCACAGCTACCTAGATTATACCTCCTCTCACCCTTCCCCCGGCAAAAACGCTATCCCATATTCCCAATTCCTTTGCCTCCACCGAATCTGCTCCCAGGAGGACCAATTCCATTACTGAACAACCCAGATAGACTCCTCCAAAGACCGCAATTTCCCTTCAGACGTGGTTGACGATGCTCTCCACCGCATCTCCCCCACTTCCCGGTCCTCTGACCTTGAACACCGCTCCTCCAATCGCCACCAGGACAGAACCCCACTGGTCCTCACCTACCACCCCACCAACCTCCAGATACCATCCTTTGTCATTTCCGCCACCTCCAAACAGGCCCCACCACCAAGGATATGTTTCCCTCCCCTCCCCATCAGCGTTCTGGAACGACCACTCCCTCCGCGACTCCCTTGTCAGGTCCACACCGACCACCAACCCAACCTCCACTCCCGGCATCTTCCCCTGCAACCACAAGGAATGCAAAATTTGCGCCCACACCTCCCCCCTCACTTCCCTCTAAGGCCCCAAGAGATCCTTCCATATCCGTCACAAATTCACGTGAACCTCCACACACATCATTTACTGCATGCGCTGCACCCGATGTGGCCTCCTCTACATTGGGGAGACATGCTGACTACTTGTGGAACATTTCAGATAACGCCTCTGAGACACCTGCACCAACCAACCCAACCGCCCCATGGCTGATCACTTTAACTCCCCCTCCCACTCCGCCAAGGGCATGCAGATCCTTGGCCTCCTCCATTGCCAGACCATGGCAACACGACGCCTGGAGGATGAGTGCCTCATCATCCGCCTATGAACCTTCCAACCACAAGGGATGAATAAGATTTCTCCAGCTTCCTCATTTGATCTGCCCCACCTTATCTCAGTCCCAACCCTCGGACTCAGCACCGCCTTCTTGACCTGCAATTTTCTTCCCGACCTCTCCGCCCTCACCCCCTCTCTAGCCTATCTCCATCAGCTTAACTTCCTTCCACCTATCGCTTTCCAAACGCCCCTCCCCCAAGTCCATACTCCTTACCTTTTGTCTTAGCCTGCTTGGCACACCTTCCTCATTCCTGAAGAAGGGTTTATGCCCGAAACGTTGATTTTCCTGCTCCTTGGATGCTACCTGAATTGGTACGCTTTTCCAGCAACACATTTTTCAGCTGGGAGTGATATAGTGGTTCGACCAGTTAATGATTCGGCCTGACAGATGGAGAGTGTTACACATGCTGGAGTAGTTAGAGTTGGCCTGACAGATGGGGAGTGATGTCGCTCCTGGAACAGTTACAGAGTAGCTCTGACAGATGGGGAGTGACAGAGATGCTAGAGTAATTAGAGTTTGGGAGTAATTTAGCTGCTGGAGCAATTACAAAGTAGGCCGGAGGATGGGGAGAATAATCGATGCTGGCACAGTTCCAGAGTCGGCCTGACAGATGAGGAGTGATATGCAGCTGGAGAATTTAAAGAATAGGTCTGAAAGATGTCGAGTGACATAGCTGCTGGTGCAGTTACAGAGTAGGCCAGACAGATGGGGAGTGATGTCGCTGCTGGAGCAGTTACAGAGCCAGCCTGACAGATGTGTTGTTGTATTGCTCATAGAGCAGTTGCAAGTAGGCCTGACAGATGGAGAGTTGTATCGCTGCTGGATTAGTTACATAGTAAGCCTGACATATGGGAAGTTAAACAACTGATGGAGCAGTTACAGAGTAGGCCTGACAAGTGGTGAGTGATATTGCTGCTGGAGCAGATACAGAGTAGGCCAGACAGATGGGGAGAGATGGAGCTGCTGAAACAGTTTCAGAGGCGGCCTGACTGACAGGGAACAGCATCGTTGATGGAACAGTTACAGAGTCGGTCTGCTAGATTGGGAGTGATATAGCGGCTGGATAGTTACTGATTCGGCCTGACCGATGAGGAGTGTTACACATGCTGGAGCAGTTACAGAGTAGGCCTGGCAGATGGAGAGTGATGCAGCTCCTGGAGCAGTTAGAAAGTAGGCCAGACAGATGGGGTGTGACACAGCTATTGCAATAGTTACGGAGTAGGCCTGCTAGAAGGGGAGTGATTATAGCTGCCAGAGCAGGTACAGATTCGGGCTGACAGATGGGGAGTAAAACAGATGCTGTAGCAGTTAAAGAGTAGACCTGAGAGATGGGGAGTGATAAAGCTGCTGGAGAAAAAACAGAGTAGGCCTGACAAAAGAGGAGCGTTGCAGCTGCTGGAGCAGATAGGGAGGGTAGCAGGGACTGAAGGAGATACGGAGACAGGGAGTGTACACAGATAGGGAGGTTTGAAATGACTGAAGGAGCTATGGAGACAGGAAGTGCTACACAGGTAGGGACGCTAGTAGAGACTGAAGGAGATACGAAGAGAAGGAGTGTAACACCGATAGGGAAGGTCGATACTGAAGGAAATACCGAAATAGGGAGTGTTACACACATAGGGAGGATAGCAGGGAATGAAGGAGATACAGAGACAGGGAGAGTGAAACAGAAAGTGAGGGCAGGAGGAACTGAAGGAGATACGGAGATAGTGAATCTTACTCAGAAAGGGAGGCTATAACAGACTGAAGGAGATACTGAGACAGGGAGTGTTACACAGAAAATGAGGGTAGTAGGGACAGAGGGAGATAGGGAGGCAGGGAGTTTTACACAAATGGGGGTAGCAGGGACTGAAGGAGATACGGAGACAGGAGTGTTACACAGAAAGGGAGGCTAGGAGAGACTGATGAAGATTCGGAGACAGGGAGAGTTACACAGATAATGAGGGTAGTAGGGACAGAGGGAGATAGGGAGACAAAAAGGTTTACACAGATAGGGGGTAGCAGGGATTGAAGGAGATACGGAGACAGGGAGTCTTACCCAGATAGGGAGGGTAGGAGAGACTGAAGGAGATTCGGGACAGGGAGTGTTACACAGATAGTGAGGGTATTGACGACTGGAGGAGATATTCAGACAGAAAGATTTACACAGATAGGGAGGGTAGTAGGGGACTGAAGGAGATACCGAGACAGTGAGTGTTACACAGATAGGGAGGCTGTTAGGAACTGAAAGAGATACGGAGACAGGCAGGGTAACATAGATTGGGAAGGTCGGGACTGAAGGAAATGCAGAGACAGGACGTTTTACACAGATAGGGAGGTTAGTAGGGACTGGTGGAGATACCGAGACAGAGTGTTGCACAGATAAGGAGCGTAGTACGGCCTGAAGGAGGTAGAGAGACGGAGTGTTACACAGGTAGTGAGAGTAGTAGTGACTGAAGAAGGTACTGAGACAGGAAGTGTTACATTGTAACATAGAAACAAGGGCAGGTGTAAGCCATTCAGCCCTACCAGCTTGCCCCACGATTCAATATGATCACGGCTGACCATCTAACTCGGTGCCCTGTTCCTGTTTTCACCCCCATACAAATACTGTCAAAACGGGGGAAGATAATCCAACCCTCCCTAACTAGGTTGAGTGGAGTGATTACATTATTAGGGAGGTTGGGATTGATTGGGGGAGTCCCGTGGATTCTGATCGAGATTAATGACCTGGGGAAGATCATTCAGTCTGGAGAAGATGATGCCAATAGACAGATTTAGATTTTGAAATAAATGACTTATTCGGGTGGTACAGATATACTTGGGTTGGAGAAGGTTACTGAGAGGGAAAATTATACGATGTGCTGTTGGTTATCGAAATAAAATCGTCTTTGTTTCTGGAGGAGGTAATACACAAACGTTTCTAATGAGTCTTTAGTTTGCAGAGACAGGGAGGGGAGTAGAAAGAGGAGGGGTTTACTGAGGAATGGACTGGGTTGTAGAGATAGAAAAAAGTTCATTGTAATCGTGAGGGTTGTCGAGAGAAAATGACGCAATGAGTGTGTATTAGGGACAGAATGGTATACAGGGATAAGGAGGAGCTGGAAGAGGTTACTGCGATAGTGAGGTTTGTGGTGATGATTGTCGCGATTAGATGAAGGTTGTAATACAGAGGGATGTAGACTCTGAATGGTTCTTCAGACTGAAGGATATTTCAGAAAGTGACAGATGTAGGGACTGGGGTTGGATACAGCAATAAAGAGGACGTTTTAAATACTTGGATGGTTTTAGTGGCTTCAGGAGGTTACAAACATAGTAAGGCTAGTAGTGATGCGAGTAGGTAGAGTTAAAGATCATTGTGGTGATTGGAGAAGGTCACAGCGAAAGACGAGATTGCAGAGACTGGAAGCGGTTGCAGGCATGGGGAATTTTAAAGTGGCTTCTAAGCGCTGTACACTGGAAGGCCTGTAAGGATTGGAGCAGATTACAAAGGCAGGAATGGCTCATAGTGACTGCAGGAGTTCATCCAGATAGAGACATCTGTAGGAATATGAGATGATTACAAAGGTGGTCTGGCGCTATAAGACGTAAGGCAGGAGTGTTTTGGGTCAGGAGAAGGTTACAGTAATATCATGTGCGATAGGGGTGGTGGAAGGTACGCAGATAGGGAGTTTGGTAAGCGCTGGAAGATGTAACAGAAACAAGGTGGACTCTCAGTACTGTGCAAGATGGCAGAAATGAGCGTCATGACATTGGCTGAAGGTGGAGATGGCAGAGATTGGCCATGTCATCCACATTGGAGCAATATCCAGAGGTTGGGACTGTAGTCAGAATTGGACTAGGTTTCAAATATATAGGGGGATTGTAGGCATTGGAGAAGTTTACAGAGATAGGAACTGTTCTCAGAGTTCGAAGAATTCAAGGCACTGGCGCAGATAAGCACAGGCCTGGACTGATAACTGTGACACTCCCTTTGATGTTTCATGCTGGCTCAGTACAGCAGAGTTGAAAATAATCCTCCCACAAGAGGGTGGGGATTGAGCCCGTGACCTTCATACTCTATGTTTCCCCTTCAGCACTGTTTCTGTGCCTTGTCTTATGGGCCGATATTTCAAGCCTCTTAAATGCGATCTATTCTGTTCACTCTGTTCTGCTAGAGAACTGGCCACACCCCCTTGACTTATACAGGTAACTTCGAAAAACATAAATGCTTTGGCCTAAAGACTCATCTGTTTATGTACAAGCAAAATGGCCTTTCATCTCTGTCCCATACTCAGCCGTCTTGGATCCCGGCCTGTTCATGAACCCTCTGGAAAAGAAAACAAGGACACGGTATCCTTGAGAAAAGGAACAGCTTTTAGGTAAAAAGGACGATCTTTGTGACTACATGGATAATTTGGAGAGGGTGCACAGAAGGTTCACTAGGATATTGTCTGGTGTGGACGGGGTGCTAGCTACGAGGATTATTTTCGTTGTAAAGAAGGCAATTGAGGGGGATCTGATTGAGGTCCACAAAATCATGAGAGCTGGAGACAGGGTAGAAGACTCAATTACTCGTGGTCATGATTTCAAAGTGAGAGAAGAAATGTTTCATGGATTTATACTTTGGAAGTTCATCACATCGAGGGTGGTGGATGCCTGTCTCGCATTGCCAGAGGAGGTGGGGGGTGGAATGGGAACGATAGTGTTGTTTAAGATGAATGCAGACAGATATGTGAATGGACAGGGAGCAGAGGGGTACAGATACTTAGAAAATAGGCGTCAGGTTTAGAGGAATTAAGGGGCCTGTTCCTGTGCTGGAATATTCTTTGTTCTCACCAGCCTCTGTGTGAAAAGATTGCGCCTCAGGTCCATTTAATATCTTTGCCCTCTCACTTGAACCTATGCCCTCTAGTTCTGGGCTCACCCAAATCCAAGGGAAAGACGTTGTCTGTTCATCCTATCCATGCCTATGATGAAATGATAAACCTCTATAAGGTCACCCTCAGACTTCGACGCTCCAGGGGACACACCTCCAGCCTATTCAACCTCTCTCTAAACCTCAAATCCTCCAAATCTGGCAACATCTTTATTCATCTTTTCTGAACCTTATCAAGTTTCACAACATCCTTCCAAAAGAAAGGAGATCAGAATTTCATATTCCAAAGTGGCCTAGCCAATGTCCTGTACAGCTGCAACATGACCTCCCAACTCTTATACTCAAAAGATGTAGGCTTACTCGATGAGCTGAGTGGTTTGTTTTCAGACGTTTCGTCGACATACTAGGTAATATCAATGAGACTCCAGTCTCACTGGTTTTATTGATCTGCTTTCATTTTCTGTGTTTAGGTTTGCTTGGGTTGATGACGTTATTCCCCATGGAGAGTCATTTCCTGTTTTTTTTCTGAGGGTGGTAATTGGGGTTCAAGTCAATGTGTGTGTTGATAGGGTTTCGGTTGGAATACCATGCTTCTCGGAATTATCGTGCGCGTCTCTATTTGGATAGTCCTTGCATGGATGTGATCTCCCGGTTATAGTGGTGTACTTCTTCATCCGTAGTGAGGACACACATGAGATTGGGTCACGCATGTCTGTGGTTAGTTGATGTTTGTCAAATGTAGTGGGATTTTTTACGGTTCTTGCAAGCTATTTAGGTTCTGCAGGTTATTTAAATATGGAGGGTGTGGAATGGAACATTTTACCAGAGATAGGAACAGCAGCTTTGGTTGAGACTGTTTTACAGATAAGGAAACATTGTACAAACTGGGGGAGGTTCCTGCAGAAGGGAGGGTTTTGGGAGAAGGGTGATGTTTACACAGATAGGGGTATAAGAGCTGGAGAAGGTTATGGAGATGAGGAGATGGATGGAGAGACTGGAGGATATTAAATTTACTGTGTAAGTGATAGCAACAGGAGGATGTAACTTTGATAGTGAGCTTTGTAAGAACTGGATCAAGAGTTTCAGCCATATGATTGGGTTCGACAGATTGGCAGTGCTGCAGGGACCTTAGAGGATTACATAGATAGGGACAATTGTCGGGTTTTCACAGACTGATACCTCTTTACAGACTGGAAGAGGTCATGTCGAAAGGGAGGGTTGTCGGTGCTGCCGACGCTAATAGAGTGTTCAGGGGATGCAGTAGTTTACTGACAGTAGGAGGTTTCTCGACAGGAGTAGATTACAGATAGTGATGATGGTTTGGCTTGAGAAAATTAAAGGTAATTGAGAGTTTTCGCGTCTGGAAGAGATTACATTGATACGGCCAATTGAAGACATGAAGTAATTTTTCATGGAAAGGATAACACACATTGTGAGGGATGTGGGCATTGAGAATGAAAATGCAGACAGAGGGCGGTATTGAGAAATTGAACTTCAGGGATAGGGATTGCAGTAGGGTTTAATGAGATAGGGAAAGTTGTATTTCCTGAGGAAGGTTACACTGATACAGATATTGTTATGGAGAGTGTAATGGAAGATAAAAGAGTTAAGACGTTTTAGTGACGGTATGAATTCACGGAGATAGGGAGGGGGCCAGGTTACAGACATAGGCAGGGTTCAAGCAGCTTCAGAACACTACCTAATTAGCACATCTTTGGATTGTGGGTGAAAGCAGTAGCACCCAAAGGAAACCCACGCAGCTTCTATTAAACTCCACACTGACAGCTGCCTGAGACTGGAATCGAAACGAGTCCCTGGTGCTGTGAAGCAGCATTGCTAGCCACTGAACCCCTTATCCAAGAGATAAGGATAATGCAAAACTGAAGTGTCCAAATTTGTAGAAGTCCACTCACCATTAGATTATCATTACCACTGGATATTTTCACTATTGATAAACAGGATCTGACTAGCACAAACTGGGAGACACTGCTTGCACCTGAGTCTTTATTCAGAAAGTGGGATTATTTTAAAGTGATGCAGTGAGAATTCAGGGCCAGCATGTTCCCATAGGAGTGAAAGGCAAATACAACACTTCCAGCGAATATTGAGCAAGCAATACTATGAGTTTGACAAAACAAATGCAGTGCAATAAAACAGGCGAAACGCAGAGAGGGCAATGGGATTGTGAAACATGAGGGGAAAACAATGGTCAGGATATATATTTGGAATATAATATTCAAGCAAAGCCATGAGGTATTTTGTCACTACAGTTAGAGTAAGAGGAATCCCAGCAAAACAGTGGGGCTTGTTAGAAACCAAAGGGATATTCTGTGCATGGAGCCAGGAGAAATAGGTGAGGTCTTGAATGAAAACTTCCCATCTATATTCACACACAAAAGACATTGTCGCCGGGTACTTCAGTTGTGATGGTGAGGTTCGAGAACATGTTAAGATCGATAAGGAGGAGGTATTAAATGCTTTCACAGGCATAAAGGTGGCGAACTCCCTAGCGCCCAATGAAATGTCTCCCAGGCTGCTATGAGTGGTAAGGCAGGAGATTGCTGGAGATATACTTAATGCTTTTCTGTACACAGGTGAAGTGCCATATTATTGGAGGTTGCAAATGTGGTTCATTCGTTCAAGAATGGCAGCAGGGATAGGCCAAGTAATTACAGAGTAGATAATCTGATATTAGCGGTAGGAAAATTGTTTGAAATAATTCTGATAAAAAGGATAAATCAACATTTTGTAAAGGCAAAAATCGATTAAATACAGTCAGCACAGATTTGGTACAGGAAGATCCTGTCTGACTAATCCAACTGAGAGATTTGAAATATTGTCTGAAAGTACTGATGAGGTCAGTGCAGATGACATGGTTTACATGGTGTTTATAAACGCCTTTGATAAGATCCCACATGGAAGGCTGTTCCAAAAGGGATGAGCCAATGGGATTCATGCCAAGTTGGCAAGTTGGATCCACAATTGTTGAAGGGTTGTTTTTGTGATTGGAAGCCTTCCAACAGTTGGTGTACCGAAGGGATCTGTGCAGAGGCTTATAGAAATACATTTAACAGACATCTGGATGGATATATAAATAGGAAGTGTTGAGAAGAATATTGACAAAGTTCTATCAAATGAGCCTAGAAACGTCATGCAAAAGTTGAACCGTAGGATCTATTTCCATGCTGTGCATATCTATTATTCTATATCTTAAAAGCACCCCGCTATAGAAGTGGAGGTGTTGGATGTTTTAAACCACAAAGTTCGATAAATCCCTAGTACCGAATCAAATGTATTTCAGAGCATAGCGGGAAGCTAGGGAAGAGATTTTGGGGCCCCTATCAGAGATATTTGTACAACAGAGAGCCATGTGAGATGGAAGACTGGAGGATGGCATCGTGGGCAGTGAAGGAGGTTTTTTAAGATTACAAAGGAATCTCGATATGGCTGAATGGCTGAAAAACCGGAGATGGAATTCAATCTGAATAAATGCGACGAAATGCATTTGGGTCAGCAAAGAAGGAAGGGCGTATACTTTAAATGGTAGGACCTTCTACGGTGCTGTAGAACAGAGAGACCTCGGGGTTCAGGTACATTAGTCTTTGAAGTTTGCAACGTGGAGAGACAAAATGGTTTGAAATGCGTGTGTCACACTTGCTTTCATTGCTCAGTCCTTTGGATATAGGAGTTGGAAGTCACGCTGAGATAATACAGGCCATTGGTGGAGGTTCTTTTGCAATACAGCATCCAGTTCTGTTCGCCCAGTTATAGGAAGAATATTATTAAGCTGGATAGGTTTCAGATGAGATTTATCAGGATATTGCTAGATATGGAAGGTTTCAGTTCTGAAGAAATGCGGGATTTGTTGTAAATCTTCATTGAAAGCTGAATGCTGAGAGGTGACCTGATAGAAGTAAATAAAATACTGAGGGTATAGATAGAGTTAATGTTCGTTATCATTTCCTGTGGACATGGCAGTTTCAAGACTAGGGGCTACATTTTTAAGTTGAGAGGACAGACATTGGTGGTGGGGTCCGTTTGGACCATCTCTGACAACTCTCTCCCCTTCCTGGTTCACCTGGACCATCTATGACACCTCTCTCTCCCTCCACTTCATGGACCTCTCCATCTTCAATAAAGAACGACCGACTTGACACTGACATTTTTTACACCCGCTGACTCCCACAGCTACCTGGATTTTAACTCTGCCCACCCTCCCGCCTGCAAAAATCCCATCACATATTCTCATTTCCTCCGCCTTTGCCGTATTTGCTCCCAGGAAGACCAGTTCCACCACAGAACACATCATGGTCTCATTCCTTAGAGACTACCATTTCCCTTCTCACCAGGTTAAAGTTTCCCTTCCAACGCATCTCATGTATATTCCGTCTCTCCACCCTCAAATCCCACACCTCCAACTGGAACAAGGACAGAACCCCCCGGTGCTTACCTTCCACCCTCCCAAACTTCGCATATATCACATCATATGACAACATTTCCTCCGAATCTATTTCCGCTTTCGTCAAAGAACGTTCCCTCCGTGACTACAAGGGAGTTGCAGTGGGAATGGTCTCTGCAGAATGCAGCTATGGCTGAGAAAGGAAATATATCGCTGGTGGTGGGGTCTGGCAGCAGTTAATGCGCTGTATCTGGAGGTGGAAGGTGAGGCCTGTGGCAAAATTCCTATTGTGGTTGAAGTGGTGGGGTAAAGGCGGCCGTGTGGGAATTGGGGGATATGCGTTGGAGGACATTGTTGATCACCTTAGTGGAAAATTGCGATCCTTGAAATCGGAAAACTTTCTGAGATGTTCTGAAGGGGAATTGTTCCTCCTGGGTGAAAATATGGCAGAATCGGAGGGATTATGTGTACAGGATAATGTCCTTACGGGAGTATACTCGATTGTGGATCCGGAGAGCAAAAACATAAGACATGCAATACCTCGAGGAAATGGTTGAAACAGAAACCAAAGAGATGATGCAAATACATCGCTGATAAAAGAATAACCAGGTGTAGAATAGGACCCCTTAAAGATTAACAAGGCCATCTATGGAACCACAGAATGTGGTAGAGATATTATGCGAGTATTTCACACATCATTTTTATTACTGGAGATTGACATGGAAGCTAAAGAGTTTGGAGAACAAAATAGTGATAACTAGATAAATGTTCATATTGCAGAGGAGTTAGTACTGGTTGTCATAAATTGCATCAAAGTGGATACATCAATGGGACCTAATCAGGTGTAACTCAGAATTGTGTGGAAATCTAGTGAGGTGATGGTTGGGGCCCTCAATGAGATATTTATAACATCGATAGTCACAGGTGAAGTCCTGGAAGACGGGTGCAATGATTTTAAATAAAGGTGGTTAGGAAAGGCTGTGGAACAATGGAACTGTGAGGTTGAAACCAGCGGCAGGCAACTTGTTGGAAGGGACTCGGAGGAACAGGATTAACATGTGATTGCAAAGGCACGAAATGATTAGGGATAGTCAACATGGCTTTGTGCATGAGAGATTGTCTCACTAACTTGGTTGTGTCTTTTGAAGAAATTACCAAGAAGATTGAAGGCAGACTGGGGACGTTGTCAATATGTACTTCGGAAAGATATTCACCGAGGTTCCACAAAGTAGACTGGTTAGCAAGGTTAGATAAGATGCAATACATTGAGAACTAACCATTCGGAAAGAAAATTGGATTGAATGTAGGAGACTGAGAGTGGTGATGGAGGGTTGCTTTATGGACTGGAGACTGTGAACAGCAGTGTGCTGCAGGGACCGATGCTAGGTCTTTTTGCATAAATAACTTGAATGCGAATAGGCTGAGAGGAGATGAGTCATGACTCTAGAAGTAAAGGTAGCAATAAAGAGGCGATAATGAGCGTGCAGAGAGAGATTATAGAGAGATTATAAAGTGTGAATTACCAAGGTTGAAGCCAGTGCTATTTGACAAAATATGTGGGTGATGGGGGGATGGGTGAAGCAGATGCAAAATGGAAAACAGTGGAGAAGGGTAGAAAAGGGGGAAGAGGAGAGGAAAAGGTGATGAGAGAGTGGGGAGCGAGGGAAAGAAAGACAATCAAGAAATAAGAGGGACAGAACAGTGAAAAACATTTCAAAGGCAAATAAAATAAATGAAATAAAATTACGGAGCAAAATGAAAGCAGATGGGTCGAGATAGGATAATCTTCTGATGGCAGATGGGTTTTGGATGTGAATATGAGGTATGGTCAGTAGGTTTACAAAATAGACCGAAATTGTAGCTGTAGTGGAATGTCGCAGGTAGGCAGGGCAGTGATGGCAGCGTTTGGTACACGTTCTGTTATTGGTCAATGCATTGAATTCAGTCGTTGTGACGTCATACTACGGCTCGATAGGACATTGATTAAAAGTCATCTGGAATGTTGTTTTCTGTTTCAAACTCCCTGTTCGAGCAATAATGTTGTGAAACTTGAAAGGTGTAAAAAAAAATTTCAAGGAATTTTGCTACAGTTGGACGGTTTGAATTATTGGGAAAGCCTGAATAGTCTTGCTCTATTTTCTCTGGAGATTTAGAGCCTGAGAGGTGACCTTATTAAAGTTTTTAATCATGAGGGGCATGGATCAGGTGAATAGTCTGTGTCTTTTCCCCATGTTAGGTGGTCCAAACTAGATGGCACACGCTTAAGGCGAGAGGGAAAAGATAAAAATGGATCTAAGGGATAACATTTTCACGTCGAGTGCGGTGCGCGCTTGGAATGAACTGCCTGAGGAAGGGTGGAGGCTAGTACAATTGTAACATTTAAAAGCATCTGATTGTGTACATGAAGAGGAACATTTTAGAGGGACATGAGCCAGCCCCTGGTAAATGGGACACCACTAGTTTAGGATTTCTAGTTGGCATGCACGAGTTGGACTGTAGGGTCTGTTTCATTGTTGTATACCTCTATGACATTAATAAATTATAATTAAAATAGGTTTCTCTTTTTTGGACAAGTAGTACAACTTTAGATAATTCTCCTTGGAGTGAGAAGATTAAGCAATGATTTTGACAAGGAACACCTTTTTTTCAGAGAAATTTAATTGAAAGAGAGGCAGAGACATATTATTAATGTTGTCACAATTTTCAATAACTACTGTCAAGTAATTGGCAAATAACGCAGGGTGAAAATGTGAATATTATTTTACTCAGTAAGTTCTGAGCATCTGGAACTGTCTGGCAGCTGGACACAGATTCAGCAGTTATTCTCAAACAGATTTAGAATTTTACTGTTTAGAGCATGTAGAGAGCTGTGGACAAATACGAGGGGGCTTGGGATAGAGTGGCAGCATCTCCAGAGGGACAGCCGCAATTCGTTCAATAGCCCCCAGCCGCTGTGCTCTGTGATGATGCTCCATTCACTGTGATTGGGTATATGAGTAGGAAAGGTTTAGAGGGTTATGGGCGAACAGCTGGCAAATGGGGCTCCATCGATTTAATATCCCCAGTTGGCAGGGGCGTTTTGGACATCTGTTTCTGTGCTGTATATCTCTATTATACGAATAAATTAAAATATGAATCTCTTTTATTGAGAGTTACAGAAGATGAGATAATTACCTTGGAGCTGAAACGTTTAAGCAGTGATTTTAACTAGGGGCAGAGTTGTTTCCAGGCTATTAAATTTACAAAGTCAGAGAGAGAAATCATAACGTTGTCACAATTTTTAGTAAGTATTAAACTTGGCAAATCATGCAAGGTTGAAAGGTGAAGATTATTTTACTCAGTAAAGTCTGAGCATCGGGAACAGTTCTGCATGCAGATTCAGCAGTCATTCTCAAACAGATTTGGAATGTAATTTTTGAATGATAGATTTGGACAGCTATGAACAAATGGAAGGGGAGTTGGGACAGATTTGCAGCATCTACAGAGGGAGCGAGCACAACCCCAATGGGCTGAATACCCGCCAGCCCTGTCATCTGTGATACTGCCCCATTCATTGTGAATGATGAAGCACATCTCAGGGCAGAGAGAGGGAGGATCCTACCACTCACCTCACAATGGGGCCAGCTGATTGACGGCAGCGCCAGACCAATAGGAGGTGAGTTGGTGTGGATAACACGTGACCATGAGCTGTGCAGACACAATGCCACTGTGAGGGAAACTCAGTGAATGTGAAGGGAGTGGGAGAGACAGCAGACACTGTATAGAAATGGCGTTAGTGTTAACTGGGAGGGTTTATAAACACATGGTGCAGAAACTCCAGGTAAATTAGAACTAAATGAACTGTGGATGCTGTAAATCAGAAACAACAATCAGAAGATGCTGGAAAAGGTCAGCAGGTCTGGCAGCATCTGTGAAGAGAAATCAGAGTTAACGTTTCGGATCCAGTCAAACTTCCTCAGAACTGATGGTATGAAAATATCGGTTTCTATGCGGAAGGTATATTTTACACAGCGAGAAGAACATTTGGATCAAGGAGTCGATAAAGATCTGGCTGGGAGGGTGAATAGATCTTAATGGAGACTGTTCGTGGCTAACCATAGGTATTGTGTACTGGCGAGTTATGTAATGACAAGACCTGGTGTGTAAGTTAGGTGGATAGGACATGAGGGAGTTCAGGCCAGATAACTAGTGAACTCAGTGTTAAGTCCGGAGTGCTGCAGCATTCCCAAGCGCAAAACGAAGTGTTCTTCCAGCTTATGCTGATCTCCGCTGGAAGACTGAAGTACCCCTGAGTCAGATGTTAGCGAGAGAACAGGGTAGGGTGTTAAAGTGGCAGCAACTCGAAGCTCGGGGTTACTTGCAGACAGAGTACAGATCATCTGACGTAATTTCTGTCAACTCCAAGATGCCGCCAATAAACATTCCGCTCCCATCCCTTGTCCACCTTATGCAGGGACAGTTCCCTCCTGGATACCCTGGTCCACTCCTCATTCACTCCAAACAGGACCCAGCGCCAATCCAGCACATTCCCCTATAACCGCCCAAGGTATAACACGTGCCTTTCTTCTTCCTCAGTATCCAAGAGCCAGAACACACCTTCTCGTTGTCTGTCTTTTTAACATACCACTCTGTTCCCTGGCAAACACCTCTATTTCAGACTTGCTGCAGCATTCTAGTGAAGCTCAGCACAAGCTGGAAACGCCGCACCTAATATTCTGCTTGGGGACAGTGCAGCCTTAAAGACTCAATATCATGTTGAATAATATTAGGCCTTTCTCCTAGCCCCTTACCCAACACACCAGGTCTTGATATCACATAGCCTGCCTTTGCACACTACATATTGAATATTTGCAGGGCCTAAAACCTTTACACCATTTGTCCGTTTGATATTAGATGGATATGCTTGATGTGTATTAGCTACACCTAGGTTACAGGAATGGCTAATGTAGAAAAAAAATCATGCAACAAAAAACATGATTCCTTGAACCGTCCCGGTAAATCAAATTAAACTCCATTTGCCTTTTTTCCACCCCTTCTCCCAATTGATCAAGATCCCTTTCCAAACATAGATAATCTTTTTTACGATCAACTTTGACATTTTTTATGTCACACAAACGAACCATACTGTGTGTATTCTTATTCCGAACTCATCTATATACATGGCAAATAAAAATGGACACGGCACCGATTACAGTGGAACACTGCTGGTCACAGATGTCCAGTCTGAAAAGTAACACTCCACTATTGCTCCGTATCCTGCTTTTCAGATAATTTTCTATCCAGTTGGCAAGCTGTCCCTGAATCCCATGTGATCGAAATTTACAAATTCGTTTCTCATGCAGAACCTTTTCAAAGGCTTGACGAAAGTCAAAATAAACAATGTACCATGCTCTGCCGTCATTGAATATTCTTGGTGACTAACTTAAAAAACTCAATCATATTTGTGAGACACCCTCTTACATAACCAGACTGAATATCCCTAATCATTCCTTAGCTCTCCAAAAATATGCATATCCTAATCTTCAGAATCACCTCCAACATGCTCAGAGGTCTACAGTTCCCAGGTTTCTCCTTATATCCTTGTTTTAACAAAGGTGCAACATTAGCCCCTCTCCTGTCATCAGGCAGCTCACCCGTTGTTGTCAGTTGTACAGATATTTCTCTATGGTCCCCCCAATTTCCTCCCACCCAAACTGTTCCCGTATTATCACTTTAGTTTCTTTCCCGATCTTATGTGCCAAGAAAATGTCAGGTGTTGCTAAATTTCTGACAGAAATATTGCATATTGATAAAGAATATTGTCTTGAACTCATTTCACAAACTCTAAACCAATCAAACCTTTCACACTATGGTAGTATTAGTCAATGTTTGAAAAAAATGAATCACCCACTATTACAACATTATTCTGACTTTATATCAGAGATCTCTCTGTCTATTTGTTCCTTGAGTTCTCTCTAAATATTGCAGCGTCTATAGTGCTATTCAACTAAGGTGATTTTTAAAATTACTTTTAAAACACAATTTCTTTTGAAAAAAAGCTCTGATCCACAATTTAAAAATAGATCTTTTTTGTTTATTCGCTCCGAGAATGTAGGTATTTTCCCAGAAGGCAGTTGAGTCAGCCACATTGCTGTGGGTCTGGAGTCATATGTTGGCTAGACCAGGTGAGCTTGATAGTTTCCTTCCCTAAAGGACATTAGTGAACCAAATGTTTTTTTTTCTTCTCACAATCGACAATCGTTTCATGGTCATCATTATACTTTTCATTCTAGATTTTATTGAATTCAGATGACACCATCAGCCATGTTGGGATTCTAACCCTAAACCTCGGGACATTACACGTACTACTCGTCAGTCAACAATACCATTCGGCCATTGCCTCCCTTTTTACTGAGGTTCAAACCAAAAAGGTCTGTCATTCTGCGTGTACAATTTGAGATTCCGCACTGAAAGGTCCATATAGCAGCCTCTCTGAAAGGTCATCTCACAGAAGTCTGTATGGGGGGGAGAAAATATTTCACTTTTTTGGATTTTTATTTTATATTTTTGAGATAAAAGAAACAAAAAAAAATCCAAATAAAAATCTTATATCACTGACATGTAATCCCTGAAACTGGAGGGGGGGGGGGGGAGGATTACAGAGATAGGGAGGGATGTGAGACTGGACGGGCATTACAGAGATAGGGAGGGCTGTGAGGCGAGAGGGGGATCATTGTCCAAACATCTCCGTTTTACATGGACTGCAGCACTTCGGGAAGGCAGTTCCAGTCAATTAAAATGGCCAATAAATCCTGGTCTGTGCAGCAAAGGCAACCCTCAGCGAATAAAACGGCAGCAGTGAACTCTCTCAGCTGACTGGCTATGAAGTTAGAAACCTCTCTGGAAATGGAGCTGGGAGAAAAGAGACACAAAGTGACGTTTCACAACTGCTCTCAGAAAGACCTCCATCTCAGAACTACTTCCAGCTGGGGATCATCTCAGTGGGTATCAATCTCTTAAAATCATTTCTGTTTTAGTTTGATCCGTCTACAGTAGTGAGTAGAGTGATGGTTTCTTTTTAATATGTCTTACGGTTTCTTGATTACATTTTTAAAATTTAAAACATAGGCATTAAGTTAGTCTCGGGCAGTATTTTGGATTGGTTGGGGAGGGATTAAATGATTTGGAGACGCCGATGTTAGACTGGGCTAGATAGACTTAAAAATCAGACAACACCAGGATATAGTTCAACAGATTTATTTGGAAGCACTAGCTTTCATTGCGCTATTCCTTCATCAGATGATTGTGGAATGATTGCAAGCAGTTAGGAATTAACAAGAGCCGGGGGTACCATAGGTGGCAGTCTCAGGATGGAAGGATACTACAGATATGGTCAGGTAGATGGGTTACCTCCACGAAAGGTACAAGGGCTAGGCAGGTAATGCAGGAGTCTCCTGTGCCTGTCCCCATCTCAAAAACGTATTCTGGTTTGGCAAATGTAGTGTTTAATAGACGTTCAGGGAAATGTAGCACTTGCAGCCAAGTTACTGGTTCTGAAGCTGACAGTGAGACATCAGAATGTGGTGGTGCCTCCCTCATGTCAGGATCAAGGATGCCTCAGACAGGGATCAAAATATTTTCAAAGCGGAGAATCATCAGTGGGAGGTCAATGACAGGGGAAGGGGGTCCTGATGAGAGAATAATCATGTAGGAGGTAAAAAAACAGGTTCTCAAGGATAGTAATATCTAGATTACTCCTGGTGCAACACGCTAGTGAGAGTAGGAACAGCAGGATGGTGGAGATGAATGTGTGGCGAAGGAGCTATTGCAAGGGAGAAGGCATGACATGTTTGGATCATGGGAATTTCTTCTGGGATATATCTGACCTACATTGCAAGGACAGATTGCAGCTGCATTGGAAGGGGACTGCAGTCCAGGCAGGGAGATTTGCTAGTTCTGCTCACGAGGCATTAAACCAGTGATGGAGTAGGGGTAAACCCAAAAAGACAGAGAGAAATGACTTATATGTGAGGCTGGTACTGTTCAGAGGCCATACAAGGAAGAGAAAGCCACAGAATGAGGTGCGACTGACCAGTTACACTGCTTTTATTTCAGTGCAAGAGTCTTGACCAGTCAGGCAGATGAGCGCAGGTTATGGTTTTGAACATGGCACTCGGATATTATTGCAACTACAAAGGCATGACTCCGGGGTGGATAGGACTAGCAGCTCAATGTTCCAAGATATAAATGTTATAGCAAGGAAAAAAGGGAGGCCCGAGCAGGGGGAGTGGCGTTTTTGCTAAGGGATAACATTACGGCTGGAATTCCGGAGGACATTCCTGGGAGCCCATCCAGGTACGTTATCTGATTGGAACGGGGAAATAAAAAAAGTGATGATCTCCTTATTGGGATTGTTCGATCGACACCAACCCCCATCCCACCCCCCACCCCCCCACAACGCCCCCCCCCCACCCCCAACAGTCTGGGGGGAATTGACAAACAAATTTACCGTAAGATATCAGTTATCTGAAAGAATAATGTGGTTGTATTGATAAGGAGTTTTCACTTTCCAAACTAAGCCTCGGAATCCTGTTAAGGACTTGGAAAGTAAGGTGTTTGTTCAGTGGATACGAGAAAATATTTGGTTCATATTGTAGGAGGGAACAAAACTTAACTTTGTTTTTTTCATTTATTCACAGCATGAGGTGGTCACTGGCTTTGTCAGCATTTATTGTCCATCCCTAATTATCCAGAAGGCAATTAAGAGAATACCACGTTGCTATAGGTCAGGGGTCACATGTAAGCCAGATCAGATAAGGTTGGCAGATTCCTTCTTTGAGCGACATTAGAGAATGACTTATATACATGACTTGGATGTGAATATGTGTGGTATGATCAGTCGGTTACAGATTATATCAAAATTGGAGGTGTAGTGGACTGTGATGAAAGTTAGTTCAGATATAACAGGATATTGATCATATGGGCCAATGGACCGTGAAATGGAAGACGGAGCTCAATTTAGATAAATGTAAGCTGTTGCATTTTGGAAAGGCAAACCAGGGTCGGATTTATGCAATCAATGGTAAGGTCCTGGCGAGTTCTGCTGAACAAAAAGACCATGGAGTGCAGGTTCATTTTTTCTTGAAAGTAGAGTTGCAGTTCGGCAGGGGATTCAAGGCAGCATTTGGTACCCTTATGTGTATTGGTCAATACATTGAATACAGAAGTCGTGACGTCATATTGTGGCTGAAAAGAACATTGATTAAGCCACTTCTGGAATTCTATGTTAAGTTCGAATTTCCCAGTTCTCGGAAGGATGGTGTGAAATGTGAAAGGGATCAGTCAAGACATTGCCAGGGTTGAAGGATTTGTGCGACAGGGAAACGCTGAATAACCTGGGTCTATTTTCTCTGGAGAGTCAAAGACTGAAAGGTGACCTAATGGAGAATTATAAATTCATGAGGGGCATGGATAAGGTGAACAGCCGGGGTATTTTATCCCCAGGGTGGGGGGGGGGGGTCCAAACAAGAGCAAAGGCGTTAAAGTTGAGAGGGCAAAGCTTTAAAAGAGATTTAAGGGGCATCGCTTTCAAGCTGAGTGTGGTCTATGTATAGAGTGAGCTACCAGATCAAGTAGTGGAGGCTGATACAATTACAACATTTAAAAGGCATCCGATTCGGTTTATGAATACGAAGGGGTTCGAGGGATATGGACCAATAGCTGGCAAATGGTACTCCATTTGCTTCGGATTTCTAGTTGGCTTGGACGAATTGTGCTGTACTTCTGTATGACACTAATAAATTAAAATAATCTGTATTCCTCTTGAATGGAGAGCCAGCAGAAGCACAGATAATTGTCCTTAGAGCTGAGAAGGTTAAGCCGTGATTTCGACCAGGTGCAGATTTGTTTCCAGGATATTTAATTTGCAGACAGAGAGGAATTGTTAACACTGACACAATATTTAGAAACTACTTTCAGATAATTGACAAATAATGCAGGGTTAAAATGTGAAGCTTATTTTACTCAGTAAGTTCTGAGCATCTGGAACAGTCAGAATAGCAGCTGGAGACAGATTCAGCAGTTATTCTCAAACAGATTTGGAATTCTCATTTTTAAGGAACGATTTGGAGGGCTATGGGCAAATGGCAGGGGAATTGCGAGAGCTTTTCAGCAACTCCAGACGGAGAGAAAACAGCCCCAATGTGTTGTATAGTCCCCTAACCCCTGTGCTCTATCATACTGCCCCATTTCAACAACGAAGCTCATTGCAGGGCAGAGAGAAGGACGATCCCACCTCTCACATCACAATGGTGCTCGGCTGATTGACAGCAGGTCACCAACTAAGAGAAGGAGCGTTGGTGTGGCCCTGCAGTCAATGAGAGTGAACAGCATGACACGTGACCATGATGTGACCAGGCGCAGAGTCACTGAGGGGGCACTCAGTGAGTGTGAAGGGAGTGGGAGAGACTGCAGAGACAGTGACGGACACTGCTACACATGATTTACAAACTCCCAGTAAATTAAAACAAAAAGAACTGTGACTGCTGTCATCAGAAACAACAACCAGGAGGTTCTGGAAAAGGTCAGCAGTTCTAGCAACATATGTGAAGAGAAATCAAAGATAAAGTTTCAGATCTCAGTGATCCTGAGCTGATGTTACCAGAAAATAAATATTGGTTTATATGCAGAGGGTGGGGTGGGGGCGGATATAAGGAATAAAGGATAGGTGGGGATAGAGCGATAGGTTGTGTAAAGGAATGGATAATGATGTGGCGGGGAGGGTGAATAGCTGTTAATGGAGAGTGTTAGTGGCTAACCATAGGTAGTGTATAATGGCAGGCTGCGATACGAAGGTGTGGTGTATGGGTAGTGGGCTAGGACAAGGGGTTGTTAACCTACTGTTAGCCACTAACTGTCTCCATTGTAAACTATTCCCCACCTACATCACTCCAAGATTGGAGCTGCTGAGGATACAATCTTCTGGGATATCCTCCCTAACCGATCTGACCTCCTTTATGATGAATTTTAAATCGTTCCCTTTAATCAACATTTCCCTCATTCATGAAACACTTTAGGGATTCGTCAATGTCGAAAGCTCCATACAATGCAAGTAGTTGTTGTTATTTTCTGACAATGGGAGAAACAGGAATGAACCTTCTCTCTTCTACCTGATGAACAGGAGTAAAGCAGAACCGCTGTGCATGCAACAGCCAACAATGGACCACGGGTGATTGATGTCAGCGCGGGACCAATAAGAGGACAGGGCGCTGGATTCGAGCGCCAAACAATCGGAGTGAATGAGGGATGGAGCTATACTTGACCACATGATCAGCCTCGTGAGCAGCACAGTATTGTTGTGAACCAGGCATTGGGAATGTGAATGTGCAGAACACGCAAAAGGTAAGAAATGAACAGCAGGAAGAGGGAGGGAAATGGTGTTGGTATGTGCTCAGAAGTTTTACAACAACTTAGAGCACATTGGAAAACACAAATTTGAAAATCCAAGGCCTGTGTTTGCCTCAGATGACAATAGGCCCGAGTGAGCGCCGGAATCTTTATTGGAGGGTAGTGATCCTCGGCTGTCAAGTTTGTGAAGGGCAAGCTGCAGCAGGACGGATGCGGAGCCTTCCCTGGCAGGGAGTGATAGTGCAGGATTTACACAGAGTCAGGATGTTTTCAAACTCCAAGAGCGTGATGCTGGAAAGCACAGCAGGTCAGGCAGCAGCCGATCGGTGGGAAGGAAAATGGACTGGAAAGACATGTCAAGAGGGCGGTGCCAAGTTGGAAATTTGTGTCTAAGATGAAGTGGGGGGAGGGTAAATGTGGAAACTGTGCAAATCCACATTGATGCCATGTCATTGGAGGGTACCAAGGGCGGAAATTGAGGCATTCTTCCTCCAGGCATCATATGCTTTGTATTTGGCTATGGAGGAGGCCCAGGAGCTAAATGTCCTTGGTAATGTGCGAGGGGATGTTAGAGTCTTCGGACGCAACGTGTTGGCTTGATTAGTGCTTTACTGTTACTTTCACCGAACTTTTATAAATGAGTCTTCCACTGCTGCTCAGCCTCTGAGCATTTGCTGCTAGCTTAACGGATTACAGTTTCAACAATATCTGTAACGATCAATAATTCGTTTTTTCCAAAAAAGAGGATTTTCTTTCCATTTCTGACTGTCAAATTCTGCACCATTTTCATTCACTATAATTCATCTTGCACTCCCTTAAACATCAGCTGTGTTTCTCCCTCCACAAATACCAATGATCAATGCCACGGTTGCCTGCGGAGAATGTGTTGTTTAACTTCCTTGTGCTGCTGCAGTACCTGCGGTGAAGTTGTTCCCAAAATTTCGTTCGCTCAGAGATGTTACAGATTATTCACTCAGAAGAGGTGACAACATGTGTGCAAATCAAAACAGTTTGTACTTTTACTATTTTTATAACTTCTGACACAAGAGATATTAGGGCAGGTGATCAAAAACATTTCCAAATAAGCAGGAATTCAGGATTAGCTTCAAAGAGGAAAGCACACTTGAGAGCGTGAGGGTGGGAATTCCAGACCGTGTTGCCTTGGCGACAGTAGAAAGAGCCAGGCAGGTGAAGCAATGCATAAACATGGTTGGGAAACTGAAAGAAAATAAGTTGTCGAGATCTCAAATGTTGTGTGGTGCAGGTAGATCGCAATGTTCACAGCCAAGAATTAAATCAAGGGTGAGAATTTTAAGTTCTTGTTACTTATGAATAGGAACCTTTTGTTGGATCAACAAGTTTTGGTACAAGTGAGCACTTGGGCAGCAGAAGTTTAGATTTCCTTGAGGTTACATGTAAGTTGAATGTGAGAGTCTGGCCAGGAGTGTGTTTGGATAATAAAGTCTGGAGATAGCATTGGGATGGATAAGAGATTCACCAAATGAGCTGAGACTTGGGCGGGGTTGGGCGAAATCACTGATGTAGAAATAGCGGTTTTGGAGTGGGATTAGGCTGTCACCCTCGGCTCATCTCTGGGATTCAGCTGTTTGTCCGTTTTTTGAATCATATCTGCAAAAAGCTCAGGAACTGAATGGCCCTGGCAGAACCTAAACTGGGCATCACTGAGCAGGTTATTGCTGAGCAGCTGCTGCTTGAGAGTACTGTTGGCGTCACCTTCCATTACTTTACTACTGATCGAGTGTGGACTGATAGATGGAAATTGGCTGGGTTGGCTGTTTCCTGTGTTTCTGCATTGAACATACCCAGGCAGCATTCTACATTGTCAGTCGATGTCAGTGCTGGAGTGGTACTGGGGTTTGGGGTTGGAAACTTCTGGAGCACAAGCCATCAGTACCGTAGCCCGAATGTTGGCAGGGATCATACCCCTTAAACTCTTTGTCAATTTCTTGATATTATTTGAACTGAAATGATTGGTGGAGCATCTATGATGCTGGGGACCAGTGGAGAAGGCTGAGATGGAAAATTGCTGCAAAAGCTGTCGGCTTAGGTTTTGCATGAATGTGTGAGGCCCCTCCATCAGTAAGGGTAGGGATATTCTGTGATGCTTCTGCCAATGAGTTGTTTAATTGTCCATCACCATTCATGACTGAGTGTTGCAGAATTGCAGAGCTCTGATTTAATCCATTGGTTGTGGGATCGCTTAGTTATATTTTTTGTCACTTGTGCTGTATGGCATGCTGGTTTGGTAGGTCTTTTACGTATGATGCAAGACTACAGTGGTGCTGGAAAAGCACAGCGCGTCAGGCAGCATCTGAGGAGCAGAAAAATCATTGTTTATGGCAGGATCCTTTCATCCCGTTGGACGGATCCTGCCTAGAACATCGATTTTCCTGCTCCTCAGATGCTGTCTTACCTGCTGTGCTTTTCCCGCATACTCTAATTTTGTCTCTGACCTGCATCACCTGAAGTCCTCACTTTCACCTACCTCTTTTAGGTATGCCTGACGGTCCTCCTGGCATACCATCCTGCACTTTGCACTGAAACAGGATTGATCCACTATTTTGATGGTAATGGTTAAGTGGGGGTATGCCAGGTCATGAGATTTCAAGTTGTACTGGATTGCAATTCTGCTATTGTTGTACCACAGTGCCTCAGAGATACCCAGTTTTGAGGTCCGCCATCTGCTCGAAGTATATCCCATTCAGCAAAGTGATAGTGTCTGTAAACACAGGAGAGACTACTCTCCACTTGAATGCAAGGCATTATTTGCAAAGGACTGTGTGATGGTCCTTTTTACTGGTGCTGTTATGGACAGATTTATATGTAGCTGGTCTATTCATAAGAATGAGATCAAGGATGTTTTTCCCTCGTCTTGGTTCTCTCACCACCTGCTGCAGGCCAACTTGAGCAGCTACATCCTGCTGAGTCACCATTCACTGAGTCACTATTCCTGTTGCTGAGTTATTGTTAGTGGTGCATATTGAAAACCCATACCCAGAGTACGGTTGGCACCATTTACACCCTCAGTGCTTCCTGCAAGTGTTGCTCAACATGAAGGAGTACTGATTCATCAGCCGAGGGAGGACGGTATATGGTAATCAGCAGGAGCCATGAGACATCCTGCTGTATGCTGTTAATGCTGAGTACTCCCTGGGCAAATCCTTCCTGTGTGTTCACCACTGTGCCATCAATTCTGTCTGGTCTGTCCTACTGGTGGGATAGGACATATCTAGGAATGGTGATGGTAGGTTCTCGTTATTGTCAGTAATTTATGATTCCGTGATTAAGACTATGTCAAGCTGTTCACATATTCGCACTAGCGCCAGATGTTAGTGAAGAGAAATTTGCAGGGTCGAGAGGGCTGATTCTGTGGCTGTATTTTCTGGTGCCTTAACAGATGTCATGTGGTCCATCCAGTTTATTTTCTTTGCTGAGACTTTCCAGTGATGAAGACAACGCGTAGCTTGCTGTACCACTGCTACATTGGCAGTTATCTTTCCCGGGAAGGCATTAGGGATTTATTCTGCCATTGGCAATTGTTCAATGGAGATCAGTCGGTTCTTAATTTCAGTTGTTTTTTTATTGAATTCAGATTCCACCATCAACCGAGGTGGGATTCAAATCCGGACTTCAGTTGTACATTTTAATATTCTGGATAGAAGCTAAATACATCACGTTTTTTCACTCAGTTTAAATATCACTAACCCAGGATTTGTTTCTTTGTTAAATACTGTCCATCATCCTGTCTTCTCCATTCTCCCCAACAAGTGAGGAGCACATGCAGTTTCTCTGTCACTACTATTGAGACAATCCGATCAGCTGCCTCTGCTGCTTCCATCCCTTCCATTGGCCTACCAAGCCAAACTGCCTCATGTGATGCTCATCGTTTTAGTCTTAAACTAACAGCTTTCTCCATTTTCTTGTCAAGCTTAATTAGAGCTCATCTTGACCCTTTCCCCGAGCCTCACTAAACTACAGACACTACAACTTTGCCTTCTCCTCCTCCTCAGCAGTCTCCCTTACCATATCACAGATACTGTTCTTTGTTCTGTCTCTCTGTCTGTCTGTCTTTTCTAGTTATGTCCTTCTCACCCATTCTGCGAAATCTAGTATTTGACCCCACTGTCGTTGGAAACTCTTGCTCCATCTCCACTCTCCCTTTCCTTTCTGAATTCCTTCATTTGGTGTCCCTCCAGGAATAATCCTTAGTCCCTCCTGTTTGTCACCTACATACTTCCAGGAGGTGACATCGTTCAAAATATCATGTTGGGTTTCACACGTACTTTAACAATGCCCAGCTCTACCGCATCATCATCCTTACTAGGTGGCATAATGGCACTGTGTTGAGCACTGCTGACTCACAGCACCAGGATCCTGGTTTGAATCCAGCCTTGGGTGACTGTCGATGTGGAATTTGTACATTCTCCCCGTGTCTGCGTGGGCTTCCTCCGAGTGTTCCAGTTTCCTCCCACAATCCAAAGATGTGCAGTTCAGGTGAATTGGCCATGTTAAATTACCCGTAGTGTTTGGTACAATAGTCAGATGGAAATCGGTCTGATTGGGTTAGTCTTCGGAGGGTCGGTGTGCACTGGTTGGGACGAAGGGCCTGTTTTCACACTGTATGTAATCTAATCTATTCGAACCTCTCTCCATTGCTGCACTGTTACAGTTATCAAATTGCTTATCAGGCTTTTTTCTACCTGATTCAGTGCAAGTTCTTCCAACGAAACGTTGCAATGTTTGAACCTAATGCGTTCAGTTGTTATTACAAATTCATTTCCCTTGCAGCTGAGCCCCTCCCTCTGACTGGGATCTCTCTGAGGCAGAACTACGCTCTGCACAATATTCCTCTAAATTCTGACCGCAAGGTAAGCTTCTGATCAGACTTCTACACAATCACAAACACCAGAAATTACAATCTCTTAAATGTTGCTTATCTCCTCCTCACCCCAGCTCCATTGCTACAGAAACCCCCTACCCGTGTCTGTGTTGCCGTAAGCCTGATGAATCCGAAACAGAACCACTGATTCCATAAATGACGCACAATCTAGTTCTGGACACCATCATGTTTGGAAACATCTTCTGAGTATTTACCCTTTTAAACCCCTTAAGAATCACATATTTTTCAATCGGATCACCTCTCATTTTCCCAAGATCCAGGGGGAAGATTCCCAACTTCAACAGCCATTGCTTAAATGGTAATCCCTCCAAATCAGGGATTATCCCAGACAATGTTCTCTGAAATGCCTCCAATGACTTGATGCATTTCATCAAATAAACGGACCAAAGCGTCTTACATTACTCCATATGCGGTCTCATTCGCACTTCGGACAGTTGCCCTTCGGACACTTACACTGCAAACCCTTTGAAATAAGGAACAACATTCTTATTCACCTTCTTGATGACGACCTGTTGTAACTGCATGCTGGCTTTCTGTGCTTTCTGCACAATTACCTGTTGCTTTCTAAAGTTTACGCCGTTTAAATAGTACGCTGTTCTTTTATTATCTCCCCAAAATGAACAACTTCACAACTTCCCAAGTTATATTCCATTTTCGAACTTGTTGCTCACTTCTCCTGTGAATATCTCTCTGTATTATTGGAGCATTAATGTTATGCTTTTCTCAGAGATTTCCCACCTCATTCTTCTAAACATTTCCTGGGAGCTCTGGGCAGTGAGCCCGGGATACTCTATGGAATGACTGCAAGGGCATTGCTGACCATTCTTCAGAATGGCGATAACCTGCCCATCAGGATGCATTCGTCTTTCACACCCAATGTCTTATTTGTGAGGTGCAGCAGCAGCTCGGAAGGAATGAAATGAAGCAAATCCTGCTCATTGCATCTCACCAACTCTTGGAATATTCTGTTCCATGTGTCAAAAATCTGTTCTGTTCAGTCACATGAAGTCCCAAGGTGCAAACTCATAGAAACCCACGTCGATTTTCCCCTGCATTGACTGCTGATGTCCACACGGGGTAATGTCTCCAGTCATCCTGCGGCAGGAGGAGGGGATGGTTTGAGTTATCAATCTTAACTGACAGTGACAGGTTTTATAAACTTCTATTACAGGATATTACAGGTGGACATTCAGATGGTAACCGCAGTAATTCCAACGCCAAACTCTAACAGAATTACACAATTCATCAGAACCGGGATATTTGCATTGTATATGAGTATTGTTTTCCAGTTCGTTCTCATTTGCTGCATAAAAGTTTTCCTTTGAATCGAACCATTTTCTAAATAGATCTCCACGAAATCTTTCAATATCTGTCCTGTAATCCTTTTATGATGAGCTGATGAGTGTTAAGTTTATCAACTTGATGTATATCTTTTGTAAACGTGTGTCTCACAGCTCTCCACAATTTCCTTTGTTACAAGGAGGACAATTTCAGTTTCTCTCAACCCCTGATTCCCCAATGTCTCTTTGCAAGATATAAGGTCACAACAGGTTGTGTTGGACGATTCGCCACTTGTCTGCATCAGTGCAGCTCCCAACAATATGAAAGAAAGTGAACATCCTCCAGGACAAAGCACTGTGCCTGAATAGTGTCCTATCCACCACCTTCAGCATTTCCCCTCTCCACCCCCGAGGCACTGTGGCATCACTGTGTAAAAGGTAAAGACAACATGGCGTAGCAGACCGTAAGGCTGCTCTTTCATTAGGGAGAGATAACTGGTGGTAAGTTAACCTGAAGGTTATACCAGCCCAGGCAAGGAAGACAAAAAGTAGTTTCATGTGAGTAATAATATCTGGATTGCTCCCAGTGCCACATACTCGTAAGAATGGGTATATTAGGATAGAGACGATAAACGTGTGCCGAAGGATCTTGTGCGAGGGAGAAGGTTCCCCGCATAAGAAGGACGGATTGTGTCTGAATTGGAATGGAAGATTTCCTGATGCTACTCTGGAGGCATTAAACCAGTGAGGAAGTGGGGTTAAATCCAAAGACATTGAGAAAAGAGAGAATTCTGAGGCTGATACTGTCCAGAAATCAAACAGACAAGGCAGGCAAGGGTAAGTCACAGAATGAGGTACGACTGAACAGTTACAATGCATTTATTTCATTGCAAGAGGCCTGACAGGAAAGGGAACTGGTATGACTTTAATTATGGGACTGCGATATCATGGGCATAACATAAACGTGGCTCAGGAATGGATAGGACTGGCAGCGTAATGTTCCAGGATATAGATGTAAGAGGAAGGATAGAAAGGGGGAATCAGAGACGAAGCTGAGTGGCGTTTTTGATTAGGGATAGCATTATGGTTGTGCTTAGCGAGGATGTTCATGACAGTACGTCCAGTGAAGTCATTTGGATGGAACAGGGAAATAAGAAAGTGATGATCACTTTAGAACGTAGAACATAAAAAGGTACAGAACAGAACAGACCCTTCGGCCCACGCTGTTGTGCCGAGACTTAATCCTAATGTAAAATATAGTAACTTAACCTACGCATCCCTCAACTCACTGCTATTCATGTGAGCTTAAATGTCTCCGATGACTTCGCTTCCACCACCTTAGCTGGCTACACATTGCAAGCATTTACAACTCTCTGCATAAAGAACTTACATCTGATGTCTCTTTTACACTTCCCCCCTAATATCATCAAACTGTGACTTCTCGTATCTGTCAATACTGCCCTGTAGAAAAGTCTTTGGCTATTGACTTGATCTATTCTTCTCATTATTTTGTACACCTCGATTAGGTCTCCTCTCTTCGTCCGTCTCTCCAGAGAGAAAAGTCTGAGCTTATTAAACTTTCTTCATAAGGCGAGCCCGCAAGTCCAGGCAGCATCCTGGTAAACCTTCTTTGCACCTCCTCCAAAGCCTCTATATCTTTCCTACAGTAGAGCGACAAGAACTGGACACAATATTCCAAATGTGGTCTCACTAGGGACTTGTAGAGCTACAGCAAAGCCTCGCAGCTCTTAAACTCGATACCCATGTTAATGAAAGCCAAAACACCATATACTTTCTTAACATTCCCATCCACTTGGGTGGGAACTTTGAGGGATCTATGTACTTGCACATCCAGATCCCTCTGTTCTTCCACACTGCCAAGAATTCAATCTTTAATCCTATATTCAACATTCGAGCTAGACCTTCCAAATTGTATCACTTTTCATTTATCCAGGTTGAATTCCATCTGCCATTTCTCAGCCCAGCTTTGCATCCTGTCTATGTCGCGCTGCAGCCTGCAGTATCCCTTGATACTATTGGCGACACCTCCAATCTTTATGTCATCTGCAAATTTACTAATCAACTCCTCAACTTCTTCATCCAAGTCATTTATAAACACTACTAAGAGCTGAAGCACAAGAACAGAGCCCTGCAGGACCCCACTCAACACTGACCTCCAGACCAAATCCTTTCTGTCTCCAACCACTCTCTTCCTTCTGTCCGCTAGCCAATTCTGAATCCAAATAGCGAACTCTTCCTGTCTACCATACTTCCTGGCTTTTTTGAATGAGCCTACCATGGGGAACCCTGTCAAATGCCTTGCTGAAATGCATATAGAGTGCATCTACTGCTCGACCTATGTCGACCTGTCTTGTCTCCTCCTCTAAGAACATAACATTATTTGTGAGGCATTACTTGCCCTTCACAATGTCATGCCGATTGCCTTTAATCTCACTATGCTTTGCCAAACAGTCATAAATCCTATCCCTCAGAATTATTTGCACAACTTCGCTGACCAATTGCCAAGGATTTCTCTATTACCCATCTTGCAAAGTGGAACAATATTTGCCTCCTTCCCATAGTCCGGTACGACTCCCATGGGGGGTGAGGAGGCACAAATCCTTGCCAGCAGCTTAGCAACTGCCTTTCTCACTTCCCGGAGCAGCCTTGGATAAATGTATTCTGGCCCTGAGATGTTATCAATCTCAATATTTTCAAAAAATTTCTAGCACATCATCTTCATCAACCTTGATCTGGTCAGGATTGTATCCTAGCTCCTCTAAGTTTTCATTTGCAACAAGTTATCCTTCATTGGTGAAAACCGAAGCCAAAAAAAAATCTTTTTGGGCTTCTCCTTTCTGCTCAGACTCCACGCATAAGTTTCCATCACTATCCCTGATCGGCCTTACCTTCTCCCGAATCATTCTGTTATTCCTCACGTAGGAGTGAAAGGCGTTTGGATCCTCCCTAATACTTCTTGCCAAGCCTTCTTCGTGCCCCGTTCTGGTTTTCCTCAGTCCATTTTTGAGCTCCTTTCAAGCAAGCCTGTCATCTCTAAACTTGTGTTAGATCCTTGCTTCCTCGACCTTAAGTAAGCTGCCTTCTTCCTTTTGACGAGAAGCTCTTCTGCTCTCGTCATCCAAGGTTCCTTAATCTTACCATTTCTTATCTTTCTCAGAGGAACAGATTTGTCCGTCACTCACAAAAATGAGTCCTTAAATAGTCACCACATGTCTGCTGTGCCCTTCCAATGGAAAAATTGTGCCCAATCTGTACTTCCCAACTCCTGCCTGATAAGGTCATAAATTCCTTTTCCCCAATTAAATACCTTTCCTCGGTAACTGCACCTTTCACTCTCCCAGACTATGCTAAATGTAAGGCAGTTGTGATCACTTTTAGCAAAGTGCTCTCCCACCGTGAGATCTGAAACCTGTTCTGGTTCATTGCCGAGCACCAAATTCAAATTGGCCTCTCCCCTCATCGGACTGTATGGACACTGAGTAAGGAAACCCTCCTGAACACACCTGACAAAAAGGCTCCATGCGATCCATCTGCATTGAGGAGGTTCCACTTGATATTGGGAAAGTTGAAATCACCCATAACAATAATCCTGCTACTTTTGCATTTTGCCAGAATCTGCCCACCTATGAGATCTTCAGTCTCTCTCCTGCTATTAAGTGGTCTCTAGAAAACACAATGCAGTGGCTGTTCCCTCTCTTTTCTTTTTAAAAGTTCTATACCCTGAAACATCAAGCAATCATCCCTGCCCCTGTGAAACCCACGTCTCCGTTATGGACACAACATTGTAGCCCCAAGTCCAGATCCATGCTCTGAGTTCGTCACTCTCACGCCGAACACTACTTGCAATAAAGCAGACACACTTTAACTGATCCCTTGGTTTCATTGCGTAAGAAACCTTCCGATAGATTCAATATATCCTGTCACTGTCCTGTCTGCAACTGACCACCTCTCAGACATGTGGCTCTGATTCCCATGCCCCTGCCAATTTAGTTAAAACCCTCGCGAATCGCACGAGCAAATCTCCCAGCAGGACATTTTTATCCATCCAGTTCAGATGCAACCGTTCCTTCATGTACAGGTCCCACCTTCCCCAGATTTTATCCCAATGGTCTACGTATCTGTAGTCCTCCCTCCTGCACCAGTCGTTCAGCCACGTGTTAAGCTGCATTCACTGATTGTTCCTCATCTCACTATATCATGGCACCGGTAGCAAACCTGAGATCCCTATTCTACCCGTCCTGCTCTTCAGCCTCCAATCTCAGTCTCTGTAGTCACTTTTAAGATCCTCAGTCCCTTTCCTGGCTATATCATTGGCGCCAAAATGTACCACAATTTCTGGCTGTTCACCCTCCCCCTTCAGAATCTTGAAAACTCGATCAACGACATTCCTGACCTTGGCACCAGGAAGGCAACATACCTTCCGGGAGTCCCGTTCCTGACCACACATTCTACTGTCAATCCGTCTAAGTATTGAGTCCCATACCAGTAGCGTTTTCCTATTGTCCCCCCACCCATTCTGATCACTGTGCTATGCTCAGTGCCAGAGACCTGACAGCTGTGGCTCTTTCCTGGTAGGCTGTCCCCACCAGCAGTAACCAAAACGATATATTTTATTGGCTGACTCGTAGTTCCTGCCTACCAGCGTGATATACTGAGTAGACTCCTTATCTTCCTGTGTATTATCAGACGAACAAGAGGGTAGAAGAAAACCAGCAGCTTGGCGGCATCAGGAGATGGAGATGTCATCATTTTAGGTCTAACCGTTCTTCCTGACTGAGAGTGAGAGTTGGGGGATCTGCAGATAAAGAGAGAAGCAAATGTTTGTGGTGGGAAGAACAGCAGGTTGCTGAAGTAGGGATAGGTGGACACAAGTGATAGATGCAATATGGTTGGTCGATGAGAAAGAATCCGTTGGTAAATGAAAAGAAGGGTTGTTATGCGGAAAGGAAGGGAGGAGATGGACTTGAAATGGTGTAGGTGCATGGCTGGGAAGGCTATGTCAAATTGCAGAACTCATTATTGTGTCCTTCGAGCTATAGGCTGCCCAGACGAACAATGAAGTGTTGTTCCTCCAATTTGCGATCTGACTCACCGTGGCAACAGAGGAGCCCAAGGATGGTAATGTCAGAAAGGGATTGGGAAGGGGGATTGAAATGGGTCGTGAGAAGATCATATCAGGGGCGGAGGATGCAGTAAAGTAGGATAGAAGAGAGGCAGGTGAAACTCTGTCTCACCTGGATAGACACGGAGAGCTCTGTAGGTAGGTGAGGGAAGTGGTGTGCTGATAGGTGATGCATCTATTCCAGTTGCAGGGGATGTTTCGGGTGGGGGGAGCTGGAGGAATGGGTGAGGAGTGTGGCACAAAGATTAGCAAGCGAATGGCCCTTGTGGAATATGTGCCAGGTGGTAAGATCCAACTTAATGTACTGTATCTGGTGCTCAGGATGTGGTCTTCTCTACATCGGGGAGACCAAACCTAAACGAAGAGACTGTTTTGCTGCACATCTCAGCTGGGCTTATCAACGCTGACCTGACCTCCCAGTCACTGCCTATTTCAATTCTCGCTCCCAATGCCATTCCAACACTGCCTTCCTTGGCCTCCTCCACAACGAACCAAACCGCAAATTGGAGGAACAACACTACATCTTCCTCCTGGGAAGCCTCCAGCCTGGAGGAATCAACAGTGAGTTCTCCAACTTCAAATAGTCTCCCTTCCAATCCCCCGACTACTTTCCCTGCCCGTTCCATTACTTCCATTCCTCTGATCAAACCTTTTTCCAAACACCAACGGAATTCAGTCCTCCCGTCGACAAGCCTGATGGTATATTCTATCTCTCTTCAGCCATCCACACCTCACCACACTGCCTCCTCCTCCCTCACCCGCCTCTTTATCAGTAGCTCCCTTACTCCCACCCCCCAGTCTTATAGAATGGTTATATACAAGGCGTAGACTTCTTCACCTCCTGCTGCTGTCTGGCTTGTTGTGTTCTTCCAGTCTCCTGCCTGTATCCTTTGGATTTAACATTTGAAGTTTAAAAACAAGTGTCTTCTTGTGTATGAGGCAGGAGATAGTGAAAGGGTTGTGCCTCTTCATATCCAATAGTTTCGATGGGCTGTAGGGTTTCCTCACATTCCTGTGAAACCAGCTTGAGATGCTGCATGCGCTTCTCTTTATTTTCTGTGGAAATGTGCAGGGTCTAACGGTACTGTTACATGCATGTTTGCTACACGTGAACAGCACACGTTGGAATGTCGTCCAGGATTTGACACTTTAGCACCTGTGTCGTGAAAAATTGTTCTGAACATTGTGTGAAAGTAACTGAACATGCTCAACTCTGATTGTATGATGTAGGGAAAGACATTGACGAAGCAGCTGAAGATTTTGGTCAACAAGCCACTCTAAGGATCGCCCACAGAAATATCCAGGGACTGAGAGGATTGACCTCCAGCAGCCACATTGTGTTATGAATTACCCAACCAGTTTACACCTAATTCCCATTAAGTTCATTTTTAGTTAAGGTTCCTTGACACCTTGCTCAGTCAAATCCTGCTGTGATGTTATTGCCAGTCATTCTTACACAGTGTTCATATCTTTGTTCACGTCAATATGCCAAAGTACATGTGTGGGGAACATTTCCTTCTCTGAGGTTAGTAAATAATGCGGTCTCCCTATCCCAGACAGTTACAGGAGCTATATCACTGAAATGTTTGGTGGGATGGGGGGAAGAGGGCGTCAATGGTTTTTGACGCATCAGAGAGTTGAGGGCGACAATGAATGAACTGGGATGAAAGGGATATCGAGGCCTACATCAGATCAGCCCTGACGTTACTGCTAATGAATGCAGGGTTGAGGGGCGAAAGGGTCTCCTGTTACTCCAGTATACCACATAGGCCAGTCTATTTGTGGACTCTTTCTGTTCTTGTCGAACTGTCTTGAGGTGCTGAATGGACTGATCTTGTTTCTGTGTCTCTGGGTAGTGGTGCTGCATGCCCTAATCTGGGTACAGTGTTATACGCTTGAGGTGCTGATTGGCGTGTGAATGTGATTGCATATCAGACTTCAGGGGTAAATGGCCTCATCCATTCTGGTGTAACTGAATTCCGCATAGACTAAGTCTACGACGCTCGGAGAAAGTGAGGACTGCAGATGCTGGAGGTCACACTCGAAACGTGTGGCACTAGAAAAGCACAGCCTGTAAAGAAGTAGTTGAGGAGCATTTCACGTATCCACACTTCATCAGAAATGTCTGAACATCGATTCTCCTGATTCTGGATTCGTGATGCTGGAAGAGCACAGCAGTTCAGGCAGCATCCAAGTAGCTTCGAAATCGACGTTTCGGGCAAAAGCCCTTCATCAGGAATAAAGGCAGTGAGCCTGAAGCGTGGAGAGATAAGCTAGAGGAGGGTGGGGGTGGGGAGAAAGTAGCATAGAGTACAATTGGTGAGTGGGGGAGGGGATGAAGGTGATAGGTCATGGAGGAGAGGGTGGAGTGGATAGGTGGAAACGAAGATAGGCAGGTAGGACAAGTCTGAACAAGTTATGGGGACAGTTACTGAGCTGGAAATTTAGAACTAGGGTGAGGTGGGGGAAGGGGAAATGAGGAAACTGTTGAACTCCACATCTCGACCTACCTCGACACTGTCCTATCCCAGCTAGTCCAGGAACTCCCCACATACGTTCGAGACACCACCCATGCCCTCCACCTCCTCCAAGACCTCCGTTTCCCTGGCCGCCAACGCCTCATCTTCACCATGGATATCCAATCACTCTACACCTCCATCCGCCATGACCAGGGCCTCCAAGCCCTCCGTTTTTTCCTCTCCAGACGTCCCCTTCCACCGACACTCTCATTCGTTTGGCCGAACTGGTCCTCACTCTTAACAATTTCTCCTTTGAATCCTCCCACTTCCTCCAGACCAAAGGGGTAGCCATGGGCACACGTATGGGCCCCAGCTATGCCTGTCTCTTTGTTGGCTATGTAGAGCAGTTGATCTTCTGTAATTACACCAGCACCACTCCCCACCTCTTCCTCCGCTACATTGATGACTGCTTTGGCGCCACCTCGTGCTCCCGCAAGGAGGTTGAGCAATTCATCAACTTCACCAACACATTCCACCCTGACCTTAAATTTACCTGGACCATCTCTGACACCTCCCTCCCCTTCCTGAATCTCTCCATCTCCATTAATGACGACCGACTTGACACTGACATTTTTTTACACACCCACCGACTCCCACAGCTAGCTGGGTTACACCTCTTCCCACCCTACCTCTTGCAAAAATGCCATCCCGCATTCCCAATTCCTCCGCCTTCGCCGGATCTGCTCCCAGGAGGACCAGTTCCACCACAGAACACACCAGATGGCTTCCTTCTTTAGAGACCGCAATTTCCCTTCCCACGTGGTTAAAGATGCCCTCCAACGCATCTCGTCTACATCCCGCACCTCCGCCTTCAGACACCACCCCTCCAACCGTAACAAGGACAGAACACCCCTGGTGCTCACCTTCCACCCTACCAACCTTCGCATAAATCAAATCATCCGCCGACATTTCCGCCACCTCCAAACAGACCCCACTACCAGGAATATATTTCCCTCCCCACCCCTTTCCACCTTCCGCAAACACCGTTCCCTCCGTGACTACCTGGTCAGGTCCATGCCTCCAAACAACCCACCTGGCACTTTCCCCTGCCACTGCAGGAACTATAAAACCTGCGCCCACACCTCCTCCCTCACCTCTATCCAAGGCCCTAAAGGAGCCTTACACATCCATCAAAGTTCTACTTGCACATCCACTAATATCATTTATTGTATCCATTGCTCCCGATGCGGTCTCCTCTACATGGGGAGACTGGGCACCTCCTAGCAGAGCGCTTTAGGGAACATCTCCGGGACACCTGCACCAATCAACCACACCGCCCCGTGGCCCGACATTTCAACACCCCCTCCCACTCTGCCGAGGACATGGAGGTCCTGGGCCTCCTTCACCGCCGCTCCCTCACCACCAGACGCCTGGAGGAAGAACGCCTCATCTTCCGCCTTGGAACACTTCAACCCCAGGGCATCAATATGGACTTCAACAGCTTCCTCATTTCCCCTTCCCCCACCTCACCCTCGTTCGAAACTTCCTGCTCAGTAACTGTCCCCATAATTTGTCCGGACTTGTCCTACCTGCCTATCTTCTTTTCCACCTATCCACTCCACACTTTCCTCATTGACCTATCACCTTCATCCCCTCCCCCACTCACCCATTGTACTCTATGCTCCTTTCTCCCCACCCCCACCCTCCTCTAGCTTATCTCTCCACGCTTCAGGCTCACTGCCTTTATTCCTGATGAAGGGCTTTTGCCCGAAACGTCGATTTCGAAGCTAATTGGATGCTGCCTGAACTGCTGTGCTCTTCCAGCATCAATAATCCAGAATCTGGTTTCCAGCATGTGCAGTCATTGTTTTTACCTCATCGATTCTCCTGATCCTTGTATGCTATATGAACTGCTGTGCTTGACCAGCGCTACACGTTTTGACTTCTACCTGGTTAACTTTCCTGTTTACTTCACCAAATAACTTGAACAAATTTGTCAGGCATGTTCTCCCATGCGCAAAGCCATGCTAACGATTCCTAATCAAATCCTGTCTTCCCAAATGCATATATATCTTATCCCTCATAATCTTCTCAAGTAGCGTACCTACCACCAATGTTAAGCTTAACAGTCTACGGTTCCCAGGCTGTTTTTTTTTTCTCTTTTACAGTCCTTCATGAAAAAGGGAACAACATTTGCTACCCTGCATTCACCGCGGACCTCACATGGAATTAATCGTGATGCAAAAATATTGTCCATGTCCCCTGCAATTTCTTTTCTATCTGATTGCAGTGTATATCTATCATTTATCTGATCAAGGCCAGGAGATTTATATAACTTCATGCTTTTCAATACCTCCTCGACTGTGATATGGACTGTCGCCAATATAGTACCACGAACATCCTCAAGTTCCGAAGGCTTCATGCTTTTCTGCATGGTAAACAGGGGAGAAATATGCATTGAGGACTTCGCCGATCTCCTGCAGTTCTGCAAATACATATCCTCCTTGAACCTTGAGAGGTCCGATTCTCTATATTTGGAGCTGGTGCTGTTGGACTGGGGTGTTGAAAATCACACAACACCAGGTTATAGTCCAAGAGGTTTTATTGGAAGCACGCCAGCTTTCGAGCGTCGCTCCTTCATCAGGTGATAGTGGAGGACTCGATCCTGAGACAAAGAATGTATAGCAAAAAATTACAGTGTGATGCAACTGAAATTATACATTGAAAAATAACTTGATTGTCTGTTGAGTCTTTCATCTGTTTGAATATCGTGATAGTTTCACTTCTTTCATGTGTAAATCACAAAAACGTTTTTAAAAGTTGCATTCTCAGGTTAGCTGTTACAATGTGTGATTGCTCGACCAATATGTTGAAGGTGTTCGCCCCCCCCCCCCCCCCCACCGACCCCGCTCCGTGCTCTCTGTCTATGTCATGGTGATTCGATTTATTCTAATCTAAAAAGTGAGATAACAGAGGATTACATGAATTCATGCAGTTTTGAGCAAAGTGCAATGTAACTCTATAAGTACAAATTCACCCCAAAAAATTTGTGTGTGCATGTGGATCTTTGTATGTGTGTGTCTGCCGGGTTGGAGGTTGTGATTGTGTGAGAGAGAGTGTATGTGTGTGTGTGTGTGTGTGTGTAGTGAGGGTAGAGTGGTCTACGTCTCTGAGAGGATGCCTGTGTGAATGTGGGAGTATGTGTGTCCTGGTTGAGGCCCTCTCTATGGGTATCAAACTTAGTTATCAGCATCTGCTTGGCCCCTTATTCTCTCTACAATCACTACACACATACACACACACACACACACACACAAAGACACACACACTCTCTGTCTCTCTCTCTGTCTGTCTCTCTCTCTCTCTCTCTCTCACACACACACACTTACAAACCCCCAGCCCAGACACACACACACACAAACACTCTCTCTCTCTCACACACTTACAAACCCCCAGCCCAGATACACACACACACACGCGCGCAAACACACACAGACAAAGACCCACATGCACACATATATTTTGTGGGGTGAATTTGTACTTGCAGAGGTACGTTATACTTTGCTCATTAACGGCATGAATTCGTGTAATCACCTGTTATCTCACTTTTTAGATTAGAATCAATCTTAACATCATGGCATAGACAGAGAACACGGGGCTAATGCCGTCAACATATTGTCTCGCTATCACCTATGTTTACAGCTAACCTGAAAATGCAACTTATAAGAAAAGGTTATGTGATTTACCATGAAACAAGTGAAACTATCATGGTATTCAAACAGATGAAAGACTCAACAGACAATCAAGGTATTGTTCAATGTATAATTTCAGTTACATCGTACTGTAAATTTTTGCTATAAATTCTGTGTCTTAGTATTGAGTCCTCCACTATCACCTGATGAAGGAGCGACGCTGCGAAAACTAGTGTGGTTCCAATAGAACCTGTTGGACGATATTTTGTTGTTGTGTGAATTTAACCTTCGAGTTAATAACTCTCGAGTTATTTTTTTTCTTTAATATACTTAAAGTACCTATTTAGATCACCCAATCTTCTCACCCAATACTACTTTGTGCCCCCTTACTGCCCTCCTGATTTACTTCTTCAGTAAACTCCAGTATCTCCTATACATCTCCCCTTTATCTCAATTGCCTGTACTTGAGCCATGCCTTCTTTATTTTGGTCATAGCCTCAATTTTTCGTGTCACCCATGGTTCCCTATTCTTCCCAACATTTCCATTTGCCCTCACGGGAGCATATAGACCTTGAACTCCCGTTATCTCAATTTTAAATGCCTCCCACTCGCACGAGTGACCTTTGCCTGCAAACAAACACTTCAATCAACCCCTACAAACTTCTGTCTAATTCCGTTAAAGTTCACGTTGCATGAATTTAAAACTTGAACATGTGGACCAGTTTTGTCTCTCTCAATAACGATTTAAAAATTTAAAAGAACTACGCTCGTTTGTCCTGCAATGTCAAAATTGGAAACGAGTCTGATTTTGTAACGGTGTTGACCTTTCGATATTCCACGCAGATTCGTTGAGTGTTTTTCAGTCTGAGAACTAAGCTGTTTTCCGAAATCTGTTCTTTCTGGCTTGGTTCAATGATGCTCTCATCGCGCAGACCTCTGCGTCCATCTGGATCTTTCCAGCTTTGAAAGGAATATGCTGATAGTGGTCTTGTTTTATCAGAGCAGTATTCCTGATGTCTACTTCATGTATGGCAGCATTAGTCGTAACCGTCTGACTCTTACATATGTCCTTCTCATGTAGTAACAGATCTTTCAACTGCGTTTTATCCTCATGAGGCATATACTTGACTAAGCTATCCCACTCCTGAAGGACTCCTTCGTTTTTTAATCGATTTTGAGAGAAGTAAAAAACCACATCACCTGGATTTGATTCCTTGCTGTGCGAAGAAGCAATTCATACCTGTTTCTCCAGTTCGTTTTCTCACCTAGTTCTCGGGAGGGGACCTTCACAATCAACAATCACCCGTGTGAAAGGTTCATCAAATCTGGGAATCGGCTGGTCTTTGGCTGTGGCTTAACTAGCATTTGGCATGTATGACACGTACGCAAAAGATAATCACATCCTTATGCATTCCAGGGCAATAAAAATGTTTTTGTAACTTAACCATAGTCTTTCATGCACGTAGGTGATCTCCTACAGATGGTTTATGTGTTATCAGTAACACCTCCTGTCTGTATCAGACCGGTAACATAATCTGGTGCACTTTGGCCCATTTCTATTTTACACTGATCTGCTGTTGACTCTATTACTGTCTTAGAACTTTATCTTTCAGATAATAACTCTGCAGAATATTCTCTGCCAACTTTCTGAAGTAGGCATCCTAAAAGATAATTTTGATTGTCTCGTCGTGCGGTTGCAAAGTCCTTAGCCTTTCAGGACTACAAACTTCTGTCCGATCCTCTGCCTGTTTTCGTTTTTGCTGTAACGTTATGTCAACAGGACATTCGCTAACTAAACCTCAACTCCTTCATCTTTTAGCAAGTTTTGAGAAGATTTGTAGCTCAGGTTCTGGATATAGATGAGCTCACTGAGCTGGAACGTTGATTTCCAAATGTTTCGTCACCTTATTAGGTAAAATTTTCTTTGTGCCTCTGGGCGAAGCACCGTTGACAATTCCTGCTATCTATTTATAAATAGAATAAATTTAAAACATATAAATAGAAATGCGGAATTATCGAAAGTGCTTTGCCGAGAGTGCCACTGAAAATATTACCAAGTAGGGTGAGGAAACTTCTGAGAATGGATCGTCCAGCTCATTCAGGTCCTTTATCTTTCTCTTCAGGTTTCGCTTCGGGCTGTGACTTATGATAGTCGACCAGTTACTACACTGTCTGGGAAGATACCAGGATATTTCTATTTTAACTCCTCAGTTTCGTACTCTTCCCTGGGCTTCTCCACAGCAAGGGTTTGATTCTCCCACCTTGGATTCTGCCAAATCATTCCAAAGAACAAACTGAATTCCTGGAAGGGACACTGTTTCAATGATTCGTACTGAAACTTGCCCAGTCTTGAATTGGCACTCCAACCTAATCTTACATTGGGAGGGCTAAATATCTGTCCATCTTTCTCACAAATTGCCACACTTTCGTGCAACAGATCAGAAAGAGTACAAATTCACTCATCCTTTACTATCAGCGTTAGATCCTTTGCCTCTCAAAATCATAACTTCTTGCCATTTCCCACCGTTCTTTAGAGTAAACTTTACCCACGGAGGGGAAATATTTGTATAGATCAGGCACTAACCTCATACACAGAGCATTGTTGATAATTCCTGCTATCTACTTACAAACAGAATAAATAGAAAAACTTAAAAATATAAAGGAAGAATTATCAACAGTGCTTTGCCCGGAAGCCCACTGAGAATGTTACCTACTCGGGTGAGGCTGTGCACTCTCCTGCAGTTCCTCGGATCTTCTTGGGGGTCTCCTTCACTACCTTACTAATGCCACTGTCTTATGTTATTTTTTCCACATCTTTTCTCACAGCGCCTTTCTTTAACGACCCACACTGTGACTTTACGCATCTGACGTTACCACTTTGGAAAAACCTGAGACCATTCCAACCTCTTAGCCTTATTCTTTTTATCCTGTGAGAAATCCTTACCAGTGTTCTCTCCACTTTGTCCGCAGTGAGGGAGCTCCTTTTCTCCAACGTCTTTCCATCACACGACGAAATGCAGGCCAAGAACTTGCCTTGTGCACTACGATATATTATCTGCTAATTCTGCTGTCGTTTCCATTTCCTGAATTTTCTGTTCCTCCACTGAAATTATTTCTATCTCTGCAAGTGGGATTGTAAACCCCTCCAACATATAATCGTTCGAACTGCCTCGAAGGTTCTGATGTATTTTTAAAGCATGCATCCATCCATCAAATTGACTATGTTTAATTCCTTCCAACTCAACATAAGTCTGACTTGGTTCCTACTTTATGTTCCTCAATCTATATGCTTTTGTTGCCAGTTCAGAACACTTAAAAGAACCTGATTGACCTCTGCGTAATGCCTTGACTGATCATCTGACAGCGCCACAGAAACTTCACACATTCGGCCTACAAGTTTATTCTGAACTAGCAATACTCATACATCCTCTGACCGCTCCATATACCTAGCCAAGTTCTCAAGTGCAATAAGTAAGGTTTCAACGTCTTTCTCATTAAAATGTGGCTGAGTTTTGACATACTTGTATATATGACGACCATCCTTTAATCTTCAACCGGTTAACTTGACTTTGCTGACTAAGTTGCAACTTCTCAAGTTCGAGTTCTCTTTCTCGTTATTTCTCCCTTTCTTCTCTCTCACCATCTAAGAGCCATTTCTCTCCCTGTCTTTTTCCTCTCTCTGTCTCTTTTTCTCTATCTCTCTCCCTCTCTTTCTCATTGTTTATCTTCGAACTCCATTTTCCTCAATTGTAATTTATGTTTTTTTTTCTACCTCTACTGCACGTGTATCTTTCTCTGACACACATAAGTGTTTGTGTAACTTACTTACAATTTCAACTTTACTTTGTCTTTAGTTGAACACAAATCTAACTTCTTAGGTAAATCAAAAAATATGTTATTTTTCTTTATTTCTAAACTTTCTGGAATAATGTGAGAATCATCTTCAAATTCTTGAACTGCTTTCAAAATTTTAAGAGCCATTTCTCTCACTTTTAATTGAAGCAACCACAAGTCAAAAAATTAAACAAATGCTCTCATCTAAATTTTATCGAAAGATCCAGGGCACTAACTTGCAAGTGTTCAAATCTGCAGGTATTATTATGGTTCCTTCAAATCTGTCTCAACCAGTTTAAATCTCAAATGAAAGACAACAAGCTAATACATTCCAGCACCGAGACACAAGTTAAGACATGGGGTTAGCCCCAAACACTCCCGCCCCTATCCCTCTGATTTAAACCAGAAACACAGAAATTATTTAACCAGCGTCGTAATCTGTGAACGTTCGAGAAGCCAAGACCATTCAAAATGTCACTGTTTCAAGTAAAATCTAGCAATACTTTTCAGGTGGTAAAATTTGTTGGTAAAATTCTAGAATCCATCATTAAGGATGAGGTTTCTAAACTCTTAGAAGAGCAGAGTCTGATTAGAACAAGTCAACATGGATTTAGTAAGCGGAGGTCATGCCTGACAAACCTGTTAGTATTATTTGAAGAGGTGACAAGTAGGTTAGACCAGGGAAACCCAGTGGATGTGGTCTATCTAGACTTCCAAAAGGCCTTTGATAAGGTACCACACGGGAAACTGCTGAGCAAGGTGAGGGCCCATGGTGTTCGAGGTGTACTGGAATGGATTGAGGATTGGCTGTCTGACATGAGGCAGAGAGTTGGGATAAAAGGTTCTTTTTCAGAATGGCAGCCGGTGATGAGCAGTGAACCGCAGGGTTCAGTGTTGGGGCCGCAGCTGTTCGCATTATATATTAATGATCTGGATGAAGGGACTGGGGGCATTCTAGCGAAGTTTGCAGATGATACGAAGTTAGGTGGACAGGCAGGTAGTACTGAGGAAGTGGGGAGGCTGCAGAAGGATCTAGACAGTTTGGGAGAGTGGTCCAGGATATGGCTGATGGAATTCAACGTGAACAAATGCGAGGTCTTGCACTTTGGCAAAAAGAATAAAAGTACAGACTACTTTCTAAACGGTGAGAAAATTCGTAAGGCCAAAGTACAAAGGGATCTGGGAGTGCTAGTCGAGGATTCTCTAAAGGTCAACATGCAGGTTGAGTCCGTGATTAAGAAAGCGAATGCAATGTTGTCACTTATCTGAAGAGGGTTGGAATATAAAAGCACCGTTGTGCTACTGAGACTTTATAAAGCTCTGGTTAGGCCCCATTTGGAGTACTATGTTTACTTTTGGTCCCCACACCTCAGGAAGGACATACTGGCACTGGAACGTGTTCAGCGGAGATTCACACGGATGATCCTTGGAATGGTAGGTCTAACGTATGAGGAACGGCTGAGGATTCTGGGATTGTATTCATTGGAATTTAGAAGATTAAGGGGAGCCTTAATCGAGACATACAAGATAATACATGGCTTGGAAAGGGTGGATGCTAGGAAATTGTTTCCGTAAGGCGAGGAGACTAGGACCCGCGGACACAGCCTTATAATTAGAGGGGGTAAATTCAGAATAGAAATGCGGAAACATTTCTTCAACCAGAGAGTGGTGGGCCTGTGCAATTCATTGCCGCAAAGTGCAGTGGAGACCGGGACGCTTAGTGTCTTCAAGGCAGAGAATGCTAGATTCTTGTTGTCTCGAGGGATTAAGGGCTACGGGGAGAATGCGTGTAAGTGGAGTTGAAATGCCCATCAGCCATAATTGAATGGCGGAGTGGACTCGGTGGGCCGAATGGCCTTACTTCCACTCCTATTTCTTATGGTCTTATAGGTCGAACAGAGAACAGTTAATTACTCCATCTAATGCTCTTTCAGGGAAATTATTAACCCTATTGTCCCTGCACGTCTCCCCTCTCACCCTGCATATTTCTTCCATTAATTCCAGTTGTATATTTGGGAACCTATAGTACAAACCCGATAACGTCACCATCGCGTGCTTATTTCTTAGCTCCACCCACAAAGCCTCACTGGATGAACCTTCGGTTATTTTATCCCTGATCACTGCTGTGGTGCTCACCTTAACCAAACATACAACACTTCCTCCGCTCCTTCCTTGAGGTCTGGCCCTCCTTAAGCACCTGTACACTGGTTCATTAAGTTGTCAGTCCTACCTCTCCCTGAGCTATTTTCCTGTAATGGCCATGATATCCCTATCCAATGTATCTGTCCACGCTCTGAGACTTTAGGTCCTACCTGTCAGCCGTCTTGCATTGAAATAGAACCAATTTAATCCAACAGACATTCCTTTCTCACTGTTGTGTTCCAGCCTGACCTGCATGTCCAAATTACTATTTTTTGATTGCTATGTCTCCTTCTTGCCTCGGACTTGCTTCCCAGATGTTTAGGATCCCACTTCTCCTACCAATTATAGTTTTAACCCTCCTTTGCAGCACTGCCAAACCTCTGCGCGATGATATGCCCACCCCCTCCAATCCAGGTACAATCCATCCGTCTTGAATAGGTCACCTCTGCTGCAGAAGAGATCTAAAAATCTGAATCCCTGCACACTGCACTAATTCTTCAACTACGCATTTATCTACCATATCCTCCTGTTCATGCCCTCACTAGCACGTGACACTGGAAATAATCTTGTACTATCATTGTCATGGTCCTGGTTTTTAATGATTTCCCTCGCTATCTGCAGTAACTCCACAGGACCTCATTGATATTTCTATCTGTGACATTTATGCCAAATGTACAATGGCGTCTGGCTGCTAACGCCCAACACCCACACCCACACCCTCCGAGGACGTTCTGCAGCCACTTGTAGATAACGTGTACTCTGGCCCCTGTGAGGCAACACACCATGCTGGCTTCCCATTTGCGGCCTGTCTGCCCCACCTAACTATAGAGTCTCCTATCTGTAAGCAAACCCCCTTACTTTTACACTTTCCTGCCGTGCCCCAGAGCCAGTTGTAGTGCAAACCGACCTTGCTACCGCTGCTTTCTCCTGAATAGTCATCTGCCTAACATTATCTAAAGCAAATTTACTTATTTATGAGGGGAATGGCCACAAGGGGTTCCTTCACTCTGCCTTCTCCCTTTGCCTTTCAGGGTGGTCACCCAACTACTCTCTGCCTGGAACACGACAAGTCGCAAGGAACACCTGGTGGATTAAATTGCATCTATAACAATGCAAGCGGGCTGACAGGAAAGGCTGATTCAGGGCATGAATTGGTGTGTGGGACTGGGATACCACAGTCATTACAAAAGGAGGGACGTGGGTGTGATAATCTCACTAAATCTCTTATCTATGATGTGCTCAGCAACTCGTTTGATCCTGAATGAATTCAGCTCCAGCTCCCGAAAACGATCTCCCAGGAGCTGCAGATGGGTGAACCTCAAACGCATGTAGTCATCAGGGATCGTGGCAGTCTCCATGAGTTCCTACATTCAGCAGGAGGAACAGGCAACTGATCTAATTGCTGTCTCAACTCCTGTAAGACGGACTTTACATGAGCTAACCTGTACTTTTGGCTGCGCTGCCGCTATCTGAAATCTCTTGAACCAAACCCTTACTTCTGAAAATGTTACCAAAAAAATTAGCAAAAGCATAACACTCCACCCCTCCACAACTCCAATCCTCCACCCGTCCATTTAGATTTGGTTTGGGAAGGAGGGAGACACCGTAGTGATGTAGTGGTTGGACCTTCAGCACTCTTCAACAACAGGCCCAGGATGTTCTTCTGCACACAGCATGTCACTGGTTGGCCTTGGAGGGTGTTTGCCTGATGACTTCCATACCAATCTGCATCATCACAGTCCTCTGCTTGTCCTTTCTGGCTATTAGTATTACATTTATGAATTCCTCGAATCCGTTGATTGCATTCCAAAATGGGCCTCACTCCAAATAGAGAGAGGTTGATTTTCCAATGAACACAGGGCTATTGGAAAGAGAACATCAAAGACAGAGGAGCAATAGCATTCCCACCCCTCACTGAGTCTAACTTTCCTTCCAATAACATTGTATTTAATCTGACAATCTCCTTTTCCACTTCCCTGCAATTTTACCCAGAACGGTTGTTTAAAAATGTCTCTCTCAGCCTTCATGATATTTAATGATTCCATAAGTCCATAAGAAATAGGAATAGAAGAAAAGGCATTCGGCCAATCGAGTCCACTCCGCTATTCAATCATTGCTGATGGGTATTTCAAAGCCACTTACTCGCACTGTCCCCGTATCCCTTAAGCCCTTGTGAGATTAAACATTATATTAAGCTCTACCTTGAAGACATTTACTGTCCCGGCCTCCGCTGCGCTCTGTGGCCATGAAGTCTCCAGGCCCACCACTCTCGAGCTGAAGAAATGTCTCCTAATTTCTGTTTTAAATTGCCCACCTCTAATTCTTAGGCTGTGCCCACGAGTCCTGGTATCCTCACCTGACGGAATCAATTTCCAGTGTCCACCCTTTCTAAGACATGTATTATCATATAAGCTTCTATTAGATTTCCCCTCTAACGAATACAACTCCCGGATCATCAGCCGTTCATCATGTGTCAGGCCTAACATTCCAGGGACCATCCGTGTGAATCTCCACTAGACACGCTCCAGTGCCTGTATGTCCTTCCTGAGGGGGTCCAAAACTGGACACAATATTTTAAATGCTGCCTAACCAGAGCTTTTTAAAGTATCAGTCGCAATTCACTGCTTTTACATTCCAACCCTCTCGAAATAAATGACAACATTCCATTTGTTTTCTTAACCACGGACTCAACCTGCAAGTCATCCCTGAGAGAATCCCATACAAGCACTGTTAAATACCTTTGTAGTTTGGATTTGAGATGTCGGTGTTGGACTGGGGTGTACAAAGTTAAAAATCACACAGCACCACGTTATAGTGCAACAGATTTAATTGGAAGCACGCTAGCTTTCGGAGCAATGCTCCTTCATCAGGTGAAAGTGGAGGGCTCAATCCTAACACAGAATTGATAGCAAAAATTTACAGTGTGAAGTAACTGAAATCATGCTTTGAAAAATTGATTGTCTGTTAAGCCTTTTATCTGTTAGAATGCAGTGATAGTTTCACTTCTTTCATGTGTAAATCACAAAACCTTTTACAATAAAAGTTGCATTCTCAGGTTAGCTGTTAACAATGGTGATAGCTAGACAATATGTTGAAGGTGTTGGCCCCCTGTGTTCTCTGTCTATGCCACGATGTTTAGATTGATTCTAATCTAAAAGGTGAGATAACGGAGTTTTATAGAAATTCATGCCGTTTTTGAGCTCAGAGTTCTACATGAATGTATGCAGTTTTTGAGCAAAGTACAATGGAACCCTGAAAGTACAAATTCACCCCACAAAATATATGTGTGCATGTGGGTCTTTGTCTGTCTGTGTGTCTGTCTGTCTGTCTGGGTTGTGAGTTGTGAGTGTGAGAAAGTGTGTATGTGTAGTGATGCAGAGTGTCTTAAGTCTGTGAGGGGGTGCATGTGTGAGTGTGGTAGTGCGTGTGTCTGTAAGCGTGTGTGTGGGTGTCTGTGTGCGCGTCTGTGTGTATGCATGTCCGTGTGTATGTGTGTAAATGATTGTCTGTGTGTGTGTCAGTGTGTGTGTAGGAGTATCTGTGTCTGAGTATAGTGCAATGGTGGTCACCTGTAATGTGACATCAACCCAATGTCCCAGTTGAGGCCCTCCCTATGGGTAGCTCACGTCGAACACCATGGGCCCTCATTTTACTCAGCAGCCTCCAGTCAGGCACCTTAGCAATGGCGTTTTGGAAGTCTAGTTAGGTAACATTCACTGGGTTTCTCTGGTCTAAGCTACTTGTTATTTCTTCAAAGAATTCTAACAGATTTGTCAGGCACGACTTCCCTTTACTAAATCCATGCTGACTTGTTCTAATTCGCCCCTGTACTTCCAATAATTTTGAAATCTCATCCTTAACGATGGATTCTAGATTTTTTATCGCCAACCGAAACTAGTCTAATCGGCCTGTGATTTTCCATCTTTTGTCTTGATCCTTTCTTGAACAAGAGAGTTAAAACAGTGATTTTCCAACCACCTGGGACTTTCCCTGAATCCAGTGATTTTTGAAAGATTAAAAACAACGCCTCTGCTATTTGTTCAGCCACATCTCTCAGAAATCAAGGACGTAGCCCATCCAGGCCAGCAGAATTTTCAGTTTTAGTCCTTTCAGCTTATAAGTACTTTCTCCTTTGCAATGGCCACCATACTGAACACTGCCCCTTGACTCTCCTTGATTGTTGGGATATTACTCATGTCTTCCACTGCGAAGACTGACAAAAAGAATTTATAAAGTTCTTCAGCTATTCCCTTTTCTACTATCAATAGCCTTCCTGCATCAAATTGGAGAGACCAATCTCAACTTTTCACTCTCGTTTGTTTCTTATGCATTGAAAGAGTGTTTAAATTTAATTTCTAATATTACTGGCTAGCCTACCAAACATATTTGATCCTCAACTTCCTTTTTTTCTGTCTTTGTTATCCTCTCTTTGCTTTTGTAGCTTTCCCAATCTTCTGATTTCCCAGTGCTCTCGTCCACTTTATAGGCTCGCTCTTTTTCTGTGGTACTTTTCCTGAGTACCTTCGTCAGCCATGATTGTCTAATCCCAACCCAGGTAGTCTTCCTTTTCTTTGGGATTCAAACTGAACAGCCTTCAGAATTTTCTCAATTGTTTCCCGGCCACTAATGACAGAATTGATAGTCTTTATTCCGATGGTGTATTTCTCACAATCTGAAAATTGAACCTGCATTAGATGTATCTGTCCTATCAAACACCCTCAGTGACCAGAGGCAAAACGAAAAGGAAAAAAAAATCAAGAACCTGTAATCTCCTCGCTCATCTCCCACATCATCCGAAGATACAGCTCATCCAGATCTGCGGGTTTGCCTACTCTTTACTACTCTTTATCCCGCATAAACTTCCAATTCTTCCTGAGCTTTTGCATCAGTGTGTTCGAGGATCGCACTGTCATTCTCCCTGGATTCAGTCACGGCTTCGCCAACGTGAAGACAGATATGAATTGCTTGTTTAACATATTTTCTAGCTCCGTGCACATGCTGCCTCCTTGGTCCTTAATACAACCAATTCTTTCATGCGTTATCCTCTTCCCCTTCACAAGCCGATGCAATATCGTTGGATTGATGCTAATTTTACCCGTTAATGTTATATCACATCAGCTTTTTGCTTTTCTACTCACTTTCTTAAGTTCAGCCCCACACTTTCTGTACTCTTCTTGTACCTCCACTGATCTGCTCACATTATACCTGCTTTAAGCTTTCATTTATACCTTTTATTCCATTTTGAAAATTTGTCGACATTCTAGGGTCTCTGTGCTGGTTTTCCAAACTTTCAGCTTCGATGTAACATGTTGGGCCGGCACTGACATCATTTCCGTTTAAATCATGTGATCCCATCTCACGCTGTTCTGCTGCAATGTTAAACAGATATAACTGCACTTTCGCCAGCTCCTGTCATTTTAAAAAAAAAATTGCCTCCGCAATCCAAAAACATCTTATTTCTCAGCCCCTTTGTTTTGACTTTTCCTGGACAATTTGAAAATATATGAGACATGGTTACTCGTCCTATAATGGTTTCTAAATTCTGCGTAGAATAACTGACTGGCTTCACTCCCCACAATGAGGTCCCAGTATTCCACCATCCCTTGTTGAGGCTTCTACATTTTAATATAAGAAACTCTCGCAATAAATTTCAAACCATCTGGCTACTCTGAAAAAAAGATATCATGGCCCCAATAAATGTTGGGATTTTAACTATCTCAGTTTAACCATCATATTACTGTTTTACACACCTCAATGATTTGTGTTTATATCTGCTCCTGTATTTTCATTCATCTGGTAAGTAATAATATATCCCCAGCAGTTTTCTGTCATCGTTTTAATTCTAAACTCCAACCACAAAGTCTCGCTTGAAGATTCTTCCAAGATATCATCCCTCCTTAAATCAGGAACTCACTCCATGATTAATAACCAAATCCACCTCCAGTTTTACCCCCTCTTCTCTCCTGGATATGGTTCCTGTAAAATAGAATACTGAGCAACCTGTCCGGCTCTCCCTCAGCCGCATTTCTGTGATGGCAAAAAGTCACACCTCCACATCACAAAGAATAAAGAAAACTTACAAGCCAGAGACAGGCCGTTTGGTTCACCAAGCCTGAGCTGATCCAAAAGTACTGTCCAAAACTGTCAGTCAATTCCTAAGCATCTGTATACCTCTGCTCCCCACCTACTCATGCATTTGTCCAGACGCATCTTAAATGAATCCACCGTGCCTGACTCTGCCATCTCTGCTGGCAACGCGTTCCAAACGCCCACCACACTCTGTGTGAATAACGTACCGCCTGAAACCCCCTTAAACTTTCTACCTCTAAGCTTGAAAGCGTGACTTCTACTTATTGAATCCTTCACCCTAGGATAAAGCTTGTCTCTATCCATCCTGTCTTTGTTCTTCATGATTTTCTAAACCTTAATCAGGTCTCCCCTCAATCCCTTTTTTCTAATGAAAATAACCTAACCTACTCAACCTTTCTTCATAGATATACCAGGCAACATCCTCGTAAACCTTCTCTGCACCCTCTCCAAGTCGTCCACATTATGTTGCTAATATGGTGACCAGAACTGTACACAGTATTTAAATGCGGTCGAATCAATGTATTGTACAATTTTAACATAACGTGCCAGCTCTTATACTCAATACCACGTCCGAAGAAGGCAAGCATACCATATGATTTCTTGATCACTCTATCTGCTTGTGCAGCCACCTTCAGGCTAACAATGGACCAGAATTCCCAGATCTCTCTGTTCATCGACTTCTCCCAAAGTTATTCCCTTTACAGTATAGTTCGCTCTAGAACTAGACCTCCCAAAATGCAGCAACTCACATTTGACCGGATTTGAACTCCACCAGCTACATCTCCGCTCAAATCTCCAGTTTATCTATATTTTTCTGAATTTTACAAAAGTCCCCTGTGGTTTCTGCTACTCCAGTGGGCGGCACAATGGCATAGTGGTTAGCACTGCTACCTCACAGCGCCAGAGACACTTGTTCAATTCCCGCCTCAGACGGGAATTGACCGTGTGGAATTTGCACGTTCTCCCCGTATTTGCGTGGGTTTGCTCCAGTTTCCTCCCACAGTCCAAAGATGTGCAGATCAGGTGGATTGGCCATGCTAAATTGCCTGAAGTGTTAGGTTAGGGGTATGCGTGGGTCGGTGTGGACTTGTTGGGCTGAAGGGCCTGTTTCCACACTGTAAGTAATCTAATCCACCAATCTTTGTGTCGTCTCAAACTTACCTATCAGACCATCAATGTCCTCTTCCGGATCATTTATTTATATTACAAACAACAGTGGCCCTAGCACTGATCCATACGGAACACCACTGGTCCCGTTTCTCCATTTCGGGAAACTCCTTTCAACTACTAGTCTCCATCTCCTGTTGCTCAAACAGGTCTTTATTCACCTCGGTTGAAGACAGTGCGCACTATGTGACTTCACTTTCTTCATTAGTTTATCATGGGGAAACTTATAAAACTCCTTACCAAAGTCCAAGTATATGACTTAGACATCACATCCTTCATCCATGAACTTGGTCACTTCCTCAAAGTATCCTAATAAATTGGTAAAGCATGAACGCCCCCTCACATAACCATGTTGCCTTCACTGTTAAGATCATTATCGACCAAATAGAAATGGATCCAATCCCTCCGTACCTTCTCCAACAACTTTACCACCACTGACATTAGGCACATAGGTCTGTCGTTACCTGGAATATCCTGAGAACACTTCTTGAACAGGGGAACAACATTAATAATGCTCCAGTCCTCTGGAAATTCACCTGTGTTTAAAGAGGCGACAAAGATCTCTGTCAGAGCCCCTGCTATTTCCTATCTCATCTCCATCAGCAACCTGGGATTGATCCTGTCCAGTCCTGGGGATGTGTCCACCTTACTTTCATTTAGCGTACCCAACACATCCTTTCTCCTTATGTCCCTCATGATATCAGTACTTTACATGATTTGTAATGTTGCCTTCTTCAACGACCCTCCCAGGCAATGCATTCTGGCTACATCCCATCCTCTTTGTTGAAAGCAGATTCCACAAATATTTTCACAATGTCTTGTTTTTCACTTTAATTCTGTGTCCCCTAGTTTTCAACTCATTTACTAAGTGGAACAGCTGTTGTCTGTTCACTCTATCCGTCCCTCTCACGATCTCTGTCAGGTTCATTCTTCAACCTTCTCTGTTCAAAAAAGCAAATCTAGCTCATCTTCATGATTGAGTACTCTCTATCTTGTTTTTTCTTCCAAAGTGCAGCATTCACATATTCCAGCGTTAAGTTCTTTTTGCGTCATTGATCTGGCCATCTGAACAATCTGTTTCTACCATCTTGAAACCTAACACGGCCCTCCTCACTGTGAATGACCCGGCTAAGCATTGTGTCATCCACGGCATTGTTTATAATCCTACAACACCCCCTCCATCGCGCACATTCTAACCATCAACATTTATGAATATTAGAAACAAAACTTGATTTTCTTCCGGTTCTACACAAGCTGTTACAGAGAAAGAAGTCATAATTCCATTCTCCCTTATTTTTCTCCCTTCCTGAATTTGTAACGTGTTGCCGTTGAGGTCTTTTGTGAGGGAGCCACAAATAGTATTTTGCACATGGAGCAGAATTCTGCCTTTATACTCTGCTCTGCGTTGGCACAGTGGTAAGCACTGCTGCCTCACAGCACCAGACACCAGGGTTAAATTCACCATCTCAGGCTACTGTCTGTGTGGAATTTGCACATTCTCCCCGTGTCTGCTTGGGTTTCCTCCGGGTGCTCCGGTTTCCCCCCACAGTCCAAAAATGTACAGGTTAGGTGAATTGGCCATGCCAAGTTGCCCGTAATGTTAGGTGACGGGATAAAATGTTGGGGAATGGGTCTTGGTGTGTTGCTCTTCGGAGGGTCGTTCTGCACTTGTTGGGATGAACGGCCTGTTTCCACACTGGAAGAAATCTAATCTAATGTATTGTGCATAAGACTAGTACATCATTACTTTTAGACAAGCTTTAGCACTGTGCATTGTAACATTTCCGTTTAATGCGCACCTGCAGCTTATTATTTATGTCATTCACTGCAATTGTCAGATCTGAAGATCTTAATTCATCTGCAGGATGGACACAGACTCTTTCGTTAAGTTTGCTTGAAAGAGCTAGAGCGATGAGAATAAAGGTTGCATTAAATTCTACAGTTAAACACTCTGTAGAAGATCAATTTTCTCGTTCTCATCCCTACGTTGATATGGAAGCAAGTTCATAGAAGTAACAACCACGGTTCTGAATATTGTTTTAAAAAGTGATGTCATGTTGAAATAATGCATTTAGGAGAAAAGAAAATGTTGTGTGCACTTGACAGACATACAGAAATGCAGAGTGAATGCACAATATGAACAAGAAGCTAGTGTTAATTTTAAAAGTAGGAGAAATCTTTTCTTAGGTTTCAAAGGAAACAAGACCCCAGATTTCATGAACAGTGCTATTTGATTGTCCATCAATCTCACTTTTCCAAATCCAGGCTTTTCTTTGCCACTGATGTTTTTACAGCCATACTTCCTCTTCGCCTTCCTACACTTTCCTTTAACACTTACTTCCCTTGCATCGCGCCTTTAGCTGCTAAAGACGCTTCCACTGAACATTTCCCTTAATACTTCCTGCACTGTATGTCATTCCATTTCCCCTATTACTTCCACTTACCCTGACTATCACTTTCGCATTTTGCTCTCAAATAGCTGCTGAAAGTTGCTGATTTCTGTGCTACTGCAGGTCCTCAGTGAATGATGTGTTTGGAATGATCAATTGCCAACAGCTACAGACAATAATATGTTTCCAACTACCGCTTCACCGTGAACTGAAGATTTTGGTCAATACTGATGCAAAGTGGAGCTTCTTTCCGCCCCTCTTTCACAAAGCTTAACCAAACAGTCTTATTACCAACAGGACAGAAATCTTCAGACAGAATTAAAAGTCCATGGCCAATTTACTTTTGAAAATTTTGAGGACATTATTAAATAAAACAGTTCTCACATCTTTTGCTTTTTATTCTTTCAATGGATCTTCCAGTGTAATTTGAGGTGAGATAAGAGAAAACTCCCTTTCCATCGAAGCAGGACTTGATGGAAGGTAGCATCAAGGACCCTGACCAAATTATGACAAATCCGAATTAGAGAATATTCTGCACTAGTGAAAAACATAGTGAAAAAAAAACAACTTTAGCAAGTTATCTTCCAAGTTACATGTCACTCTGTCTCGGGACTAATTTGTTGTTAATTCACTATCAGTTGTTAAAAAACATGTTGAAATGTCCCTAAAAACATGTTGAAATGTGTGTTTGTGCATCACTTGGAGAGAAAAGATTCATTCAGACTGCTCTCTGTCACCTTCTGCAGAATGATTCGGTTTGTCAAATACAATCTTCCAATGCTAGTGCATTCAAAACTCATGGATGAATATGTCCTGTATAAATATGCCAAAATATTTTATGTTTCATAAAGTTTGAGAACTTGCTAGATGAGTGCGACCCCAGTGACATCAGGAAATGACATGACATTGAGGTCATGCGGATCTGGGATTTTACTTCAATCGATTACTGTCAGAGGGTTGATAATGCGACATCAGGGCCACTGATTTCAACATTTTTAAGGCGAATTATGACAATCCATGACGTTATCGATTTTGAGAAATTTGTCATACACAATTTTAAAAAAAAGTAATTTTACATTCAAATACTGAACCAAATGCTTGAGAGTCAACTGAAATGGCAGCTTCACCATCTCCTTTCAGGTCAGATATATATCCAGTCTAAAAGAAAAAAAGACAGTTGAAAGCGCAGGAAAACTTTAGCACATCTGTTAGCATCTGAGCAGCGAGAAACAGAATTTACGTTTTGAGACAATATTGGTTTTTCAGAACAGAGTCACATCAGACACAATATGCCAATTCTGTTTCACTCTTCGATCCTGACTCATCTGATGCATTTCGCCATCATTTTCTGTTTGCGTTTCAGATTTCCATGTTCCCCAGTATTCCTTGTCACAGTAACGCAGTTGGAAGCATGGCACGGTGGCACGGTGGTTCAAGGGTTAGCGCTGCTGTCTTATAGCATTATGAGCCTTGGCAAAATTTTATCCTTAGTCCAGTACCTGTATTGAGCTTTCACATTATTCCCTTGTTTGTAAGTGCTTCCTTTAGCTGCTCCTCATTCCTCCCACAGTCCAAACATGCAATGTTTAAGGGAATTGACCATGTTAAATTGCTCATCTGCAGGTACTTGAGTTGGCTCTGGGAGGAACAGGGATAGGGGAGGTGGCAGGTTAGCCATAGGAGATACATAGATAGGGTAGCAGGTGGTTCTGGGTGCAGTGCTCTTCAGAGGTCAGTTTCGGCTCGATGGGCCGAATATCTCACTGTTACAATTTCGGATTCCATGTCAAAATTACAACAAATGCGGCAGTTACTGAGACCATCATCTCTGCACCAGCTCGGAATAAGTTATTTCTTGACTGTTGTTGTTCTGTATTCTCACATGGCCCTGCGCATTGTGTTCCTCTGTGTCTGTGTTTTTAATTCCGAATATCCTGTGCATATATTCTCAACCTTATCGATCTGTATATCCAGTGATTAAAGTTTATACATAATATATTCTTCTCTCCTTTTAAACATATACTGTTTGGTTCACATTGCATTTCGTCCTATCTGGCAGAAAGAGAGAAGATGACTGGGGCAATATCTCCACAGCCACTGTTCGCATTTCTTTCTGTCTCCGAGTTAATGGTATCACCACTCTGTCCCTGACACATGAATCCATGGTTTTTCATGCCAAGTTTGAGTTTGGTCTGAAGTCAAGAAAAGTCAATTATAGTTTTACAACGAGTAATACAGCAATAAGATGCTTACATTTTTTTTAAAGTATTGTGACCAGCACTGTGTGTTGACATTACAACGTGGCCTTCTGAGGGCAGTGAGAGGAACGTCCAGACAAATTCAAGCTCCTTCTGAAATGCCAGGGCAACTCTGCCATTTGACAATCTTTTGGTCGGCATTTGTCGCAGCGGAGGAGAAAACAGCACAGTAACAACAACTTGAATATGTGGTTTTTAGGGAGGCAAGCGGTTACAGCATTTTATATGGACAACATTCTGAATGGTAGGAGATTAACTCAATAGTTATTGATATTGACATCCAATCTAGTCCAGTTGTTAATGTGAGCTGGAAGTTCTGTAGTTAGTGAGTTAACTGGGACTGTTTGTTCAGAAACTGTGATTGATGTCAGCCTCCATGGGTCCTAACTGTGTCACTGGAGGGTTTCTCTCTCTCCTATTAGTACGGGGCTTCATTCAATTTGTGATGCCATTGTCGCAAGAGACACATCAACTCCGTCACGAGCAGAGTTCAGCAGCTCCAGAGACAGGGCAAGGAGAGATATGAATCTGAGAAGATTCGACTGGAATGCTCCAACAATCGATCAGAATCTGAAGACAATGGACTGGAATGTTGAATCAATGGATCCTAATGTGAGAACAATGGACTGGAATGTTACAATTATGCACAGGCGTTTCTCCGAAGTTGTTTCCTTGTTCCACAGATCTAAGTCAGATTTACCAAGACTGATACTATGTGTAATCTTGTTTATTCAGGCAGGTTATTATCCAGTCCTCGCTATTATTGGTATTCCTGGTAAGTCCCTCGAATTCTGCTCATTTATTAATGACAGAAACCATGTTGATTTTTTTCTGTTTTGTATATCTGATAAATATACAAACTATTGTATTTAGTTTCATTATAATCTCCATTCATTATCTGCATAATTCAGAACCTTTCCTCACAAATATCTGAGAACAAGACAGCAAGCAACGTTTTTGTCTTGAACTAAGTTATATATTGAATTATCTTCCATCACCAAACCTGTCCAATACCTGTTTCATAATACCCCGAATCTCCAACTCTGCGTCAGTGTGGTTGCTGAATAAACCATTATCTAAGCCAAGGTGAGCATCAGACTTTACAGTTCCAGTTCTCTTCTGGTCACTGATCCTGTTCCACATATTTCAATCACAAACTTGTGCGTGTATCCAAATTTGCTTCATAATGGGGACAATGTATCAGAGTAGGAAAGTCGCTGGATGGATAAATCGCAACCACAGGTTTAAGTCCACTGTTTTAAGTCCAACCACAGCTGGTAGCAGAACTTAAATTAAAATAATAAGAACCGAAGTTAAAAAAAAACAAATTGCACGAACTGTGACCATAAAATCAGCAGTATTTTGTTCAATAACCTATCCATTTTACTGATATCCTTTGGTAATGAAATATGACATTTTTACCGAGTTTGGATTAAGAGTGACTTCATACCCATAACAATGTGCTTGGTTCTACACTGCCTTGTGTAACGATCACAGTCAACGGATATTAGTGATGGTCATCAAATGCTGCTCTTGCTGAAATCCCGTAAAGTAACAAAATAAAGTGTAAACCAAACAAAGAAAGATACAGGAGATCTGAAACAGAACGAAGCAGAGTGCTGGGGAAAAGGGACAGGTTTGGCAGACTCTGTTGACAGATAATCAGGGTTTTGACCACGGGTCAGGTCTGAAATTATTTGGAAAATAGTGTAATGCGTTTTGGTGGAGTGATCTAATATATGAAGAAATAGAGAAAGAAAATGGAATCAGCAAAGGAATTGTTGATAATTATCTGGGATGGAATTAAAATATGAGATTAATATCACTGACTTTTAACTTTTTCCCATATTCCTGAGTATCATGCCCAGGTCAGTATATGGCTCTGTATAAAGTGAGTTATGTTCCTTCTGTTTCTATTCCTTGAGTGTGGTCATCTCCTTTTATTCACTCGTGGTGCATCAGTGTTATTTTTGAGTCTGTATATGTTTCCCTTTCGCAGTTGCCCTTGATAAGGTGTTGGTGAGCTGCCTTCTTGAACCACTGCAGGCTGCCAGTGCTTAGCCAGAAATACAAACTAATGAGAGGATGGCCTTTTTAACACTGAGCGGGTGTATCATGCACATGAAGATTTTACTTGTTCCTTTTATTGGAAATTCAGAGGACGTTCACTGGATGGTAATCTTGGATTTGTGTTGTCAGTTGCTCTGATTGTTCAGGGTGATCTCAGGATTTTGTATCCCCACAATGAACAAGGTGTAGCTACTGAAATTACAAATTGTCTGGGTCTGCAGACACCGCACAGGGAAGGACTAAGGCACTCCACTATCATTTTAGCTATTTCCCAATGTTGTGTATTATCCAGATCCAAAGTGGAGGTCACAGAGCCTTAAAACCTCATTCAGCACAACCTGTAGTTCCATATCACATAGAAGACAGTAGTGACAATACCCAAAAAAAGTTTTGATTCTAGAACAATGCGAACGGGCGGCACGGTGGCACAGTGGTTAGCACTGCTGCCTCACAGCGCCAGAAACCCGCGTTCAATTCCCGCCTCAGGCGAGTCTCTGTGTGGAGTTTGCACATTCTCTCCGTGTCTGCGTGGGTTTTCTCCGGGAGCTCCGGTTTCTACATCTAGATGTCGATGTCTGAAGGGCCTGTTTCCACACTGTAGGTTTGGTATCCAGACGTTTACATTACCTGGCTAGGTAACATCATCAGTGCGAAGTGAAGCTCTTGTCTCCTACTTTCTGTTTACATATTTGTCCTGGATGGGGTTCCTGGGGTTTGTGTTGATGTCATTTCATGTTCGTTTTCTGAGGAGTTGATGGATGGTATTTAGATCTATGCGTTTGTTTATGGTTGGAGTTGTGGTTGGAGTGCCAGGCCTCTAGGAATTCGCTGGCATGTCTTTGCGAAGCCTGTCCCAGGATAGTTGTGTTGTCCCAGTCGAAATGGTGTTTTGTTTGATCCGTGTGTAGGGCTACGAGGGAGAGAGCGTCGTGTCTTTTTGTGGCTAGCTGGTGTTCGTGTATCCTGGTGGCTAACTTTCTTCCTGTTTGTCCTACGTCGTGTTTGTGGCAGTCTTTGCATGAAATTTTGTAGATGATGTTTGTTTTGTCCATGGGTTGTACTGAGTCTTTTAAGTTTGTTTGCTTTTGTTTGAGAGTGTTGGTGGGCTTTTGTGCTATCAGGATTCCGAGAGGTCTTAGTCGGCTGGCTGTCATTTCTGAGACTTATTTGATATATTTTAAGGTGGTTGGGGTTTCTGGATGTGTTACGTCTGCTTGTCGTGTGTTTGTTCCTGAGGAATCTGCGGACTATATTTTTTGAGTAACCATTCTTTGAATACGTTGTATAGGTGGTTCTCTTCTGTTTTCCGAAGTTTGTCTTTGCTGCAGTGTGTTTTGGCTCATTGGAATAGTGTTAATGATATAGCTTTGTTTGTGTGTGTTGGGATGGTTGCTGATGTAGTTAAGTGTTTGGTCAGTGTTTATCAGTTTTCTGTACATGCAGGTTTGTAGTTCTCCGTTGCCCTTTCGTTTGACTGTGACGTCCAGGAATGCGAGTTTGCTGTTGGTTTCTTCCTCCTGAGTGAACTTTATGCCTGAAAGAGTGTTGATGATGCTACATGTCTCTTCTATCTTGTTTCCTTTTATGATGACAAAGTGTCATCTACGTAGCGGATCCAGATTTTTGGTTTGATGGTTGGTAGGGCTGTTTGTTCTAGTCTTTTGGAAATTTTAGAGAACAGTGTGACTGGCGAAAGTGAGGAACTTCAAAAAACTAAAGATATGAAAGTTTATATATTGGAAAAGTTCACGTTAATGAAGGTTGGTAAGGTGCTGGACAAGATGAGTGATGAATTTAAAGGGCTATAGAGATAGTGTTGGAGAGTTGAGCTCGCTGGATAACACTTTTTGGACCTGGTAGAGACCCTCTTATCTAATATTTTGGGAGGCTGATTAGCTTCAATCTTGAGGTGCTCAATGATCTCCTTCTGCACTGTCAATTCCTTAATTCTATGAGGAAGGAAAAAGTTCATCAAAATACTTTACATGATGGAAAAACATCCTACAGACTGCAAAGTAACCTGTCTGAACGCAAAGTGGAAAAACAGAAAAACAACTGATCGATAACTTGACGTCGGGTATGAGGAAAATATTCGCATTTTTTTGTAATTAACGATATCCAGACTCTTGGTGAATAATGGTATGATTTAGCAGAGTCAGTCGAGATTCATGCCCGGGAAATTATTTTTGATAAAAATACTGGAGTTTATAGAGGAAGTTGGTTGTGTCATCGACGAATGAGAAGCAGTGGGAGTGGTGCATTTTAATCTGAGAAGATATTTTCACATGGTTGAGCACAGGTGAGTGAAGAAAGTAACATTGTAGGGTAAGGGGGAATAAACTAAATGCATTTAGATTTGAATGATTGAGAGAATACTGAGAGCAGGGCCCTGTTCTGTACTGAAGGCTACTACTCATTGGTATTGCACGCATGAGTTGTTGAAACGCCACTATTTACAACGCAAATAAATGATTTGAACAACAAATGATGTGACCATCGTATACAGTCCTTTTCATTTTTTATTTCTTCGAAGGTGAGAAGTAGGGAAGCGCTTTTCTTGAAACGGACCTTGATGCCCTTGGTTATAAATCACTAACAGAATTCACGCAGGCCATCTATGAATCAGTACAGTGAATTGTATGCTATCCTTCATTACAAAATGAATCGAGGTAGGAGTAAAAGCACCTTCGTACAGCTGTAGAGAGTTCTTGAAGCAGTATTTGGGGTATTCTTGACAGAGGTTCGCTCCTTTATAAGCAAAAGTCTCCACATCACAGAGACAGTGCAAAGGATTTTCACCAGACTAATCCCTGGGTTGATGGTACTATGAGGAGAATGTGAAGGAAATAAGTATTCAATTTGTAGCACTCTGACAGAATAAGAGATGATGGTATTAAATGTTGAAGATTATGGTCTAACATTCATTATGTCGAGTGAAAGACATTGATAGCATAAGAAATTGCATTTTCGCGATAATGCCTTGCCTGATAGTTTACGTATCTCTGTATTATGCTGACAGATTTATGAACAACATGATGTTCAGTGAAGGCTTTCAAGCCAACTGCACATTGGGATAGTGAGAGTGTATTCAGAGCCTGGAGCTCTGTCTCGCCTAATATGGGGGCCCCACAGGGATACGTAAACTATCAGGTAAGGCATTATCGCGAAAATGCAATTCGTCTGTCCGTCTAGTTTTTGCTTCGTGGTTTGTCATGTTGGGGCGTTGATATCGTCCTCCTCAAAGTTTGGCAGAAGATTTGTAGCTCGGGTGCTCGTTGTTGTGGTTCTGTTTGCCGAGCTGGGAATTTGTCTTGCAAACGTTTTGTCCCCTGTCTAGGTGACATCGTCAGTGCTTGGGAGCCTCCTGTGAAGCGCTTCTGTGATGTTTCCTCCGGCATTTATTGTGGCCTGTCTCTGCCACTTCCGGTTGCCAGTTCCAGCTGTCCGCTGTAGTGGCTGGTATATTGGGTCCAGGTCGATGTGTTTGTTGATAGAGTCTGTGGAAGAGTGCCATGCCTCTAGGAATTCCCTGGCTGTTCTCTGTTTGGCTTGCCCTATAATGGTAGTGTTGTCCCAGTCGAATTCATGTTGCTTGTCACCTGCGTGTGTGGCTATCTCTAGTAGCACCTACTCTTCCCCCTGGAACGTTTTCCAATCCATATCAAACCATGCTTTACTGTGAGCAGGGGCTGAAATTTCTCCGCTTTTATTCTGTGCATCAGTTCCAAGGAGAAAGTGGTCTTCAACTGCACCTGTCTAGCAATGTTGAGGAGCTGACTGAAATGAGGTGACATAGAACTGAGGAGCAGGAGTTGTTCTATGTTCCACCCGTCACAAAGATTGTGGCTGATCAGACTGTGGCTTCACTTTCCCATCTGTGCTTCATTATATCGACTAGTCACTTTTCCGAAAATTATTTAACTAACGCACAGCTTTGAATAAATGTACACACACAGGTACCATAGCCTTGTGGAGAAGAGATTTCCCATCAAACGGCCTTCCGAGAATTTCTCCTGATTCATCTTCCTACTGTAGTTGTAGAGTCATTGTTTCCTTTTCTAGTCCCACTTCTCCATAAATCCCAACAAATTCGATATGTGACCAAATGTGTCTTGTGGCAGTTGATATCGGTCTCAGACTGGGTCAGGTTCAATGTTACTAGCAAGTCATGTAGATTGTTAAATTTTTTAAAAGATAAGTTCTAAAACAAAGTTACTCGTGCTACGATGGAAACATAAATGAGAAATAGTTTGGACATCAATAATATGTACATCAATATTCATTTTTCAGAGGCACAGAAATGTGAACAATCTTGCAAAATATTAGTTCAGAAGAGCTTCCTCCAAATAATAATAAATTTCATGACAAAAAGAAAATTGCGATTGTCTCAGTTATTATTCTACCTCAAAAGTTATTCTGTTCACACAAGCTGCTAGCATTGGGGTGTCTTCCTGGAATACTTTGATTTGGCTGAAATCCCTTTGCTGCAGGCAGTAGACATGTTCCATTGAATCTTCAACAGGGATCCTACAGAAGTGAAAAAGATATCTGATGGGTTTTCAGCTCTCATATGTTGCTGTTACGTGAAAATCAATCTGAACAATGTACAGTCTCGTTGAAAGTTCCCCTGACTGCATGCTCCATCATTGGTCTCTTCTCAATTTAGGAGTGATTCATAGTTTAAAATGAAAATACATGTTTACATGTGCCTGCATGAATTTATTTACAATAAATGCATGTCTTCATAGTACATGTCATAAAATTAATATATTGTTTTCTTAAAATTAAGTCCTTAGTTTCATTTTCTCGTCCATCGGCTATGCTTCTGATGCAATCTCCTCACGTTAGATGGTTCAATACGAATATCTTCCACTTTCATACCTGAACTGCCATAGACTTGTGTAGGGCACGAGGGATGTAGTTACGGTAAACAGCTAAAGTTATTTTCAGAGGCTATAAACTCGAGGGCATAAATTAAGGTGATAGCAGCAAGATTTTCATGCAGAGGGTAGTGCGCATATGGAAAGAGCTGCCAGAGGAAGTGGTAGCGTTGGGTACTTTTACAAACTTTATGAGGCATCTGAATGGATATATGAATACAAAGGGTTTAGACGGTTATGTGCCTCATGCGGCAAATGGAATTACATCAAATTGAAATATCTGGTGTGTGCAGATGAGCTGGACTGAATGGACTATTCACTAGCCATAGGTCTCTATGCATCCATCAGGCCTTCATTTTAATAACGAGTTAAGTGCAACACCTTTGAAAAGCTTCTAAATCAATTGCATATTTTTCGAACAGTATAGGAGTTCAGAACTACACACAATGCATCAGTTTATAACCTAAGCATTGCCATATACAAGTGCAATAAAACATCCCCATGATTATTCCTGATTGCCTTTGTATGAAACTGCATCATTGCATATACTTTCTTAATCACTTCCTAAATCTCCTGACTAAGTTTAAGTGATTCTTGTACTGCAACATACAAATCCCTGAGTACCACAGAATATTACGTTTTTTCTCCGTTCAAGCATTTTAATATAGTTTTGTACGTCCGTCACAGCACGAATCGTCGTTATACCTTTACTTCCGAAGATTTTCTCACTAACCTCCCCTGTCTTTTTTTGCCCATTGCAGAGTCTCCATATCCAATTAAATGACTATCTTACTGAATTAACTAATTGAGCTCTAATCCAATAAATCCCCTCATCCACGTCATTGGTATAGATTATAAATAGTTGATAGCCTCACACTGATTCCTGAGGCACTTCACTACGTCACCATTTCACATCATGAAAATAAACATTTATCGTGAATATTTCTTCCCTTAGAGTTCACCAGGGCTCAACTGTTGCAGGGCAGCTGAGTAAAAACTTTGGTTCCCCCCCATCCCGCCCCACGATATTGTGAAATACAATTAAAGGGCTGAATTATTACAATTTATTCTTGTGTAAATCCGTCAAGGGCAGAATGGATGAAGGGTTCTTCACCTACCACTTCAACAGCCATGAGAAGTGCACATGGGTAAGGACAAGCAGTTATCCCTTCAGTCCGTCGAGCCTGCTGCACCATTCAGAATGCTCTTTGTTGATGTGAATGTGGCTGAGCTTCCCTTTTGAGCCTGTCTTCTTGTTCATCAAAGCCCTCTGGAACCCAACCTTGAATGTTTTAATTCACCCAGTCCTCACAGCATATTGAAAATGAGAACACCACAGATTGCACAATCCTGAAGAGAAAGCAGTATCTCTATCCCAGTCTGAAATGGGAATGCCTTATTCTCAAAGATTGTTCCCTTCAAACCATACACCGCCCATTTGAAACACAACAATTAGGAACGGATATAGACCATTCAGCCCCTCAAACCAGAGCACACTCCCATTAATGCGCTTCACTCAAATAATTTCCAAATTTAGCCTACACTTAATTTGCAGAAAGACAATTCTGTACACCATAAGTTTGTATGCGAATGAGAAACTGTAGCAGAATTAGACTATTAGACTCATAATTGCTGAAATGTTTCTCCAAGTTATTCACCTGCCTTCTCCAACTGACCATTGATTGCCTATTAATTGTTGTGTACTCATAGTCTTACCAGATCTTAGGGTCTGCTCTTTTATTAGCGAGTAACGACTGATGGTGATTTAACCTGAGGGCCACCAGAGTGCAGGTGAGGGAAATGGAGGCGAAGGAGGGTCCTTCATGTGGAACTCAAACGGTAATGGGAATTGATCCCATACTGTTGGCGTCATTCTGCTCTTAAAACAGCAATTAAGCCAACGGAACTAAATTAAGTCTCTGCCTATTGGAATTATATATATATATATATAATATATATAATATATTATATATATATATATATAGAGAGAGAGAGAGAGAGAGATAGAGAGAAACATATTTCTATCTATATTTATATATACATACATATACCCTGTGTGTTTGAGGGTGTGTCATGGGGGGTGTGGGGTTCATGTGTTCGTGTGTCTGCGCCCATATTTGTGTATATCTCTTTGTGCATGTGTTCTGTGTATTCGTGTCAGTATCTCAGCTTCTGTGTACTTCTGTCTGCATCTCTGCAATCTTGTTTTCCGAGTAATTCCATTAAAAGTGGAATCAAAGTCTCCCACCTGTCTCTCTGTCTGTCCGTTTTTTAATATATTCGTACGACAGTACACTCTGCTGGCGACCCCACACGATTGCATAAGTGGCAGTTTTTTCTTCGAGAAGACACCAAATGATGTGAATCTCGAACGTTGAACAGATGTTTGGTTTTCCAAATATTATATGTGGAAGCACAAAGCAGTTTTGCCGATAGTAAGCGATGTTGTTCCTGTAATATTCTGACCACTATTGAGCCTTTTATTTTCATACTTTTCGATTCTTTCTCATACTATGTTTAAGCATTACAAAACATTGCAAGTTACTGAGAGTGCAATAAATTATCTCAACCCCTGAAAAATGGTTCAGTTGGAAGTGCACAGTTCTATTCTGACAGACACAAGTCTATTTGCAATTCTTCTGTATGTGCGTGTGTTTGTGCACGCGCACGCGCTGTCAGGTTGGATGGTGCTGCGACCTGAAATCCTCCCTCTCTGCATCCCAGGCTGAATAATTGAGGCCTATCACCCCCTGCCCCTGCTGCTGTGTGCGACGTTGAATCTCTTTTAGCATCACCGAAACTGCCAGACCTGCATCCACACACAGACTCACGCAGAGACAAATACACATATAAATGTACCTCCACTTAAACACATTGATACAGATGCACAAACAGTAATACAGAAACACAGGCATACACAATAATGCCTTGACATTTATACTGACGTAGGGAATCTGTAAGTATTTCTTTTGATCTTTCGTTATTTTCTCACTATTTCACTCGCTGTGCCGTGGTTTCTCAGCATTCCTCTTACTCAGATATTTGAGTTTGTCAGTCTGTCTGTTGTTTTGCGTGGAGCACGATGTAGTACAATTTCCATGCCTGCAGATATGTGACAGATGAGGATCAAAGTAGAGCAGTGGAAGGTGGTGCACTTTGGTTGAAATGACTTTGAAAGACAACATAAAACAAACTGCATCTTTTTCGACGGGGTCCAAGAGCACAGGTTCCTGGGTTTATATGAGCACAGATTATTGGAGATGCCAGGACAGTTAGGGAGAGCAGTACATACCACAGATACGTTTCAATTTCTGAGCTATTTACAGTAGGGTGTGCAAGAGAGTTACATCGTGCTTCCTTCCTGGGAGGTGTTGGGGACAATGTGTTTTGAGCACACCCTCGTGCCCACTGAGACAGTGGGAATTCCATTTGTACCAACTCGACACACAAGGTAGATGGCATCAGGGCCACACCTTCTGAGGTATGCCGTGGGTAGACGGAACTGCCAGTGGGTTTAAAGTGAGAATTCTCCCTCAATGAACATTGCATCTGACTCCATTGTAGGGCGTGGATATCTCCGAATCACAACATCATGCATCCTAGTCCTCTCCAAATTGTACCAGCGTCCGCTCCACATGGTGGCAGGAAGGAGGTGAGGACACAGATATCGGGTACACCTACACTTGGCTTGGCACTTTCCGTCTTATTCCATGCTTTTTTTTTCCTGGAATGGGAGATAGGAAAGGAGAGAGTCAGGGTGGAAGTGGGTGGCCGTGCTGTTTGTGTTGGCATATGAATTGGCATAGTGTCGCTATGTAGTCAGTCCACAGTGTAGAATCCATGCAGTATTATTAATGTGGGAGGATAGCAGAAGGTTGTTGGGGCATTGAAGAGAAAGAGAGAAACAGAGAGAGAGATAGGAAAGACGCTGTATGCAACGGAGAGAGGTGGAGAATGAGTTGTTCACGGGGCAGGTGCTATAACAGATATACAGTGAGCATGAGGGAGCAGAGCGAATACGGTGAAGGTCGTTGATGCTTGTCTTGTATTGCTGGGCATTTCTTTAGACTGCAGATACTGCACTAAGTTGGGTGGAAAGCTCAGACCATGCTTGGTGGGTCTGGTGGTGTGGCCCCCTCTGGGAAGAGAATGGTCCTCTTCTATACCAGCCCATCCACCATGATTTCTGTGCCCCCGTCGACACAACGTTGTGTAATTGCCGCTTCTCTGGAATGCTCACGGTAAACTGTGCAGGATAGCTCCCAACTGAGAAACCTCCATTGTCCTTTTAAGGATAGCGCTCGTGCCAGGGATTGCGGGATATCCAGGAGCATCCGGGAGATGGTGAGAATCACCAGCCATTATGGGTGGGAGAATTGAACTGTCATTGAATGAGAAGGATACCATGGAGTGGGATATGTAGTTACTGAAGTGAGTTCCAAAGGAAACTAGCGAGGCCTCCAGCAGACGATTCCCTGTCACACTCAATGAAAATGTAACTGAGACAAAGTATTGTTAGATTCAGCCGAAAGAAACTTAGACTTGGCTGAACACACCACCCGTTTCAAAGCTGCAGCTGCTTGTCCATTACTTGCTATCCCACAGAGAAGGAGCTAAACATGACTTATCTTTGGGGGGTGGTGGGGGGTGGTGGGGGGGTGGGGGGGCACTATTTGTTGCAAGTTATCATAAATCTATGAGTTTTAAATAGAGGTGGAAACGGACGAACTCGATCGAAAAGGTAAAGTTCGAAATTGGAGGAAGGTCAAATTTGATGATATTAGGCACGAACTTTGAAAATAAGATTGGACCTTATAGTGGCAGGTAAGTGGCCAGCTGGGAATGGGGACGCCTACAAAAACGCGCTGTCAAGAGTTCCAAGTCAGTATGCTCCTGTTAGTGTGAAGGGTAAGTTGGGAGGTGGGAGAAATGCCGGATGACTCGAGAAGTTGAGGCTCTGTTCCTGGATAAGTGGGAATCAAATGTCAGATATAGACAGCAGGAATCCAGTTTTTTTCAATGTTCAGTTATGGGATGATTGTGTCATTGGGTAGGCAGAATTTATTGGCCATCTCTAATTTCCCATAGGCCAGTTCAGAGTTAAACAAATTGCTGTGTGTCTGGAGTCGCATGTAGACCAGACCAGGTAAGTATTGCAGTTTGCTTCCTTAAAGGACATTCGTGTATCTGATGGATTTTCCAACAATTGAAAATAGATTAATCATCGTCATTAGACTCTTAATTCCAGATTCAAAGTGAATCGCCACAGGAGTCTAAAGGAAGAAGAATGCACCTCAGAAGGAAATCAGGAGGGCAAACAGAGTACATGAGATAGCTATTGCAAGTAAAGTTAAGGAAAATCCAAAGGCATTCTAGAAATGCGTTAAAGAGAAAATAGCAACTGAAGAGATCAACAACGTTGCCGATGTGCAGAACTGCAAGAAATGAAGGAGGTATTAAAAAAGCACTTTGTATCATATTGACTGTGCAGGAGGATATTGAAGCTAGAGAATTCCGAAATAACCAGTGACATCTTGGAAAGTGTCTGGATTACAGACGAGTTCTTAGAACGTATAAAGTTGGAAAAATCTCCAGGACCTGATCGGATGTACCCTAGAAATCGTGGAACGATAGGGAACTGAATGCTGGGCCCCATGCTAACATATATGAATCATGGATACCCATAGGTCAGGTGTTTGAAGACTCGAGTTTGGCTAACGTGGTGTCATTACTAAAAGAATCTAAGAAGGGTGATAAGGAAAAGCGGTGACCCTGACGCCAGTGGTGGACAAGTTGTTGGAAGTGGATTATGAGGCACAGGATTTGCATCGATTTTGAAAGTCATGGACTGATTAGGAATAGTCAATGTAGATTTAAACATGGGAAATCCTGTCTCGCTAACTTGACTGAGATTTCTGAACAAGTGACTAAGATGCTTCATTGAGGCAGAGAAATGTACATTGTTGAAATGGACCTCAGTAAGAGATTTGACAACTTCCACATGGTAGACCGGTTAACAAGTTTAGTATGGAATACAGGGAGAACTAGCCATTTAATTAGAAAATTGACTTGAAGGTAGGAGTTGAAAGTTGTGATGGAGAGTTGTTTTTGAACTGCTAGGCCTGTGCCACAAGAATTGGTGCTGGTTCGACTAGTATTAATTGCTTATATGAATGTATTAAATGTGAGCATAGGAGGAACAGTTGGTAAGGTTGAAGATATCACCAAAATTTATGGTGTAGTGGACAGGGAAGAAGGTTACCTCAGAATACAACGGAATCTTGATTACATGGGCCAATAGGCTGAGGAGTGGCAGATGGTGTTTACTATAGACAAATGTGAAGTGCTATATTTGGCGAGGCAAATTATTGCAAGACTTATGCACTCAATGAGCAGGTCCTGCGTCGATAAACAAAGATACATGGGAGTGCAGGTTCATTGCTCCTTGAAAATGCAGTCACAGTTAGACAGGATTGTGAAAAGGCTTTGGTATGTTTGTCGTTATTGGGCAGGGCTTTGACTATAGGAATTGGGACGTCATGTACAGTACAGTAGTTCCATCACTTTTCAAATACTGCATTCAATTCTAGCTCTCCTCCTGTGGGAAAGAACTGTGAAACTTGAAGAGGTTAGAAAATATTTACAAGAATGTTGCTGGGACTTGAGCTTTTGAGAAAGGATGATTAGTTTGGGGCTACGTTGCTTGGACCGTAAGGGGCATGGACAGGGTGAATATCAAAGGTCTTTTCCCCAAAACTGGAGGGTTACAATCTCAGGTGAGAGGGGAAAACAATTAAAAGGGACCTAAGGAGCAACTTTTTCATCCAGTGGGTGGTTTATGTTTGGAATGAACTGCCACAGGACGTGGTGGAGGCGGGTAAAATTACAACAATTAAAACGCATTTGGATAGTTATATGACGAGAAACGGTTTAGTGCGATATTGGCAAAATTCTGGTAAGTGTCACTAGATTGTTTTAGGATATCTGTTCAGCAGGGATCAGTTGGATAGAAGTGTTTATTTCAATGTGATACATCTCCACGACTCTCTGACTCTGTCTGAGCTCACACCAAAATTCTGTTTCTGCATCATTACTGGAAATACTGCAAAATTCTGTTGAAATGTCTTACTTTCAGCATACTGAAACCTGTGAGCACATCCTTCGACAATGCTCTCTCCCAGTGTCTCTCCCGCTGTCTACTTTCCAAACCAAAACTTTTGTTGTTCATCAAAGTGACATTCAGTTATAATATAAATAACTGTCGTGTAGTATTCCATGGCCTTTAGTGATGCTTACCCTAGTGATTCCACTATTAAGAAGCTGAGGAAAAGTTTATTTTTAAAAGCATAACTTGCAGTTTCTTTGCTCTACACGGTGTTTCATGTTGGACAGTGGGATTTCAGCAGTTTTCAGACACGTCTTTGTAACTTGTGCTGAGCCTATTTACTGAAAGCCCGTGATAACCACTATTTGCTGATCATTTGCTCAGTTGCATAAGGAATCCCTTCAACTGTGTTTGATTCAGACCAAGATTCTAACTTGTCATTCAGTGACATCTAATTTAATTCGGTTATTGAAAATTTACTAGAAATTGTTTCCGTGGAAGTTGTGTTTTAAGCTGCTGTGTACATTCAAGAAGCTTAGAACATTTGGTGACCCAATCTGGAGAAGTTATAAAGTGATGAAGTTGAAAGCATGAAATTGAAAGAATACCTTTAAGAGAAAGTTGAAAAGCTGTCATGTGGCTGACTGCAGGAACATAGTGTTCTGAACAATTTGAAAATGAAACATTTTGGCTGTTGCGTAAGAAACCTTGTTGCCTTGTTGTTTTCACAGCATTTCGAATACAACCAACCTGTTTAAATTATGCCGCAATAATGCCCCAATACTCTAAAAGGCAATCGAATTTGAATTTTACTCTTTTGACAGTATTAAACTAATGAGACGATTCAGTGTTTTGGGGTATAAACGCCAACATTACCGACAGTTATCAATAAAAAGAGCACCTTCTGCTATTGAACGACTGCAATTCTCTCTAAAAGGAACCATTTTACCCATATATAAAAAGAAATCTGTAGCAGAAGGCCGAAGACGACCCGGGGCCAGTAGAGGAGAATCAACACTGTTAGCTGGTTTTGAAAATTATAGGCTGTAAATTTAATAGGGGCTATATTGGATCAGTATATTGTTACAGAGTAGAAATTAGCTAAATATTTAATACAAAGGATGCTAGGAGTTGGAATATTTTGTTATTTAATTATCACTTTTGGAGTTAAAGAATTGCATTTTACGTTTTTTTCGTTAAATAGTGATATTTGGGGTCGTTCTCTGTCACCCATGCTTTAACAGATTACGAGGCAAGATGAGCTTTTCTGTGTGCGTGCTTTAATTAGCGGAAGCTTTTACCGTCGAGTTGAAACAACGAAATGGATGACAGTTGCTGAGGGAGAGACCAGAAATCTTTCGATCAGTTTATTTCTTGTATGTGTGAATCATGCCAGATCAGTGCAGGGTTGTATATGTCCCAACCTGTTTATAAAACAAGACAGAGATAAAACAACAGACCAGCTGTATAAAATGTCTGATGGGGCCATGTCTGGAGGCCACAAAGCAACGTAAAAATGTTTGTTGTTCACTGACTTTTGGCAATGCTGCTCCAAGTTTTAATGACCTGTTATTCAGACCTTTCAGAACATTGAAACATCTTTCAGAGCACCGAGACTGCTTCTCAGGAACGGGGAGAAACTAATCTGACACCATGTGCCTGTAACAGAGGAATATGAGGAGGTTATTCAGCCCGCACGGGCCTTATACCACTGAAAGAATTGGAAAGCTGAAATTTGGCACGTTTTGCAAAAGGAATGGGTCAAACCGTAGAGAAGTGGTGCTGCACCTGTACGAGGTGTTAATGAAGGGACACCTGGAGTAAATAGTGCTGTTTGTTTTTCCGTAACTGAGAAGGGTGAGAGCTCCAGCAAATACTGTTTACTGGCTGTTCATCATCCATGGGTTGGTGCGTCATTTAATGCCGCCGGCCTGCTATACACGATTAGAAGACCATTCAGCCGAATGAGCCTGTTACAGAGGGATAGATAAGGCCATTCCATCCAGTCCGAGTAAATGTTTCCTTTTATTGTGATATAAAAGTTCTGTAAGGAAGGGGTTAGCTGAACCCATTTGTTCAGTCATGATTTGAAGACGCTGGTGTAGGACTGGGGTGTACAAAGATAAAAAATCACCAAGTTATAGTCCAAAGGTTTACAGTGTGATGTAATTGAAATTATATATTGAAAAAGATCCAGATTATTTCTTTTATATGTAAATCGCAAAAAAATTTAAAAAGAAACATTCTCTGTTTATCGGTGCTTAGTATCTCTACGTTGATTACCCAAACTTTTGCCAATTGTTCACATTTAAAATGATTTACTCCATGTGTATTCTATCTCATAAAAAGGTTTTCATACCGATAACCAAAAACACACCTACACAAATGCACATCCTGTATTACCTGATCCTGGTGCAAATGATGTACAGAACCATACATTTATGGGAGTTCATTTACTGTTACTCGATCGATTGTATATCCCCCCCCCCCCCCCCATGCAACGCAACGCATTAATCAAATGGAAGCATATGATTGATATATGGCAATGGTTTGCAATGTTCCCCATGCTAGGCAGATAGCCCAATTTATGTGGTACTGCAGTGGAACGGTCTGCACAGCTCTTCATTCTGACTGGTACCTTGCCCCGTTAATGGTGTCTGGGGCGGTTCTATGAGGCAAATTAAGAATTTGATGTGACAAACCATTTCTACTGATCTGACAATGTCTTTATTGTATTTTCTCAAGCTTGTGATTGGACCAACCATTGTCTCACTTCTCCAGCTATTTCTATTCTCCTGTCTCCTTATCCATAAGTTCACAACATGTTAGCCATTAATTAATCACTTGTCTTTCTGTGTCTTTCCCTGACATTGGCTTTTGACTCCCCATTGTGTCGAGTGTTGTCATGTTGAACATCAGAAAAAATGAAATGGTCGTTGTTCACTTCCCAATGTGTCCCATATGGTGCTCCATGTTGGACATAGGGCATTCAGCAGCTTTGATTTATGCCTGTATCTTGGTCTATGCCTGTCCACGGACCGCCTGGTTATCCCTCTCAGCTGATTGTGCTGTCAGTAACACGAGGAAGTTCCTCGAGTATTATTCTAAAGCGTCAAGCATCTATCTTGCAGCTTAGGGACTTCTGGTTGTTTCCTGTTATTGAAAAGTTAGTGCAGGTGCTGGGGATGTTATGTTGGACGTTGTACTGTGAGCAGCCTCAGACATTCAGGGAGACAAGCAGAATCTATAAGGGAAGACAAGACGCTCTGTCTTCCCTTCTTGTGGATCGTTTCACGGAACATCTCTCGGTCACCCGCACCCACCAACGCCACCGCCCTGTTGCTGAATACTTCAGCGCTCGCGCCCTCGACATCAACGACATACAGGTCCAGCCAACTGTTCCTACTCGACGCCTGGATGAATAATGCTTAATATTTCGCCTTGTGACCCTACAAACACACGGGATCAATGTGGATTTTACAGCTTCCTCATTTCCTCTCCCCCTACTTTATCCCAGTCATAAGACTCCAACTTGACACCGCCTACCAGAACTGTCCATTCCTCCTCCCTCAGACCTATCACATTCTCTTTCACCTTAACACACATTTTGCCTTCTCAACTACCTTACCCCAACCCCAACCCCTTCCCATTTATCTGTCAGCTTTGTCCCACAAGCCTCATTCCTGCTGAAGGGCTGATGCCTGAAATGTTGATTCTCCTGCTCCTCGGTTGCTGTCTGACCTGCTGTGCATTTCCAGCAACACATTCTCGACAACACAATGATGTTTGCAAATAAATAGTTTTGGAGAAACTGTTTTGTGTTGCAAGTAATAGTTATCAACAAAATTAACATGACAGTCCGATGCAGTATAGAGAAACAATGGATGCAGTGCATTTGAGATTTTAGGAATATTTTTCATAATGTCCCAAGTCTAGAGTGCAAAATCAAACCGAGTGGTAATGGGGCTAATACATGAACATGGTTTTAGAATGGGCGAGCTGACAGGAAGCAGTGTATCGGTTTAAAGATATCTTTTTTTTTGTCTCAGAACCATCATGGGATGCCACAAACAGTGGTACTTCGGCCACAGCTATTGCCTGTACATCTCAAACATTTGATTGAGAGGAGCAAATGCAATATTTCCAAGTCTGCTGATGGCACTAACCGATGTTTGATGGTAGTGGGTGAGGAGGATGTAATAATGCTCCAAGGTGATTGAGACAAGTGAGTGACTGGGCAAAAACGTGGCAGATGAAGAGTATTGTGTGTAGATCTGATGTTGTGCTCTTTGGTGGGAAAAGTAGAATGGCAAAATACCATTTGAAAAAGCATCGGTGAAAGAATGTTGTTAGAATAAGGTGGATTATGATCATTTTCCTGATTCCTGCTGCAAACCCCTCCGAGGACCATGCAGGACAGTGAGTTCTGAAGCCAGAAGTCAATACTGGGAATGGCATTGGCACGCTGACCAGTGTATATAGGCCCACATGGGTAGCTGTAGCACAGAAAAGGATCTGGATATCTTTTCACTACAGTCAGCGAAAGCAGTTAAGAAGAGAAATGTTGTGTTGCACTTCATTTCGAGGGAATTTGTGTCCAGCCGTGGGGGTAGCTCACTGCAACTGTACAGGGGCTTGCTGATACCTCCTCTCAAATATTGTGGAGGATTGTGTGAAGTTTTGGATTACTTAACTAATAAACGACAAATCAGACATTGAGAGAGAGCAGCGAATTACAGCCAGACTGATCTCTGGGATGACAGGATTGTGTGGGAGAAGAGTATGGGGCAAATGAGCCTGTATTCCTTGGGGTTTAGGAAAATGAGTGGAGATCTCAGTGACATATATAATTCTTTGACAGGGTGAGACCGATTGGAAGCTGGGATGATAATTCCCCTGGCTTGGACGTATAAAACAAGTGCCCAAAGGATTAGGTATAGACAGGTCACTCTGCATTGAGATGACAATAAATGTCTGCGCTCAGAGACCGGTGAACCTGGGGGACTCTCTCGCACATATGACCGTGGAAGTCAAGGCACTGAATATAAATGAGGATTTCTATACACGAGAGGGAGAGAACAGTTGTATGTTGTGGAGATAGAGCATCAGCTATTATTTTTGGATTATGGTAGAAAATCAATGAACCCAAGGGATTAATCAAAAGTCTATTTTTATATTTTTATAATAGTTAATCATATTAAGGAATATGCACATTGTGTGGGTAAAGTGTATTGATGGGATATTCTCAAATGAACTAGAATGGGTGGAGGCTCAATGTGTTGAATGACCTACTCCTTTCCCGATGCTTCTGTGCAGTCTGTGGGAAATCTCGGTAAATGTTGTCACAAACAGCCACGTGTTCGCAAGGAGGGCTCTGAAGGTCTAAATGACTGTGTATTCGGATGCTTTTTTTCCAGTTCTGAGGCTGGTGATGGGTGTTCTATCCGGTGTATCCTTGAAGACCTCAGAGCAATGTGGTACAATTGATGGTCTTGCTTGGCACTTTCAGAGACTATTGAAGAGTTCAGCATATGTCTGTGTGTCTGACGTCATGTTTAGGCCAGACCAGGAAAGCACGTGAGATTTGCTTCCTGAAAGTACATTGGGGAATAAAGTGGTGCTTCCAGTCGACGCTGAATTCAGGGTCACTGTTATTGACACTAGACTTTAGATCTCAGTATTTTATTAATTGTTTTTAACTTCAACCAGCTGTCAGAGCATTACCCTGGCCTGGATTAGTAATCCAATGACATTTCCACAACAGCACCATCTCAACATGGGAACCTACCAGAAACCACACTGAGCAGGTTATTTCTGAGCTGCTTGACAGCTCTGTCAAAAAAGAACTCACATGAATGTTATTGTCTTGATGGGACTGAAGCGGTGGTATTGGTCAAATTGTAATTATTCTCCTCTTTGGGGATGGGACACAGCTAAATAACTTTTCACGTTGTTAGGGAGCTGTGAGAGTTGGAGCTGGAATGAAACAGTTTCCCCAGGGGCAACATGCAACAGAAGTTTTCAGTCCTATTCCAGGAATGGTGTCACGGCCCATTGTCTTTGTTATACCTATTATGTTCAGCTGTATCTTCACGTCAGGTGCAGTGAATCAAATTGGTTGAAGACGGAAATCTGTGATTCTGTCGGTCTCATGGCCAGGGTGAGGTGGATCATCGACTGAACACTTCTGGCTGATGATAGTTCAAATACTGCATGCTTTGCTTTTATCTTGATGCGCAGGGCTATTCCATTCCTAATAATAGGATATTTGTGGAGGCATCTCCTCCAGTAAGCTGTTTATTTTTCCATCACCATTTACGAATGAATGGGGCAGGACTGAAGAGTTTCGAACTGATCTGTTGGTCTTGAAAGCATTTCCCCTTCTCTTTCAGATGTTCGTTCTGCTGTTTGGAATGTAACCAGTCCAGTCCAGTAACATTAACAGATTGTGATCAGGTTTCAGTCCACACGTTTCTACCTTGCATGTGCAACACACTCATCGCTGAATCATAGATCGGCTCGCTGGTAATGGTAGACTGAGGGAGTATACCGGGCAAAACCTTCAGGTCGTGGTTCATACCATTTTGCTGCTGCTGCTGTGGCTTGCGGTACTACATCAATGTTAAGAATATTATTTTCAATGTAAGAGGAGCACGATCTTTGAAATGGATATTTGTCCTAGAAATGAGCTGACAGCAGCAAAGCATTGGTGATGAAAGAGATTTATAATGTCATGGGGTCTTAGATTCACACAATATGCAAAGAGACCCTTCTGCCCAAGGTGGCCATGCCTACCAGGTTTCTTAACGTGAACTAATCCTATTTGTCTGCAGCTGTCAGAGAGCCTTCCAAATCTTTCCTACTCATGTATCCATTGAATTGTATTTTAAATGTTGTAATTATATTTCCCTGTACTGCCTTCTCTGGCAGTTTATTACATATACACAGCAGGCTGTGCGAAACAACTAACTCTTCGATCTATTTTACGTCTCTCCCCTCTTACCTTAAACGTGTACCTTTTGATTTTTGACACCTCTTCTCTGGGGAAAAGACCTTGGCTATTCACCCTATCCATGTCCATCATTATAATAACACTTTGCAAGTTCACCACTCAGCCTGCCATGCAAAAGGGAAAAAAATCCCAGATTATGAAAGGCACTGATCTCGGGATAACTACCGGGACCACATGCCAGCCAGCATACAAATGAAAGAATAGGCAGGATGAACACGTGGTTTGGGGGATGGTGTAGGAGGTTCAGGTTTGTTGGACATTTGGACCGGTTCTGGGGAAAGTGTGACTATTAAAATTTGGATGGTCTACACATGAACCAGACTGGAACTAACGTCCTTAGGGGAGTTTTGCTACTGCTCTTGGGCACGATATTAACTAATGTGACAGGGGGCTGGAAACCAGAATTGCAGAGAAGAATACAACAAGGTGGAAACTGGAGACGATAAGAAGCATGAAGTTAAAATTAATAAGGGGAAGAGTAGGCAGAGAGCAGATGAACGCAAAGAAATGGTGGCCTCAAGTGCATATACTTTCATGTGAGGAGTATAGTTTGGAAGGCAGATGAATGTAGGGCTTGGGTTGGCGCCTGGAATTATGTCGTTATTACAGTCACAGAGACTTGGTTGAAAGGAGGGCCTGATTAGCAACTAAAAGTTCCAGAATATAAACGCTTCAGATAGGGCAGGGAGAGACGTAAGAAGGTTGGGGAGGAGTTGCATTGCTGGTCAGGGATGATATCACGGTTCTGCAAAAGGTGGGAATTATGGTGGGCATTATCAGTGAATCATTATGGGTGGAACTGAGAAATAAGAAGGGTGCAGTTACATTGTTGGTGCTGTATTACAGGCCTCCCAACAGTGAGTGTGTGGTAGAAGGACAAATAGGTGAACAGATTATGGAAAGATGTCGAGCCAACAGTGTCGTGGTGATAAGACATTTTAATTTTCGCAACATTGACTGGCAGACAATTAGTGTCTGAGGTCTGGATAGGATAGAATTTATAAGAAGCGGCTAGGAGAGTTTTCTGGAGCAGTGTGTCAATAGTCAAACAGGGGAAGAGACCATATTGGACCTGGTGTTGGGTAATGATCCAGGCGAAGCGGTAGAAGTTGCGTT